>NC_141878.1:389185506-389810506 GCF_056163025.1 Triticum urartu | reverse complement strand
CTAGTTCAAGAACTCAAGAACACTCAAATATACATCAAAGCAGGACCAGGGTATTATGCGTCTCCGCGGATCGAACCTGGGTAAACGATCCTTGTGCTGACCGCTAGGCCCACTTTTTGCACAACCCCGCGCCCGCCAACCGTAGAAGGGATCCCAGTGACCTCATAGGTGTCGTTTCCCACCGACATCTCTGGCATGCCAGGTAGGAGGTGCGCAGTTGTGGAAATCTGGTCTGGTTGAAGCAGCGGCTTCATCGTGGTCGTCACTTCAAGGAAGAAGACGACCGAACAAGTGGCATCCTCGGTGGATGCAGTGAACGCTCACGCAGCGGCAGAAAAGCTAAGTCATGCAAAACTTTGAGTAATTCCTTTTTATATATAAGGTTATCGTCCTCGACGATCTTGCCCTATGTATGGAAAACCTGCACGCAATGGGGCCCTGCCACTATTGGCAACGCCCTCGTTCTGTTTCGAGTCCGCTCAACAGTTCGAGCGGCTGCGTCGAGAATGGCAGGGTGACCTTCTGCGATTGGCAACGCTCTTGTTTTGTCTCAAGTCTGCTCGACAGCTCGAGCGACGCGTTAAGATCAGTGAGGTGGTTTGCCCGGCAGCAAGCATACCCGGCAGGCCATTGGGGATCCATCCTCAAGGCGCCGCGGCCTGGGTTTCCGTGCCGGCAAGCCTACCTGATTAACGTAGGGTGGACATACAAAGGGAGATCAAACGGGAAAATAACATGAGTCGTTTCAAAAGCACTGCAGAGTTATATTACATCAATTGTTGCTGTGGTTCTAACTAAAGATAAAAATTGTCTTGGTTGTGAACCTGCAGCGGCGATAAGAAACGGGGTGCCTAGTCCCGGTGCTGGCCTTCTATCCTTCGAACTCCATCGATGCGGCTAATGACGGGCTCGATACGCTCCTCAAGCGTCGCGGGGTCCACGTCCTCCGGCAAGCTATCCAGCGCAGCTTCGAAGTCGAGGTTAGGGTTCCAGTACGCCACCTTGGTGAGGACCTTGGTCATGGCACCCTGCTACCTCTTGAGCACTTGCATTGGTTTTCCCTTGAAGAGGAGAGGGTGATGCAACAGAGTAGCGTAAGTATTTCCCTTAGTTTTTGAGAACCAAGGTATCAATCTAGTAGGAGGCCACGCACGAGTCCCTCATACCTACACAAACAAGTAAATCCTCGCAACCAACGCGATAAGGGGTTGTCAATCCCTACACGGTCACTTAGGAGAGTGAGATCTGATAGATATGATAAGATAATATTTTTGGTATTTTTATGATAAAGATGCAAAGTAAAATAAAAGGCAAAGGAAATAACTAAGTATTGGAAGATTAATATGATGGAAGATAGACCCGGGGGCCATAGGTTTCACTAGTGGCTTCTCTCGAGAGCATAAGTATTCATGGCGGGTAAACAAATTACTGTTGAGCAATTGACAGAATTGAGCACAGTTATGAGAATATCTAGGTATGATCATGTATATAGGCATCACGTCCGAGACAAGTAGACCGACTCCTGCCTGCATCTACTACTATTACTCCACACATCGACCGCTATCCAGCATGTGTTGGGGAACGTAGCAGAATTTTAAAATTTTCTACGCATCACCAAGATCAATCTATGAAGTCATCTAGCAACGAGGGAGAGAGGAGTGCATCTACATACCCTTGTAGATCGCGCGTGGAAGCGTTCAAGAGAACGGGGTTGATGGAGTCGTACTCGTTGTGATCCAAATCACCGATGACCTAGCGCTGAACGGACGGCACCTCCGCGTTCAACACACGTACGGTTGGGAAGACGTCGCCTCCAACTTGATCCTGCAAGGGGGAAGGAGAGGTTGATGGAGATCCAGCAGCACGACGGCGTGGTGGTGGAAACTACGGTGATCTCGGCAGGGCTTCACCGAGCACTGCGAGAAGGAGAGGTGTCACGGGAGGGAGAGGGAGAGGCCGGGGGCTAGGGTCCATCTCCCCTCCCTCCCCCCACTATTTATAGGACCCCTAGGGGGGGCACTGGCCCTAGGAGATCCAATCTCCAAGGGGGGGCGGCGGCCAAGGGGGTGGCTTGCCCCCCAAGCCAAGTGGGGCGGCCCCCCACCCCTAGGGTTTCCAACCCTAGGCGCAGGGGAGGCCCAAGGGGGGCGCACCAACCCACTAGGGGCTGGTTCCCCTCCCACTTCAGCCCATGGGGCCCTCCGGGATAGGTAGCCCCACCCGGTGGACCCCCGGGACCCTTCCGGTGGTCCCGGTACAATACCGATTACCCCCGAAAGTTTCCCGATGGCCGAAACTTGACTTCCTATATATAAATCTTCACCTCCGGACCATTCCGGAACTCCTCGTGACGTCCGGGATCTCATCCGGGACTCCGAACAACTTTCGGGTTACCGTATACTAATATCTCAACAACCTTAGCATCACCGAACCTTAAGTGTGTAGACCCTACGGGTTTGGGAGACACGCAGACATGACCGAGACGACTCTCCGGTCAATAACCAACAACGGGATTTGGATACCCATGTTGGTTCCCACATGCTCCTCGATGATCTCATCGGATGAACCACGATGTCGAGGATTCAATCAATCCATATACAATTCCCTTTGTCAGTCGGTACGTTACTTGCCCGAGACTCGATCGTCGGTATCCCAATACCTCGTTCAATCTCGTTACCGGCAAGTCACTTTACTCGTACCGTAATGCATGATCCCGTGATCAACCACTTGGTCACATTGAGCTCATTATGATGATGCATTACCGAGTGGGCCCAGAGATACCTCTCCGTCATACGGAGTGACAAATCCCAGTCTCGATTCGTGCCAACCCAACAGACACTTTCGGAGATACCTGTAGTGTACCTTTATAGTCACCCAGTTACGTTGTGACGTTTGGCACACCCAAAGCACTCCTATGGTATCCGAGAGTTGCATAATCTCATGGTCTAAGGAAATGATACTTGACATTCAGAAAAGCTACAGCAAACGAACTACACAATCTTTGAGCTATGCTTAGGATTGGGTCTTGTCCATCACATCATTCTCCTAATGATGTGATCCCGTTATCAATGACATCCAATGTCCATAGTCAGGAAACCATGACTATGTTTTGATCAACGAGCTAGTCAACTAGAGGCTCACTAGGGACGTGTTGTGGTCTATGTATTCACACATGTATTATGATTTCCGGATAACACAATTATAGCATGAACAATAGACAATTATCATGAACAAAGAAATATAATAATAACCATTTTATTATTGCCTCTAGGGCATATTTCCAACAGTCTCGCACTTGCACTAGAGTCAATAGTCTAGTTACATTGTGATGAACCGAACACCCATGCAGTTCTGGTGTTGATCATGTTTTGCTCTAGGGAGAGGTTTAGTCAACGGATCTGCCACATTTAGGTCTATATGTACTTTACAAATATCTATGTCTCCATTTTGAACACTTTCACGAGTGGAGTTGAAGCGACGCTTGATATGCCTGGTCTTCCTATGAAACCTGGGCTCCTTGGCAAGGGCAATAGCTCCAGTGTTGTCACATAAGAGAGTCATCGGGCCCGACGCATTGGGTATGACTCCTAGGTCGGTAATGAACTCCTTCACCCAGATTGCCTCTTGTGCTGCCTCTGAGGCTGCCATGTACTCCGCTTCACATGTAGATCCCACCACAACGCTTTGCTTGCAACTGCACATGCTTACTGCCCCACCATTCAAAATATACATGTATCCGGTTTGTGACTTAGAGTCATCCAGATCTGTGTCGAAGCTAGCATTGACGTAACCCTTTATGACGAGCTCTTCGTCACCTCCATAAATGAGAAACATATCCTTAATCCTCTTTAGGTACTTCAGGATATTCTTGACCATTGTCCAGTGTTCCATGTCGGGATTACTTTGGTACCTTCCTACCAAACTTACGGCAAGGTTTACATCAAGTCTGGTACACAGCATAGCATACATGATAGACCCTATGGCCGAGGCATAGGGGACGACACTCATCTTTTCTCTATCTTCTGCCGTGGTCGGGCATTGAGCCGTGCTCAATCTCGTACCTTGCAATACAGGCAAGAACCCCTTCTTTGACTGATCCATTTTGAACTTCTTCAATATCTTGTCAAGGTACGTACTCTGTGAAAGACCAATGAGGCGTCTCGATCTATCTCTATAGATCTTGATGCCTAATATATAAGCAGCTTCTCCAAGATCCTTCATTGAAAAACACTTGTTCAAGTAAGCCTTTATGCTTTCCAAGAATTCTATATCATTTCCCATCAACAGTATGTCATCCACATACAATATGAGAAATGCTACAGAGCTCCCACTCACTTTCTTGTAAATGCAGGCTTCTCCATAAGTCTGCGTAAACCCAAACGCTTTGATCATCTCATCAAAACGAATGTTCCAACTCCGAGATGCTTGCACCAGCCCATAAATCGAGCGTTGGAGCTTGCACACCTTGTCAGCATTCTTAGGATCGACAAAACCTTCCGGCTGCATCATATACAATTCTTCCTTAAGGAAACCATTAAGGAATGCCGTTTTGACGTCCATTTGCCATATCTCATAATCATAGAATGCGGCAATTGCTAACATGATTCGGACGGACTTCAGCTTCACTACGGGTGAGAAAGTCTCATCATAGTCAACCCCTTGAACTTGTCGATAACCCTTAGCGACAATCCGAGCTTTATAGATGGTCACATTACCATCCGCGTATGTCTTCTTCTTAAAGATCCATTTATTTTCTATGGCTCGCCGATCATCGGGCAAGTCAGTCAAAGTCCATACTTCGTTTTCATACATGGATCCTATCTCGGATTTCATGGCTTCTAGCCATTTGTCGGAATCTGGGCCCGCCATCACTTCTTCATAGTTCGAAGGTTCACCGTTGTCTAACAACATGATTTCCAAGACAGGGTTGCCGTACCACTCTGGTGCGGAATGTGTTCTTGTGGACCTATGAAGTTCAGTAGCAACTTGATCTGAAGTTTCATGATCATCATCATTAACTTCCTCTCTAGTCGGTGCAGGCACCTCAGGAACAATTTCTTGAGCTGCGCCACTTACCGGTTCAAGAGGTAATACTTCATCGAGTTCTACTTTCCTCCCACTTATTTCTTTCGAGAGAAACTCTTTCTCTAGAAAGGATCCATTCTTGGCAACAAAGATCTTGCCTTCGGATCTGAGGTAGAAGGTATACCCAATAGTTTCTTTAGGGTATCCTATGAAGACAAATTTTTCCGATTTGGGTTCGAGCTTTTCAGGTTGATGTTTCTTGACGTAAGCATCGCATCCCCAAACTTTTAGAAACGACAGCTTAGGTTTCTTCCCAAACCATAATTCATACAGTATCGTCTCAACGGATTTCGATGGAGCCCTATTTAAAGTGAATGCGGCAGTCTCTAAAGCATAGCCCCAAAATGACAGCGGTAAATCGATAAGATACATCATAGATCGCACCATATCCAATAGAGTGCGATTACGACGTTCGGACACACCATTACGCTGAGGTGTTCCAGGCGGCGTGAGTTGTGAAACTATTCCACATTTCCTTAAGTGTGTGCCAAATTCGTGACTCAAGTATTCTCCCCCACGATCTGATCGCAAGAACTTGATTTTCTTGTCACGTTGATTCTCAACCTCACTCTGAAATTCCTTGAACTTTACAAAGGTCTCAGACTTGTGTTTCATTAAGTAGACATACCCATATCTACTCAAGACATCAGTGAGGGTGAGAACATAACGATAGCCACTGCGAGCCTCAACACTCATTGGACCGCACACATCAGTATGTATGATTTCCAATAAGTTGGTTGCTTGCTCCATTGTTCCTGAGAGCGGAGTCTTGGTCATTTTACCCATGAGGCATGGTTCGCACGTGTCAAATGATTCGTAATCAAGAGACTCCAAAAGTCCATCGGCATGGAGCTTCTTCATGCGTTTGACACGTATGTGACCAAGGCGGCAGTGCCACAAGTATGTGGGACTATCATTATCAACCTTACGTCTTTTGGTATTCACACTATGAATATGTGTAACATTACGCTCGAGATTCATTAAGAATAAACCATTCACCAGCGGAGCATGACCATAAAACATATCTCTCATATAAATAGAACAACCATTATTCTCGGATTTAAATGAGTAGCCATCTCGAATTAAGCGAGATCCTGATACAATGTTCATGCTCAAAGCTGGCACTAAATAACAATTATTGAGGTTTAAAACTAATCCCATAGGTAAATGTAGAGGCAGCGTGCCGACGGCGATCACATCGACCTTGGAACCATTCCCGACGCGCATAGTCACCTCATCCTTCGCCAGTCTCCACTTATTCCGCAGCTCCTGCTTTGAGTTACAAATGTGAGCAACCGCACCGGTATCAAATACCTAGGAGCTACTACGAGTACTGGTAAGGTACACATCAATTACATGTATATCACATATACCTTTAGTGTTGCCGACCTTCTTGTCCGCTAAGTATTTGGGGCAGTTCCGCTTCCAGTGACCACTTCCCTTGCAATAAAAACACTCAGTCTCGTGCTTGGGTCCATTCTTTGGCTTCTTCCCGGTAGCTTGCTTACCGGGCGCGACAACTCCCTTGCCGTCCTTCTTGAAGTTCTTTTTACCCTTGCCTTTCTTGAACTTAGTGGTTTTATTCACCATCAACACTTGATGTTCCTTTTTGATTTCCACCTCTGCTGATTTCAGCATTGAATACACCTCAGGAATGGTCTTTTCCATCCCCTGCATATTGAAGTTCATCACAAAGCTCTTGTAGCTCGGTGGAAGCGACTGAAGGATTCTGTCAATGACCGTGTCATCCGGGAGATTAACTCCCAGCTGAGTCAAGCGGTTATGCAACCCAGACATTTTGAGTATGTGCTCACTGACAGAACTATTTTCCTCCATCTTACAACTGAAGAACTTGTCGGAGACTTCATATCTCTCGACCCAGGCATGATCTTGGAAAACCATTTTCAGCTCTTCGAACATCTCATATGCTCCGTGTCTCTCAAAACGCTTTTGGAGCCCCGGTTCTAAGCTGTAAAGCATGCCGCACTGAACGAGGGAGTAATCATCAGCACGTGACTGCCAAGCGTTCATAACGTCTTGGTTCTCTGGGATGGGTGCGTCACCTAGCGGTGCTTCTAGGACATAATCTTTCTTGGCAGCTATGAGGATGATCCTCAGGTTCCGGACCCAGTCCGTATAGTTGCTGCCATCATCTTTCAGCTTGGTTTTCTCTAGGAACGCGTTGAAGTTGAGGACAACGTGGGCCATTTGATCTACAAGACATATTGTAAAGATTTTAGACTAAGTTCATGATAATTAAGTTCATCTAATCAAATTATTCAATGAACTTCCACTCAGATAGACATCCCTCCAGTCATCTAAGTGAAACATGATCCGAGTTAACTAGGCCGTGTCCGATCATCACGTGAGACGGACTAGTCAACATCGGTGAACATCTTCATGTTGATCGTATCTTCTATACGACTCATGCTCGACCTTTCAGTCTTCCATGTTCCGAGGCCATGTCTGTACATGCTAGGCTCGTCAAGTCAACCTAAGTGTATTGCGTGTGTAAATCTGGCTTACACCCGTTGTATTCGAACGTTAGAATCTATCACACCTGATCATCACGTGGTGCCTCGAAACAACGAACCTTCACAACGGTGCATAGTTAGGGGGAACACTTTCTTGAAATTATTACGAGGGATCATCTTATTTAAGCTACCGTCGTTCTAAGCAAATAAGATGTAAAACATGATAAACATCACATGCAATCAAATAGTGACATGATATGGCCAATATCATTTGCTCCTTTTGATCTCCATCTTCGGGGCTTCATGATCATCATTGTCACCGGCATGACACCATGATCTCCATCATCATGATCTCCATCATCGTGTCTTCTTGAAGTTGTCTCGTCATCTATTACTTCTACTACTATGGCTAACGCTTTAGCAATAAAGTAAAGTAATTACATGATGTTTATGTTGACACGCAGGTCATAAGTAAATAAAGACAACTCCTATGGCTCCTGCCGGTTGTCATACTCATCGACATGCAAGTCGTGATTCCTATTACAAGAACATGATCAATCTCATACATCACATATATCATTCATCACATCCTTTTGGCCATATCACATCACACGGCACATGCTGCAAAAACAAGTTAGACGTCCTCTAATTGTTGTTGCAAGTTTTTACGTGGCTGCTATAGGTTTCTAGCAAGAACATTTCTTACCTACGCCAAAACCACAACGTGATATGCCAATTTCTATTTACCCTTCATAAGGACCCTTTTCATCGAATCCGATTCGACTAAAGTGGGAGAGACAGACACCTGCCAGCCACCTTATGCAACTAGTGCATGTCAATCGGTGGAACCAGTCTCACGTAAGCGTACGTGTAAGGTCGGTCCGGGCCGCTTCATCCCACGATGCCGCCGAATCAAGATAAGACTAGTAACGGCAAGCAAATTGACAATATCCACGCCCACAACTACTTTGTGTTCTACTCGTGCATAGAGACTACGCATAGACCTAGCTCATGATGCCACTGTTGGGGAACGTAGCAGAATTTTAAAATTTTCTACGCATCACCAAGATCAATCTATGAAGTCATCTAGCAACGAGGGAGAGAGGAGTGCATCTACATACCCTTGTAGATCGTGCGCAGAAGCGTTCAAGAGAACGAGGTTGATGGAGTCGTACTCGTCGTGATCCAAATCACCGATGACCTAGCGCCGAACGGACGGCACCTCCGCGTTCAACACACGTACGGTTGGGAAGACGTCTCCTCCAACTTGATCCAGCAAGGGGGAAGGACAGGTTGATGGAGATCCAGCAGCACGACGGCGTGGTGGTGGAAACTACGGTGATCTCGGCAGGGCTTCACCGAGCACTGCGAGAAGGAGAGGTGTCACGGGAGGGAGAGGGAGAGGCCGGGGGCTAGGGTCCATCTCCCCTCCCTCCCCCCACTATTTATAGGACCCCTAGGGGGGGCACTGGCCCTAGGAGATCCAATCTCCAAGGGGGGGCGGCGGCCAAGGGGGTGGCTTGCCCCCCAAGCCAAGTGGGGCGGCCCCCCACCCCTAGGGTTTCCAACCCTAGGCGCAGGGGAGGCCCAAGGGGGGCGCACCAGCCAACTAGGGGCTGGTTCCCCTCCCACTTCAGCCCATGGGGCCCTCTGGGATAGGTGGCCCCACCCGATGGACCCCCGGGACCCTTCCGGTGGTCCCGGTACAATACCGATTACCCCCGAAACTTTCCTGATGGCCGAAACTTGACTTCCTACATATAAATCTTCACCTCCGGACCATTCCGGAACTCCTCGTAACGTCCGGGATCTCATCCGGGACTCCGAACAACTTTCGGGTTACCGTATACTAATATCTCAACAACCCTAGCGTCACCGAACCTTAAGTGTGTAGACCCTACGGGTTCAGGAGACACGCAGACATGACCGAGACGACTCTCCGGTCAATAACCAATAGCGGGATCTGGATACCCATGTTAGCTCCCACATGCTCCTCGATGATCTCATCAGATGAACCTCGATGTCGAGGATTCAATCAATCCGTATACAATTCCCTTTTTCAGTCGGTACGTTACTTGCCCGAGACTCGATCGTCGATATCCCAATACCTCATTCAATCTCGTTACCGGCAAGTCACTTTACTCGTACCGTAATGCATGATCCCGTGATCAACCACTTGGTCACATTGAGCTCATTATGATGATGCATTACCGAGTGGGCCCAGAGATACCTCTCCGTATACGGAGTGACAAATCCGAGTCTCGATTCGTGCCAACCCAACAGACACATTCGGAGATACCTGTAGTGTACCTTTATAGTCACCCAGTTACGTTGTGACGTTTGGCACACCCAAAGCACTCCTACGGTATCCGGGCGTTGCACAATCTCATGGTCTAAGGAAATGATACTTGACATTCGAAAAAGCTACAGCAAACGAACTACACAATCTTTGAGCTATGCTTAGGATTGGGTCTTGTCCATCACATCATTCTCCTAATGATGTGATCCCGTTATCAATGACATCCAATGTCCATAGTCAGGAAACCATGACTATCTTTTGATCAACGAGCTAGTCAACTAGAGGCTCACTAGGGACGTGTTGTGGTCTATGTATTCACACATGTATTATGATTTCCGGATAACACAATTATAGCATGAACAATAGACAATTATCATGAACAAAGAAATATAATAATAACCATTTTATTATTGCCTCTAGGGCATATTTCCAACAACATGCATCTAGAGTATTAAGTTCAAGAGAACAGAGTAACTCTTTAAGCAAGATGACATGATGTAGAGGGATAAACTTATGCAATATGAAATAAACCCCATCTTGTTATCCTCGATGGCAACAATACTGTACGTGCCTTGCTGCCCCTACTGTCACTGGGAAAGGACACCGCAAGATTGAACCCAAAGCTAAGCACTTCTCCCATTAAAGAAAGATCAATCTAGTAGGCCAAACCAAACTGATAATTCGAAGAGACTTGCAAATATAACCAATAATACATAAAAGAATTCAGAGAAGATTCAAATATTGTTCATAGATAAACTTGATCATAAACCCACAATTCATCGGTCTCAACAAGCACACCGCAAAAGAAGATTACATCGAATAGATCTCCACAAGAGAGGGGGAGAACTTTGTATTGAGATCCAAAAAGAGAGAAGAAGCCATCTAGCTAATAACTATGGACCCATAGGTCTGAGGTAAACTACTCACACTTCATCGGAAGGGCTATGTTGTTGATGTAGAAGCCCTCCGTGATTGATGCCCCCTCTGGCGGAGCTCCGGAATAGGCCCAAGATGGGATCTCGTGGATACAGAAAGTTACGGCGGTGGAATTAGGGTTTTGGCTCCGTATTTGGTAGTTTGGGGGTACGTAGGTATATATAGGAGGAAGGAGTACGTCGGTGGAGCAACAGGGGGCCCACGAGGGTGGAGGGCGCGCCCAGGGGGGTAGGCGCGCCCCCTACCTCATGGCCTCCTGGTTGATGTCTTGACGTAGGGTCCAAGTCCTCTGGATCAGGTTCGTTCCCAAAATCACGTTCCCGAAGGTTTCATTCCGTTTGGACTCCATTTGATATTCTTTTTTTGCGAAACCCTAAAATAGGCAAAAAACAACAATTCTGGGCTGGGCCTCCAGTTAATAGGTTAGTCCCAAAAATAATATAAAAGTGTATAATAAAGCCCAATAATGTCCAAAACATACTATAATATAGCATGGAACAATCAAAATTATAGATACGTTGGAGACGTATCAAGCATCCCCAAGCTTAATTCCTACTCATCCTCGAGTAGGTAAATGATAAAACCAAATTTTTGATGTGGAATGCTACTTGACATAATTTCAATGTAATTCTCTTAATTGTGGCATGAATATTCAGATCCGAAAGATTCAAGACAAAAGTTTAATATTGACATAGAAATAATAATACTTCAAGCATACTAACTAAGCAATTATGTCTCTTCAAAATAACATGGCCAAAGAAAGTTATCCCTACAAAATCATATAGTCTGGCTATGCTCCATCTTCACCACACAAAGTATTCAAATCATGCACAACCCCGATGACAAGCCAAGCAATTGTTTCATACTTTTAATGTTCTCAAACCTTTTTAATTTTCACGCAATACATGAGCGTGAGCCATGGACATAGCACTATAGGTGGAATAGAATGGTGGTTGTGGAGGAGACAAAAAGGGAGAAGACAGTCTCACATCAACTAGGCGTATCAACGGGCTATGGAGATGCCCATCAATAGATATCAATGTGAGTGAGTAGGGATTGCCATGCAACGGATGCACTAGAGCTATAAATGAAAGCTCAATAAAAAGAAACTAAGTGGGTGTGCATCCAACTTGCTTGCTCATGAAGACCTAGGGCATTTTGAGGAAGCCCATCGTTGGAATATACAAGCCAAGTTCTATAATGAAAAAATTCCACTAGTATATGAAAGTAATAACAAAGGAGACTCTCTATCATGGTGCTACTTTGAAGCACAAGTGTGGAAAAAGGATAGTAGTATTGCCCCTTTTATTTTTTATTTTATTTTTGGGCCTTTTTTTCTTTGGCCTTTCTCTTTTTTTTATTTGGGACAATACTCTATGAATGATGATCATCACACTTCTATTTATTTACAACTCAATGATTACAACTCGATACTAGAACAAAGTATGACTCTATATGAATGCCTCCAGCGGTGTACCATGATAGCAATGATGCATGAGTGACTTATATGAAAGAATTATGAACGGTGGCTTTGCCACAACTAAAATGTCAACTACATGATCATGCAAAGCAATATGACAATGATGGAGCGTGTCATGATAAACGGAACAGTGGAAAGTTGCATGGCAATATATCACAGAATGGCTATGGAAATGCCATGATAGGTAGGTATGGTGGCTGTTGTGAGGAAGGTATATGGTGGGTGTTTGATACCAGCGAAAAGTGCGCGGTATTAGAGAGGTTAGCAATGGTGGAAGGGTGAGAGTGCATATAATCCATGGACTCAACTTAGTCATAAATAACTCACATACTTATTGCAAAAATCTATTAGTTATCAAAGAAAAGTACTACACGCATACTCCTAGGGGGATAGATTGGTAGGAAAAGACCATCGCTCGTCCCCGACCGTCACTCATAAGGAGGACAATCAATAAATACATCATGCTCCGACTTCTTAACATAATGGTTCACCATACGTGCATGCTACGGGAATCACAAACTTCAACACAAGCATTTCTCAAATTCACAATTACTCAACTATCACAACTCTAATATCACCATCTCCATATCTCAAAACAATTATCAAGTTTCAAACTTCTCATAGTATTCAACACACTCATAAGAAATTTTTTATTTATTTAATCTTGGATGCCTCAAATAATGAAAGCAAATTACCATGATGTTTTGGAGGACTCTCAAAATAATCTAAGTGAAGCATGAGAGAACAATGGTTTCTATAAAACAAATCCACCAACGTGCTCTAAAAGATATAAGTGAAGCACTAGAGCAAAAACTATATAACTCAAAAGATATAAGTGAAGCACATAGAGTATTCTAACAATTTCCGAATCATGAGTGTATATCTCAAAAATGTGTGTGCAGCAATGCTGATTGTGGTAAACTAAAAAATAAAGACTCAAACAATACAAGACGCTCCAAGCAAAACACATATCATGTGGTAAATAAAAATATAGCTCCAAGTAAAGTTACCGATAGAAGTAGACGAAAGAGGGGATGCCTTCCGGGGCATCCCCAGGCTTTGGCTTTTAGGTGTCCTTAGATTATCTTGGGGTGCCATGGGCATCCCCAAGCTTAGGCTCTTGCCACTCCTTGTTCCATAATCCATCAAATCTTTTACCCAAAACTTGAAAACTTCACAACACAAAACTTAAAGTAGAAAATCTCGTGAGCTCCGTTAGCGAAAGAAGACAAAACACCACTTCAAGGTACTGTAATGAACTCATTCTTTATTTATATTGGTATTAAACCTACTGTATTCCAACTTCTCTATGGTTTATAAACTATTTTACTAGCCATAGATTCATCAAAATAAGCAAACAACACACGAAAAACAGAATCTGTCAAAAACAGAACAGTCTGTAGTAATCTGTACCTAACGCAACATATGGAATCCTAAAAATTCTAAAATAAATTTATGGACGTGAGGAATTTATCTATTAATCATATGCAAAAATAATTAACTAAATATCACTTTCCAAATAAAAATGGCAGAAGTTCTCGTGAGCGCTAAAGTTTCTGTTTTTTTTACAGCAAGATTAAAAAGACTTTCCCCAAGTCTTTCCAACGGTTCTACTTGGCAAAACACTAATTAAACACAAAAAACACAACCAAAACAGAGGATAGATAAATTATTTATTACTAAACATGAGCAAAAAGCAAGGAATAAAAATAAAATTGGGTTGCCTCCCAACAAGCGCTATCGTTTAACGCCCTTAGCTCGGCATAAAAGCAAGGATAGATCTAGGTATTGCCATCTTTGGAAGGCAATCCATAAGTGGCTCTCATAATAGATTCATAAGGGAATTTAATTTTATTTCTAGGGAAGTTTTCCATGCATTTCCTTAACGGAAATTGGAATCTAATATTCCCTTCCTTCATATCAATAATTGCACCAATCGTTCTAAGGAAAGGTCTACCAAGAATAATAGGACATGAAGGATTGCAATCTATGTCAAGAACAATAAAATCCACGGGCACATAATTCCTATTTGCAACAATAAGAACATCATTAATTCTTCCCATAGGTTTCTTAATAGTGGAATCTGCAAGGTGCCAGTTTAAAGAGCAATCATCAAAATAACAGAAACCTAGCAAATCACACAAAGTCTTTAGAATCGTGGAAACACTAGCACCCAAATCACACAAAGCATAGAACTAATGATCTTTAATCTTAATTTTAATAGTAGGTTCACACTCATCATAAAGTTTTCTAGGGATAGAAACTTCCAACTCAAGTTTTTCTGCATAAGATTGCATCAAAGCATCAACAATATGTTTGGTAAAGGCTTTATTTTGACTATAAGCATGAGGAGAATTTAGCACGGATTGCAACAAGGAAATACAATCTATCAAAGAGAAATTATCATAATTAAATTCCTTGAAATCCAAAATAGTGGGTTCATTAATATTTAAAGTTTTGACTTCTTCAATCCCACTTTTAACAATTTTAGCATCAAGATCTAAAGACTCCGAATTTTTGGAACGCCTTCTAGATAAAGGTGGATCATATTCAGTCCCATCATTATCAAGATTCATATTACAAAACAAAGATTTAATAGGGGACACATCAATAACTTTTAGATCTTCATCTTTATTATCATGGAAACTAGAAGAACACGCTTTTATAAAGCAATCTTTCTTAGCACGCATCCTAGCGATTCTTTCTTTGCACTCATCAATGGAAATTCTCATGGCTTTGAGAGACTCATTGATATCATGCTTAGGAGGAATAGATATAAGTTTTAAAGAGTCAACATCAAGAGAAATTCTATCAACGTTCCTAGCCAACTCATCAATCTTAAGCATTTTTTCTTCAATCAAAGCATTGAAATTCTTTTGCGAGGTAGTAAATTCTTTAATATTAGATTCAAAACCAGAGGGTATCTTATTAAAATTTCCATAAGAATTGTTGTAGGAATTGCCATAATTATTAGAGGAATTACTAGGATAGGACCTAGGATTAAAGTTTCCTCTATACGCGTTGTTACCAAAATTATTCCTACCAACAAAATTCACATCCAAAGATTCATTATTATTATAAATCAAAGTAGATAAAGGAATATAATTAGGATCAGAAGAAACACTTTTATTAGCAAATAATTTCATAAGTTCATCCATCTTACCACTCAAAACATTAATTTCTTCTATCGCATGCACTTTCTTATTAGTAGATCTTTCAGTGTGCCATTGAGAATAATTAACCATAATATTATCTAGGAGTTTAGTAGCTTCTCCTAAAGTGATTTCCATAAAAGTGCCTCCCACGGACGAATCTAAAAGATTTCTAGAAGAAAAATTCAATCCAACATAAATTTTTGTATAATCATCCACAAATTCAAACCATGTGTAGGGCAATTACGTATCATTAATTTCGTCCTCTCCCAAGCTTGTGCAACATGTTCATGATCAAGTTGCTTAAAATTCATAATATCGTTTCTAAGAGAGATGATCTTAGCGGGAGGAAAATACTTAGAGATAAAAGCATCTTTGCACTTATTCCATGAATCAATACTATTTTTAGGCAAAGACAAAAACCAAGCTTTAGCACGATCTCTAAGCGAAAAAGGAAATAGCTTCAATTTACAATATCATTGTCCACATCTTTCTTCTTTTGCATATCACATAGATCAACAAAGTTGTTTAGATGGGTAGCGGCATCTTCACTAGGAAGGCCGGAAAACGGATCTTTCATGACAAAATTCAGCAAAGCAGCATTAATTTCACAAGATTCGGCATCGGTAAGAGGAGCAATCGGAGTGCTACTAAAATCATTGTTGTTGGTATTGGTAAATCACACAATTTGGTATTATCTTGAGCCATCGTGACAAGTAAGCAATCCGACACACAAGCAAACAAGAAACGAGCAAAAAGAGGCGAATAGAGAAAGAGAGGGAGGATGGAGAGAGAGAGGGCGAATATAACGGCAAGGGTGAAGTGGGGGAGAGGAAAACGAGAGGCAAATGGAAAATAATGTAATGTGGGAGATAAGGGTTTGTGATGGGTACTTGGTATGTTGACTTTTGCGTAGACTCCCCGGCAACGGCGCCAGAAATCCTTCTTGCTACCTCTTGAGCACTGCGTTGGTTTTCCCTTGAAGAGGAAAGGGTGATGCTGCAGAGCAGGGTAAGTATTTCCCTCAGTTTTTTAGAACCAAGGTATCAATCCAATAGGAGGCCACGCATGAGTCCCTCGCACCTACACAAACAAATAAACTCCTCGCAACCGACGCGATAAATGGGTTGTCAATCCCTTCACGATCACCTACGAGAGTGAGATCTGATAGATATGATAAGATAATATTTTTGGTATTTTTATGATAAAGAGAAATAAAGATGCAAGTAAAATAAATGGCAAAGGAAATAAATAAGTATTGGAAGATTAATATGATGAAAATAGACCCGGGGACCATAGGTTTCACTAGAGGCTTCTCTCGAGAGCATAAGTATTACAGTGGGTGAGCAAATTACTGTTGAGCAATTGACAGAATTGAGCATAGTTATGAGAATATCTAGGTATGATCACATATATAGGCATCACGTTCGAGACAAGTAGACCGACTCCTCCTTGCATCTACTACTATTACTCCACACATCGACCGCTATCCAGCATGCATCTAGAATATTAAGTTCAAGAGAACAGAGTAACACTTTAAGCAAGATGACATGATGTAGAGGGATAAACTCATGCAATATGATATAAACCCCACCTTGTTATCCTCGATGGCAACAATACAATACGTGCCTTGCTGCCCCTACTGTCACTGGGAAAGGACACCGCAAGATTGAACCCAAAGCTAAGCACTTCTCCCATTGCAAGAAAGATCAATCTAGTAGGCCAAACCAAACTGATAATTCAAAGAGACTTGCAAAGATAACCAATCATACATAAAAGAATCCAGAGAAGATTCAAATATTGTTCATAGATAAACTTGATCGTAAACCCACAATTCATCGGTCTCAACAAACACACCGCAAAAGAAGATTAAATCGAATAGATCTCCTCAAGGGAGGGGGAGAACTTTGTATTGAGATCCAAAAAGAGAGAAGAAGCCATCTAGCTAATAACTATGGACCCGTAGGTCTGAAGTAAACTACTCACACTTCATCGGAGAGGCTATGGTGTTGATGTAGAAGCCCTCCGTGATCGATACCCCCTACGGCGGAGCTCCGGAAAAGGCCCCAAGATGGGATCTCGTGGATACAGAAAGTTACGGCGGTGGAATTAGGGTTTTGGCTCCATATCTGGTAGTTTGGGGGTAGGTAGGTATATATAGGAGGAAGGAGTACGTCAGTGGAGCAACATGGGCCCCACGAGGGTGGAGGGCGCGCCCCCTACCTCATGCCTTCCTGGTTGATTGCTTGATGTAGGGTCCAAGTCCTCTGGATCATGTTCGTTCTGAAAATCACGTTCCCGAAGGTTTCATTCCGTTTGGACTCCGTTTGATTTTCTTTTTCTGCGAAACCCTAAAATAGGCAAAAAACAACAATTCTAGGCTAGGCCTCCGGTTAATAGGTTAGTCCCAAAAATAATATAAAAGTGTATAATAAAGCCCAATAATGTCCAAAACAGGATATAATATAGCATGGAACAATAAAAAATTATAGATACGTTGGAGACGTATGAGTGACAGAAAGGGAAATGACATGTATTGTATTGTTGCCATCAAGGATAAAAAGATGGGGTTTACATCATATTGCATGAGTTTATCCCTCTACATCATGTCATCTTGCTTAAGGCGTTACTCTATTCTTATGAACTTAATACTCTAGATGCATGCTGGATAGCGGTCGATGTGTGGAGTAATAGTAGTAGATGCAGGCAGAAGTCGGTCTACTTTTCACGGACGTGATGCCTATATACATGATCATACCTAGATATTCTCATAATCATTCGCTTTTCTATCAATTGCTCGACAGTAATTTGTTCACCCACCATAATACTTATGCTTCCTTGAGAGAAGCCACTAGTGAAACCTATGGCCCTCGGGTCTATTCTCCATCATATAAGTTTCCCATCTACTTTTTTTTCTATCTTTTACTTTCAATCCATATCATAAAAATACCAAAAATATTTATCTTATTATCATCATCTCTATCAGATCTCACTCTTGCAAGTGGCCATGAAGGGATTGACAACCCTTTTATCACGTTGGTTGCGAGGTTCTTATTTGTGTGTGTAGGTACGAGGTGACTCGCGCGTGGTCTCCTACTGGATTGATACCTTGGTTCTCAAAAACTGAGGGAAATACTTATGCTGCCTTACTGCACCACCCTTTCCTCTTCAAGGGAAAACCAACACAGTGCTCAAGAGGTAGTAGTGGTTGACGACGTCGTTCTTCCGCAGCTGCCTCTCCTCCTCCAGATTCTTGGTTAGGGTCTCCTCCCGGGCCCTGACCTCTGAGAGCATCCCCTCAAGACCCTCTAGCTTCAGCTTCAGGTCCTTGATGGACTCGTTGGCCGTGGAGAGTAGCTCGACCTTGTCGAGGACTGCGACCTGCGCGTCAGCCAAGGCGCCCTTGGTCGTGTCCCTCTCCCCTGTCAGCTCCTAGATCAACTTCTTCAGCCCGTCCCGCTCCACCTCCATCTCGTTCACCTTGCCAGCATGGACCTGGGCCTGAGCATTGAGGGCCTCCTCATGCCTCTACTCCAGTTCCTGGGTCCGTTGCACGAAAAGCTCCTTGACCTCCTCGTCCTTGCCGCGGAGTGTCGCGGTGAGTTTCTCCTCGCGAGCGGCAAGGTCCTCCTCCTGGGAGTTCAGCTCGGCCTGGTGCTGACGCCAAGCGGCCTCGTCCTTGGCGGCCTGTTGACTCGCCGCCTCCTAGGCCTTCTCGATATCGGCCTGCTTCATGACAAGCTCCAGCTTGCGCTCGACCAGCAGATCCCAAGCGGTCTTCAATTCCTCACAGGCCTGGCGGAACCAAGCCTGCGTCTCGACGACGCGCCCCTTGACGTCCGCCTCCGCCTTGTCCACCGCTGCCATCCTGGACTTGGCCTTGTCCAGGAGGGCACGGTGAAGCACCTGAAACTTGTGGAAGTTGGCGGGCACGAAGGAGCCGCTCTTCCTGGGAACCGCCGCCACCGATGCTCAGTTCGTCAACGACCTCGAGCCCGGCAGCGGCAAGCACCTTGTCATCGAACACCTCCCCCTCGGCGGGCGCCCTGGTGCTCGTCGTCCATGGGAGGTGGACGAACAAGTCATCTCTCACCTTCAGGTACTTGCCCGAGCTAGAGGCGGCAGAGGAGGAAGGATGGTGCTCAACCACCTCCTCGGCAACGGCCTTGCTGGCCTCCCCAACAGGCCCCTTGTCGGCCTCCTCGGCAGCAGCCTTGCCGGTCTCCCCGACAGGCCCCTTGGCGGCATCCTCAGCAACATCCTTGGCGGCCTCCTCAGTGGCGATCTCGTCGGCCTCGGCCACGGCATCCCTAGCGACCTCCTTGATGACAGTGTCCACGTCCTCCCGGTTCGCCGAGGAAGGATCTGGATACCGAGAAGGGGAATGAGGCGAAGTCAAGATCAAAATTCGAAAGAAGAAAAATGAGAGGGAACAGGAGGCAAACAACTCACCCGTGCCAACCTGGGACGAAGTGGCCCCCTCCCCACCAACATTCGGTGTCGGGACGGAGCCGCCGGCACCCGGGTTCGCCTCCTCCTCCTCCGTGCGCATGAGCTCGGTGCGTGGTGCCCTTGCCGGGACGCCCCTTGGGGCGGCGTGGTTGATGGGGGCGGCGTGTTGGGGGTGGCCCTCAGTGGCTCCTCCTGCTGCCGTCCTCCTCCTGCAACCACGATAAGGTTAGCACCAAGAGATCGTGTCCCAGCACACGTCGATGGGGAGTGAGTGATGAACACATGCTGGGGGCTGCGCCGGGGGCTGCTATTCGGGCTGCTCTCCACCACCAGCGGCGTACTCGAGGTGCCCACCGGGGGCTGGCCCCCCGTCGAGGCCCTGGCACTCTTCGCTACCCTCTAGGCCAGCGTCTCCATATCCCTGCGAAGACAAGTTAATAAAAGCGGCATGGTCTGAGGGGACGAAGATGACAAAAGACAAGATACTTACTCATCCTCCGCCTCCTCTTCCGCTGCCTTCCTCTTCCTCCTCGGGCTAAGGGACCCGAGGTCGAAGATGACCTCCGTGTCGTTGTCTGCGGGAGGAGGGGAAGCGGGTGGAGTCCGAGGACGCTTGGATGAAGAAGAGGCAGTCGCTTTCTTCTTCGCCACCGTAGCCTTCACTGCCTTCCCCGCCGCCGCGGCCCTCATCTCGCGCACAGACGCCTCCTGAGGTTGTTGCGGTTGTGCGACCCTGCCGGGCCGGACCGACTCACCAGAGCTGGCCCGCCGCAGGTAACGCCCTCTCCCCGTGGCTGGGGGGTCGACAGCCTCGACCTCCTCCCCGGATGACTCATTGACCTCATCTTCGATGTGAAGGGCCCCGGTGCCGGTGCTGCTGGCCTCCCCAGCGGATTCCGCCCACTGGGCGAGCCCCTTCTCCTCCGCGGCCACAGCGGCCTCGTCCTTGATACGTCTCCAACGTATCTATAATTTTTGATTGCTCCATGCTATTATATTATCTATTTTGGATGTTAATGGGCTTTATTTTTCACTCTTATATCATTTTTGGGACTAACCTATTAACCGGAGGCCCAGCCCAAATTGCTATTTTTTGCCTATTTCAGTGTTCCGCACAAAAGGAATATCAAACGGAGTCCAAACGGAATGAAACCTTCGGGAACGCGATTTTCTCAACAAACGTGATCGAGGAGACTTGGAGTGGTGATACGTCTCCAACATATCTATAATTTTTGATTGCTCCATGCTATATTATCTACTGTTTTGGATGTTTATGGGCTTTATTATACACTTTTATATCATTTTTGGGACTAACTATTAACCTAGAGCCCAGTGCCAGTTTCTGTTTTTACCTTGTTTTAGAATATCGCAGAAAAGGAAAACCAAACAGAGTCCAATTGACCTGAAACTTCACGAAACTTATTTTTGGATCAGAAGAAGCCCAGAAGACTTGGAGTGCATGTTAGGGGATCTACAAGGAGGCCACGAGGCAAGGGGCGCTCCCTCCACCCTCGTGGGCCCCTCGTGGACCCCCTGACGTACTTCTTCCGCCTATATATCTCCATATACCCTAAAACATCCGAGAGCACAATAGATCGGGAGTTCCGCCGCCAGAAGCCTCCGTAGCCACCGAAAGCCAATCTAGACCCATTCCGGCACCCTGCCGGAGGGGGAATCCCTCTCCGGTGGCCATCTTCATCATCACGGTGCTCTCCATGACAAGGAGGGAGTAGTTCTCCCTCGGGGCTGAGGGTATGTACCAGTAGCTATGTGTTTGATCTCTCTCTCGTGTTCTTGAGGTGGTACGATCTTGATGTATCGCGAGCTTTGCTATTATAGTTGGTCTTATGATGTTTCTCCCCCTCTACTCTCTTGTAGTGGATTGAGTTTCCCCTTTGAAGTTATCTTATCAGATTGAGTCTTTAAAGATTTGAGAACACTTGATGTATGTCTTGCCGTGCATATCTGTGGTGACAATGGGATACCACGTGATTCACTTGATGTATGTTTTGGTGATCAACTTGCGGGTTCCGCCCATGAACCTATGCATAGGGGTTGGCACACGTTTTCGTCATGATTCTCCGGTACAAACTTTGGGGCACTCTTTGAGGTTCTATGTGTTGGTTGAATAGATAAATCTGAGATTGTGTGATGCATATCATATAATCATACCCACGGATACTTGAGGTGACATTGGAGTATCTAGGTGACATTAGGGTTTTGGTTGATTTGTGTCTTAAGGTGTTATTCTAGTGCGGACTCTAGGGCTGTTTGTGACACTTATAGGAATAGCCCAATGGATTGATTGGAAAGAATAACTTTGAGGTGGTTTCGTACCCTACCATAATCTCTTCGTTCGTTCTCCGCTATTAGTGACTTTGGAGTGACTCTTTGTTGCATGTTGAGGGATAGTTATGTGATCCAATTATGTTATTATTGTTGAGGGAACTTGCACTAGCGAAATTATGAACCCTAGGCCTTGTTTCAACGCATTGCAATACCGTCTACGCTCACTTTTATCATTAGTTACCTTGCTGTTTTTATATTTTCAGATTACAAATACCTTTATCTACCAGCCATATAGCACTTGTATCACCATCTCTTCGCCGAACTAATGCACCTATACAATTTACCATTGTATTGGGTGTGTTGGGGACACAAGAGACTCTTTGTTATTTGGTTGCAGGGTTGCTTGAGAGAGACCATCTTCATCCTACGCCTCCCATGAATTGATAAACCTTAGGTCATCCACTTGAGGGAAATTTGCTACTGTCCTACAAACCTCTTCACTTGGAGGCCCAACAACATCTATAAGAAGAAGGTTGTGTAGTAGACATCAAGCTCTTTCCTGGCGCCGTTGCCGGGGAGGTGAGTGCTTGAAGGTATATCTTTAGATCTTGCAATCGAGTCTTTTAGTTTCTTGTTTTATCACTAGTTTAGTTTATGAAAGAAAACTACAAAAAATGGAATTGAGTTTGTCTCATACGCTTCACCTTTTTAATATCTTTTGTGAGTATGATGGAAAGGATAATTGTGCTCAAATGCTGGAAGAAGAATTACATAGAATGCTTGGCATAAAATATGTGAATGATGAGCATGATTGCAATGTTGTTAGTACGAATTCTTTGAATATCCATGATACTAATGATGATTGCACTAGTTATGATGTCTCCTATAAACATGTCAATATTTGTGGAGTACATTGGGTTTGTAAGTACACACCAAATAGGGAAGATAGATATTGCAAGAGGCATAAGTACTTAGAAACTAAATTGTTGCAAGAAAGGCTAGATGAATGTGCTGAAAATTTAAATTATCTTGGCCATACTTGAGAGCTTTGCAATGAACATGATCATTTCAATACCCAATGCAAATTGTTTCATGATCGTATCGTCTCCAAAAATTGTGATGACTTGATTTCCCTTGCACATCATAATGAACTTAGTTTGCTCTTGGGTTATGAAGAAATGAAACGTATAACTAAGGATATTCCAAAATTTGCCCATGATAGAGTTCTTCATTTGATCTAGAGGAAATTTATATGTATTGTGCGGTGAATTGTATTGAAAATCCTTATATTGGCAACTACATAAAGAAAAGAAAACAAATAGAAGATGAAGAGAATACTAATGAAAGGGAAGAGACTTCCCAATATCCTCCTATTATTTCTTATGATGAATCAGGTAACGACGAGGAGCCTCCTATTCAATCAATCTCATTAATAAGGAGCTCCAAAAAGAGGATTGAACCCACACGTGATGTGGTGAAGAAGAAGAAAAGAAAAAGGAAGAGAGGTAAAAAGATATCTCTCCCAAATAATGCTGCTCCTATTACTTGTAGTGACCCGACCTCAAAAGGTCAAGCCTCCGTGTATCCGTGCCATCCCTGGATCGGTATGCTGGCACACACAGTACATCAATGTATATATCCAAGTGCAATCACATGTATAAATAACGTAAAACTGATATATACCTCATAAGTCTCAGCGGAAACAAACATAAGGGTGTGGAGTCCATCAACGCCAACGGCAAGTTGAGTGTAGACCGTAACCCTACAACGTAACTCTTACTCGTCGTAGAAAATTCCTGCAACATAAGACGTTGCAGCCCTGTAGGTCAGTACATTGAATGTACTGGCAAGTCACATCATAAGAATAATGAACCTATTTGTACATGCAATTTGGCTGGTGGAAATCTCTAAGTTTAGTTTTTGCATAAAGCTAGTTTTTCCCTAGAATAAAAGATATTATTCTACCACTACTGTTTAGCATAGGATGAGTTGGTAAACCCAACTCAATCCATTCCCAAAGTTTCATTTAAAACCCAACTGTTTAATTAAGAGTGATGAGATCTCCCAGCATTTCCAGTACTAGATGCTCAAGTTGTCCGTAACCGGGGACATGGCTAATCGATTAGGTTTTAACACTCTGCAGAGGTTTGTGCACTTTTCCCCACAAGACTCGATCGCCTCCCTTGAAGTTCTTGCACTGCCTGGCATTTGAGAACAGGATGACCGATACATAGTCTTTTGAAAATGTCCCCCCTTAACCTACGGATAGGTCGGTACACCTACATCATTCTACATCTGCTAGCCCATCCCGGACGGGGTCACACTAACTACTCAACTAAGCCAGAGCCCATATTGGCTTGTTGGTGCACACGTAAGCTTCTAGACATGAGAATACGATTGATCTTTTTGAGCCTGGGCGGCCGACCACTAGTGGTGCACCACCATGGATTAACCATGCATGCTCCCACTGTACTTTGCCACCATTCAAACCAAATACCACCCAGGTAGTTGATTTACAAGTCTTGGTCCTGATTACTACTTTGTCACTCATGTCTCACCATGTTCGCTTCCCAAACCATGTCTACATTTAGCGAGGTAAACTAAACTTACACGGTGGTGACAAGGATGTATAGATCAGACCTACCTCAAATGAACTACTAGGTAACAGCATAGCCATCTGGCAATAATAAATCCTACCATGCAATCCTACCACTAAAGGACTAAGTGCATAATATAAAACATAGGTAATTGAAGGAATGATCAAATGTGAACTTGCCTGGTAAGAGTTGATGAAGATTATATCGCTCTCAGAATTTTACTTAATAGAACTATTCGTCACTCTCCGATGAAAATCTATAAAGTCAAACATTTCACTCACATAAGCAATCATTTCAGAGAACCAAGAAGAACATGCAAAGCAAAATGTCTTGGAAAAACCAAATGAACATTCAACACACTTAACTAGCATGGAAATATCCTAAGTGCAAAACAACATGTGACCCAGGGTGCAAAGATGTGATGTGTACTAAAGTGCATACATGGCATAATAGTAAAACTATCATAGACATACCATTTTTGTGTGCATAATGTGTGACAATGTCCAAGTGGTAGGGTTTGGCTACGGTGACATGGTGCAAAAAGAATCACATCAATCGAAGCTACGGTTTAGGAGATATGACCAATTGAAGTTTGAATTCAAATCTGAATAAAGTTCAAATTTGAATTTGGCCAAAAGTTTTCAAAGTTGGTTTTCTGGACAAGGCTATTCGAGACGAACATTTTGCCGCTGGTTTCGTCAAATTTGGAGTTACGGTTAAAAAGATACAACCATTTGAAGTTTAGCGGCTAAACTAGAAACTCAGGGACTAATCTGCAATTAAAACTATAGCAACTAGGTCCCTGGCCACGTGGCGGCTTGTGGCTAGCCATGCAGCGTTCGATGTGGTGGCTATACGGCAAATGGCCACTAAATAGGAAAAACAGCTACCGCGGCTAAATAAAAAGAAAACCGGAGGCTGGTTTAACTAAAACCACGGTTAATCGAACTAAAACAAAACAAAAAAAAACTAATCTAAACGAACAAAGCGGGCGGCTCGGCTTACAGTGGTGAGGATGGCGAACAGGGGCGGCGGCACTGGCGTCGGGCGTCGGGAGGCGGACGGGGCGGCGGCTCCGGCGGTCCTTGGCGGCGGGGAAGGAGGCGAACGGGACCGGCGTGGTGTGGGCGACCAGATGGCGGTGACGGCGGGCGCCGGCGTGCACTGGACGGGGCGGAGGGAGGCGGTGGAGCTCCGGTGAGCTGCGTGAACTCCGGCGGCTCGGGGTCGTCGGTTTGGCTGCTCCGGCGCGACCTAGGGGAAACCGATATGTCAAAACGATGCGCACAGGCTTGGGGATTAGGTTGACGAAGAAAAGAGCGGCTCGGGTGCACCATCGGTGACGTAATCGTCGGCGGAGGGTTTCGGCTCCGGCGAGATTTAGAGGGCGAGTGCGACGGCTATGAGCGATGAGAGGACGAACGGAGTGGTGGAATCGATAGAGGGCGCTCAGGGATTTTTATATGTGAGGCGAGGGGATGCAACGACCACGGGATAAGCATCACCCATGGGGATGCGGCCGACGGGTTCGGGAGCACGGGCGCGTGCTCATCCTGTGCGGGGCGGCGGGAGGTTAGGGACGAGTTGGGGAAGAGGGGCCCATGGGTCAGTGGCCGCGGCGGGTAGCGAGCGAGGGGGAAGAGAGGTGCGCGGGCGAGCGATGGCCTTCGGGCACTGGCGCTGGGCCGGTCGGGTGTGCTCCTGGGCCGAATAGTGTTTCGGTCCAGGCGGTGTTTTTTTACAGAACAAAAGCTACAACAGAGCAAAAAAATAAAAATAAAAAATAAAAATTACATAGTCATATTATATACGAAAATGCGAAAAACACCAAGAATAATATGAACTATTTTACAAGTTCAAATAAATTATATAGAAAATCATAAAAGTCAAACAGTGCTATTTTTGCATTTAAAACCAATAAAAACATTTTTAAAATACCAAAATGACTTCAAATTTATTTTCTCCTAATTTTCTATTGTAGGGAATCATTTTACCCTTATTTCCATTTATTTATTTTTAGGAGAAAAATATTTTGAATAGAAACTCAAATAACTCCCAATTGGATTTGAATTTGGAATTTCAAACAACTTCAAATGGAAAATGAGTTTCAAATAACTTCAAAGTGACTTCCAAATTATTCTTTTGAAACTTCCAACTCTCTTCCTTCGAATTTTGAAGAAGTCATTTTATCTTCCCTCATGAACTCATTGAGTTGCTTAAAGTTTTAAGTTCGAAATATTTCAAAATGGGATTCACATCATTTTCAAATCCCTTTTCATTTCTTTAAATGGAAGAAGTCATATTATCTTCACTGTAGGGTTTTGTGATGAAATAAATTTGAATCCATGGTGATCAAAATGCAAGATGAAAGTTTTGTGAAAGTCCTTTTATTCCCTCTCATTCAACTTTCAAAAAGTTTTCAATTTCCAATCATTTTCACACAATCAATCACACGAAAATCAAACAAACAATCACAATTATTTATTTAATATAACATTCCAAAATTTAGAATTTTGGGATGTTACAAACTACCACCCTTAAAATGAATCTCGTCCTCGAGATTCAGAGAGGCTAGAAAGAAAAGGTCGGGGTTTGGGGGTCTTCTTGAAAATCCATTGACATCACAAGGTCTGGGGTGCTACACCCTTAGAAGCATGGTTACAGTTCCAACAAATCTCATGTACTCTACCCTTTGGGTTGATGGTGTCAATCTTCTCATACTCTTCGAGATAACTCCTTCACTTGTGCTCCTCCGGTAAGGGCATGGCCTTTTCCTCAAAATCTGGAGTCCTTGCATCAAATAAGATCCTTCCGAGTCTGGGTCTTCTTTGCTGTCAGGTTGTCGCCAATGCTAAACAACTATCGAAAATCTCATGGTGGTCAACAATTCTGGTTCCTCCTGCAGAAAATGGGTCTGGGTTGAATCTCACCGTATAACATATGATTGGCAACGGGTGCCTGTACAGGGTTTCCATCGTCCTGCCATTCTAAGGTTTTTGGCTTATCGTGTCGACACTCTTCTAGTGTTTTAAGTCTCTCTGATTTTCTATCAACATATGATAGCTCATGATAGAAGTCTCCGGTATGGGGGCCAATCCATCCAGTACTTGAATCATTACTACATACGTAGATAGTGAATCACGTTTCCTAACACTTGGGCACCCTCACAAGCATTGCAGAACTTCTCTTCTCCACGAATTGGGTTCGGGTAAATCCATTGGTTCTGCAAGGCAAACAAAACCTCTATCGTTTCTTCACAACTCTTGGGTTTACGTAACCTCGTATGAAACGTCTGCTGATGAAATCACAACTTCTTCCAGAATTCTTTTCTTCAACAAGATTGTGCTTGTTTCCTTATCAAATCATGGGTCCTATGGGTTATGAGCCCACTTAAAACTTGTATATATTTAACTCATCCTTGGAGTTACTATTGTTCCATATTCCAACATTATATCTCCTTTAAATCCAATAGTACTTCATTCCTTCATACTCTTGAGGTAACCATCATAACTAAAACAAAACTCCAACTCATTTTGTCCAAACTCCAACTATATATGGAACAACATTTTCCTTTCCATCGATCAAGTGTTCACACAGACAAGTATCGCCAAAAAAATGAACTGGTTCATCCATAATTCATATTCTCTTCATATCAAATCCTTTATTACATCCTTAATCACAACTCAAAACTCAAATTTCAAAAGTACTCTATTACAAAAGCTGCCATACACATAGTTTGGTATGGTCAAGCATTACTCCCATCTTTATTCATTTGCCATTCTTGAAGATGCTTTAGTCCCACTGGAATTGTGCGATGTGATCCTTGAAATCATCGACCTTTTGCTTCATCATGGTGGCCATGAGCTTCATCTCCATCCTCTCTGCATGCACTTCTCTCAAGTATTCCTGAGTGTGATGGAGTCTTGCTTCAAGTATTTCTCCAATCTGACGTATGGCTTCCATAGCAGCGTCACGAACAGAGTCGAAGAATGTTGCTCGTGGTACTCGAGAAATGAAAAAGTATTGCCCCGTAGTCTTTGGGCAAACTCCCTTCACACGGTGGAGGTGTACCTCCATGTACCAAAGTTCAACTCCATTCTCCACGAAAGGATAACCCTGGTAGACTGCATCTCCTTCAAGATGAATATGCTTCATCATGTCTTTCAGGATTTTTGGGTAATCCTGATCACTAGTCAGGGTCATGATCGTTTCCAGGCACTTGAGAAAAGACTCGTAAAGGGTTGTCATCTGCATGCATAAGATAGAAGGGGTACCCAAGATAATGTATGTATTTCCTCGGGTGAAATGTGGTTGTTTTCTGGGAAAAGTTTGGGGTTAGCTTTTCCATGGGTTCAAGGTTTTGTCTGGGTGAGATAATGAGAGAAGCACTCACAATCAACAACAACTCATAACATTTCACATGAGATTCCAACACCTCAACTTTTATTGCTTCACGAGCTATTACAATTTCCATTTCATAACTCAACTCAACATCCCCAAAAATAAGAGCGTATTCCACATTTATTACATGCTTTATTCCAATATCAAGATCTCAACTACTCCGCCCAAGCTTTCCTCGAGTCTGAACATTCTCTAGCAAAATGTCCTACTCCTTTGCAGCGTAAACAAATGATGTCAGACAAATCTAAGGGCTTCCTGGTGGTTATCTTGGGCCCTTGGGTCCTTGGCTTCCTTGCTGGGCATTTGCTAGCATAATGACCTAAATCCTTGCACCTGTAACAAGTGACATGACTTAGGTCCTTTTCTGCTGAAATTGGGTTGTTCTGGGGACACATGCTCTTTCTCTTCCCGGACTTCTTTGTTTTGATCAATTCTTCTATCTCATGTGGATCAAACTCCACTTCTTCTATCGGGAAGTCTCCCAGATACTCTTGGTTTTCCTTCATGCAATATTGTGAAAAATGTCCTCCTTCTCCACATGAATATCAAGCATTGGAGTAAAATCTGTTTAGGCTTTCTCCATCAGGGTCGTTAACATCATCCTTCGTCACAGGTTCTTTTAAACTTTCCCTGAGGGCTTCTTTCATTGCTTCCTTCTTCTGCTTGGTAATTTTTTGTACCTTGGGGTAAATATGACACTAGGCGGGGTAGTGCGTAGTTCCTTCACACAAGAAACAAGCAACCTGCCTCATTGGGCATTCTTCCGCTCGGTGATTTCCTTCACAATGAGGGCATCCATCCTTGTGTTCTTCATGGGTATGTCCTATTTCTCCGCATATCTTGCATGCATAAGGTTTCTTCATCGGGTTACCATTGTGCTTCCGGATAAGACGGGATCCCAACAGAGTTTTCTTCAATTCCTCCCAAGTTTTTGCTCCATTACATCCTTGTATGGCTTGATGCATTTTCCACCAGGTTGCAGCACTTTTTGTAAAGTATTGAAGAGCGTATTGAACCTCATACTTCCTCGCAACCAACTTGCTCCTGAAGTGATTCTTCATGTTTTGAATCCATAGCTCTGCCTCCAACTGACTGATAGGTCCAGAGAATACAAGTCCTTCTTCATTCATCATCTATTGGGTCCAAGGGTTTCGGGATGAGATAAGAGGGATAGAGAAATATACACACAATACAAACAATATAGTTTTGAAAATAGGTTTTATTTTTTGCTGTCAAAAAACACACACAAAATATGATAGCTCACAAATCATCGCATCTAACGTGAGTATACAACAAGGGTTTGGTCTTCTAAAGGTCATATAAATCTTGACATTTGTCGGTGTCTTCAAATTCTTCAATTCTTCAGAGGCTTCGACTGTTGTAACTTCAATTCTTCTAGTGTATGGTGAAGTCTGATATCTTGTCCTTCTTGGAGTGGTCTCATCAGTTGATCCTCCATGTGGTCAAAGGGAAAAGGGGTATTGTCTACCTATTTGGGGTAAAAGGAAAGATTTGATAAAGCTCAGAAAAGAAGAGAGGTAAAGGATCATTTTGAAAATAAAGTTTTAGAGAAATCCTTTCCTAAAGGCTTTCTAGTTTCTAGGGTCACGTCCTACAGTCAACATGTGCTCTGATACCATCTCTGTAGCGACCCGACCTCAAACGGTCAAGCCTCCGTGTATCCGTGCCATCCCTGGATCGGTATGCTGGCACACACAGTACATCAATGTATATATCAAAGTGCAATCACATGTATAAATAACGTAAAACTAATATATACCTCATAAGTCTTAGCAGAAACAAACATAACGGTGTGGAGTCCATCAACACCAACGGCAAGTTGAGTGTAGACCGTAACCCTACAACGTAACTCTTACTCGTCGTAGAAAATTCCTGCAACATAAGATGTTGCAGCCCTGTAGGTCAATACATTGAATGCACTGGCAAGTCACATCATAAGAATAATGAACCTATTTGTACATGCAATTTGGCTGGTGGAAAGCTCTAAGTTCAGTTTTTGCATAAAGCTAGTTTTTCCCTAGAATAAAAGATATTATTCTACCACTACTGTTTAGCATAGGATGATTTGGTAAACCCAACTCAATCCATTCCCAAAGTTTCATTTAAAACCCAACTGTTTAATTAAGAGTGATGAGATCTCCCAACATTTCCACTACTAGATGCTCAAGTTGTCCGTAACCGGGGACACGACTAATCGATTAGGTTTTAACACAAGACTCGATCGCCTCCCTTGAAGTTCTCGCACTACCTGGCATTTGAGAACAGGATGACCGAGACATAGTCTTTCGAAAATGCCCCCCTTAACCCACGGATAGGCCGGTACACCTACATCATTCTACATCTGCTAGCCCATCCCAGAAGGGGCCACACTAACTACTCAACTAAGCCAGAGCCCATATTGGCTTGTGGCTGCACACGTAAGCTTCTAGACATGAGAATACGATTGATCTCTTTGAGCCTGGGCGGCCGACCACTAGTGGTGCACCACCATGGATTAACCATGCATGCTCCCACTGTACTTCGCCACCATTCAAACCAAATACCGCCTAGGTAGTTCTTTTACAAGTATTGGTCCTGATTACTACTTTGTCACTCATGTCTCACCATGTTCGCTTCCCAAATCACATCTACATTTAGCGAGGTAAACTAAACTTACACGGTGGTGACAAGGATGTATAGATCAGACCTACCTCAAATGAACTACTAGGTAACGGCATAGCCATCTGGCAAAAATAAACCCTACCATGCAATCCTACCACTAAAGGACTAAGTGCATAATATAAAACATAGGTAATTGAAGGAATGATCAAATTTGAACTTGCCTGGTAATAGTTGATGAAGATTATATCGCTCTCGGAATTTTACTTAATAGAACTATTCGTCACTCTCCGATGAAAATATATAAAGTCAAACATTGCACTCACATAAGCAATCATTTCAGAGAACCAAGAAGAATATGCAAAGCAAAACGTCTTGGAAAAACCAAATGAACATTCAACACACTTAACTAGCATGGAAATATCCTAAGTGCAAAACAACATGTGACCCAGGGTGCAAAGATGTGATGTGTACTAAAGTGCATACATGGCATAATAGTAAAACCATCATAGACAGACCATTTTTGTGTGGAAATTGTGTGACAATGGTCCAAGTGGTAGGGTTTTGGCTACGGTGACATGGTGCAAAAAGAATCACATCAATCGGACCTACGGTTTAGGAGATATGGCCAATTGAAGTTTGAATTCAAATCTGAATAAAGTTCAAATTTGAATTTGTCCAAAAGTTTTCAAAGTTGTTTTTCTGGATAAAGCTATTCGAGACGAACATTTTGCCGCTAGTTTCGTCGAATTTGGAGTTACGGTTAGAAAGATACAACCATTTGAAGTTTAGGGGCTAAATTGAAAACTCAGGGACTAATCTGTAATTAAAGCTACAGCAACTAGGTCCCTGGCCACGTGCGGCTCGTGGCTGGCCAAGCAGCGTTCGCTGCGGTGGCTATATGGCGAATGGCCACTAAATAGGAAAAACAGCTACCGCGGCTAAATAAAAAGAAAACCGGAGGCCGGTTTAACTAAAACCGTGGTTAACCGAACTAAAACAAAAAAACTAATCTAAACAAACGAAGCGGGCGGCTCGGCTTACACCGGCGAGGACGGCGAACAGGGGCGGCGGCGCTGGCGTCGGGCGTCGAGCAGCGGACGGGGTGGCGGCTCCGGCGGTCCTTGGCGGCGGGGAAGGAGACGAACGGGACCGGCGTGGTGTGGGCGACCGGATGGCGGTAACGGCGGGCGTCGGCGTGCACCGGACGGGGCGGAGGGAGGCGGCGGAGCTCCGGTGAGCTGCGTGAACTCCGGCGGCTCGGGGTCGTCGGTTTGGCTGCTCCGGCGCGACCTAGGGGAAACCGATATGTCAAAACGATGCGCACAGGCTTGGGGATTAGGTTGACGAAGAAAAGAGCGGCTCGGGTGCACCGTCGGTGACGTAATCGTCGGCGGAGGGTTTCGGCTCCGGCGAGATTTAGAGGGCGAGTGCGACGGCTATGAGCGATGAGAGGACGAACGGAGTGGTGGAATCGACAGAGGGCGCTCAGGGATTTTTATATGTGAGGCGAGGGGATGCAACGACCACGGGATAAGCATCACCCATGGGGATGCGGCCGACGGGTTCGGGAGCACGGGCGCGTGCTCATCCTGTGCGGGGCGGCGGGAGGTTAGGGACGAGTTGGGGAAGAGGGGCCCATGGGTCAGTGGCCGCGGCGGGTAGCGAGCGAGGGGGAAGAGAGGTGCGCGGGCGAGCGATGGCCTTCGGGCACTGGCGCTGGGCCGGTCGGGTGTGCTCCTGGGCCGAATAGTGTTTCGGTCTAGGCGGTGTTTTTTTACAGAACAAAAGCTACAACAGAGCAAAAAAATAAAAATAAAAAATAAAAATTACATAGTCATATTATATACCAAAATGCTAAGAAAAACACCAAGAATAATATGAACTATTTTACAAGTTCAAATAAATTATGTAGAAAATCATAAAAGTCAAACAGTGCTAGTTTTGCATTTAAAACCAATAAAAACATTTTTTAAATACCAAAATGATTTCAATTTTATTTTTCTCCTAATTTTCTATTGTGGGGAATCATTTTACCCTTATTTCCATTTATTTATTTTTAGGATAAAACTATTTTGAATATAACCTCAAATAACTCCCAAATGGATTTGAATTTGGAATTTCAAACAACTTCAAATGGAAAATGAGTTTCAAATAACTTCAAAATGACTTCCAAATTATTCTTTTGAAACTTCCAACTCTCTTTCTTCGAATTTTGAAGAAGTCATTTTATCTTCCCTCATGAACTCATTGAGTTGCTTAAAGTTTCTAAGTTTGAAATATTTCAAAATGGAATTCATATCATTTTCAAACCCCTTTTCATTTCTTTAAATGGAAGAAGTCATATTATCTTCACTCTAGGGTTTTGTGATGAAATAAATTTGAATCCATGGTGATCAAAATGCAAGATGAAATTTTCGGGAAAGTCCTTTTATTCCCTCTCATTCAACTTTCAAAAAGTTTTCAATTTCCAATCATTTTCACACAATCAATCACACAAAAATCAAACAAACAATCACAATTATTTATTTAGTATAACATTCCAAAATTTAGAATTTTGGGATGTTACATTACTATTGTGCCTCATGAAAATATAATTGTGGAATATAATGATACTTCTTATGATCTTGATAATCTTATTGGCACTTGCTTGGAAGAATATGATAATTGCTATACTATTGGTGCTATCCATACTATTAATTATGAGAGTGATTATGCTTATGATATGAAAAGGACCAAGCTTGGGGATGCTATGTTTGATGAAGATGATGTTTTTGAGAATATATTTGCTGCAATTAATGTTTGTCCCAAGCTTGGGGATGCTACGTTTAATGAAGATGATATTTTTAGTCTCCCAAGTTTTGATATGCAAATTAATAATGATGATAGCACGCCTCCTACTTATGATGATTATTGTGATGATACTTATGCTATAAAAAGTAGTGATTATATTTATAAAACTTGTCATGATTATGGTTACCCCTTTTCTGAACATTACTCTTTTAATGTGGAAACAATTTATAGTATTGAAGTCTCTTATGATACTCCCACTATCCCGAATGAGAAGAATTTTGCTTATGTGGAGAGTAATAAAAATTCTATGCTTGTAGATCATGAAAAGAATGCTTTAGGTGCTGGTTATATTGTTGAATTCATTCATGATGCTACTGAAAATTATTATGAAGGAGGAACATATGCTTGTAGGAATTGCAATAATATCAAGTTTCCTCTCTATGTGCTTAAAGTTTTGAAGTTATGCTTGTTTTACCTTCCTACGCAAATTGATTCTTGTACCCACAAGTTGTTTGCTCACAAAATCCCAATGCATAGGAAGAGGGTTAGACTTAAATGTGCTAGTCATATTCTTCATGATGATCTCTTTATGTTTCAATTCTTATCCTTTATGTGAGCATCATTGAAATCACCGTGCCTAGCTAGGGGCATTAAACGATAGCGCTTCTTGGGAGGCAATCCAACTTTATTTTTGTTCCTTGTTTTTGTTCCTGTTTAGTAATAAATAATTCATCTAGCCTCTGTTTATATGTGGTTTTATGATTTTAATTAGTGTTTGTACCAAGTAGAACCTTTGGGAAAGTCTTGTTGATCTTGCTGTAAAAAACAGAAACTTTAGCGCTCACGAGAATTGTTGCCATTTTTATTTGGAAAGTGCTATTTAGTTAATTCCTTTTTAAGATGATTAATAGATAAATTACTCAGGTCCAGCAATTTATTTGAGAATTTTATGAGTTCCAGAAGTATACGTTTGATCCAGATTACTACAGACTGTTCTGTTTTTGACAGATTCTGTTTTTCGTGTGTTGTTTGTTTATTTTGATGAATCTATGGCTAGTAATAGAGTTTATGAACCATATAAAAGTTGGAATACAGTAGGTTTTACACCAATATAAATAAAGAATGAGTTCATTACAGTACATTGAAGTGGTGATTTATTTTCTTATACTAACAGAGCTTACGAGTTTTCTGTTAAGTTTTGTGTTGTGAAGTTTTCAAGTTTTGGGTAAAGATTCGATGGATTATGGAATAAGGAGTGGAAAGAGCCTAAGATTGGGGATGCCCAAGGCACCCCAAGGTAATATTCAAGGATAAACAAGAGCCTAAGCTTGGGGATGCCCCGGAAGGCATCCCCTCTTTCGTCTTCGTTCATCGGTAACTTTACTTGGAGCTATATTTTTATTCACCACATGATATGTGTTTTGCATGGAGCATCAATTTATTTTGTTAGTATTTGCTTGCTGTTATTTATAACAATATTTTGCATATTTTATTTCAATAAAAGTGGTATTGATATCCTTTACTATGCCTATTTTACAAGTCCACATGTTGCTGTTTGAAAACAGAAAGTTTACCGCTGTTGCCATAATTCCCTAGAAAAGTCAGAATGTGATAAAATTTTGAAACCTTTTGAATGTTAAGATCTGATAAATTTACTACAGTGGGAATTTTCTTTGATAATTTTTGGAGCTAGGGAAGTATGGATGTTGCTGCATTCTTTACAGACTGTCCTGTTTAGGCAGATTGGTGTTATGTTTGCATTGTTTGCATATGTTTGCTTATTTAATTATTCTATTTTAGGATAGGACTATTAAATATGAAGAGGCATTTAGTATGCAATGTTGAATAATAATTTTAGTGATTTGCTACAGTAGAGTATGATAAGGTTTTTGCAATGGTTTATACTAACTTATCTCATGAGTCCTTGTTGAGTTTTGTGTGGATGAAGCTTTTGAGATTTAGGGACACCATGATATGAGAGGAATTAAGGAGACACAAAAGCTCAAGATTGGGGATGCCCAAGGCACCCCAAGATAATATATCAAGAAGTCTCAAGCATCTAATCTTGGGAATGCCCCGATTGGCATCCCACCTTTCTTCTTTAACAACTATCGGTTAGTATCGGTTGATCCTAAGTTTTTGCTTCTTCACATGATGTTTGCTATTCTTAGATGTCATTTTATTTAGTTTTTCTTGCTTTTTAAATAAAATACCAAGATCTGAAATTATTAAATGTTAGAGAGTCCTCACATAGTTGCATAATTATTCGAGTACTCATTGATCTTCACTTATATCTTTCGGAGTAGTTTGTCATTTGCTCTAGTACTTCACTTATATATTTTTAGAGCACGGTGGTGGTTTTATTTTGTAGAAACAGATGAACTCTCATGCTTCACTTATATTATTTTGAGAGTCTTAAATAGCATGGTAATTTGCTTAAATAATCCTAATATGCTAGGTATTCAAGATTAGTAAAATTTTCTTATGAGTGTTTTGAATACTAAGAGAAGTTTGATGCTTGATGATTGTTTTGTGATATGGAGGTAATAATATCAAAGTCGTGCTAGTTGAGTAGTTGTGAAATTGAGAAATACTTGTGTTGAAGTTTGCAAGTCCCGTAGCATGCACGTATGGTAAACGTTGTGTAACAAATTTGAAACATGAGGTGTTATTTGATTGTCTTCCTTATGAGTGGCGGTCGGGGACGAGCGATGGTCTTTTCCTACCAATCTATCCCCCTAGGAGCATGCGCGTAGTACCGAGGTTTTTGATGACTTGTAGATTTTTGCAATAAGTATGTGAGTTCTTTATGACTAATGTTGAGTCCATGGATTATACGCACTCTCACCCTTCCATGCTTTCTAGCCTCTTCGGTACCGTGCATTGCCCTTTCTCACATTGAGAGTTGGCGCAAACTTCGCCGGTGCATCCAAACCCCGTGATATGATATGATCTGTCACACATAAACCTCCTTATATCTTCCTCAAAACAGCCACCATACCTACCTATTATGGCATTTCCATAGCCATTCCGAGATATATTGCCATGCAACTTTCCACCATTCCGTTTATCATGACACATTCATCATTGTCATATTTCTTAGCATGATCATGTAGTTGACATCGTATTTGTGGCAAAGCCACCGTTCATAATTCTTTCATACATGTCATTCATGAGTCATTGCATATCCTGGTACACCGCCGGAGGCATTCATATAGAGTCATACTTTGTTCTAGTATCGAGTTATAATCATTGAGTTGTAAATAAATAGAAGTGTGATGATCATCATTTTCTAGAGCATTGTCCCAAGTGAGGAATAAAAAAAAGAGAGAAGGCCCAAAAAAGGCCATAAAAAAGTGAAGGCCCAAAAAATGAAAATGAGAGAAAAAGAGAAGGGACAATGCTACTATCCTTTGCCACACTTGTGCTTCAAAGTAGCACCATGATCTTCATGATAGAGAGTCTCTTGTTTTGTCACTTTCATATACTAGTGGGAAATTTTCATTATAGAACTTGTCTTGTATATTCCAACAATGGGCTTCCTCAAGTGCCCTAGGTCTTCGTGAGCAAGCAAGTTGGATGCACACCCACTTAGTTTCTTTTGTTGAGCTTTCATACATTTATAACTCTAGTGCATCCGTTGCATGGCAATCCCTACTCCTTGCATTAACATCAATCGATGGGCATCTCCATAGCCCATTGATTAGCCTCGTTGATGTGAGACTTTCTCCTTTTTTGTCTTCTCCACATAACCCCTCATTATATTCTATTCCACCCATAGTGCTATGTCCATGGCTCGTGCTCATATATTGCGTGAAAGTTTATAGGTTTGAGATTACTAAAGTATGAAACAATTGCTTGGCTTGTCATCGAGGTTGTGCATGATGAGAGCATTCTTGTGTGATGAAAATTGAGCATGACTAAACTATATGATTTTGTAGGGATGAACTTTCTTTGGCCATGTTATTTTGAGAGGACATAATTGCTTAGTTAGTATGCTTGAAGTATTATTATTTTTATGTCAATATGAACTTTTGTCTTGAATCTTTCGGATCTGAATATTCATGCCACAATTAAGAAGAATTACATTAAAATTATGCCAAGTAGCACTCCGCATCAAAAATTCTGTTTTTATCATTTACCTACTCGAGGACGAGCAGGAATTAAGCTTGGGGATGCTGATACGTCTCCAACGTATCTATAATTTTTGATTGCTCCATGCTATATTATCTACTGTTTTGGATGTTTATGGGCTTTATTATACACTTTTATATCATTTTTGGGACTAACCTATTAACCCAGAGCCCAGTGACAGTTTCTGTTTTTACCTTGTTTTAGAATATCGCAGAAAAGGAAAACCAAACGGAGTCCAATTGACCTGAAACTTCACGGAACTTATTTTTGGATCAGAAGAAGCCCAGAAGACTTGGAGTGCACATCAGGGGATCTACGAGGAGGCCACGAGGTAGGGGGCGCGCCCACCCCCCTGGGCGCACCCTCCACCCTCGTGGGCCCCTTATGGCCCCCTTGACGTACTTCTTCCGCCTATATATCTCCATATATCCTAAAACATCCGAGAGCACAATAGATCGGGAGTTCTGCCGCCAGAAGCCACCGAAAGCCAATCTAGACCCATTCCGGCACCCTACTGGAGGGGGAATCCCTCTCCGGTGGCCATCTTCATCATCCCGGTGCTCTCCATGACGAGGAGGGAGTAGTTCTCCCTCGGGGCTGAGGGTATGTACCAGTAGCTATGTGTTTGATCTCTCTCTCGTGTTCTTGAGGTGGTACGATCTTGATGTATCGCGAGCTTTGCTATTATAGTTAGATCTTATGATGTTTCTCCCCCTCTACTCTCTTGTGATGGATTGTGTTTCCCCTTTGAAGTTATCTTATCGGATTGAGTCTTCAAAGATTTGAGAACACTTGATGTATGTCTTTCCGTGCGTATCTGTGGTGACAATGGGATACCACGTGATTCACTTGATGTATGTTTCGGTGATCAACTTGCGGGTTCCGCCCATGAACCTATGCATAGGGGTTGGCACACATTTTCATCATGATTCTCCGGTAGAAACTTTGGGGCACTCTTTGAGGTTCTATGTGTTGGTTGAATAGATGAATCTGAGATTGTGTGATGCATATCGTATAATCATACCCACGGATACTTGAGGTGACATTGGAGTATCTAGGTGACATTAGGGTTTTGGTTGATTTGTGTCTTAAGGTGTTATTCTAGTACGAACTCTAGGGTTGTTTGTGACACTTATAGGAATAGCCCAACGGATTGATTGGAAAGAATAACTTTGAGGTGGTTTCGTACCCTACCATAATCTCTTCGTTCTTTCTCCGCTCTAAGTGACTTTGGAGTGACTCTTTGTTGCATGTTGAGGGATAGTTATGTGATCCAATATGTTATTATTGTTAAGGGAACTTGCACTAGCGAAAGTATGAACCCTAGGCCTTGTTTCAAGGCATTGCAATACCGTTTACGCTCACTTTTATCATTAGTTACCTTGCTGTTTTTATATTTAAGATTACAAATACCTTTATATACCATCCATATACCACTTGTATCACCATGTCTTCGCTGAACTAGTGCACCTATACAATTTACCATTGTATTGGGTGTGTTGGGGACACAAGAGACTCTTTGTTATTTGGTTGCAGGGTTGCTTGAGAGAGACCATCTTCATCCTACGCCTCCCACGGATTGATAAACCTTAGGTCATCCACTTGAGGGAAATTTGCTACAGTCCTACAAACCTCTGCACTTGGAGGCCCAACAATGTCTACAAAAAGAAGGTTGTGTAGTAGACATCAAGTGGGCGTCAAGAAACAATTGAGGAGGCCACGAGGCAGGGGGGCGCGCCTACCCCCCTGGGCGTGCCCTCCACCCTCGTGGGCCCCTCGTTGCTCCACCGACCTACTTCTTCCTCCTATATATATCCACGTACCCCCCAAACATCCAGGAGCACCACGAAAACCTAATTCCACCGCCGCAACCTTTTGTACCCGAGAGATCCCATCTTGGGGCCTTTTCCGGAGCTCCCCGGAGGGGGCATTGATCATGGAGGGCCTCTACATCAACTCCATGGCCTCTCCGGTGATGTGTGAGTTGTTTACTTCAGACCTTCAGGTCCATAGTTGTTATCTAGATGGCTTCTTATCTCTCTTTGGATCTCAATACAAAGTTCTCCTCGATCTTCTTGGAGATCTATTCGATGTAATTTTCTTTTGCGGTGTGTTTGTCGAGATCCGATGAATTGTGGGTTTATGATCAAGTTTATCTATGAACAATATTTGATTCTTCTCTGAATTCTTTTATGTATGATTGGTTTATCTTTGCAAGTCTCTTCGAATTATCAGTTTGGTTTGGCCTACTAGATTGATCTTTCTTGCAATAGGAGAAGTGCTTAGCTTTGGGTTCAATCTTGCAGTGCTCGATCCCAGTGACAGTAGGGGAAATGACACGTATTGTATTGTTGCCATCAAGAATAAAAAGATGGGGTTTATATCATATTACATGAGTTTATCCCTCTACATCATGTCATCTTACTTAAAGCATTACTCTGTTCTTATGAACTTAATACTCTAAATGCATGCTGGGTAGCGGTCGATGTGTGGAGTAATAGTAGTAGATGCAGAATTGTTTCGGTCTACTTGTCGCGGACGTGATGCCTATATACATGATCATACATAGATATTCTCATAACTATGCTCAATTCTATTAATTGCTCGACAGTAATTCGTTTACCCACCGTAATACTTATGCTCTTGAGAGAAGCCACTAGTGAAACCTATGGCCCCCGGGTCTATCTTCCATCATATTAATCTTCCAACACTTAGCTATTTCTATTGCCGTTTATTTTACTTTGAATATTTATTTCTCTTTATCATAAAAATACCAAAAATATTATCTTATCATATCTATCAGATCTCACTCTCATAAGTGATTGTGAAGGGATTGACAACCCCTTTATCGCATTGGTTGCGAGGTTCTTATTTGTTTGTGTAGGTGCGTGGGACTTGAGCGTGATCTCCTACTGGATTGATACCTTGGTTCTCAAAAACTGAGGGAAATACTTAACGCTACTTTACTGCATCAGCCTTTCCTCTTTAAGGGAAAACCAACGCAGTGCTCAAGAGGTAGCAGTCCTCCATGCCGCCAGCGCTGCCGGCCTCCTTGGCGAGCTCCGCCTCCGTCGCCCTGGCGGCGATATAGTCCAGCTCCGCTTGGGTGGTGTCCTGGATGAGCAGCGGCTCTTCGCGGATGTACTTCTTCGACAGGGTGTCGAAGAACTTCTGCACCTGATCCGCCTCTGGCTCGACCCAATTTGGGTCAAGGCCGTGAGCATTATAGTCCGACATCATGGTGATGATGTCGGTTTGGCGGGACTTGTTGCTCAGTGGGACCACCCCCGCCAGGAACCCGAACAGGGGCTCCTTGGCGACCTTGCCGGCCTTCGCGAACTTGCCGGCCCTCTCGGCCCTGCCGTCGTGGTTCACGTTGAGCTGAAAAAGCCGCTGACAGAAGTGGGCGTGCCCCATCACCGTAAAGTTGTGGTTCAGGCCGGGGCGGAGCCGCATGATGTCAGCCGTATTCCTGAAGAGCCAGGCCGGCCTCCCCTTCTTGTGCAGTGGAGCGATACGGGGGCGGATGAAATCCACCCCAATCATCTCCAGGGTGAGCCCGGCAACGGTGAGGCGATGGATTCTGGTGACGGCGACCATGAGCTTCCCATCCTGTGCGTCAACATCGCCCTAGTCGTCTCTGCGAACCGGCAGCACCTGGCGAACCTGGCAAAATTCCTGTGGGTCCTCCTCCTCAATCTAGCACCACTGGCTCCGCCACTCCTCCCACCTCTCCTTCTGAGCGCCCTTTGGATATGTCCCCTTCCCCTGGGTCCTCGGGATCCAGGCGACACAACCGGAAATGGCGCCTCCCCTCTGGATCCGAGGATAGAAGTAGTGGCAGAAAAGTGCCGTGTTGGGATGCACTCCGGCGAAGTCCTCGTAGAGATGGGCGAAAAGGGCCATGCACACCACGACATTTGGAGTGAAATCCAGAAGGTGGAAGCCATAGGTGTGCATGACATCATTGAAGAAATCGGAGAAAGGGGGGTAGAGTGATGTCTACTACACAACCTTCTTCTTATAGACGTTGTTGGGCCTCCAAGTGCAGAGGTTTGTAGGACAGTAGCAAATTTCCCTCAAGTGGATGACCTAAGGTTTATCAATCCATGGGAGGCGTAGGTTGAAGATGGTCTCTCTCAAACAACCCTGCAACCAAATAACAAAGAGTCTCTTGTGTCCCCAACACACCCAATACAATGGTAAATTGTATAGATGCACTTGTTCGGCGAAGAGATGGTGATACAAGTGGAATATGGATGGAAGATATAGGTTTTTGTAATCTGAAAATATAAAAACAGCAAGGAACAAACGGTATTGCAATGCGTTGAAACAAGACCTAGGGTTCATACTTTCACTAGTGCAAGTTCTCTCAACAATAATAACATAATTGGATCATATAACTATCCCTCAACATGCAACAAAGAGTCACTCCAAAGTCACTAATAGCGGAGAACAAACGAAGAGATTATGGTAGGGTACGAAACCACCTCAAAGTTATCCTTTTTGATCGATCTATTCAAGAGTACGTAGTACAATAACACGAAGCTATTCTTTCCGTTCAATCTATCATAGAGTTCGTACTAGAATAACACCTTAAGACACAAATCAACCAAAACCCTAATGTCACCTAGATACTCCAATGTCACCTCAAGTATCCGTGGGTATGATTATACGATATGCATCACACAATCTCAGATTCATCTATTCAACCAACACAAAGTACTTCAAAGAGTGCCCCAAAGATTCTACCGGAGAGTCAAGACGAAAACGTGTGCCAACCCCTATGCATAAGTTCACGAGGTCACAGAACCCGCAAGTTGATCACCAAAACATACATCAAGTGGATCACATGATATCCCATTGTCACCACAGATAGGCACGTGCAAGACATACATCAAGTGTTCTCAAATCCTTAAAGACTCAATCTAATAAGACAACTTCAAAGGGAAAACTCAATTCATCACAAGAGAGTAGAGGGGGATAAACATCATAAGATCCAACTATAATAGCAAAGCTCGTGATACATCAAGATCGTACCACCTCAAGAACACGAGAGAGAGAGAGAGAGATCAAACACATAGCTACTAGTACATACCGTCTGCCCCGAGGGTGGACTACTCCCTCCTCATCATGGAGAGCGCCGGGATGATGAAGATGGCCACCGAAGAGGGATTTCCCCCTCCGGCAGGGTGCCGGAACGGGTCTAAATTGGTTTTCGGTGGCTACGGAGGCTTCTGGCGGCGGAACTCCCTATCTATTCGGCTCCCCGATGTTTTTAGGGTATATGGACATATATAGGCGAAAGAAGTCGGTCAGGGGAGCCACGAGGGGCCCACGAGGGTGAGGGCGCGCCCAGGGGGTAGGGCGCGCCTCCCTGCCTCGTGCCTCCCTCGAAGCTTCCCTGACGTCTACTTCAACTCTCCTGGATTGCTTCCGTTCCAAAAATAACTTTCCCAAAGGTTTCATTCCGTTTGGAATCCATTTGATATTCCTTTTCTTCGAAACACTGAAATAGGCAAGAAAATAGCAATTTGGGCAGGGCCTCCGGTTAATAGGTTAGTCCCAAAAATAATATAAAAGTGTATAATAAAGCCCATAAACATCCAAAACAGATAATATAATAGCATGGAGCAATAAAAATTTATAGATACGTTGGATACGTATCAGCATCCCCAAGCTTAATTCCTGCTCGTCTGTAGCGACCAGACCTCAAACAGTCTGATCTCTGTGCTTTAGTGTCATCCCTGGATCAGTAATGCTGATATGCATAGTACTTGAAGGATTTATAACAGAGTAGCAATCACACACTTATTACATTGAATGTCTCAAAAGAGAACTTATTACAATAAATATGGCTTAAGGCCATCTAATAACGATAACATCGGATGGCTTGGAAGATAAGTGAGTCCATCAACTCCAACGGCATCACTGAGTATAGAACCACGACCTAAAGGCACCTTACTCGTCGTCTGAAAAGTCTGCAACATGAACTTTGCAGCCCGAAAACGGGTCAGCACATGGAATATGTTGGCCATATAACACATAGAGAGTAATGAAAGAATAAAGCTATACTACATGCATATATGGCTGGTGGAAAGCTCTATGATTACAGTTTTTGCATAAAGCCAATTTTTCCCTAATGCAATGAAATAAATTTTTATTTAAATATCATGGTGGTTGTTAAACATTCATAAGATAGACATCCTCTCAATCCCAATTAAGTATCATCATTAAAACCCAACAGTATTAATTAAAGTAACATGATGAGATTCACATGATAATCCAAGTACTAGATACTCAAGACGTCCATAACCGGGGACACGGCTAACCATGATTAGTTTATACACTCTGCAGAGGTTTGCGCACTTTTCCCCACAAGACTCGATCTCCTCCGTCGGGATTCTCGCACTGCATGATGCTTGAGAAACGGATGACCGAGACATAGTCTTTCAGAAGTGCTAGCACCTTACGATCGGGTAGACAGTACCAACCTACATCCCCTACATCTGCTAGTCTACCACTGTAAGAGTTCGCACGACTTAGTCAACTATGCTAGAGCCCATAGTAGCTTGTGGCTGCACACAGAAGTTTCTAGTATGAATAATCTCATGATCACTTTGAGCCTGGGTGGCGGTCCATAAAGAAAAATAGGCAATCGCTGGAATACCCAGGTGCCTCAATCCACCGAGATATGTGTTTAAGTTGCCACCTTAAATAAACCATTAATTTATCATCTCACATCTGTCATGGATACACTCACCCAATCCACGTCTACTAGCATAGCATGGCATAATAAGCAAACATAGAAGTAACTCCCAAGGGTTTGATAATAAAACAGGTAATAGGTACTACCTCATCTACTTCCCAAAACCCACAATTTAATTAGATCCTAATCATGCAATTGTTTGAGGATTGATCTAATGCAATAAAACTGGGTAGTAAAGAGGTATGATCAAAGTGTTACTTGCCTTGACGATGATCTGCGAAACCTAGAGATTTAAAGTAGCAAGCGGCGCACTCCGGGTACTGTATCGCAAACAAACAAGCATACAATAAGTACCCATCTAATGCATGGGTAAAACTCAAATAAGAGATCTAACTAGAAAGTTCAACTTAAGAACTCCGGTTTGCAAAAAGAATCAATTCGAACGAAACAACGAAAGTCAAACAGCAAAAGAAACAAACTTCATTTACTAATCTGGATCTAAGTCAAATTTTACAGATGCAAGAACTTGTTTGAGTTGGTTAAACGGAAAGAGGGTTTCGAGACGAAACTCTAGGCGCTTGAATCGCCTGATTCCGATAAACGAGCGAAAAGATAAACTAAAACGAAAATCGGATCAGAAATCGCGATCAGAAATAATCGCGGAAAATCCGAGAAAAAGAAAAACTGACGAACAGATTAACGAATGAACATTCGTTATCTGAAAATAAATGGTGAACGCGTTCGTTAAAACGAACGAACACTCGCTAAACAAATAAACTGGAAAACCCAATTTATAAAAAAGGAAACTAGTGTTTCTAAAAAAACCGGATCGGGTTTTAAAAAAAAACGGACCACGGCGGCGGCGGCGGCTATACCTCCGGCTCGGCTCCGGCGGGGCTCCGGCGGGCCGACGGGATGGCGCGGGGTGGCAGGGCGACGGCGGCTCGCGGGGCTGGGACGGGGTGAGGGTGGCGGGGTGGCGGCGTATTTATAGGAGGGGGGGGGGGGGCTCGGCCGGCTTGGGGAAGGGGCGACGGAGGAGGCGGCTCGGGGTCAGACTCCCCGAGTCCGGTGGTGACACGGCGGGGCTGGCGGTGGTGCTGGCGAGGAACGGCCCGGCTCGGCTGGGCCTTGGCTCAGTCGGGCTCTCGCGCGTTTTTTTAAAATAATTCTGCCAAACAGAAAATAAATTCTAGAAAAATAAATAAAAATCTAAAAATTCCAAAACAAATTTTCACCATCTAAATAAAATATTTAGAACAAGATGAACATTTTCTTGGCCCTAAAATGCAGTTTTGAAAACGTGCAATTTTTCCTAAATTCAAATAAAATAGTGATAAAATCCAAAATAAAATCTTACTTGATTTTTTATTAAACCTTCAATATTTCTTTATTTTGGGAAAGTCATTTTATTCCCTCTCTCATATTTTATTATAGAAATAATTGAAGATAAAATAAATAAAATCAATGATCCTATTTTCAAAATTTGAGAAAAACTCAAATATGAAAATAACGAAATCCCCAACTCTCTCCGTGGGTCCTTGAGTTGCGTAGAATTTCTGGATCAGGCCAAAAGCAAAATAAAATATGATATGCAGTGATGACCTAATGTATAACATTCCAAATTGAAAATTTGGGATGTTACAAACCTACCCCCTTAAAATGAATCTGGCCCTCGAGATTCGGGTTGGCTAGAAAATAAGTGAGGGTGGTCCTTCAGCAGTTCTTCCTCTCGCTCCCAGGTGGCTTCATCCTCGGTGTGGTGGCTCCACTGAACTTTGCAAAACTTAATAACCTTGCTGCGGGTGACTCGGCTGGCATACTCGAGAATCTTGACCGGTTTCTCCTCATAGGTCAAATCACTATCCAACTGAATTGCTTCCAGCGGCACTGTACCTCTCAGCGGTATATCAGCCATCTCTGCGTGGCACTTCTTCAATTGGGAAATGTGGAACACATCGTGAACTCCTGACAATCCTTCGGGCAACTCCAACTTGTAGGCAACTTCTCCCATACGTTCCAAAACTTTGCATGGTCCCACAAAACATGGCGCTAACTTTCCCTTAACTCCAAAGCGCTTAACTCCCCGAAGTGGAGATACTTGAAGATAAACTCAGTATCTGACTTCGTAAACTGTCTCCTTGTGTTTAGAATCTGTGTAGCTCTTCTGCCTGGACTGGGCTACCTTGAGCCTATCGCGAATCAATTTCACCTTCTGTTCAGACTCCTTAATCAAATCCGCTCCAAACAACTGGCGGTCTCCAACTTCATCCCATGACAATGGGGTCCTGCACCTCCTTCCATACAAGGCTTTGAAAGGGGCCATCTTCAAACTGGATTGATAACTGTTGTTGTAAGAGAACTCTGCATATGGCAAATTGTCGTCCCAACTAGATCCATAATCTAGCGCACAAGCTCTCAGCATATCCTCCAAAATCTGATTGACTCTCTCGGTCTGTCCATCTGTCTACGGATGAAAAGCTTTACTGAACTCTAGCCTGGTACCCAAAGTTTCGTGCAACTGATTCCAGAACTTTGAGGTAAACTGGGTTCCTCTATCGGACACAATGCTCCTCGGAACTCCATGCAGACATATGATCCTGGTCATGTATATCTTTGCCAACTTAGCACTGGTGTAAGTGGTCTTTACTAGGATGAAATGAGCTACCTTCGTCAATCGATCGACTACAACCCATATCGAGTCATAGCCTGAACTGGTCTTGGGTAATCCTGTGATGAAATCCATGCCTAGCTTATCCCACTTCCATTTGGGTATCGGCAATGGTTGTAGCAACCCTGCTAGCTTCTGATGCTCTGCCTTTACTCTCTGACATACATCACAAACTGCTACATACTCTGCAATATCCTTCTTCATTCCGGTCCACCAGAAAGTATCCTTCAAATCCAAATACATCTTGGTATTTCCTAGGTGAATCGAATATGGTGAATCATGGGCCTCCTGCACAATCAACTTCCTGATCTCCAGGTCATTAGGCACATAAACACGGTCTTCAAACCATAGGGTATCGTGCTCATCCTCACGAAATCCTTTAACTTTTCCTTTGCTCATCTTCTCCTTTATAGAGGCAACCTCCTTGTCGGTCTTCTGAGCTTCTCTGATCTTATCCATCAAAGTAGTTTGGATCTCCAATGCTGCTACATAGCCTCTCAGAACTATCTCCAAACATAGCTCACAAAGGTCTTCGGCTAACACCTTCGGTAAATCTCCCGTCATTAGTGTGTTGACATGGCTCTTACGGCTCAGCGCATCGGCTACTACGTTAGCCTTTCCGGGCTGATAATGCAATCTCATATCATAATCCTTGATGAGCTCCAACCATCTCCTTTGCCTAAGATTTAGCTCCTTCTACGTGAAAATATACTTCAAACTCTTGTGATCTGTGTATACTTCATAATGTTTCCAATGAGAAAATGTCTCCAATTCTTCAATGCATGCACTACGGCTGCTAACTCCAAATCATGCGTGGCATAATTCAACTCATGAGGTTTCAGCTGTCGTGAAGCATACGAAACAACTCTTCCCTCCTACATAAGTACTACTCCAAGTCCTCGATGTGAAGCGTCGCAATATACCTCATAATCCTTGCGTTGATCTGGCAAAATCAGCACTGGCGAGGTAACCAAACGTTTCTTTAACTCCTGGAAACTGGCCTCACATTCCTCAGTCCATTTGAACTTGGTATCCTTCTTCAACAACTCTGTCATAGGCTTCGCAATTTTTGAGAAATTCTCTATGAATCTCTGGTAGTATCCTGCAGGTCCAAGAAAACTCCGGATCTCTCCAACTGTTGTGGGTGCTTCCCAATTTTTCACAGTGGCAACCTTGGTGGGATCTACTGCTATACCTTCTCCGGATATAACGTGTCCGAGGAATCCAACTTCCTTCAACCAAAACTCACATTTGCTGAACTTGGCATATAGCTGATGTTCTCTGAGCTTCTCAAGTACCAAACACAAATGCTCCTTATGCTCCTCTTCATTCTTTGAGTAGACCAAAATATCATCAATGAACACCACGACGAACTTATCCAAAAACTCCATAAGCACCTTGTTCATCATGTTCATGAAATATGCAGGTGCGTTAGTCAGACCAAATGACATAACGGTATACTCGTACAGCTCATACATGGTGGTAAAAGCCGTATTAGGTATATCCTGCTCTCGAATTTTTAACTGATGGTATCCTGATCGCAGATCGATCTTGGAAAATACCGTAGCTCCTTGCAATCGATCAAACAGATCATTGATCATCGGCAGTGGATACTTGTTCTTGATTGTTACTTCATTCAATCCTCGATAATCAACAACCATTCTTAATGTTCCATCCTTCTTCTCCACTAGAAGTACTGGCGATCCCCAAGGCGAAGAACTTGGGCGAATATAACCTTTATCCAGTAACTCTTTAATCTGCTTCTTAATCTCCTCCAAATCTTTTGCGGGCATCCTGTATGGTCTCTTAGATATGGGCTCTGTGCCTGGCAAAAACTCAATCAAAAACTCAATATCTCTATCCGATGGCATGCCTGGCAACTCCTATGGAAATGCGTCAGGGAAATCCTTCACCACTGGTACTTCCTCCTGCACAACTCCTGATAAGGAATTTACTTGAGTCCTCTTCGGCACATGCCGAGATACATACTTGATCCCTCTTCCTTCTGGCGTCGTAAGAAAAATTGACTTACTGGCACATTCAATGTTCCCTCCATACTTCGATAACCAATCGATGCCTAATATCACATCCAATCCTTGAGATTCCAATACTATTAGGTCCGAGGGAAATACATAGTTACCAATCCTTAATGGTAACCGATCACACCATAGACTAGCCATATACTCTGCTCCAGGCGAGGTTACTAACATGGGTGACCTAAGGGCTTGGGTTGGCAGTTTATACTTATCCAAAAATCCCCTTGAGATGTATGAATGCGATGCACCAGTATCAAAAAGAACGAGTGCAGTAAATGACTTAACCAAAAACTTACCTATTACTGCATCTGGATGAGCTTCAACCTCCTCCATGTTAACGTGGTTCACCTGTCCCCTATTGAAAGGGTTCGGCTTCTTCCCAGAGCTTACATTGCCATTTCCATTCTGGGCTTCAAGACATTCATTGGCTTAATGTCCAGTCTTCTGGCACTTATAGCAAGTGACTTGGCTCAGGTCTCTCTTGGCTGGCGTTGATGGGTTGGTACGGTTCTGGCTGTTGCTTCCTCCATTCCCATTACCATTCTTGGGGCCATTATGATTGTGCGAGCTGCCTCCTCCGTGGGTATGCTGAAAATGTCCTCCTGGTTTCGGGGTAAAACGTGGCTTCTGCTAAGCTCCAGAATTGTACTTCCCTTGTCCATACTTCCTCTTGCAGTTTTCAATCTGCTGCTGTTTCCCTTCAACCATAAGAGCGCGATCTACCAACTCCTGGTAGTTGCTGAAGCTTGCTACCATCAACTACATGCTCAACTCATCATTCAGTCCTTCCAGAAACTTCTCCTGCTTAGCTGCATCCGTAGCAATGTCATCTGGGGCATAATGTGCTAGCTTACTAAAGTCATCCACATACTGACCAACTGTCCGTCCTCCTTGGCGCAAGTTATGAAACTCACGCTTCTTCATGGCCATAGCTCCTGCTAAAACATGGGCAGTACAGAAAGCCTGCTGAAATTGGTCCCATGTCACCATGGCTATAGGGTAGGTGACAGTGTAATTCTCCCACCATGATGCTGCTGGTCCATCTAACTGATGTGCGGCAAAGTGCACCTTCTCAGCATCAGTACATCCTGTAGTGGTTAACTCCCTTCCAATCTTGAAGAGCCAATCATCTGCTACTATAGGCTCGGTGCTACTAGAGAACACCGACGGATTCAGCCTAAGAAAACGGGTTAAGTGATCAACAGGTGGTGGCGGTGGTGGGTTGTTGTTGTTGTTCCCCTGATTCTGATTCTGGACTAGCAACTGCATCAACGTATTCTGCTGCTGGATCAACTGAGTGAGATCCGGTGGGAAAACAAATCCATTGTCATGTCTCGGAGGCATCTGGGTTTAGAAAAGATGAGAATATAGAATAGAATGAGGTCTAAAGGGAAATCACTACCCATATGCACATGAGGCAATTGCAAACAAAATCACTTCATTCAATCAAACAAGGGCATACAATGGTCTATCTATCGTTACAAAAGTGCTCGGGCTATACTAGATACATGGGAGAATACTACTACTGTTATGGTGGTCGACTAGAAAAACTACTCCGATGAAGACTCCATGATATCTGCTCCAGCTTCATCAACATAGTCATCATCGCTATCGTCTGGGTCCGAGTCGGTGTCGTCGATGATGATGTAGTTCTCTGGACAAGTGCAATCTTCATCTTCTCCTCCAGTTGCGGGAAATCCCATGAACACTTTTAGCTTCTTCTTCAGATCATCATTCTTCTCTACTAGTGTTGCTATTTCCTCCTCATATCCATCGCGTGTAGACTTGAGTTCTTCCTCCAGCTCCGTGATCTTGGTCATGGCCTTCTTCAGGTCTATCATGCCTGCGCACATCTGGTTCTCCTGGCGTCGAATGTGCTGGTTTAACTCCTGGATGAAAGCTGCAATTGATCTATCCTTCCTGGTGCTGATCATCTCCCATTGCTCATCTCGGCGCCCACAAATCTAGTAGATAGTATCCTTGAGATCCTTGTGGTAAACTTCTCCAATGCGCCCCATAGTGATGTGGGCTGCCATGCTCTTTCCTAGACTCCAGGTTGGTGCATCAAAGGAAAACTCTATGGGCTCAGTGATGGGCATGAACATCCTTCCTGGAACTTGAACTTGAATCATCCAGTGTTCCTCTTCAGGTAAAGTGGAATTGTAGGTCCCGGTGAAGCTTGGTACTCCGATGTTCAGGTATCTAGTGACTTCCTTCAAGTGACGTCCAAAGGGTGTATCTTCATCCGGTTGCGTGAACTTGTTCCTTGCATCCACCATCCTAAAAGAGTAGAAAAGATGAGGAGTCAGAAATGAGAAGAGTGAGTAGTGATCTAGGGCCTTTAGCTTAGTGCTCGTGTCCTACAGTCAGCGTGTGCTCTGATACCATCTTGTAGCGACCAGACCTCAAACAGTCTGATCTCTGTGCTTTAGTGTCATCCCTGGAGCAGTAATGTTGACACGCACAGTAGTTTAAGGATTTATAACAGAGTAGTAATCACACACTTATTACATCAAATGTCTCAAAAGAGAACTTATTACAATAAATATAGCTTAAGGCCATCTAATAACGATAAGAGCGGAAGGCTTGGAAGATAAGTGAGTCCATCAACTCCAACGGCATCACTGAGTATAGAACCATGACCTGAAGGTACCTTACTCGTCGTCTGAAAAGTCTGCAACATGAAGGTTGCAGCCCGAAAACAGGTCAGCACATGGAATATGCTGGCAATGTAGCACATAGAGAGTAATGAAAGAATAAAGCTATACTACATGCATATATGGCTGGTGGAAAGCTCTATGGTTACAGTTTTTGCATAAAGCCAATTTTTCCCTACTGCAAAGGAATAAATTTTATTTAACTATCATGGTGGTTGTTAAACATTGAGAAGATAGACATCCTCTCAATCCCAATTAAGTATCATCATTAAAACCCAACAATATTAATTAAAGTAACATGATGAGATTCACATGACAATCCAAGTACTAGATACTCAAGACGTCCATAACCAGGGACACGGCTAACCATGATTAGTTTATACACTCTGCAGAGGTTTGCACACTTTTCCTCACAAGACTCGATCTCCTCCGTTGGGATTCTCGCACTGCATGATGCTTGAGAAATGGATGACCGAGACATAGTCTTTCAGAAGTGCTAGCACCTTACGATCGGGTAGACAGTACCAACCTACGTCCCCTACATCTGCTAGTCTACCACTGTAAGAGTTCGCATGACTTAGTCAACTATGCTAGAGCCCATAGTAGCTTGTGGCTGCACACGGAAGTTTCTAGTATGAATAATCTCATGATCCCTTTGAGCCTGGGTGGCGGTCCATAAAGAAAAATAGGCAATCGCTGGAATACCCAGGTGCCTCAATCCACCCAGATGTGTGTTTAAGTTGCCACCTTAAATAAACCATTAATTTATCAATCTCACATCTATCATGGATACACTCACCCAATCCATGTCTACTAGCATAGCAAGGCACAATAAGCAAACGTAGAAGTAACTCCCAAGGGTTTGATAATAAAACAGGTAATAGGTACTACCTCATCTACTTCCCAAAACCCACAATTTAATTAGATCCTAATCATGCAATTGTTTGAGGATTGATCTAATGCAATAAAACTGGGTAGTAAAGATGTATGATCAAAGTGTTACTTGCCTTGCTGATGATCCGCGAAACCTAGAGATTCAAAGTAGCAAGCGGCGCACTCCGGGTACTCTATCGCAAACAAACAAGCATACAATAAGTACTCATCTAATGCACGGGTAAAACTCAAATAAGAGATCTAACCAGAAAGTTCAACTTAAGAACTCTGGTTTGCAAAAATAATCAACTCGAATGAAACAACGAAAGTCAAACAACAAAAGAAACAAACTTCGTTTACTAATCTGGATCTAAGTAAAATTTTATAGATGCAAAAACTTGTTTGAGTTGGTTAAACAGAAAGAGGGTTTTGAGACGAAACTCTAGGCGCTTGAATCGCCTGATTCCGATAAACGAGCGAAAAGATAAACTAAAACGAAAATCGGATCAGAAATAACCGCGGAAAATCCGAGAAGAAGAAAAACCGACGAACAGATTAATGAACGAATGTTTGTTATCTGAAACTAAATGGTGAACGCGTTCGTTAAAACGAATGAACGAGCGAACGCTCGCTAAACAAATAAAACAGAAAAGCCGATTTATATAAAAAAACGAAACTAGGGTTTCTAAAAAACCGGACCGGGTTTTTTTAAAAAAAACCGGACCACGGCGGCGGTGGCTATACCTCCAGCTCGGCTCCGGCGGGGCGACGGGACAGCGCGGGGTGGCGGGGCTGCGGCGGGAGGCGGCGGCGGCTCCTGGCGGCGGCGGCGGCTCTGCGGGGCTGGGACGATGTGAGGGTGGCGGGGTGGCGGCTCGGGGTCGGACTCCCCGAGTCCGGTGGCGCTGGCGAGGCCGGCCCGGCTCGGCTGGGCCTTGGCCCAGTCGGGCTCTCGCGGTTTTTTTTAAATAATTCCGCCGAACAGAAAATAAATTCTAGAAAAATAAATAAAAATCTAAAAATGCCAAAACAAATTTCACCGTCTAAATAAAATATTTAGAATAGGATGAACATTTTCTTGGCCCTAAAATGCAGTTTTGAAAACGTGCAATTTTTCCTAAATCCAAATAAAATGGCGAGAAAATCCGAAATAAAATCTTACTTGATTTTTTATCAAACCTTCAATATTTCTTTATTTTGGGAAATTCATTTTATTCCCTCTCTCATATTTTATTATAGAAATAATTGAAGATAATCAATGATCCTATTTTCAAAATTTGAGAAAAACTCAAATATGAAAATAACGAAATCCCCAACTCTCTCCGTGGGTCCTTGAGTTGCGTAGAATTTCTGGATCAGGCCAAAGGAAAAATAAAATATGATATGCTATGATGACCTAATGTATAACATTCCAAATTGAAAATTTGGGATGTTACATCATCCTCGAGTAGGTAAATGATAAAAACAGAATTTTTGATGTCGAATGCTACCTAACATATTTATCCATGAAATTATCTTTATTGTGGCAAGAATATTCAGATCCATAAGATTCAAGACAAAAGTTTAATATTGTCACAAAAATAATAATACTTCAAGCATACTAACCAAGCAATTATGTCTTCTCAAAATAACATGGCCAAAGAAAGTTATCCCTACAAAATCATATAGTCTGGCTATGCTCTATCTTCATCACACAAAATATTTAAATCATGCACAACCCCGATGACAAGCCAAGCAATTGTTTCATACTTTTGATGTTCTCAAACTTTCTCAATCTTCACGCAATACATGAGCGTGAGCCGTGGACATGGCACTATAGGTGGAATAGAATGGTGGTTGTGGAGAAGACAAAAAGGGAGAAGATAGTCTCACATCAACTAGGCGTATCAATGGGCTATGGAGATGCCCATCATTAGATATCAATGTGACTGAGTAGGGATTGCCATGCAACAGATGCACTAGAGCTATAAGTGTATGAAAGCTTAACAAAAGAAACTAGTGGGTGTGCATCCAACTCGCTTGCTCATGAAGACCTAGGGCATTTTGAGGAAGCCCATCATTGGAATATACAAGCCAAGTTCTATAATGAAATATTCCCACTAGTATATGAAAGTGACAACATAGGAGACTCTCTATTGTGGAGATCATGGTGCTACTTTGAAGCACAAGTGTGGTAAAAGGATAGTAGCATTGTCCCTTCTCTCTTTTTCTCTCATTTTTTGGGCATTCTCCTTTTTTATGGCCTTTATTTTTTTTATTTTTTTCGTCCGGAGTCTCATCCCGACTTGTGGGGGAATCATAGTCTCCATCATCCTTTCCTCACTGGGACAATGCTCTAATAATGATGATCATCACACTTTTATTTACTTACAACTCAAGAATTACAACTCAATACTTAGAACAAGATATGACTCTATATGAATGCCTCCAGCGGTGTACCGGGATGTGCAATGACTCATGAGTGACATGTATGAAAGAATTATGATCGGTGGCTTTGCCACAAATACGATGTCAACTACATGATCATGCAAAGCAATATGACAATGATGGAGCGTGTCATATTAGACGGAACGATGGAAAGTTGCATGGCAATATATCTCGGAATGGCTATGAAAATGCCATAATAGGTAGGTATGGTGGCTGTTTTGAGGAAGGTATATGGTGGGTGTAAGATACCGACGAAAGGTGCGTGGTATTAGAGAGGCTAGCAATGGTGGAAGGGTGAGAGTGCGTATAATCCATGGACTCAACATTAGTTATAAAGAACTCACATTCTTATTACAAAAATCTATTAGTTATTGAAACAAAGTACTACGCGCATGCTACTAGGGGGATAGATTGGTAGGAAAAGACCATCGCTCGTCCCCGACCTCCACTCATAAGGAAGACAATCAATAAATAAATCATGCTCCGACTTCATCACATAACGGTTCACCATACATGCATGCTACGGGAATCACAAACTTTAACACAAGTATTTCTCAAATTCACAACTACTCACTAGCATGACTCTAATATTACCATCCTCATATCTCAAAACAATCATCAAGTATCAAACTTCTCATAGTATTCAATGCACTTTATATGAAAGTTTTTATTATATCCCTCTTGGATGCCCATCATATTAGGACTAAATTCATAACCAAAGCAAATTACCATGCTGTTTAGGACTCTCAAAATAATATAAGTGACGCATGAGAGTTCATTTATTTCCATAAAACAAAACCACCACCGTGCTCTAAAAAGATGTAAGTGAAGCACTAGAGCAACAACAAACTACTCCGAAAGATATAAGTGAAGATCAATGAGTAGTCAAATAATTATGCAACCATGTGAAGACTCTCTAACATTTAATAATTTCAGATCTTGGTATTTTATTAAAACATCAAGCAAAACAAAACAAAATAAAATGACGCTCCAAGCAAAACACATATCATGTGGCGAATAAAAATATAGCTCCAAGTAAAGTTACCGATGAACAAAGACGAAAGAGGGGATGCCATCCGGGGCATCCCCAAGCTTAGGCTCTTGGTTGTCCTTGAATATTACCTTGGGGTGTCTTGGTCATCCCCAATCTTAGGCTCTTGCCACTCCTTATTCCATAGTCCATCGAATCTTTACCCAAAACTTGAAAACTTCACAACACAAAACTTAACAGAGAACTCGTAAGTTCCGTTAGTATAAGAAAATAAATCACCACTTAGGTACTGTTGTGAACTCATTTTAAATTCATATTGGTGTAATATCTACTGTATTCCAACTTCTCTATGGTTCATACCCTCCGATACTACTCATAGATTCCTCAAAATAAGCAAACAACACATAGAAAACAGAATATGTCAAAAACATAACAGTCTGTAGTAATCTGTAGGTTCCGAATACTTATGTAACTCCAAAAATACTGAGAAATTAGGAAGTCCTAGGAAATTTGTTTATTAACCTACTGCAAGTGGAATTGATATTTTATCACTCTCTGGTAAAAAATGAAAATTATTCTCGTGAGCGCATACTTTCTGTTTTTTTACAGCAAGATCACCCAAGAAGATCCTAAAGGCTTTAGTTGGCACAAACACTAATTAAAACATAAAAAACACAATCATAACAGAGGATAGATGACTAATTTATTACTAAACAGGAACAAAAATCAAGGAGATAAAAGAAAATTGGGTTGCCTCCCAACAAGTGCTATCGTTTAACGCCCCTAGCTAGGCATGATGATTCCAATGATGCTCACATAAAAGATAAGAATTGAAACATAAAGAGAGCATCATGAAGAATATGACTAGAAAATTTAAGTCAACCCACTTCCTATTCATAGGGATTTTTTGAGCAAACAACTTATAGGAAAAATAATCAACTAGCATAGGAAGGCAAAACAAGCATAACTTCAAAATTTTAAGCACATAGAGAGGAAACTTGATATTATTGCAATTCCTACAAGCATATATTCCTCCCTCATAATAATTTTAAGTAGCATCATGAATGAATTCAACAATATAACCAGCACCTAAAGCATTCTTTTCATGATCTACAAGCATAGAAAATTTACTACTCTCTACATAAGCAAAATTCTTCTCAATCGGAATAGTGGGAGTATCATAAGAGACTCGATATAACACCCTCGATGCGACTATAGCTCCCACGTGTCGAGGAACGACTTAGAGACATAATCGCATTGAAGGCATATGTCGCAAGTTAGGCAATCTTCACAACATCCCATGTAATATAGATAATAAAAGGCGAGATAACATAGTTGGCTTACACTCGCCACGTCAATCAAGTACATAAATAACATTACATCATCCAAACACTCATGGCCCGACTACGGCGCCAAAATAAAAGATAACCCAACATGCGACACGGTCCCGATCACCCCCAACTGGGCACCACTACTGATCATCAGGGAAGGAAACATAGTAACATTGAGAGTCTTCGTCGAACTCCCACTTGAGTTCAAATGCATCTCCTGGAGCGGAATCATCGGGCCCTGCATCTGGTGTAATAGTAATCTGTGAGCCACAGGGACTCAGCAATTTCGCACCCTCGCGATCAAGACTATTTAAGCTAATAGGTAAGGCAAGGTAAATATATGGAGCTGCAGCAAGGGACTAGCAAATATGGTGGCTATCCTGTTCGCAAAAGAGAGCGAGAAGAGGAGGCAAAGCGCGAGCGAGAAACTAGAGAACAACCTGCGCAAGCATTACTCCAACACCGTGTTCACTTCCCGGACTCCGTCGAGAAGAGACCATCACGGTAACTCACACTGTTGATTCATTTTAATTAAGTTAAGGTTCAAGTTATCTACAACCGGACATTAATAAATTCCCATCTGCCCATAACCGTGGGCACGGCTTTCGAAAGTTCAAATCCCTGCAGGGGAGTCCCAACTTAGCCCATGACAAGCTCTCACGGTCAACGAAGGAATAGACCTCCTCCCAAGACGTTCCGATCAGACTCGGTATCTCGGTTCTTCAAGACACTTCGACAGGTTAAAACAAGACCAGCAACACCGCCCGAATGTGCCGACAAATCCCGATAGGAGCTGCACATATCTCTTTCTCAGGGCACACTCAGATTGTCTAAACTTCCGGTAGGCCAGCCCAGGGTTACCCCTGGTAGCCACCGGCGGTTGACGAGTTGGACCAACACTCAGAGGAGCACTGGCCCGGGGGGGGGGGGGTTAAAATAAGATGACCCTCGGGCTCCGGAAACCCAAGGGAAAAAAGAGGCTAGGTGGCAAATGGTAAAACCAAGGTTGGGAATTGCTGGAAAAGCTTTAATCAAGGCGAACTATGAAGGGTTTCCCATTATAACCCAACCGCGTAAGGAACGCAAAATCCGGGAACATAACACCGATATGACGGAAACTAGGGCGACAAGAGTGGAACAAAACACTAGGCGAGAGGCCAAGCCTTCCACCCTTTACCAAGTATATAGATGCATTAAGATAACATGGCAATATAATGATGTCCCAACAAGTAAATAAAAGTTCCAACAAGGAACGGCCTCCAATCTTCACCTGCAACTAGCAACGCTATAAGAGGGGCTGAGCAAAGCGGTCACATAGCCAATCAACGGTTTGCTAGGAACATGGTGGGTTAGAGGTTTGACATGGAAATATTGGGAGGCTTGAAAGCAAGTGGTAGGCATCGTAGCATTGGCATAGCAAAAGAGCGAGCAATCTAGCATAGCAAAGATAGTAGTGATTTCGAGGGTATGATCATCTTGCCTGCAAAGTTGTCAGAGTTGACTGGATCCTCGAAAGCAAACTCAATGGGCTCCTCGTTAGCGAACTCGTCTCCCGGCTCTACCCAAACAAGACAAACAAGCAACAAGGACACAATCAACCACGTGCAAGGATCAAACAAGATGATGCAAAGATGATATGCTATGCGGGATGCGATGCGGGATGCATATGCAAGATTTGACAAGGAATGCATGAACATGGCCTCAACTTGGCAATCCAAGTGTTCCACTAGAAAGATGAGATAAAATCGCTTGAAAACGATATAAAGAACGCCGGAATCGGAGTTATGGTTTGGAAATGGCAAGCGTTTCAAATATGACACCGGTCTGCGATTTACAGCAAGTAGCCATCTAAATGCAACAAGATGAACATGCTACATCACCCAAACATGGCATAAAAATACGTGGCAGGGATGCATTCATGATGCTTAACAAAAGTCTAGCACTGAGCTACGGCCAATTCATCCATTAACAGGTTCAAACAAGCATGGCAAAAATGCATATGGCAAACAGATTTCAGACAATGAAATAAACACTTGTGTGGAATTTCAGATCAGGTAGCACACTTTGGAGCAAAAAAACTACATGCTATAGGACCTGAACATGGCAAAGTAAAGCATGGAATGGAGCTACTCAAAGAGCTTAACAAAAGTCCCTTAGTGACCTTGAGCCAAAAGGGATCAGAAAATACAATTGCAAGCATGTGAACATAGCAAAAACATAATCAGTTCTCAGACTTAGTGAAAACTGGCACATGCTGAAACATAACTTAAGTAGGCATGTTTACAAGCTCGATGCACTCACTACGGTGCAAGTCATGACAAGATAAGCATACACCCATCAAGAATACACAAAATTCAAGCTAGACACGGCAAGAACAATAGCATAGCATGCACGGATCAACTACAACATCATTGGCAAAATTGCAAACAAGTTGACAATCTGCCCAGATTCATGAAGTAGTAAAAGTAGAGCTCGATTGACTCAAGCTAGGGTGCTCCATAATTGCAAACAAAGACATGGATGGATAGAGCACTACAATATTAACAAAACATCCTTAATGATCATCCTCAAACGAGGCACGGATCACTAGGAAACAACATGAACATATGGCCATATGAGATAAACAGCTCAAGGACTTTGTGGAAATGCTAAGTCCCTGAAATCAGAATTACCAAGTGCACCACTTTGCAAGCTTGTGCTAGTCACCACACACATCACAAAAATACATGGGTTGCACCTCTGGAAAGATGACAAAACCCTTAACAAAACATATGTAGAACTCAGGGGCATATCATGCACACAATAATCATGCCAAAAATGACAAAAAGCTAAATGGAGCAGCAGATCTGACAAATATCTCAAGTAGCCCTCTTCTAACAGCATTTCGGGCATCAAGATGAACTCAAATGAAAATTATACAATGGAATGAAATGATGTACTCTCTGAGATGAACATTTTGATATGCTATATGCCAAAAGCGGAGTTACGGATGCAAAGTTACGATGCAATGAACAGGAGCACTTGGACTAGGGTTAGGAACAAAAGTCAACCGAGAATCTCCTCAGATCTAGGTCCAGCGCGTGGATCGAGGCACGCCGGAGTTACTGTAGATGCCGGAGAGGAGGAGGCCGGCCGGAGTCGAGGTAGGGCAGGGCGGCGGAGGCGGCCGGCGTGGCCGGGCGGCGGAGGCACGGGCGGCGGGGCTCGGCCGACGCGGTGGCGGAGCGGCTGACCGTGGCGGCGCCCGCCGGCGAGGGAGGCAGGCGGCGGCACGGCGAACGAAGGCGGCGGCGGCGAGGAGGCGTGGGCGGCGGGGAAGCAGCAAGCCGGCGGCGAGGCGCGCGGCGCCCGGATCTGGGCCGCGGGGGCCGGATCTGGGCCCTCCGGGCCGCGGCGACGCGCGGGTGGCGGCGGTGACGTGGCAGGCGCGGAGTGGGCGGCGGCGATGTGTCCGGCCAGGGCGGACGTGTTCGGCCGGCGCAGAGATGATTTTTAGGGTTTCAGACAAGGGGGATCCGGATTTTCGGGGAGAGGCCTATATATAGGCATAGGAGGAGCTAGGAGAGTCCAAATGAGGTGCGGTTTTTGGCCACGCGATCGTGATCGAACAATCTAGATGATGGAGAAGGCTTAGGTGGGTTTTGGGTCAAATTGGAGGGGTGTTGGGTTGCAACACACACAAGGCCTTTTTGGTCCCTCGGTTAACCGTAGGAGTATCAAACGAAGTCCAAATGGTACGAAACTTGACAGGCGGTCTACCAGTAGTAAATCAAGGCCACTTGGCAAGTCTCGGTCCAATCCGGAAATGTTTAAGCCCCACACACGAAAGAAAGCTAGAAATGACCACCGGAGGAGAACGAAGCGCCGGAATGCAAAACGGACAACGGGGAAAATGCTCGAATGCATGAGATGAACACGTATGCAAATGAAATGCACATGATGACATGATATGCAATGCATGACACGCAAGCAATGACAACGCAACAACATCGAATAACTGCACGACACCTGGCACATCGGTCTCGGGGCGTTACAACACTCCACCACTACGAGAGGATCTCGTCCCGAGATCTAGAATGGCACCGGAGGGAAAACGGAAGAGAAAGAGAAGAGGTAAAACTAAGTTGCTTCTTTGACAAACGAGTGAAACCAAATAACCTTGATAAGGTTGCGCAAAATGAAAGAAAGAAAACAACGGAGAAGAACAAAGTTGAAAGCACTCCGTTAAGAAAGAGGAATAAGAAAGAACCGATTCGGGTAGCACTTCGGTTGAAAAGAGATGAAGACTTGATGAAATGAGAGAACTTGAGCAAAAGGGACACAACACTCTGGTTAAGTGGATAGCCACGAAAAGAACACGATCCAAGATGATGAGAGAAAAGAGTAACATCACAATGGCTCCGGAACAAAAGAATAGAAGATAGATAATTGAAATAGGAGAATTGAGAAGAAAAATGCCAACTTCTGCCACAAAAGAGTTTGAAAAGGCATCTTTAGGAGAAGGGTTGAACGGAGTTGTTGGAAAATCAAAAACGAAAAGAATAAGCTTGATATGGTCTTATGGACTACATCTCAAATTATGAGGTGACAACCTGCCACTCACGGCAAAAGAATTGGATTGATATGAACAAGGAGACGAGAAAGTATTTCACCGGGAGGATAAAGAAGAACTTGGGTCCTTTATAAACACCATAGATAGCAACAATCCTTAGGGAAGGCTTAAGGTGAAAAATAACCCAAGATAACTCCAACGAAGAGGTTGATGGATTTAAAATACCTCATTCTTAACAACATGTGAATCATGAAACATGAACTCAAATTATCAAGAATGACATAATACCACCTCCAATGATAGAAGACAGAATTGCACTCCGGATTACAATATGAAGAAAGCTTGAGCTTCTTAGAAAAGAATCTCGATGACAAAAGTTGGACAAGGAATTAAATCCTTGATGAACCATCATGTAGAACCTCCATGAAGAACTTCGGTAAACGAAAGGATGACAATAGGAAGAGAAGTTGAGAATATAAGGTGAAGCCTTGCGATGATTTAGATGGATCTCCATGATGCTAAAATTGAGAGAACTTGGAACTCCGTGAAAAGAGAGATGAACCAATTGAAACCAAGAATTTGATATGATGAACCACTCCGGAAAAAGAATTAATCACTTGGATGAACAAAAATAAAAATTACGTTATGCGTATCCTTCACCAATTAAATTGATGACAACCAATGGATTTTACATATTACTTATTCTCGTACAAAAGGATTAAAAGAGATATATCAAAACTTGAGAAGGTATTCAACGAACCACCGGTAGAATTTGAAAAAACCCGAAAGAATTGATATGACAACGAATGACGAGAACTCTTGAACGAACCACCGTGAGAATTGAAAAAGAATGAATAAAACATAAGGAAACACCGGGAAGAATTAGCAAATACACGAAGATGCTTGAGAGAATTTAGATACAAGTGAAACGAAGAGATCATGATCTGATAAAAGAATACTTGAATGAAGCACCGGTAAGATTAGGAGAACGATAACTGAAAGCTGGGAATGAATAATTATGAGATGATGGACTCCGGATGAACAAACTGAAAAGGCTCCTGAATTGCTCCGGGAGGGTGAAAAGGATTCTCACATTCTCAAACAATTACGAGAGGATGGCAACAAGCTAGAATCACGAATCTTGAAGAGAATGGAGCAAGATTAAAGAGAAACTCTTCTTCGGTCTTCAAAATCCGAGAATGACGACGAGAAACACCACCATGAATAATTTAGACACTCCGGGAGAATCAAAAGCGAAGAGGTTGAGCCAACTATGAAAAGAATTTGAAAGATCTTGGAGAAAGGCATTTGACTGATGATAAATCATTCTTACGTCAAACTTTGAAAAGAATTTGATTATAACTCCGGAAAAATAAGAAGAGTCAGGTAAGATCCTGGAAAAAGACCTGTGGGTTAGGGCCCACTCAAAATAAAACACTGTTGAATGATTTGAAAGAGAGGTTGCACCGGTTGAATAAAAAGGCTTGAAAGAGATAAACATCCTGAAAATAGGATTAACGGATCTTGAATGACAAGACAATCCTTCTGAGATATCTTCAGCACTCTGGAACAATTAAATAGCGAGAAGTGAATGAATATGAGGTGCACCAGTCTAAGAAAAGCATTGAAATGAAGAAAAAGGTATGATCAACACCAAAAGCTTGAATTGGTTCCACCAGAGAAGAAAAGAATGAATAATGGTGAACTAGAAGCTCCGTTAGTATCTTCCTGAGAATCAAAGGATACTTGATTAAGAAATCTGAGTCCTTGAAGAAAAAATGGTGGGTGGGCAGGAAAAAACAAAGGCAACTTGGAGACGGATGAAACAAACACCGTTGAGAAGAACTGAGATTGAATCTTGCGGATGTTGAAAAGATCGGATCCACTTGAAGAGAAGACACGCCGGTTGAAAAAGATTGCCATGACAATCTCAATTATTAAGAAGGATTAGTATTCACATCGGAGTATGAGAACAACATTTAGAAAAGGTATAAAATCAACTCTTGACTTCGAAGCAACTCTAATACCACAACTCAAAACAAAACAAAGGATTGGCTTGCGAGATAAGCCGGAACAAACATATGATAGAGATTTCGTCCGAAGTTTTCGTGGTGGGGCCTACACAGGCTCGATCGTACAGCACCATCATGTACAAGGCAGTGCACATGACATACGAAGCGTCCCCAACTCGGCATAGCCAAGGACTCTTTAAGACACAACGAGACCACTGTAAAACCGACCGTGAATAGGCGGACCACTAGACGTCGAACCCCAATTTCATATCATACAACTGTCGGAAAGATATCTTAAGAGCTACTTGAATTCCCACTTATAAACTCTCGAACCTTTCCGGTTATGCAATCAGGTGTTGGGGATACAGGGGAAGCATAATATCTCACCCAAATCTAGCAAATCCTACATCCAGCGGTATCCATCCTTTAACACATAACCAAGAAACCTTTGGAAATCATCTACCTCAACCTTTGAAAAGCATCCGTTATACAAGTTATGGCGATACTCCCGAACTCCCGCCCCAATACTGGGTGACGTCGAGGTTATCTCACCAATGAACTGCATAAAAGAGATTTTCTATGTCGGCGTACTAAACTCAGGTATTCCAGAACTACAACGATAAAATTATGATGACAACACCTCAGAGCTCGACTCCCCGGGACACTTCCACAAAACCCCTGACAGGAGGCACCAAGACAATGTTCTCATCATAAAACCATCAGAACGATTCCAAGTTACCCGCGTGATCCTAAATTTTTTTTTAGTGAAATTTGAGAAGAGAAGAGTCAAAACTCCACGTCAGGATGCCTTACCAGAGCGATGAGGAGACTGGGAAGTAAAAAGAATTCCTAAACTCTCCGATATATAATTCCTAAATGACTCAAAACATTTTTTCTAGACACAACTCGGCCGCTAAAAACGATAAAGCAATGGGGCTCCTAAGGTCGGGGAAGGCTCTGATACCAACTTATAACACCCTCGATGCGACTATAGCTCCCAGGTGTCAAGGCACGACTTAGAGACATAATCGCATTGAAGGCATATGTCGCAAGTTAGGCAATCTTCACAACATCCCATGTAATATAGATAATAAAAGGCGAGATAACATAGTTGGCTTACACTCGCCACGTCAATCAAGTACATAAATAACATTACATCATCCAAACACTCATGGCCCGACTACGGCGCCAAAATAAAAGATAACCCAACATGCGACACGGTCCCGATCACCCCCAACTGGGCACCACTACTGATCATCAGGGAAGGAAACATAGTAACATTGAGAGTCTTCGTCGAACTCCCACTTGAGTTCAAATGCGTCTCCTGGAGCGGAATCATCGGGCCCTGCATCTGGTGTAATAGTAATCTGTGAGCCACAGGGACTCAACAATCTCGCACCCTCGCGATCAAGACTATTTAAGCTAATAGGTAAGGCAAGGTAAATATATGGAGCTGCAGCAAGGGACTAGCAAATATGGTGGCTATCCTGTTCGCAAAAGAGAGCGAGAAGAGGAGGCAAAGCGCGAGCGAGAAACTAGAGAACAACCTGCGCAAGCATTAATCCAACACCGTGTTCACTTCCCGGACTCCGCCGAGAAGAGACCATCACGGTAACTCACACTGTTGATTCATTTTAATTAAGTTAAGGTTCAAGTTATCTACAACCGGACATTAATAAATTCCCATCTGCCCATAACCGTGGGCACGGCTTTCGAAAGTTCAAATCCCTGTAGGGGAGTCCCAACTTAGCCCATGACAAGCTCTCACGGTCAACGAAGGAATAGACCTCCTCCCAAGACGTTCCGATCAGACTCGGTATCTCGGTTCTTCAAGACACTTCGACAGGTTAAAACAAGACCAGCAACACCGCCCGAATGTGCCGACAAATCCCGATAGGAGCTGCACATATCTCTTTCTCAGGGCACACTCAGATTGTCTAAACTTCCGGTAGGCCAGCCCAGGGTTACCCCTGGTAGCCACCGGCGGTTGACGAGTTGGACCAACACTCAGAGGAGCACTGGCCCGGGGGGGGGGGTTAAAATAAGATGACCCTCGGGCTCCGGAAACCCAAGGGAAAAAAGAGGCTAGGTGGCAAATGGTAAAACCAAGGTTGGGCATTGCTGGAAAAGCTTTAATCAAGGCGAACTATGAAGGGTTTCCCATTATAACCCAACGGCGTAAGGAACGCAAAATCCGGGAACATAACACCGATATGACGGAAACTAGGGTGGCAAGAGTGGAACAAAACACTAGGCGAGAGGCCGAGCCTTCCACCCTTTACCAAGTATATAGATGCATTAAGATAACATGGCAATATAATGATGTCCCAACAAGTAAATAAAAGTTCCAACAAGGAACGGCCTCCAATCTTCACCTGCAACTAGCAACGCTATAAGAGGGGCTGAGCAAAGCGGTCACATAGCCAATCAACGGTTTGCTAGGAACATGGTGGGTTAGAGGTTTGACATGGCAATATTGGGAGGCTTGAAAGCAAGTGGTAGGCATCGTAGCATTGGCATAGCAAAAGAGCGAGCAATCTAGCATAGCAAAGATAGTAGTGATTTCGAGGGTATGATCATCTTGCCTGCAAAGTTGTCAGAGTTGACTGGATCCTCGAAAGCAAACTCAACGGGCTCCTCGTTAGCGAACTCATCTCCCGGATCTACCCAAACAAGACAAACAAGCAACAAGGACACAATCAACCACGTGCAAGGATCAAACAAGATGATGCAAAGATGATATGCTATGCGGGATGCGATGCGGGATGCATATGCAAGATTTGACAAGGAATGCATGAACATGGCCTCAACTTGGCAATCCAAGTGTTCCACTGGAAAGATGAGATAAAATCGCTTGAAAACGATATAAAGAACGCCGGAATCGGAGTTATGGTTTGGAAATGGCAAGCGTTTCAAATATGACACCGGTCTGCGATTTACAACAAGTAGCCATCTAAATGCAACAAGATGAACATGCTACATCACCCAAACATGGCATAAAAATACGTGGCAGGGATGCATTCATGATGCTTAACAAAAGTCTAGCACTGAGCTACGGCCAATTCATCCATTAACAGGTTCAAACAAGCATGGCAAAAATGCATATGGCAAACAGATTTCAGACAATGAAATAAACACTTGTGTGGAATTTCAGATCAGGTAGCACACTTTGGAGCAAAAAAACTACATGCTATAGGACCTGAACATGGCAAAGTAAAGCATGGAATGGAGCTACTCAAAGAGCTTAACAAAAGTCCCTTAGTGACCTTGAGCCAAAAGGGATCAGAAAATACAATTGCAAGCATGTGAACATAGCAAAAACATAATCAGTTCTCAGACTTAGTGAAAACTGGCACATGCTGAAACATAACTTAAGTAGGCATGTTTACAAGCTCGATGCACTCACTACGGTGCAAGTCATGACAAGATAAGCATACACCCATCAAGAATACACAAAATTCAAGCTAGACATGGCAAGAACAATAGCATAGCATGCACGGATCAACTACAACATCATTGGCAAAATTGCAAACAAGTTGACAATCTGCCCAGATTCATGAAGTAGTAAAAGTAGAGCTCGATTGACTCAAGCTAGGGTGCTCCATAATTGCAAACAAAGACATGGATGGATAGAGCACTACAATATTAACAAAACATCCTTAATGATCATCCTCAAACGAGGCACGGATCACTAGGAAACAACATGAACATATGGCCATATGAGATAAACAGCTCAAGGACTTTGTGGAAATGCTAAGTCCCTGAAATCAGAATTACCAAGTGCACCACTTTGCAAGCTTGTGCTAGTCACCACACACATCACAAAAATACATGGGTTGCACCTCTGGAAAGATGACAAAACCCTTAACAAAACATATGTAGAACTCAGGGGCATATCATGCACACAATAATCATGCCAAAAATGACAAAAAGCTAAATGGAGCAGCAGATCTGACAAATATCTCAAGTAGCCCTCTTCTAACAGCATTTCGGGCATCAAGATGAACTCAAATGAAAATGATACAATGGAATGAAATGATGTACTCTCTGAGATGAACATTTTGATATGCTATATGCCAAAAGCGGAGTTACGGATGCAAAGTTACGATGCAATGAACAGGAGCACTTGGACTAGGGTTAGGAACAAAAGTCAACCGAGAATCTCCTCAGATCTAGGTCCAGCGCGTGGATCGAGGCACGCCGGAGTTACTGTAGATGCCGGAGAGGAGGAGGCCGGCCGGAGTCGAGGTAGGGCAGGGCGGCGGAGGCGGCCGGCGTGGCCGGGCGGCGGAGGCACGGGCGGCGGGGCTCGGCCGACGCGGTGGCGGAGCGGCTGACCGTGGTGGCGCCCGCAGGCGAGGGAGGCAGGCGGCGGCACGGCGAACGAAGGCGGCGGCGGCGAGGAGGCGTGGGCGGCGGGGAAGCAGCAAGCCGGCGGCGAGGCGCGCGGCGCCCGGATCTGGGCCGCGGGGGCCGGATCTGGGCCCTCCGGGCCGCGGCGACGCGCGGGTGGCGGCGGTGACGTGGCAGGCGCGGAGTGGGCGGCGGCGATGTGTCCGGCCAGGGCGGACGTGTTCGGCCGGCGCAGAGATGATTTTTAGGGTTTCAGACAAGGGGGATCCGGATTTTCGGGGAGAGGCCTATATATAGGCATAGGAGGAGCTAGGAGAGTCCAAATGAGGTGCGGTTTTTGGCCACATGATCGTGATCGAACGATCTAAATGATGGAGAAGGCTTAGGTGGGTTTTGGGTCAAATTGGAGGGGTGTTGGGCTGCAACACACACAAGGCCTTTTCGGTCCCTCGGTTAACCGTAGGAGTATCAAACGAAGTCCAAATGGTACGAAACTTGACAGGCGGTCTACTGGTAGTAAACCAAGGCCGCTTGGCAAGTCTCGGTCCAATCCGGAAATGTTTAATCCCCACACACGAAAGAAAGCTAGAAATGACCACCGGAGGAGAACGAAGCGCCGGAATGCAAAACGGACAACGGGGAAAATGCTCGAATGCATGAGATGAACACGTATGCAAATGAAATGCACATGATGACATGATATGCAATGCATGACACGCAAGCAATGACACGCAACAACATCGAATAACTGCACGACACCTGGCACATCGGTCTCGGGGCGTTACACTCGAATACTATAAATTGTTTCCATATTAAAGGAGTAATGTTCAGAAAAAGGGTAATCATAATCATGACAAATTTTATAAATATAATCATCTCTACTTTTTATAGCATAAGTATCATCACGATAATCATCATACGTAGCAATTTGTTCTCATCATAATCAATTGAAACCTCTTCCAGGATAGTGGAATCATTACTAAATAAAGTCATGACCTCTCCAAATACACTTTCATAATTATCATAATAAGATTCAACATCCTCCAAAATAGTGGGATCATTACTTCCTAAAGTTGACACTCTTCCAAACCCACTTTCATCAATATAATCATCATAAGTAGGAGGCATGCTATTATCATTATAAATGTGCATATCAAAACTTGGGAGACTAAAAATATCATCTTCATTAAACATAGCATCCCCAAGCTTGGGCCTTTTCATATCATAAGCATAATCACTCTCATCATTAATAGTATGGATAGCACCAATAGTATAGCAATTTTCATCATCACAATGAGAAATAGGAGCAACATCATTTGGGAGAGATACCTTTCTACCTTTACTTCTCCGTCTTTTCTTTTTCTTCTTCACATCATGTGTGAGTTCAATCCTCTTTTTGGAGCTCCTTATTAATGAGATTGGTTGAATAGAAGGCTCCTCCTCGTTACCTGATTCATCATAAGAAGTAATAGGAGAATATTGGGAAGTCTATTCCCTTTCGTTAGTATTATATTCATCTTCTATTTCTTTTCTTTTATTTATTTAATTGGCAATATAAGGATTTTCAATGCAATTCACCGCACAATACATATAAATTTCTTCTAGATCAATATCGAGGAATTTCTCAAGGTTATATTCTGGAATATGCTTATTTTGACGTTTCATTTCTTCATAACCCAAAAGCAAACTAAGTTCATTATGATGTGCAAGGGAAATCAAGTCATCACAATTTTTGGACACGATTCGATCATGAAACAATTTGCATTTGATATTTAAATGACCATGTTCATTGCAAAGTTCACAAGTATGGCTAATATATTTTAAATTTTCAGCACTAACATCTAGCCTCTCTTGCAACCATTTAGTTTCCAAATACTTAGGCCTCTTGCAAAATCTATCTTCCCTATTTGGTATGTACTTGCAAACTCTATGCACTCCACAAAAATCGACATGCTTATAAGAGATATTTTCATCATAACTAGTGCAATCATCATTAGTACTATGGATATTCAAAGAGTTCATACTAATAACATTGCAATCATGCTCATCATTCGAAGATTTAGTACCAAACATTCTATAGACTTCTTCTTCTAGCACTTGAGCACAATTTTCCTTTCCATCGTTCTCACGAAAGATATTAAAAAGATGAAGCGTATGAGGCAAACTCAATTCCATTTTTTGTAGTTTTATTTTATAAACTAAACTAGTGATAAAACAAGAAACTAAAAGATTCGATTGCAAGATCTAAAGATATACCTTCAAGCACTCACCTCCCTGGAAACGGCGCCAGAAAAGATAGAGGCCGTAGGAAAAGTAGTCGACGAAGAACGGGTACCGATTCGGGTCGGCCTTGGCAAAATCAGTGGGGATGATGCGTGTGGTCGGATGCCCCGTCGTCTCTCCCCCCGTCTTGCACCCCCACAGGGGCTTGAAGTTACCCCGGAGGTGGACTGCATCGATCGTCGAGGGAAAGTAGGCGAGCTACGTCCGCCGCGCGCCCGACTCACTCTCCGGCGGCTCTCCCCCCCGGGAGTCCTTGGCCACTCCTTTGCCTTTGCTGGTTTTGGGTGACATGGCGGTTGCGAGAGGTGAAGGAGGAAGGACATCGAAGACGCGGCGGCGGTGAGCGAGAGCAAGAGCTTAAGGAGGAAGGAGGGGATGGCGGTTCCGAGATTGGAGAAGGCACAGAGGGTAAATGAGCAGCGGGCCTGCGGTTATTCCTTTTTACGGGGAAGGCACGAGCCGCCTCTTTACCATCTACTGCGATGTAACACATGCGTGCGAAAACCGCCCCACGCATGACCCCCACATCACGCATGACCCTCTATGTTGCGCATTTAACGCGGGTCGTGGGGAAGCGCAGCAAACGGAAAAGTTACTGCAGTAAAAATCCGCCCGCCTGCCCGCGCATCGTTCTGGGCCTAGCCCAACAACGCGTCGCGCTTATGTGTGGCCCATGCCCGGGGGCTCCTGTCAGTGTACAAAAGTAGGGGCTCTCCTTTTGCACCCCTTTACTTGTGCACGGGCAGTCAGAGCCGCGCCCACGGCCGCACTGAGCAGGGCAGAGGAGGGATGCCGAAGCGCAAGATAGCCAGAGCAACGCCAAGACCAGGGGCGCGAAGAGAGCAAGAGGGCGAGGTGGACTCCCCTGGCAAGACTCTTGCCAGGGCGGCCTCCGCAGCCCGGCAAGATCCTTGCCGGGGCAACTTGCCTGACGCCAGCAGAGCGCGCCGCCCTTGAGCCCAAGGGTTTCCGACGCAATCAGCCACATCAAAACCAAGGCTCGGGAGGCACCTCCATGGTGGCATGCAGATATTTGTGGAGATCATAAATACACAAGATCAGATGAGAACCAGAAGACGACGATCCTTGGCGAGATCCTTGCGAAGGAAATCCATCTTGCCGGGGACGACCGTGGTGCCACGGCAAGAACCTTGCTGGGCCCCCAGCAAGACCCTTGCCAAGGACATCTGTGGGGCCGCAGCCAGGCCCACGTCCGCCAAGACTCCATCGCCGCTCCCATGCAGCTGCTAGCTCAACCAGTTGGGCAGGCGTCCGCGTGGCAGCGTGCGGCCTACACACCGACTTAGCAAGCACCTGCGTGGTGGCATGCAGATCTTCGTGAAGGCTCCACCATCACGCCAGCCCAGCAGCCAGCCAACATGGCGCTACAATGCCTCGTCAGCTCGGACGCGCGTCAGAACCAGGCGAGGCGGCTACAGCTGGGACGAGCTTCCTTGCCGTCCCCGATAAAGCAAGAGGGGCACGTCGGCAGCGCATTAAATGTGTTTGTCCGACGGTGCCAGAGGATAGACTCAGCCGCGATGCACCTTTCCACCTCCTGTGTGCCACTGTGGTGACCCCTTTTATCTATAAAAGGAGGCCCGAGGCGTACTGGAGGGGGATTCGGATCTTTGGAACTAGAAAGACACCGTAGCTAGTTCAAGAACTCAATAACACTCAAATATACATCAAAGTAGGACTAGGGTATTACGCGTCTCTGCGGCCCAAACCTGGGTAAACGATCCTTATGCTGACCGCCAGACCCGCTCTTTGCACAACCCCGTGCCCGCCAACCGTAAAAGGGATCCCAGTGACCCCATAGGTGTCATTTCCCACCGACACCATACCTGATACTTAATTTCTTTTGGTGATGAAGAAGGAGGTGATGGTGATGATGTAGTGGGTTTGTCTTTCTTTTCCTCCAACTTACACCAGAGGATAGAGTTATCTATCCTCAACTCATCATTTTCCATCTCGAGCTTTATTATCCTCCTGCACAACGCCTCCATGCTTTCATTCTTGAAACAAGGAGGGACTGGTTCATCTTCATCTTCCTCATCAGTGTACCACATATAGGGATAGGTATTCTTGAAGATATTATTGTCTAGAGGCCGATACTTAATTTGGACAATCCTCCTCGGAATCTTGAGACGGCAAATTTTCACATCTGGCAGAAAACAACGAGGAAAAGAAAACAGGATATTTCTCCATGATACGGAGGTCAATAGGTTTGGGGGGTATATAAAGAATTTTTTTATCTTGGGAAACAAGCAAGAAGAAGAAAAACGGAGTCCGGAAGGTACCCGAGGAGGGCACAACCCACCTCGGCGCGCCTGGCGCGCCCTGGTGTCTTGTGCCCACCAGGGGTGCCTTCCTCGTTGTTTCGTATTTTCCTAATTTTTCAAATATTCGAAAACAGAAAAAAAATTGCGGATTTTTCGGAGTCTGTTTACTTACCGTATCACGTACCTCCTTTTTTCACGATTCTGGAGTGTTCCGGAAGGTTTCCTTTATGTGTTCTTCCGATGTCATAGTTTGGATAATATTGCTTCCAACATTAATGGACGTACCTGAGATATAATGTTTTATTCGTTTCCCATTAACAACCTTTGGGTTAATACCTTCAGCATTATTTATTTTGATAGCTCCAGATCGATAAACCTCCTCAATAACATAGGGTCCTTCCCATTTGGAGAGGAGTTTTCCTGCAAAGAATCTGAAATGAGAGTTGTACAAAAGAACATATTCTCCAACCTTGAACTCATGCTTTTGGATTCTTTTATCATGTCATCTTTTAACTTTTTCTTTAAATAATTTGGCATTTTCATAAGCTTGGGTTCTCCATTCATCTAATGAGCTAATATCAAATAACCTCTTCTCACCAGCAAGTTTGAAATCATAGTTGAGTTCTTTAATTGCCCAATAAGCTTTATGTTCTAACTCAAGAGGCGGATGACAAGCTTTTCCATAAACCATTTTATAAGGAGACATACCCATAGGATTTTTATATGATGTTCTATAAGCCCAAAGTGCATCATCTAATTTCTTAGACCAATTCTTCCGGGACCTATTGACAGTCTTTTGTAAAATTAATTTTATTTCTCTATTGCTAAGTTCAACTTGACCACTAGTCTGAGGATGATAGGGTGATGCAATTCTATGGTTAACATCATACTTGCCAAGCATTTTACGGAAAGCACCATGAATAAAGTGTGAACCACCATCAGTCATTAAATATCCAGGGACTCCAAACCTTGGGAAAATAACTTCTTTAAGCATTTTAATAGAGGTGTTGTAATCAGCACTACTAGTTGGAATAGCTTCTACCCACTTAGTAACATAATCAACAGCAACCAAAATATGAGTATACCCATTAGAGGAAGGAAAAGGTCCCATGGAATCAAATTCCCAAACATCAAATGGTTCAACAACAAGTGATTAATTTATATGCATTTCTTGATGCTTACCGATATTACCTATTCTTTGACATTCATCACAAGATAAGACAAACTTATGAGCATCCTTGAAGAGAGTAGGCAAATAAAACCCAGATTGCAATACCTTGTGAGCAGTTCTGCCTCCCGCATGATGTCTGCTACGTCTCCAATGTATCTATAATTTATGAAGTATTCATGCTATGTTTACAACAATTTTATATGGTTTTGGTATGATTTTCATGGAACTAACCCGGACTGACTCTGTTTTCAACAGAACTATCGTGGTGTTATTTTTTATGCAGAAATGAAAGTTCTCCAAATGAGCTGAAACTTTTTGATGATTTTTTTGGAACAAAAGAGACCTTTGAAGCTTCGTGGAAGGACCAGAAGGTGAAGGAGTAGGGCACAAGACACCGGGGCGCGCCTGGGCCCTTACCCGTGCCCTGGTGGGTTGTGCTCACCTCGAGGCCCATCTTAGCGTGAAACCAATGCCAAAAAATCCTATAAATAGGGAAACTGTCAGGGGTTAACCTAGATCAGAAGTTTCACCGCCGCAAGGCTCTGTAGCCACCGAAAACTAATCCACACCCCGTTCCGGCACCCTGTCGAAGGGGGAAATCATCACCGGTGGCCATCTTCATCATCCTGGCGGCCACCATGATGAGGAGGGAGTAGTCCACCCTCGGGGTTGAGGGTTTGTACCAGTAGATATGTGTTTAATATCTCTCTCTCTCGTGTTCTTGAGATGTCACGATCTTGATGTATTCGCGGGCTTTGTTAATATAATCGGATCATATGGTGTTTTCCCCTCTCTATCTTGTGATGAATTGAGTTTTTCCCTTTGAGATTTTGTTGTTATCGGATTGAATACTTTTATGGATTTCAGAACACTTGATATATGTCTTGCAATTGAATACTCATGGTGACAATGGGGTATCGTATTGATTCACTTGATATATGTTTTGGCACTCAAGTCACGGATTCCCAAGGTGAGATTGGGGTAATCTATGCAAAGGGGTTGATGCATGTTCTTGTCTTTGTTTCTCCGCTAGAAATCTTGGGGCACTCTTTGAAGTTCTTTGTGTTGGATTGAACATTATGAATCTGAATTTGCTTTGGTGTTATTTTAGTCGAACTCTTGGTTAGATCGATCGGAAAGAATAGCTTCGTGTTATTTTAGTACGAACTCTAGGATAGATTGATCAGAAAGAATAACTTCGAAGTGGTTTCGTACCCTACAAACAATTCCGTCTTATGTTCTCCGCAAGATAGGAACCTTGGAGTGATTCTTTGTTGCACGTTGAGAGATGGTTATATAATCCAATTATATTAGCATCATTGAGAGATTGCACTAGCGAAAGTACGGACCCTAGGCCTCATTTTCAAGCATTGCAATACCGTTTTTGTGCCCGTTTACTATTTGCTACCTTGCTGTTTTTATTTATTCAGATTATAAAAAAATATTTCTACAATCAATATTACACTTTTATCACCATCTCTTCGCCGAATAGTTCACCTATACAATTTGCCATTGTATTGGGTGTGTTGCGGACACAAGAGATTTCTTGTATTTGGTTGTAGGGTTGTTTGAGAGAGACCATACTCATCCTACACCTCCCACAGATTGATAAACCTTATGTCATCCACTTGAGGGGAAGTTGCTACTATCCTACAAAACTCTACGCTTGGAGGCCCAACACGAGTCTACAAGAATAAAGTTGCGTAGTAGACACGAAGCTCTTTTCTGGCGCCGCCGCTGGGGACGTGAGTGCATGAAGGTATATATTTAGATCTTGCAATGGAATCTTTTAGTTTCTTGTTTTATCACTAGTTTGGGTTATAAAAGAAAACTAAATAAAAATGGAATTGAGGTTGCATCATATTATTGATCATCTTTATAATATCTTTCTTGAAAATGATGGTTCAGAAAATTGTGCTCAATTGTTAGAAGAAGTCAGTAAAATGTTTGGCACAAAATACTTGAATGATGAGCATGATTGCAATGTTGTTAGTATGAATTCTTTGAATATCCATGATGCTAATGATATGCAAAGCTACAAGCTTGGGGATGCTATGTTTGATGAAGATGGTATTTTTTGTTCCCCAAGTTTTGATGTGCAAATTTATGATGATGAAAGCATGCCTCCTATTTATGATAATTATATTGATGAAAGTAGGTTTGGATGAGTGTCTTAGGAAGTAATGATCCCACTATTTTGGAGGGTGTTGAATCTTATTGTGATAATTATGAAAGTGGATTTGGAGAGGTCATGACTTCATTTAGTGATTAATCCACTATTTTGAAAGAGGTTCCAATTGATTATGAGAACAAAGTTGCTATCTATAATGATTATGGTGATGCCATGTATGCTATAAAGGATAATTATAACCATGAAACTTGTCATCGTGATTTTAATTTTCACTCTCGTGATAGTTATTTTGTTGAGGTTGCTCCCACTACAATTGATGAGAAGAAATTTTCTTATGTGGAGAGTAATAAGTTTTATATGCTTTTTGTGTCATGAAAAGAATGCTTTATGTGATGGTTATATTGTTGAATTTCTTCATGATTCCACTGAAAATTATTATGAGGGAGGAACTTATGCTTGTAGGAATTGCAATAATATCAAGTTTCCTCTCTATGTGTTGAAAATCTTGAATTTATGTTTGTTTTGCCTTCCTGTGCTAGTTAATTCTTGTTCCCGTAAGTTGTTTGCTCACAAAATCCCAATACATAGGAAGTGGGTTAGACTTAAATGTGCTAGTCATATGTTTCGTGATGCTCTTGTTATGTTTCAATCCTTATCTTTTATGCGAGCATCATTGAAATCATCATGCCTAGCTAAAAAGGCATTAAAGAAAATAGCTTGCTGGGAGACAAGCCAACATTTATACCTACTGTTTTTGTGTGTTCACATGATTAGGCTACTGTAGTAATCATGTTTTATAGCTTTTTTTCAATAAAGTGCCAAGTAAGATCTTTGGGATGGTCTATGGTGATAGTTGATTTGATCTTGCTGAAAAACAGAAACTTTTGCACTCAGGAAAACAATTCTCATTTTTAACAGAAGAGTATTAAAATGCTTATTCTTTTTGCAGAAGATTAATAGACAAATTACCAAGATTTTCCTATTTTTTCAGAATTTTTGGAGTAGCATAAGTATGGTTGGAGTACACATTACTACAGACTGTTCTGTTTTTGAAATATTTCTGTTTCTATGCATAGTTTGCTTGTTTTCTAGTTTCCATGGCTTATATTGCTCAATATAAATTGTGTAAATGACATGCTGCAGTAGGAATTTTGTGTAAACAATTATGGATATTTTCTTTGACAGTATCAAAGTGAAACGGCATGCTCTTTATCATACTAACCTATCTCACAAAGTTTCGTTAAGTTTTGTGTGATTGAAGTTTTCAAGTTTTGGGTGAGATGTCTATATGAGGAGAATAAGGAGTGACAAGACCCTAATGTTGGGGATGACCAAGGCACCACAAGGTAATATTCAAAGAAGATTCAATCAACTAATCTTGGGGATGCCCGGAAGGCATCCCCTCTTTCGTCTCCAACATTATAGGTAACCTCACTTGGAGCTATGTTTTCATTTGTCACATGATATGTGTTTTGCTTGGAGAATCTTTTTATTTTTTTAGGATTTGCTTTCTGTTATTTATAATAATTTTTTGCATCTTTTATTTCAATAAAAGTGGCAATGATAGCCTTGGCCATGCTTATTTTGCAAGTATACATGTTGCTGTTTGAAAGCAGAAAGTTAACCGCTGTTGCAACAATTCCATGGAAAAGTAATAATGTGATAAAATGTTGAAACTTTTTGCAAAATAAGATCTGATAAATTTTCTACAATGTGGTAAATTTTCATAACTTTTGGAGTTAGGGAGGTATCGATACTCTTGCATTCTTTACAGACTGTGCTGTTTTGGCAGATTGCTGTTATGTTTGCATTGTTTGCATATGTTTGCTTGTTTAATGATCCTATTTGAGGATAGGAGTATTAAATATGCAGAGTCATTTATTATGCAATGTCTAATAATAATTTTAGTGATTTTCTACAGTATATAATGATAAGGTTGTTGCATTGGTTTATACTAATGTATCTCATGAGCTCTTGTTGAGTTTTGTGTGGATGAAGCTTTTGAGATTTAGGAAAACCATGATATGAGAGGAATTAAGGAGACGCAAAAGCTCAAGCTTGGGGATGCCCAAGGCACCCCAAGATAATGTTTCAAGAAGTCTCAAGCATCTAAGCTTGGGGATGCCCCGGTGGGCATCCCACCTTTCTTCTTCAACAATTATCGGTTAGTATCGGTTGAGCCTAAGTTTTTGTTTCTTCACATGATGTGTGATATTCTTAGAATGTAATTTTATTTTGTTTTTGCTTGCTGTTTTAATAAAATCCTTAGATCTGGAAGTTTTTAATAAGAGAGAGTCCTCAAATAGCTACCCATTTACATAACTACTCGCTTGATCTTCACGTATATCTTTTTGGAGTAGCTTGTCATTTACTCTTGTGCTTCACTTATATCCTATGAGTAAATTGTTGAATAAATTGAATGTCATGAAGTTGAAATCATATCCTTCCTAGTGGTAGCTTCACATTGGGTTTATAAAGTGAATCTTTTGAGGGTTGACAATCACAATATTGGTCATACAAGCAATTCAAGAATAATTAGTATAAGGAAGAGAACTTTCACATGAAAATACACTATCTTGGAAATCTTTTGTGATTGTGAGCCCCCATCAAAATATTATATGCCAAAAAATTTGACGTTGGACAAAGAAGAGAACGTAATGGTTTATGTTTGTTCATATTCACATATAAGTTATATTGTCATAGATCCTTCAACATGTGGTGCTTGCCCCCCATCTTTGCTAGCCAAAAATTCCGCACCAAGTAGAGATACTACTTGTGCATCCAAAAACCCATAAACCCAAATCTTATTTTCAAGAGTCCACCATACCTACCTAAGGATTGAGTAAGATCCCTCAAGTAAGTTGTCATCGGTGCAATAAGGAAATAAAAATTGCTTCTAAAAGTGTTAGATCATTTAGTTAAGAGAAAATTGAGCGTTGTACGAACTTGTGATGGCAAAGAATAAAAGCGACAGACTGCATAAGAAAGGTTGCTATCATAAGTGGCAATATAATGTGATGTTATTTTGCACTAAGGGGTTGAGCATACAAACAAATAAGCGCATGGCAACCTCTGCTTCCCTCTGCTAAGGGCCTATCTTTTACTTTTATGTATTTACTTTTATGCAAGAGTCAAAGTTTTTCTCTCTATTCCTTTTTAGTTTTCTCTTTTGGCAAGCATCATGTGGTGAGGAAAGATCTAGGCACATATATCCAGTTGGATATGGGTAGCATGAGCTATTATTGTTGACATCACCCTTGAGTTGAATACATTGGGAGGCGAAATTATAAGCCCCTATCTTTCTATGTGTCTGGTTGAAACATTTTGTTCATGTGTATGCGGTGAGTGTTAGCGATCATAGAAGACTATAGGATGGTTGAGTATGTGGAGCTCTTACTTAGACCCTGTTGAATAAGTTGAATTACAATTGCTTGGTGACTGAGAACATAGGTTGTTGAGTTTCAAGAGAATTCATCGTTTGAACCTTAACATGTGAATTGGTTGCTACTATAACATGAGAAGTTTTACAAGAAATAATTACTGGTATGATGCTTGGAAAAGTGATTGAAATTATTATTGATCAAACTTGTGCACTTTGCTAGCATTCACACTTCATAAATTATTTGTTTTATCAGTTACCTACTCGAGGACGAGTAGGAATGAAGCTTGGGGATGATGATACATCTCCAACGTATCTATAACTTATGAAGTATTCATGCCATGTTTACAACAATTTTATATGGGTTTGGTATGATTTGCATGGAACTAACCCGGACTGACGTTGTTTTCAGTAGAACTATCGTGGTGTTGTCTTTTGTGCAGAAATGAAAGTTCTCCAAATGAGCTGAAACTTTTTGACGATTTTTTTTGGAACAAAAGAGACCCCCAAAACTTCGTGGAAGGACCAAAAGGTGAAGGAGTAGGGCACAAGACACCAGGGCGCGCCTGGGCTCTTACCCGTGCCCCGGTGGATTGTGCTCACCTCGAGGCCCATCTTATCGTGAAACCAATGCCAAAAAATCCTATAAATAGAGAAACCATCAGGGGTTAACCTAGATCAGAAGTTCCGCCGCCGCAAGGCTTTGTAGCCACCGAAAACTAATCTAGACCCCGTTCTGGCACCCTGTCGGAGGGGGAAATCATCACCGGTGGCCATCTTCATCATCCCGGTGGCCACCATGATGAGGAGGGAGTAGTCCACCCTCGGGGCTGAGGGGTTGTACAAGTAGTTATGTGTTTAATCTCTCTCTCTCTCTCGTGTTCTTGATATGTCACGATCTTGATGTATAGCGGGCTTTGTTAATATCATCGGATCATATGGCGTTTTCCCCTCTCTATCTTGTTGTTATGAATTGAGTTTTTCCCTTTGAGATTTCGTTGTTATCGGATTGTATACTTTTATGGATTTGAGAACACTTGATATATGTCTTGCAATTGAATACTCGTGGTGAAAATGGGGTATCGTATTGATTCACTTGATATATGTTTTGGCACTCAACTCGCAGATTCCCGAGGTGACATTGGGGTAATCTATGCATAGGGGTTGATGCACATTCTTGTCTTTGTTTCTCCTGTATAAATCTTGGGGCACTGTTTGAAGTTCTTTATGTTGGATTGAATATTATGAATCTGAATTTGCTTTGGTGTTATTTTAGTACGAACTCTTGGTTAGATCGATCGAAAAGAATAGCTGCTTCGTGTTATTTTAGTATGAACTCTAGGATAGATTGATCGGAAAGAATAGCTTTGAGGTGGTTTTGTACCCTACAAACAATTCCATCTTATGTTCTCCGCTAGATAGGAACTTTGGAGTGATTCTTCATTACACGTTGAGGGATGGTTATATGATCCAATTATATTAGCATCATTGAGAGATTGCACTAGCGAAAGTATGGACCCTAGGCCTCATTTTCAAGCATTTCAATACCGTTTTTGTGCTCGTTTACTATTTGCTACCTTGCTGTTTTTATTTATTCAAATTATAAAAATATATTTCTACCATCAATATTACACTTTTATCACCATCTCTTCGCCGAACTAGTGCACCTATACAATTTGCCATTGTATTGGGTGTGTTGGGGACACAAGAGATTTCTTGTATTTGGTTGTAGGGTTGTTTGAGAGAGACCATCTTCATCCTACACCTCCCACGGATTGATAAGCCTTATGTCATCCACTTGAGGGAAAATAGCTACTGTCCTACAAAACTCTGCGCTTGGAGGCCCAACATGAGTCTACAAGAATAAAGTTGCGTAGTAGACATCAATGTCCTCCATAAGCTTCGGAGTGACATTTTCGTAGGATTTGTTCCTTTTCATGTTGAGGTACACAACGTCTAATAATACCATCTGCTCCTTCTTTATAAAGATGTGGGTCATCGCAAAAGTAATGTCTTTAATCATAGAAGAATTTTTATCTTTTGTTGGTAAGTAAAGCTAGGGGGTATGTATTTAGCAACAATATAATTTGCATAGTCATCATACCAAGGTGTATTATTAGAAACATTTATTGCAGCTAATTTCTCATCACGAAAACTATCATCAATAGGTAGTGGGTCATCAAGAACATTCTCCAACCTAGAAAGGTTATCAGCTACGGGGTTCTCCGCTCCTTTTATATCACTGATATGCAAATCAAACTCTTGTAGAAAGAGAACCCATCGAATAAGCCTAGGTTTGGCATCTTTCTTTTCCATAAGATACTTTATTGCAGCATGATAAGTGTGAACAATTACTTTTGAATCTATAATATAGGATCCAAATTTATCACAAGCAATCACCACTGCTAGAAATTCTTTTTCAGTAGTAACATAATTTCTTTGTGCACTGTCTAGAGTTTTACTTGCGTAGTGAATGGCATTCAGTTTCTTATCAACTTTGTCCTAGAACAGCACCAACAACATAATCACTAGCATCACACATAGTTTCAAAAGGAAAGTTCCAATCAGGTGGTTAAACAATAGGTGCAGAAATTAAGGCTTTCTTGAGTGTCTCGAAGTCTTCTAAACAATCATCATCAAAAACAAAAGGAATATCCTTTTGCAAATGATTTGTAAGAGTCCTAGAAATTTTAGAAAAGTCTTTGATAAATCTCCTATAGAAACGAGCATGACCAAGGAAAGTACAAATACATTTGATATCTTTAGGACATGGCATTTTGTCAATTGCATTAACCTTAGCTTTGTCCACCTCAGTACCTCTTTCAGAAATTTTATGGCCCAAAACAATACCTTTGTTAAACATAAAGTGGCACTTCTCCCAATTCAAGACAAGATTTTTTTCCTCACATCTCTGCAAAACTCGATCAAGATTGCTTAAACAATCATCAAAATACTTCCCATAAACAGAAAAGTCATCCATGAAAACCTCAACAATCTTTTCACAAAAGTCGGAGAATATAGCAGTCATACATCTTTGAAAGGTAGCAGGTGCATTGCATAAACCAAAAGGCATACGCCTATAAGCATAGTTCCAAAAGGACAAGTAAAAGTGGTATTTTTTGATCAGGTTGAGATACAGGTATTGTGAAAAATCAGAATATCCATCAAGGAAGCAAAAATGTGTGTGCTTAGATAATCTTTCTAGCATTTGATCAATAAAAGGTAGAGGGTAATTATCTTCTCTAGTTGATTTGCTTAATTTTCTAAAATCAATTACCATTCTATGTCCTGTAACAATTCTTTGTGGAATAAGTTCATTTTTATCATTAGGGACAACATTAATACCTCCTTTCTTAGGGGCACAATGGATAGGACTTACCCATATACTATCAGCTATAGGATAGATTATACCTGCTTCCAGAAGTTTTAATATTTCCGTTCTTACCACTTCTTTCATCTTCGGATTTAACCGACGTTGGTGATCAACAACGGGTTTACATCAGGTTCCATATTAATCTTGTGCAAAAATAGAGTGGGACTGATACCCTTAAGACCATTAAGAGTATATCCAATAGCAGCTTGGTGCTTCCTTAGAACTTTCAATAATCTGTCTTCTCCATATTCTGAAAGGTTAGCACTAATAATAACAAGATAAATCTTTTTCTCATCGAGATAAGCATATTTCAAAGTGTCTGGTAACTGTTTTAATTCAAACACATGATCACCTTTAGGTGGAGGAGGACCCCCTAGAGTTTCAATAGGCAAATTGTGTTTAAGAAGAGGACGTTGTTCAAACAAAATCTTATCTATTTCACTTCTTTCATGCATATGCATATCATTCTCATGGTCTAGCAAATACTGTTCTAAAGGATCAGTAGGAGGTACATCAATAGAAGCAAGATCAATAATTTCATCCTTACTACGCAATTCTTTTTATGAGGTTTTCTACTAAACTTAGAAAAATTAAATTCATGAGACTCATCACCAAAACTAACACCGACAGTTTGTTTCTCACAATCTATTTTAGCATTAACGGTGTTCAAGAAAGGTCTACCAAAGATAATGGGACAAAAGTCATCTTGTGGGTAACCAAGAACAAGATAAATAGTAGGGTATTTTATCATCACATAGCCTATACCATGCCAATGCTTTTCCCTTCAAAGATAAAGGGAATACCTTCTTCTTAGCTTCATCTCCGGGTAAACCTGCAAGCTTAAATAATCCACAAATTTCTTCCACATATATCAAGTGCATATCAGGATGTTCGGTTCCATCTCCTGCATAAGGATTAGCTAGCAGTTGTTCTATCATAACCGAAGGAATTTCATAACCAATATTTTCAGTAGGTGCAGTAGGTTGAGGGGTGACTAATTGTGGTTCTGGTCAAGGTGAAGATACCCCGATCAAACACCTCAAAGCATTGTTTTCCATAGTAACAAGTGACAGTAAATTTCAGCATGTAGTAATAATTTTTCCTTACCAATTTCCACTTACCAAGAGCACTTCTCTCCCCGGTAATGGCACCAGAAAAGGGCCTTGATGACCCAATAGTATGGGGGATCAATCGTAGTCCTTTCGAAAAGTAAGAGTGTCGAACCCAATGAGGAGCAGAAGAAAATGACAAGCGGTTTTCAGCAAGGTATTCTCCGCAAGCACTGAAATTATAAGTAACGAGTATTTTGATAGCAAGATAATTTGTAACGAGCAAGTAATAGTAATGGAAAATAATATGCAGCAAGGTAACCCAATCCTTTTGTGGCAAAGGACAGGCCAAAATGGTCTCTTATGATAAGCAAAGCGTTCTTGAGGGTACACGGGAATTTCATCTAGTAACTTTCATCATGTTGGTTTAATTTGTGTTCGCTACTTTGATAATTTGATATGCGGGTGGACCGGTGCTTGATGTCTTCTATGCAATTGATACGTCCATTTTGCATCATGCTTTTATACCGATATTTATTGCATTATGGGCTATTATTACACATTATGTCACAATACTTATGCCTATTCTCTCTTATTTTACAAGGTTTACATGAAGAGGGAGAATGACGGCAGCTGGGATTCTAGGCTAGAAAAGGAGCAAATATTAGAGACCTATTCTACACAGCTCCAAAAGTCCCGAAACTTCATGGAAGTTATTTCCAGAATATATAAAAATACTGAGCGCAAGAAGTACTAGAGGGGGGCCACCCACCAGCCACGAGGGTGGGGGCGTGACCTACCCCCCTGGGCGCGCCCCCTGCCTCGTGGGCTCCCTGGTGGCCCTCTGGTGCCCATCTTCTGCTATATGAGGTCTTTCGTCCGAGAAAAAATCATAAGCAAGCTTTCGGGACGAGACTCCACCGCCACGAGGCGGAACCTTGGCGTAACCAATCTAGGGCTCCGGCAGAGCTGTTCTGCCGGGGACACTTCCCTCCGGGAGGGGGAAATCATCACCATCGTCATCACCAACGATCCTCTCATCGGGAGGAGGTCAATCTCCATCAACATCTTAACCAACACCATGTCATCTCAAACCCTAGTTCATCTCTTGTATCCAATCTTTGTATCCAAACCTCAGATTGGTACCTGTGGGTTGCTAGTAGTGTTGATTACTCCTTGTAGTTGATGCTAGTTGGTTTACTTGGTGGAAGATCATATGTTCAGATCCATTATGCATATTAATACCCCTCTGATTATGAACATGAATATGCTTTGTGAGTAGTTACGTTTGTTCCCGAGGACATGGGAGAAGTCTTGCTATTAGTAGTCATGTGAATTTGGTATTCGTTCGATATTTTGATGAGATGTATGTTGTCATCCCTCTAGTGGTGTCATGTGAACATCGACTACATGACACTTCGCCATTGTTTGGGCCTAGAGGGAGGCATTGGGAAGTAATAAGTAGATGATGGGTTGCTAGAGTGACAGAAGCTTAAACCCTAGTTTATGCGTTGCTTTGTAAGGGGCTGATTTGGATCCATATGTTTCATGCTATGGTTAGGTTTACCTTAATACTTCTGTTGTAGTTGCGGATGCTTGCAATGGGGGTTACTCATAAGTGGGATGCTTGTACAAGTAAGGACATTACCCAAGCACCGGTCCACCCACATATCAAATTATCGAAGTACCGAACGCGAATCATTTGAACGTGATGAAAACTAGCTTGACGATAATTCCCATGTGTCCTCGGGAGCGCTTTTCTCTATATAAGAAATTGTCCAGGCTTGTCCTTTGCTACAAAAAGGATTGGGCCATCTTGCTGCACTTTATTTACACTTGTTACTTGTTACTCGTTACCAATTACCTTATCACAAAACTATCTGTTACAGGTAATTTCAGTGCTTGCAGAGAATACCTTGCTGAAAGCCGCTTATCATTTCCTTCTGCTCCTCGTTGGGTTCGACACCCTTACTTATCGAAAGGACTAAGATAGATCCCCTATACTTGTGGGTCATCAAGACTCTTTTCTGGCACCGTTGCCGGGGAGTGAAGCGCCTTTGGTAGGTGGAATTTGGTAAGGAAAAATTTATATAGTGTGCTGAAATTTACTGTCACTTGTTACTATGGAAAGTAATCCTTTGAGGGGCTTGTTCGGGGTATCTTCACCCTGACCGGTAGAGCAAATAGTTGCTCCTCAACCTACTGGACCTACTAAAAATGAAAATGTTCACTTCGAAATTCCTTCGGGTATGATATAGAAACTGCTAGCTAATCCTTTTGCAGGAGATGGAACATTGCATCCCGACTTACACTTAATCTATGTGGATGAAGTTTGTGGATTATTTAAGCTTGCAGGTATGCCCGATGATGTTATCAAGAAGAAGGTCTTCCCTTTATCTTTTAAGGGAGATGCATTGACATGGTATAGGCTATGTGATGATATGGGATCATGGGACTATAAGCGATTGAAATTGGAATTTCACCAGAAGTTTTATCCTATACATCTTGTTCATCATGATCGTAATTATATATATAAGTTTTGTCCTCGCGAAGGAGAAAGCACCGCTCAAGCTTGGGGGAGGCTTAAGTCAATGTTATATTCATGCCCCAGTCATGATCTCTCAAGAGAAATGATTATCCAAAAATTTTATGCTCGGCTTTCTGACAACAATCGCTCCATGCTCGATACTTCTTGTACTGGTTCCTTTATGATGAAGACTATTGAATTTAAATGAAATTTATTGGAGAGAATTAAATGCAACTCTGAAGATTGGGATCTCGACGAAGGAAAGGAGTCAGGTATAACACCTAAGTTTGATTGTGTTAAATCTTTTATGGATACTGATGTTTTTCGTAAATTTAGCACTAAATATGGACTTGACTCTGAGATAGTAGCTTCTTTCTGTGAATACTTTTCTACTCATGTTGATCTCCCTAAGGAGAAGTGGTTTAAATATAATCCTCCCATTGAAACAAAAGTAGTTGCACCTATTAAAGTTGAAGAAAAAACTATCACTTATGATGATCCTGTTCTCCCCACTGCTTATGTTGAGAAACCACCTTTCCCTATTAGAATTAAGGATCATGCTAAAGATTCAACTGTAGTCAACAAGAGTAATATTAGGACACACACACCTCCTGAGCAAGTTAAAGTTGAACCCAATATTGCTATCGTTAAAGATCTCTTGGCTGGTAATATCGATGGGCATGTTATTTATTTCTGTGATGAGATTGCTAGAATTGCTAAACCTGGTGCTAAAGATAAACATAGACATGTGGTAGGCATGCCTGTTATTTCTGTTAAAATAGGAGATCATTGTTATCATGGCTTGTGTGATATGGGTTCTAATGCTAGTGCAATACCTATTTCCTTATACAAAGAAATTATGCATGATATTGCACCAGCTGAGATAGAAGATATCGATGTTACCATTAAGCTTGCTAATAGAGATACTATTTCACCAATTGGGATTGTTAGAGATGTTGAAGTCTTATGTGGGAAGGTTAAATATCCTGCTGATTTTCTTGTTCTTGGTTCCCCACAAGATAGCTTTTGTCCCATTATATTTGGTAGACCCTTCTTGAATACTGTTAATGGTAAGATAGATTGCAAGAAGGATGTTGTTACTATTGGTTTGGATGATATGTCTGATGAGTTTAATTTGTCTAAATTTCGTAGACAACCCCGTGATGAAGAATTGCCTAGAAAAGATGAAATTATTGGTCTTGCTTCTATTGTTGTGCCTCCTAATGATCCTTTAGAACAATATTTGCTAGACCATGAGAATGATATGTTTATGAATGAAAGAAGGGAAATAGATGAAGTATTCTTTAAACAAGGACCCATTCTGAAACACAACTTGCCTGTTGAAATCCTAGGGGATCCTCCTCCACCTAAGGGTGATCCCGTGTTTGAGCTCAAACCATTACCTGATACTCTTAAATATGCTTATCGTGATGAAAAGAAGATATATCCTATTATTATTAGTGCTAACCTTTGAGAGCATGAAGAAGAAAAATTATTGAAAACTCTGAAGAAGCACCGTGCTGCCATTGGATATACTCTTGATGATCTTAAGGGCATTAGTCCCACTCTATGTCAACACAAAATAAATTTGGAGAAAGACGCCAAACCAGTTATTGATCACCAACGACGGCTGAATCCTAAGATGAAAGAAGTGGTAGGAAAGTAAATATTAAAGCTCCTTGAGGCAGGTATAATTTATCCCGTTGCTGATAGTCAGTGGGTAAGTCCTGTCCATTGTGTCCCTAAGAAGGGAGGTATTACTGTTGTTCCTAATGATAAAGATGAATTGATTCCGCAAAGAATTATTACAGGTTATAGGATGGTAATTGATTTCTGCAAATTAAATAAGGCTACTAAAAAGATCATTACCCCTTACCTTTTATTGATCAAATGCTAGAAAGATTATCCAAACATACACATTTTTGCTTTCTAGATGGTTACTCCGGTTTTCTCAAATACCTGTCTCAGTTGATGATCAAGCAAAGACCACTTTTACTTGCCCTTTTGGTACTTTTGCTTAGAGACGTATGCCTTTTGGTTTATGTAATGCGCCTGCTACCTTTCAAAGATGCATGATGGCTATATTTTCTGACTTTTGTGAAAAGATATGTGAGGTTTTCATGGATGATTTCTCCGTTTATGGATCCTCTTTTGATGATTGCTTGAGCAACCTTGATCGAGTTTTGCAGAGATGTGAAGAAACTAATCTTGTTCTGAATTGGGAGAAATGCCACTTTATGGTTAATGAAGGTATTGTCTTGGGGCATAAAATTTCTGAAAGAGGCATTGAAGTTGATAAAGCTAAAGTTGATGCTATTGAAAAGATGCCATGTCCCAAGGACATTAAAGGTATAATAAGCTTCCTCGGTCACGCTGGTATTTATAGGAGGTTCATTAAGGACTTCTCAAAAATTTCTCGGCCTCTAACTAATCTATTACAAAAAGATATTCCTTTTGTCTTTGATGATGATTGCGTAGAAGCATTTGAAATACTTAAGAAAGCATTGATTTCTGCACCTATTGTTCAGCCACCTGATTGGAATTTACCCTTTGAAATTATGTGTGATGCTAGTGATTATGCTGTAGGTGCTGTTCTAGGGCAAAGAGTTGATAAGAAATTAAATGTTATTCAATATGCTAGTAAAACTCTAGACAATGCCTAGAGAAATTATGCAACTACTGAAAAAGAATTTTTAGCAGTTGTTTTTGCTTGTGATAAGTTCAGACCTTATATTGTTGATTCTAAAGTAACTATTCACACTGGTCATGCTGCTATTAAATACCTTATGGAAAAGAAAGATGCTAAACCTAGACTTATTAGATGGGTTCTCCTGCTACAAGAATTTGATTTGCATATTATTTACAGAAAGGGAGTTGAGAACCCCGTTGCAGACAACTTGTCTAGGTTAGAAAATGTTCTTGATGACCCGCTACCTATTGATGATAGCTTTCCTGATGAACAATTAAATGTCATAAATGCTTTTCGTACTACTCCATGGTATGCTGATTATGCTAATTATATTGTTGCTAAATTTATACCACCTAGTTTCACATACCAGCAAAAGAAAAAGTTCTATGATTTGAGACATTACTTTTGGGATGACCGACATCTTTATAAAGAAGGAGTAGATGGTATTATTAGACGTTGTGTACCTGAGCATGGACAAGAACAGATCCTACGCAAGTGTCACTCTGAGGCTTATGGAGGACACCATGCTGGAGATAGAACTGCACATAAGGTATTGCAATCCAGTTTTTATTGGCCTAATCTCTTCAAGAATGCCCATAAGTTTGTCTTGTCTTGTGATGAATGTCAAAGAATTGGTAATATTAGTAGACGTCAAGAAATGCCAATGAATTATTCACTTGTTATTGAACCATTTGATGTTTGGGGCTTTGATTATATGGGACCTTTTCCTTCCTCTAATGGGTATACACATATTTTAGTTGTTGTTGATTATGTTACTAAGTGGGTAGAAGCTATTCCAACTAGTAGTGATGATCATAAAACCTCTATTAAGATGCTTAAAGAAGTTATTTTTCCGAGGTTTGGAGTCCCTAGATATTTAATGACTGATGGTGGTTCACATTTTATTCATGGTGCTTTTCGTAAAATGCTTGCTAAGTATGATGTTAATCATAGAATTGCATATCCTTATCACCCATAGTCTAGTGGTCAAGTAGAATTGAGTAATAGAGAGCTCAAATTAATTTTGCAAAATACTGTTAATAGATCCAGGAAGAATTGGTCCAAGAAACTTGATGATGCATTATGGGCCTATAGAACTGCATATAAAAATCCTATGGGTATGTCTTCGTATAAAATGGTTTATGGTAAAGCATGTCATTTACCTCTTGAGCTAGAACATAAGGCATATTGGGCCATTAAAGAGCTCAATTATGATTTCAAACTTGCCGGTGAGAAGAGGTTATTTGACATTAGCTCACTTGATGAGTGGAGAACCCAAGCCTATGAGAATGCCAAACTGTTTAAAGAAAAAGTTAAAAGATGGCATGATAAAAGGATACAAAAGCGTGAGTTTAATGTAGGTGATTATGTATTGTTATACAACTCTCGTTTGAGATTTTTTGCAGGAAAACTTATCTCTAAATGGGAAGGTCCTTACGTTATCGAGGAGGTCTATCATTCCGGTGCCATAAAAATCAACAACTTCGAAGGCACAAATCCAAAGATGGTGAATGGTCAAAGAATCAAACATTATATCTCAGGTAATCCCATAAATGTTGAAACCAATATTATTGAAACCGTAACCCCGGAGGAATACATAAGGGACACTTTCTAGAATGTTTCAGACTCCGAAAAGTAATAGGTATGTGGTACAATAAGTAAACCGACTCTAAAACAGTTCTAATGTTAATTTTTCTCTGTTTTGGAATATTTAGGAAATTAGGAAAATAAGAAGCAGACCGGAAAGGACATGAGGCTTCCACGAGGGTGGAGGGCGCGCCCTACCCCTGGGTGCGCCCCCTACCTTGTGGGCACCTCGTGTGCTCTCCGGACTTCATTTTCTTGCACGATACTTCTTTTGGTCGGTAAAAATTCATTATATAACCTCGCGAAGGTTTTGACCACCGTATCTGGCAAATATCTCCTGTCTTTGTTTTGATCTGTTTTCTGTCAGGGTTGTCAAGGCTAGGCATCATGTCGTCTCCCTCCTCCTCCAACAATGGTGACAACGATGCTTGGCTAATGAAGATAGAGCTGAAGAGAGAAGAGCCCGGAGAGATCAACAAGGATGAAGGGATCAAGAAGGCCACAGAGGACCAAGTTCCGGCAGCAGAAGACATCCTTCAACTTGATCACAATCTTCTTACCCCAACTGAGATCGAAGCTTTCAAGATGATTGAGTTAGCTCGTATACAAAACAAATATCTCACATGTGAAAATATTTTTTTGAAGGAGCATATCATCGCACTCAAGGGCATTATCCGCAAGTTGGAGGACCTCCTACGCTCGATGTGCGCTATCCATCATCACCTCCATCTCCTTCACCAGCAAAAGAGATATAGTCACATGGGTATGGGCACTCCCCTTGGCAACTGCCAAGCTTGGGGGAGTGCCCCGGTATCGTATCATCATCACAACTGTTATCTTTACCGTTTTTCTTAGTTCGATCATTTTGATAATATCTTGATCTAGTAGAATAAAGTTTTAGTATGATCTAGTTGTGAGTTTGCTTTATGATCCTTCTATGTAATCAAGTCCGTGAGCTATATATAATAGAGATTAGTGTTGAGTCAAGGGCTTGATTATTTTGCTATGACCTTGAGGGAATAAAATAAAAGAGAAGAAATAAAAAGAAATAAAGAGATCATATGGATCTTATGGAGAGTAATGAGCTCACATATAAAGAGTATGATGAATAAAAGTTGTTGAGAGTTGACAAACATAGTTTTGGTGATCGTTGCAATTAATAGGAAGTAATAAAGAAAGAGAGGTTCACATATAAATATACTATCTTGGACATCTTTTATGATTGTGAGCACTCATTAAAGTATGACATGCTAAGAGTTGACGTTGGACAAGGAAGACAATGTAATGGGTTATGTTTTCTTACATCTGAGATAAATTATATTGTCATGGATCATCCAACATGTTGAGTTTGCCTTTCCCTCTCATGCTAGCCAATTTCTTTGCACCAAGTAGAGATACTACTTGTGCTTCCAAATATCCCTAAACCCGTTTTTGCCTTGAGAGTCCACCATACCTACCTATGGATTGAGTAAGATCCTTCAAGTAAGTTGTCATCGGTGCAAGCAATAAAAATTGCTCTCTAAATATGTATGACTTATTAGTGCGGAGAAAATAAGCTTTATACGATCTTGTGATATGGAAGAAATAAAAGCGACGGACTGCATAATAAAGGTCCATATCACAAGTGGCAATATAAAGTGACGTTCTTTTGCATTAAGATTTTGTGCATCCAACCATAAAAGCGCATGACAACCTCTGCTTCCCTTTGCGAAGGGCCTATCTTTTACTTTTATCTTCTACCTTACATAAGAGTCATGGTGATCTTCACCTTTCCTTTTTTACATTTTATCCTTTGGCAAGCACAATGTGTTGGAAAGATCCTGATATATATAGCTAATTGGATGTGAGTCTCCATGAACTATCATTGTTGACATTACCCTTGACGTAAAACGTTGGGAGGCAAAACTATAAGCCCCTATCTTTCTCTATGTCCAATTAAAACTTCATACCCATAAATATTGCATGAGTGTTAGCAATTGTGAAAGACTAAAATATGGTTGAGTATGTGGACTTGCTGAAAAGCTCTTATATTGACTCTTTCCAATGTTATGATAAATTGAAATTGCCTCAATGACAGAGATTAGAGTTTGTTGGTTCTCAATGAAGTTTATGATTCATACTTGAAATTGTGATTGAATTGTTACTTTAGCATAAGAGATCATATGACAATATATATATATATATATATATATTGTTGTTCTAAAAATGATCATGATGCCCTCATGTCCGTATTTTATTTTTATCGACACCTCTATCTCTAAACATGTGGACATATTTTTCGATTTCGGCTTTCGCTTCAGGACAAGCGAGGTCTAAGCTTGGGGGAGTTGATACGTCCATTTTGCATCATGCTTTTATATCGATATTTATTGCATTATGGGCTGTTATTACACATTATGTAACAATACTTATGCCTATTCTCTATTATTTTACAAGGTTTACATGAAGAGGGAGAATGCCGGCAGCTGGGATTTTGGGCTAGAAAAGGAGCAAATATTAGAGACCTATTCTGCACAGCTCCAAAAGTCCTGAAACTTCACGGAAGTTATTTCTAGAATATATAAAAAATAGTGAGCGCAAGAAGTACCAGAGGGGGGCCACCCACCAGCCACGAGGGTGGGGGGCGGGCCCTACCCCCTGGGCGCGCCCCCTGCCTCGTGGGCTCCTTGGTGGCCCTCTGATGCCCATCTTCTGCTATATGAGGTCTTTCGTCCGAGAAAAAAAAATCATAAGCAAGCTTTCAGGACGAGACTCCGCCGCCACAAGGTGGAACCTTGGCGGAACCAATCTAGGGCTCCGGCAGAGCTGTTCTGCCGGGGACACTTCCCTCCGGGAGGGGGAAATCATCACCATCGTCATCACCAACGATCCTCTCATCCGGAGGGGGTCAATCTCCATCAACATCTTCACCAGCACCATCTCATCTCAAACCCTAGTTCATATCTTGTATCCAATCTTTGTATCCAAACCTCAGATGGGTACCTGTGGGTTGCTAGTAGTGTTGATTACTCCTTGTAGTTGATGCTAGTTGGTTTACTTGGTGGAAGATCATATGTTCAGATCCATTATGCATATTAATACCCCTCTGATTATGAACATTAATATGCTTTGCGAGTAGTTACATTTGTTCCTGAGGACATGGGAGAAGTCTTGCTATTAGTAGTCATGTGAATTTGGTATTTGTTCGATATTTTGATGAGATGTATGTTGTCATCCCTCTAGTGGTGTCATGTGAATGTCGACTACATGACACTTCACCATTGTTTGGGCCTAGAGGGAGGCATTGGGAAGTAATAAGCAGATGATGGGTTGCTAGAGTGACAGAAGCTTAAACCCTAGTTTATGCGTTGCTTCGTAAGGGGCTGATTTGGATCCATATGTTTCATGCTATGGTTAGGTTTACCTTAATACTTCTGTTGTAGTTGCAGATGCTTGCAATGGGGGTTAATCATAAGTGGGATGCTTGTCCAAGTAAGGACAGTACCCAAGCACTGGCCCACCCACATATCAAATTATCAAAGTACCGAACGCGAATCATATGAATGTGATGAAAACTAGCTTGACGATAATTCCCATCTGTCCTCGGGAGCGCTTTTCTCTATATAAGAAATGTCCAGGCTTGTCCTTTGCTACAAAAAGGATTGGGCCATCTTGCTGCACTTTATTTACAATTGTTACTCGTTACCAATTACCTTATCACAAAACTAGCTGTTACCGATAATTTCAGTGCTTGCAGGGAATACCTTGCTGAAAACCGCTTATCATTTCCTTCAGCTCCTCGTTGAGTTCGACACTCTTACTTATCGAAAGGACTATGATAGATCCCCTATACTTGTGGGTCATCAGCAACTTTATTCTTGTAGACATGTGTTGGGCCTCCAAGCGTAGAGTTTTGTAGGACAATAACAATTTTCCCTCAAGTGGATGACCTAAGGTTTATCAATCCGTGGGAGGCGTAGGATGAAGATGGTCTCTCTCAAACAACCCTGCAACCAAATAATAATAAGTATCTTGTGTCCCCAACACACCAATTACAATGGTAATTTGTATAGGTGCACTAGTTCGGTAAAGAGATGGTGATACAAGTGTAATATGGATAGTAGATATTGATTTTTGTAATAAGAACAATAAAAACAGCAAGGTATCAATTGATAAAACGGAGCACAAACAGTATTGCAATTCTTGAAAATGAGGCCTAGGGTTCATACTTCCGCTAGTGCAATCCCTCAACAATGCTAATATAATTGGATCATATTACCATCCCTCAACGTGCAATGAAGAATCACTCCAAAGTTCCTATTTAGCAGAGAACATAAGAAGAAATCGTTTGTAGGGTATGAAACCACCTCGAAGCTATTCTTTCCGATCGATCTATCCAAGAGTTCATACTAAACTAACACCAAATAATTTTAGATTCATAATACTCAATCCAACACCAAGAACCTCAAAGATGTAGCGACCCGACCTCAGATGGTTAAGTCTCTGTGCATAAGTGTCATCCCTGGATCGGTAATGCTGAAACACACAGTACTCGAAGGATTTATAACAGAGTAGCAATCACACACTTATTACATCGATAGTCTCAAAAGAGAACTTATTACAATAATATGGCTTAAGGCCATCTAAATAATATAACAACGGAAGACTTGGAAGATAGAGTGATTCCATCAAATCCAACGGCATAGCTGAGTGCACGACAAACGACCTAGCGCACCTTACCCTTCGTCTGAAAAGTATGCAACATGATATGTTGCAACCCGAAAAACGGGTCAGCACATGGAATATGCTGGCAATATAACACAGTAGAGAAATGAATAGGTAAATGCTATCACTACATGCATATATGGTTGGTGGAGGCTCTATGGTTATAATGTTTTTGCGAAAAGCTAATTTTCCCCTACAACAAAGGAATATATTTTATTTAACTACCATGGTAGTTGTTAAACATTGAGAAGGTTCCTCCAACTCAATCCCAATTAGAAAGTAATTAACAACCCAACAAATTAAGTATTAGAGTGATGAGATCAATATGAAAATCCAAGATCCAGATACTCAAGATGTCCATAACCGGGGACACGGCTAACCATGAATAGTTTGTACACTCTGCAGAAGTTTGTGCACTTTTCCCCACAAGACTCGATCTCCTCCGTTGGATTTCTCACACTACATGGTGTTTGAGAAACGGATGACCGAGACACAATCTTTCAGAAGCATTAACTCTAACCCCGGGTAGACAGTACCAACCTACATCCCCTACATCTGCTAGCCTATCACTGGAAGAGGTCATGCAACTTACTCCACTATGCTAGAGCCCATAATAGCTTGTGGTTGCACACAGAAGTTTCTAGCGTGAATAATCTTATGATCCCTTTGAGCCTGGGTGGCGAACCATAGGATGATCACACAGGTACTCCGGGATATCCTAGGACAACATTGAATTCTCCAGGTGCCCGCAACCAATCCACCCAGATGTGTGTTTAAGTAGCCACCTTAAGTTAACCATTAATTAATAATCTCACATCTGTCATGGATACTCTCAAACCCAATCCACGTCTACGAGCATATCATGGCGATATAAGCATAACGTAGAAGTAGCTCCCAAGGGTTTGATAATAAAAGGGCAATAGGTTCTACCTCATCACCTACTTTCCAAAAACCCACATGTTAAGAGATCCTACTCATGCAATGTTTGGAGGTTGAAACTAATGCATAAAAACTAGGTAAGAAAAGAGTATGATCAAAGTGTTACTTGCCTTGCTGATGATCCGTAAAACCTAGTGACTTGTAGTAGCACGCTGTGCACTCCGGGAATTCTATCGCAAAGAAACAATAGCATACATAAGCAATCAAGCAAAGATGCACAGGTAAAACTCAAATAAGAAGATCGAATCTGAAAACTCAACTAAAAAGATTCGATCTGCAAAAAGATTCAAACAAATCAGAGCTACGCAACCAAAACCACGGTCAAAAGAACTTCGAAATCAAATCTGCTTGCAACCAAATTTTAATTTGTCAAAAACCTTGTTCAAGTTGATTAACCAGAAAGAGGGGTTCGAGACGAAGATTTTGGCGTTGGTTTCACTAGATTTGGACAAACGGTTAAGAAACGGCGAGGGTTTGAAGATCAGGGGCTAATATGCGATAAAAATAATCGCGGATAGGTCCCTGGCTGAAAATAAAATAAAAAGAAAAGACTAACGAACGAAAGTTCGCTGTCTGGATCTAACCGGCGAAAAGCGTTCGTAAAAACGAATGAACGGACGGACGTCCGCTAAATAACTAAACCGAGAAAAACTGAACCGATAAAATAAAAAAACACATCTAGGGTTTCTAAAAAAACCGATCGGTTTTTACCTAAACCGAAAAAACCAATGGGCGGATCGGATCGGGAACGACGGCGGCTCCGGCGGCGTGCGGCGCGGCTCCGGCGAGGCAGGGCGGGGCGCGGCGCGGTGCGGTAGCGGCTTGGCGGCGTGCGCGGCGGGCTGCGGCGTGGCGGCGAGTGCGGCGACGTGCGGCGCGGCTCCGGCGAGGTAGGGCAAGGCGCGGCGATGTGGGGCTCCAGGGGGGCCTGGGGTCGGCTTATAAGGGGGGCGAGGTGGCGTGGGGAAGGGGCTCGGCCTCGGGAGGCGGAGTCCCGGGCGGCGGCGGCTCCTCCTGTGTCCCGACCGGACTCTGGGAAGGCGGCGGCGGGCGGCTGGGCCTGGCTCGGCTGGGCCGGCCCAGTTCGGCTGCAGAAGTTTTTTTTAAACAGATTCCGCCGAAAAAATAAAAAAATCCTAAATAAGTAAAAATAAAAATCTAAAAATTCCAAAACAAATTTTCACCGTCTAAATAAAATATTTAGAACAAAGTGAATAGTTTCTTGGCCTAAAAATGCAATTTTGAAAAAAATGAATAATTTTTCTAATTCAAATAAAATAGCAATAAAATCCAAATAAAAATTATTTATTTGATTTTAATATTTTTCCTCCAATACATTATTTATTTTGGAGAAGTCATATTATCTCCTCTCATATAGTTTTTAATATGAAATATTTTCAGAAGAAAAATAATTAAAACCGAAATGATCCTTGTTTCGATATTCAAGAAAATTCAAATATGAAAATAGTGAAATCCCCAACTCTCTCCATGGGTCCTTGAGTTGCTTAGGATTTTCTAAGATCGCAAAACAAAATGCAATAAAATATGATATGCATAGATGACCTATGTATAACATTTCAAATTGGAAATTTGGGATGTTACAAACCTACCCCCCTTAAGGTGAATCTCGCCCTCGAGATTCGGGTTGGCTAGAAAATAAGTGTGGGTGGTCTTTCCGTAGATCATCCTCTCGTTCCCAAGTGGCTTCATCCTCGGTATGGTGGCTCCACTGAACTTTGCAAAACTTGATAACCTTACTGCGTGTGATCCGGCTGGCAAACTCGAGAATCTTGACTGGTTTCTCCTAATAGGTTAGATCACTATCCAGCTAAATTGCTTCCAGGGGCACTGTAACTCTCAGAGGAATATCGGCCATCTTTGCATGGCACTTCTTCAACTGGGAAACGTGAAACACATCATGAACTCCTGATAGTCCTTCAGGTAACTCCAACTTGTAGGCTACTTCTCCCATATGTCCCAAAACTCGATATGGTCCTACAAATCTTCGGGCTAACTTTCCCCATGACTCCAAAATGTTTAACTCCTTGCAGAGGTGACACACGAAGATAGGCTCTATCTCCGATTTCATAAACTACCTCCTTGCATTTTGAGTCTGCATAACTTTTCTGCCTAGACTGAGCTACCTTCAGTCTATCTCGAATCAGCTTAACCTTCTCTTCTGACTCTTTAATTATATCTGGTCCAAAAAATTGACGCTCTCCAACTTCATCCCACATCAACGGTGTCCTGCACATCCTTCCATACAAAGCTTCGAAAGGTGCCATCTTCAAACTGGCCTGGTAGCTATTGTTGTATGAGAACTCCACGTAAGGCAAATTGTCATCCCAACTAGATCCATAATCAAGCGCACAAGCTCTCAACATGTATTCCAGAATCTGATTGACTCTCTCGGTCTGTGCATCTGTCTGCGGATGAAAAGCTGTACTAAACTCTAGCTTGGTTCCCAAAGTCTGGTGCAGCTGGTGCCAAAACTTTGAAGTAAACCGTGTTCCTCTATCTAATACGATGGTCCTCGGAACTCCATGCAGACATACGATCCTGGTCATATATGTCTTGGCCAACTTCGCACTTGTATATGTGGTTTTCACTGGGATAAAGTGAGCCACTTTTGTCAACCGATCAACTACTACCCAGATAGAGTCATATCCCGATCGGGTCCTAGGTAATCCGGTGATAAAATCCAAGGCAAGCTTATCCCACTTCCATTCGGGTATCGGCATAGGCTGCAGTAATCCTGCTGGCTTCTGATGTTCTGCCTTCACTCTCTAACATACATCACATACGGCTACATACTCGGCAATATCCTTCTTCATACCAGTCCACCAAAAACGCTCCTTCAAATCCAAATAAATCTTGGTGTTTCCAGGGTGTATCGAATATGGCGAGTCATGAGCTTCCTGAAGTATCAACTTCCTGATCTCTGCATTATTGGGCACATAAACACGGTCCTCAAACCATAAGGTGTCGTGCTCATCCTCACGAAAACCTTTGGCTTTTCCTTTGCTGATCTTCTCCTTTATATCAACAATTTCCTTATCATCCTTCTGAGCTTCTCGAATCTTTCCCAATAATGTCGACTGAATTTCTAATGCTGCAACAAAACCTCTAGGGACTATCTCCAAACGTAGCTCCCTGAGATCTCCGGCTAACTCTGTTGGTAATCCTCCGCTTACGAGGGTATTGGCGTAACTCTTCCAGCTCAAAGCGTCTGCTACGACATTGGCCTTGCCTGGATGATAGTGCAACTTCATATTAAAATCCTTTATAAGTTCCAACCATCTCATTTGCCTGAGATTCAACCCATTCTGTGTGAAAATGTACTTCAAACTCTTATGATCCGTGTACACGTCACAATGATTTCCAATAAGAAAATGTCTCCAGGTCTTGAGCGCATGCACTACTGCTGCTAACTCCAAATCATGTGTGGCATAATTCAACTCATGCGGTCGAAGTTGATGTGAGGCATACGAAACAACTCTTCCGTCTTGCATAAGTACATCTCCAAGCCCTAAGCGAGACGCGTTGCAATACACTTGGAAATCCTTACATATATCTGGCAAAATCAGCACTGGGGCTGTAGTCAAACGTTTCTTCAACTCCTGAAAACTTGCCTCACATTCATCTGTCCATTTGAACTTGGTGTCCTTCTTCAACAACTCTGTCATGGGATTTGCAATATTTGAGAAATTCTAAACGAATCTCCGATAATATCCTGCGAGTCCCAGAAAATTGCGGATCTCTCCAACTGAGGTGGGTGCCAACCACTCAGTGACTGACTGAACCTTGGTATGGTCCACTGTTGTACCTTCTCCTGATATAACATGGTCAAGAAATCCAACTTCCTTCAACCAAAACTCACATTTGCTGAACTTGGCATATAACTGATGTTCCCTGAGCTTCTCGAGAACAAAACGCAAATGCTCCTTGTGTTCCTCTTCATTGTTCGAGTATACCAGAATATCATCAATGAACACCATGACAAACTTATCCAAGAACTCCATGAACACCTTATTCATCATACTCATGAAATAGGCAGGGGCGTTAGTCAATCCAAATGACATAACCATGTACTCGTATAGCCCGTACCTTGTGGTGAAAGCTGTCTTAGGTATATCCTGTTCTCGGATCTTCAGCTGGTGGTACCCTAATCATAGATCGATCTTGGAAAATACTTTAGCTCCTTGCAGCTGGTCAAACAAATCATTGATCATCGGCAGTGGGTACTTGTTCTTGATTGTCACTTCATTTAGTGCACGATAGTCAACCACCATTCTCAGAGATTTATCCTTCTTCTCGACCAAGAGTACTGGGGCTCCCCATGGTGACGAGCTTAATCGAATGTAACCTTTCTCCAATAACTCCTTAATCTGTTTCTTAATCTCCTCTAGATCATTTGCGGGCATCCGGTATGGTCTCTTCGATATTGGTCCGGTTCCTGGTAATAACTCTATCAAAAACTCAATGTCTCGATCCGGTGGCATGCCTGGTAGTTCCTCTGGAAATACATCTGGGCAATCCTTCACTATAGGAACCTCCTCTTGAACAACGCCCGTGAGGGAGTTTACGTGAGTCCTCTTTGGTGTATGCCTGGATACATACTTAATCCTTTTTCCTTCCGGGGTGGTGAGCAGAATTGACCTACTAGCACAATCAATGTTTCCTCCATACTTCGATAGCCAACCCATACCCAGTATTACGTCCAATCCTTGTGACTCCAGAATTATTAGGTCCGAGGGGAAAATATGGCTGCCAATGTTTAAGGGTATCTGGTCGCACCATCGGTTGGCCATATATTCTGCTCCTGGTGAGCTTACTAACAAGGGTGTCCTAATGGCTAAGGTGGGTAACTTAAACTTGTCCACAAATCCACTTGAAATGTATGAATGCGATGCACCAATAACAAAAAGAATGAGAGTGGTAAATGACTTAACCAAAAACTTACCGATAACTGCATCTGGCTGCTCTTCAACCTCCTGCATGTTCATGTGGTTCACTTGTCCCTTGTTGAAAGGGTTGGACTTCTTCCTAGAGCTTCCATTGCCATTCTTCGCTTCAGGACATTCGGTGGTGTAATGTCCAGTCTTCCCGCACTTGAAACAAGTAACATGACTTAGATCCCTCTTGGTGGGTGTGGCTGGGTTAGAGCAATTCTGATTACTACCTACTCCATTCCCGTTTCCATTCTTGGGGCCACTGTGGTTATGCGGGCTTCCTCCATTGTGGTTATGTCCTCCATGGTTATGGGTATATCCTCCCGAGTTCGGGGTGAAACGAGGTTTCTACTGAGCTCCTGAATTGTACCTCCCTTGTCCATTCTTCCTTTTGCGGCTCTCAATCTGCTGCTACTTCCCTTCAACCATAAGAGCATTATCTACCAACTCCTGGTAGTTGTTAAATGTTGCCACCATTAACTGCGTACTCATCTCATCATTCAGCCCTTCCATAAACTTCTCCTTTTTCGCGGCATTGGTGGCCACGTCATCTGGGGCATATCAAGCTAACTTGCTAAACTCATCCACATAGTGCCCCACAACATGGTTTCCCTGGCGTAAGTTGAAAAACTCATGCTTATTCATGCTCATAGCTCCAATTGAAACATGAGCAGTGCGGAATGCTTGCTGAAATTGCTCCCATGTGACATTGGCTATAGGAAAAGTGGCTGTGTAATTCTCCCACCATGAGGCTGCAGGTCCATCCAATTGGTGTGCGGCAAATCGTACCTTCTCAGCATCTGTGCAACATGCAGTGGTCAACTCTCTTCCAATCCTACGTAGCCAATCATCAGCAACTATCGGCTCGGTGCTACTTGAAAACACCAGCGGCTGCAACCTTAGAAAGCGGGCCAGGTTATCAACTGGAGGGGGTGGCGGTGGGTTGTTGTTGTTGTTGCCTTGATTCTGAACTAGCAACTGCATCAGTGTATTCTGCTGTTGGATCAACTAAGTGAGCTTTTTTGGGAAGGCAAATCTGGGGTCACGTCTCGGAGGCATCTGATGGGTTTAGAGGGGAGAGATTAGAATAGAATGAGGTCTAATGAGAAAGCACTACCCATATGCACATGAGTCAAACAAAATCATATCACACCAAATCAATTTCAAACAAGGGCATATAATCGATCTAACTACCGTTACAGTGCTCGGACTATACTATTTACATGGGGGAATACTACTGATCATATGGTGGTCTTCTAGAAATTTTGATCGGTGGAAGACTCCATGATATCCGCTCCAGCTTCGTCTTCATAATCATCATCACTGGGGTCGGAGTTGGTGTCGTCGATGATGATGTAGTCCTTGGGATGGTCGTCATCTCCTCTTGGAGCAGGGTCTCCCATGAATACTAAGAGCTTCCTTGTCAGGTCATCATTCTTCTCCACTAGTATTGTGATTTCCTCCTCGTATTCGTCGCATCTAGACTTGAGTTCCTCTTCTAGCTCCGTGTTCCTGGTCATCACCTTCTTCAAATCCGTCATGCTTGCGCACATCTGGTTCTCCTGGCGACGAATGTGTTGGTTTAACTCCTGGATGTAAGCTGCAATGGACCTGTCCTTCCTGGTGCTAATCATCTCCCATTGCTCATCTCGGCGTCCACATATCTGGTAGATAGTGTCCTTAAGATCCTTGTGATAAACTTTTCCGATGCGTCCTATGGCGATGTGGGCTGCCATGCTCTTTCCTAGACTCCAGGTTGGTGCAGCAAAGGAAAACTCTATGGGTTTAGTAACTGGCGTGAATGTCCTTCCAGGAACTTGAACTCGAATCATCCAACGCTCATCTTCTAGTAAAGTGGTGGTGTAGGTCCCGGTGAAGCTTGGTATTCCAATGTTCAGGTACCTAGTGACTTCCTTCAAGTGTCATCCAAAAGGTGTGTCTTCATCCGGCTGTGTAAACTTATTCCTTGTGTCCGCCATCCTATAGAGTAGAAAATGGAGAGGAGTCAGAAATGAGTAGAGAAGAGTGACCTATGGCTCATCTTAGTGGTCGTGTCCTACATTTAGCGTGTGCTCTGATACCATCTTGTAGCGACCCGATCTCAGATGGTCAAGTCTTTGTGCATAAGTGTCATCCCTGGATCGATAATGCTAGCACACACAGTACTCGAAGGATTTATTATAGAGTAGCAATCACACACTTATTACATCGGTAGTCTCAAAAGATAACTTATTACAATAATATGGCTTAAGGCCATCTAAATAAGATAACAACGGAAGACTTGGAAGATAGAGTGAGTCCATCAACTCCAACGGCATAGCTGAGTGCACGACAAACGACCTAGCGCACCTTACTCTTCATCTGAAAAGTCTGCAACATGATATGTTGCAACCCAAAAGCGGGTCAGCACATGGAATATGCTGGCAATATAACACAGTAGAGCAATGAACAGGTAAATGCTATCACTACATGCATATATGGCCGGTGGAGGCTCTATGGTTATAATGTTTTCACGAAAAGCCAATTTTTCCCTACAACAAAGGAATATATTTTATTTAACTATCATGGTAGTTGTTAAACATTGAGAAAGTTCCTCCAATTCAATCCCAATTAGAAAGTAATTAACAACACAACAAATTAAGTATTAGAGTGATGAGATCAATATGAAAATCCAGGATCCAGATACTCGAGATGTCCATAACCGGGGACACGGCTAACCATGATTAGTTTGTACACTCTGCAGAGGCTTGTGCACTTTTCCCCACAAGGCTCGATCTCCCTCCGTTGGATTTCTCGCACTACATGGTGTTTGAGAAACGGATGACTGAGACACAGTCTTTCAGAAGCATTAACTCTAACCCCGGGTAGACAGTACCAACCTACATCCCCTACATCTGCTAGCCTACCATTGGAAGAGGTCATGCAACATACTCCACTATGCTGGAGCCCATAATAGCTTGTGGTTGCACACGGAAGTTTATAGCATGAATAATCTTATGATCCCTTTGAGCCTAGGTGGCGAACCATAGGATGATCACATGGGTACTCCGGGATATCCTAGGATAACACTGGATTCTCCAGGTGCCCGCAACCTATCCACCCAGATGTGTGTTTAAGTAGCCACCTTAAGTTAACCATTAATTAATAATCTCACATCTGTCATGGATACTCTCAAACCCAATCCACGTCTACGAGCATAGCATGGCGATATAAGCATAAAGTAGAAGTAGCTCCCAAGGGTTTGATAATAAAAGGGCAATAGGTTCTACCTCATCACCTACTTCCCAAAACCCCACATGTTAAGAGATCCTACTCATGCAATATTTGGAGGTTGAAACTAATGCATAAAAACTAGGTAAGAAAAGAGTATGATAAAAGTGTTACTTGCCTTGCTGATGATCCGTAAAACCTAGTGACTCATAGTAGCACGCTGTGCACTCCGGGAATTCTATCACAAACAAACAATAGCATACATAAGAAATCAAGCAAAGATGCATGGGTAAAACTCAAATAAGAAGATCGAATCTGAAAACTCAACTAAAAAGATTCGATCTGCAAAAAGATTCAAACAAATCGGAGCTACGGAATTGAAACTACGGTCAAAAGAACTTCAAAATCAAATCTGCTTGAAACCATATTTTATTTTGTCAAAAACCTTGTTCAAGTTGATTAACCAGAAAGAGGGGTTCGAGACGAAGATTTTGGCGTTGGTTTCACTGGATTTGGACAAACGGTTAAGAAATAGCGAGGGTTTGAAGATCTGGGGCTAATCTGCGATAAAATTAATCGTGGATAGGTCCCTGGCCGAAAATAAAATAAAAAGAAAAGACTAACGAACGTTCGCTGTCTGAATCTAACCGGCGAAATGCGTTCGTAAAACGAACGAACGGACGGGCGTCCGCTAAATAACTAAACCGAGAAAAACCGAACCGATAAAATAAAAAACGCATCTAGGGTTTCTAAAAAACCCGACCTGTTTTTACCTAAACCGAAAAAAATAACGGGCGGATCAGATTGGGAACGACGGCGGCTCCGGCGGCGTGCGGCACGGCTACGACGACGTAGGGCGGGGTGCTGCGCGGGTAAGCGGCGGCGCGACGCGACAGGGATGGGCGGCGAGCGCGGCGCGACAGCGGCGTGGCGGGCTGCGGCATGGCGGCGAGCGCGGCGGCGTGCGGCGCGGCTTCGGCGAGGGAGGGTGTGGCGATGTGGGGCCGCAGGCGGGCCCCGGGGTCGGCTTATAAGGCGGGAGGGCGCGAGGTGTCGTGGGGAAGGGGCTCGGCCTCGGGAGGCGGAGTCCCGGGCGACGGCGGCTCCTCCTGTGTCCCGGCCGGATTCGGGGAAGGCGGCGGCTGGGCCTGGCCTGGCTCGGCTGGGCCGGCCCAATTTGGCTCCGGAAGGTTAAAAAACAGATTCCGCTGGAAAAAAATCCTAAATAAATAAAAACAAAAATGTAAAAATGCCAAAACAAATTTTCATCATCTAAGTAAAAAATTTAGAACAAAGTGAACATTTTCTTGGCCTAAAAATGCAATTTTGAAAAATGCTTAATTTTCTAATTAAAATAAAATAGCAATAAAATCCAAATGAAAATTATTTATTTGATTTTAATATTTTTCCTCCAATACTTCATTTATTTTGGAGAAGTCATGTTATCTCCTCTCATATAGTTTTTAATATGAAATATTTTTAGAGAAAAAAATAATTAAACCGAAATGATCCTTGTTTCGATATTCGAGAAAATTCAAATATGAAAATAGTGAAATCCCCAACTCTCTCCATGGGTCCTTGAGTTGCTTAGGATTTTCTAGGATCGCAAAACAAAATGCAATAAAATATGATATGCATAGATGACCTATGTATAACATTCCAAATTGGAAATTTGGGATGTTACAAAAGAATGCCCCAAGATTTCTACCGGAGAAACAAAAGACGAGAACATGCATCAACCCCTATGCATAGATTACCCCAATGTCACCTCGGAAATCCGCGAGTTGAGTGCCAAAACATATACCAAGTGAATCAACATAATACCCCATTGTCACCACGGGTATTCATATGCAAGACATATATCAAGTGCTCTCAAATCCATAAAATTACTCAATCCGATAAAACGAAATCTCAAAGGGAAAACTCAATTCATCACAACAAGATAGAGAGGGGGAAAACACCATATGATCCGACTATATTAACAAAGCCCGCGATACATCAAGATCATGACATCTCAAGAACACGAGAGAGAGAGAGAGATTAAACACATAGCTACTGGTACAAACCCTCAGCCCCGAGGGTGGACTACTCCCTCCTCATCGTGGTGGCCGCCAGGATGATGAAGATGGCCACCGGTGATGATTCCCCCTCCGGCGGAGTGCTGAAACGGTGTCTAGATTGGTTTTTCATGGCTACAGAGGCTTGCGGCGGCGGAACTTCTGATCTAGGGTTACCCCGAGGTTTTTTGGAATATTTGACGATTTATATGGCGAAGAGGGGGTACGGGAGGCCACCAAGGTGGGCACAACCCACATGAGCGCGCATGTGCTCCCAAACGTGCCCTGGTGGGTTGTGCCCCCCTCGGGGCACCCCCAGGTGCTGCTCTGGCCAATTGGATGTCTTCTGGTCCATAAAAAATCCACAAAAAGTTTTGCGGTGTTTGGACTCCGTTTCATATTGATTTCCTGCGATGTAAAAAACAAGCAAAAAACAGCACCTCGCACTGGGCACTGGGTCAATAGGTTAGTCCCAAAAAATGATATAAAGTTGCTATAAAATGAATGTAAAACATCCAATAATGATAATATAACAGCATGAATACTTCATAAATTATATATACGTTGGATACTTATCAGCAATCCCGAGCTTAATTCCTACTCATCCTCGAGTAGGTAAATGATAAAAAGAAATAATTTATGAAGTGTGAATGCTAGCAAAGTGCACAAGTTTGATCAATGACAATTTCAATCACTTTTCCTAGCATCATAACATCAATTCTTTTCTATAAGACTTCTCATGTTAAAGTAGCAACCAAATCACATGTTAAGGTTCAAACAATGAATTCTCTTGAAACTCAACAACCTATGTTCTCAGTCACCAAGCAATTGTAATTCAACTTATTCAACAGAGTCTAAGTAAGAGCTCTACATACTCAAGCATCATATAGTCTTCTATGATTACTAATACTCACCGCATACACATGAGCAAAACGTTTCAACCGGACACATAGAAAGATATGGGCTTATAATTTCGCCTCCCAACGTATTCACCTCAAGGGTGATGTCAACAATAATAACTCATGCTACCCATATCCAACTGGATATATGTGCCTACATCTTTCCTCACCACATGATGCTTGCCAAAAGAGAAAAACAAAAAGGAATAGAGAGAAAAACTTTGATTCTTGCATGAAATTAAATACATAAAAGTAAAAGGTAGTCCTTTCGCAGAGGGAAGCAAAGGTGGCCATGCGCTTTTTGTTTGTATTCTCAATCCCTTAGTGCAAAAGAACATCACGTTATATTGCCCCTTATGATAGCAACCTTTATTATGCAGTATGTTGCTTTTATTCTTTGCCATCACAAGTTCGTACAACGCTCAATTTTCTCTTACACTAAATGATCTAACGCTTTTAGAAGCAATTTTTATTGCCTTATTGCACCGATGACAACTTACTTGGAGGATCTTACTCAATCCTTAGGTAGGTATGGTGGACTCTTGAAAATAAGATTTGGGTTTAAGGGTTTTTGGATGCATAAGTGGTATCTCTACTTGGTGCGGAATTTTTGGCTAGCAAAGATGGGGGGCAAGCACCACATGTTGAAGGATCTATGACAATATAACTTCTATGTGAATATGAACAAACATAAATCATTAAGTTGTCTTCCTTGTCCAACGTCAACAATTTTGGCATATAATATTTTGATGGGGGCTCACAATCACAAAATATTTCCAAGATAGTGTATTTGCATGTGAAAGTTCTCTTCCTTCTACTAATCATTCATGAATTGCTTGTATGACCAATATTGTGATTGTCAAGCTTCAAAAGATTTCACTTTCTAAACCCAATGTGAAGCTACCACTAGGCATAACATGAACATATAATTTCAGCTTCACTATATTCTATTTATTCAACAATTTACTCATAGGATATAAGTGAAGCACAAGAGTAAATGACAAGCTACTCCAAAAAGATATACGTGAAGATCAAGCGAGTAGTTATGTAAATTGGTAGCTATTTGAGGACTCTCTCTTATTAAAAACTTTCAGATCTAAGGATTTTATTAAAACAGCAAGCAAAAACAAAATAAAATTACATTCTAAGAATATCACACATCATGTGAAGAAACAAAAACTTAGGCTCAACCGATACTAACCGATAATTGTTGAAGAAGAAAGGTGGGATGCCTACCGGGGCATCCCCAAGCTTAGATGCTTGAGACTTCTTGAAACATTATCTTGGGGTGCCTTGGGCATCCCCAAGCTTGAGCTTTTGCGTCTCCTTAATTCCTCTCCTATCACGGTTTTCCTAAATCTCAAAAACTTCATCCACACAAAACTCAACAAGAACTCGTGAGATAAGTTAGTATTAACCAATGCAAGAACCTCATCATTCTCTACTGTAGAAAATTCCTAAAATTATTATTCAACATTGCATAATGCCTCTGTGTATTTAATACTCCTATCCTTAAATAGAATCATTAAACAAGCAAACATATGCACACATAACAGCAATCTGCCAAAACAGTACAGTGTGTAAAGAATGCAAGAGTATCAATACTTATTGAACTCCAAAAATTACGAAAATTTACCACACTGTATAAAATTTATCAGAGCTTATTCTTCAAAAAGTTTCAACATTTTATCACATTCGAATTTTCTAGAGAATTTTTGCAACAGCGATAAACTTTCTGTTTTCAAACAGCAACATGCAGACTTGCAAAATAAGCATAGTAGAGGCTATCCTTGACATTTTTATTGAAAATAAAGATGCAAAACATTTTATAAATAACAGAAAGAAAATCCTAATAAAATAAAATGATGCTCCAAGCAAAACACATATCATGTGACGAATAAAAATGTAGCTCCAAGTGAGGTTACCGATAATGTTGGAGACGAAAGAGGGGATGCCTTCCGGGGCATTCCCAAGCATAGTTGCTTGGATCTTCCTTGAATATTACCTTGGGGCGCCTTGGTCATCCCCAAGATTAGGGTCTTTTCACTCCTTATTCTCCTCATATCAACATCTCACCCAAAACTTGAAAACTTCAATCACACAAAACTTAACGGAACTTCGTGAGATATGTTTGTATGATAAAGAGCAAACCATTCACTTTGGTACTATCAAAGACAAGATTCATAATTGTTCTCACACAATGCCTACTGTAGCATATCATTTCCACAATTTATATTGAGTAAAATAAGCCATAGAAACTAGGAAACAAGCAAACTATGCATTGAAAACAGAATCTGTCAAAAATAGAACAGTCTGTAATGATCTGGACATCAACCATACTTGTGCTACTCCACAAATTCTGAAAATTAGGAAAACCTGGTGAATTTGTATATCAATCTTGTGCAAAAAGAATCAGGATTTTATCATGCTTCTGTAAAACATGAAAATTATTTTTCTGGGCGCAAAATTTCTGTTTTTCAGTAAGATCAAATCAACTATCACCATAGACCACCCCAAAGGTCTTACTTGGCACTTTATTGAAACAAAAGCTATAAAACATGATTACTATAATAGATTAATCATGTGAAAATGCAAAAACAGTAGGTAAAAGTGTTGGGTTGTCTCCCAATAAGCGCTTTTCTTTAATGCCTTTTAGCTAGGCATGATGATTCCAATGATGCTCGCATAAAAGATAAGAACTGAAACATAAAGAGAGCATCATGAATCATAAGTTCCCCTCTCATAATAATTTTAAATAGTATCATGAATGTATTCATCAATATAACCACCACATAAAGCATTCTTTTCATCATCCATGAGCATAGAAATTTTATTACTATTTCTTCTCATTCACAATGGTGTGGGTATCATATGAAACTCGAATACTATAAATTGTTTCCACATTAAAAGAGCAATGTTCAGGAGAAGGGTAATCATAACTATGACAAGTTTTATAAATATAATAATCACTACTTTTTATAACATAAGTATCATCACAATAATCATCATAACTAGGAACTTTGTTCTCATCATAGATAGGAGGCATGCAATCATCATAACAAATTTGATCATTCAAAGTATGGGGGCTAAAAAGATCATCTTCATTAAACATAGCATCCCCAAGCTTGGGACAAACATTGATTGCATCAAATAAATTCTCAAGCATGTCATTCTCATCAAACATAGCATCCCCAAGCTTGTGGCTTGGCATATTATAAGCATAATCACTCTCATCATTAATAGTATGAATAGCACCAACGGTATAACAATTGCTATCATCATAATTTCCCAAGTTGGTGCCAAAAAGATTTCCAAGATTATAGGAAGTATCATTATCTTCCCAATCATAATAATCACAACAAGCAATAGGCATAACAAAATCATCATCAATAGTGCTCTCGGACATTGTGCCATAAGACATAGAAGCAATATCATCATCAAGTGCATCATCTTCCACAATTATTTTTGATTCATTTTCATGAGGCACAACAATAATAGGAGTAACATTATTTGGGAGTGATACGTCTCCAACGTATCTATAATTTTTGATTGTTCCATGCTGTTTTATTATCAATCTTGGATGTTTTATAATCATTTTATAGTCATTTTATATCATTTTTTGGTACTAACCTATTGACATAGTGCCAAGTGCCAGTTGCTGTTTTTTCCATGTTTTTTACATCGCAGAAAATCAATATCAAACGGAGTTCAAATGCCACGAAACTTTACGGAGATTTTTTATGGGCCAGAAGGAAGGCAATGGGCCCTGGTTGCACCTGGGGGTGCCCCGAGGGGGGCACAACCCACCAGGGCGCACCAGGAGGCCCAGGCGTGCCCTGGTGGGTTGTGCCCACCACGGGTGCCCCCTCGGACCACCTCTTTGCTCTATAAATATCCCAAAAATACCAGAACCCTGTGGGAGTCGACGAAATATTCATCCAGCTGCTGCAGAGTCCAAAACCACCAGATCCAATCTAGACACCATCATGGAGGGTTCACCACTTCCATTGGTGCCTCTCTGATGATGCGTGAGTAGTTCTTTGTAGACCTTTGGGTCCGTAGTTAGTAGCTAGATGGCTTCATATCTCTCTCTTGATTCTCAATACAATAGTTTCTTGGAGATCCATATGATGTAACTCTTTTTGCGATGTGTTTGTTGGGATCGATGAACTTTGATTTTATGATCATATCTATGTTTTTATATCCATGAAAGTATATGAGTTTCTTTGAACTCTTTTATGCATGATCTCTTATAGCCTCGTATTTATTCTCTGATATTTGGGTTTTGTTTGCCCAACTTGATCTATTTATCTTGCAATGGGAAGAGGTGCCCGGTAGTGGGTTCGATCTTACGGTGCTTGATCCCAGTGACAGAAAGGGAACCGACACATATGTATCGTTGATACTAAGGATAAAAATATGAGATCTATATCTACCGCCATATAGATAAACGGATCTTGTCTACATCATGTCATCGTTCTTATTGCATTACTCCATTTTTCCATGAACTTAATACACTAGATGCATGCTGGATAGCAGTCGATGTGTGGAGTAATAGTAGTAGATGCAGGCAGGAGTCAGTCTACTAATCTTGGACGTGATGCCTATGTAATGACCATTGCCTGGATATCGTCATAATTATTTGAGGTTCTATCAATTGCCCAACAGTAATTTGTTTACCCACCATTTGCTATTTTTCTCGAGAGAAGCCACTAGTGAAACCTACGGCCCCGGGTCTTCTTTCTCATATATTTGCCTTGCGATCTACTTTTCCTTTGCATTTTTATTCAGATCTATTAATCCAAAAGACCAAAAATACTTTGCTGCACTTTATTTTATTTGCGATCTATTATTCCAATCTATTGCAACTTTCTCCCGTCAACACACAATTTTTGGCGCCGTACCCCGAAAGGGATTGACAACCCCTTTAACACGTCGGGTTGCGAGGTGTTGTTATTTGTGTGCAGGGGCTGTTTACATTGTGTTGCTTGGTTCTCCTACTGGTTCAGTAACCTTGGTTTCATAATTGAGGGAAATACCTACCATCGTTGTGCTACATCATCCCTCCCTCTCCAGGGAATTACCGACATAGTTGCAGCTGCCATCAAGGAGAATTTCTGGCGCCGTTGCCGGGGAGGATCTTCAACATAACCAGGTTCCTAATCACAAATCTCATCTCCTTGCAATTTACATCATTTGCCATTTGCCTCCCGTTTTCCTCTCCCCCACTTCACAAAAACTTGCCGTTTTATTCGCCTCTCTTTTTCTGTTCGCCGTTTTTCTTCCCGGATTTGTTTTTGCGTGTGAGATCTTGTTTGCTGTTATGGATAATTCCTCCTCTATTTCTTGCACTCCCGAGAACGAGGTTCTCAAATTTAAACAAAGGGGAGGAGAAATTTTAAAAGATGCTTGGTATAGAATTTGCAATGCTCATAATAGATCTATCCATAAGCAATCCACCGTTGTGCTTCTGCGTTGTTTTTATGTTGGCATCACCACTTGGTACAGATTCGTCCTTGATACGATTACCGGTGGAAATTTCTTAATGACTCCTCCTTTGATGCTCTTAATGCTATGTGAAATTTAGTGGGCTCACCACCTCTTATGGTTAATGAAACAATTTTGACTCTTGAGCATGTTATGGAAAGACTAGATGCTATCGAAAAGAAAATGCTCACCGAAGATCATATGGAAATTATACATAAAAAGATGCATAATTTTTCCACTAATCTTGGATCAAAAGCGGGCGATATTTTTAAGTTGTTAAAAGAAAGGGGTACTTTAATCCATGAAAGAATAGAAGAAAGTCCGTTTCGGATAGATAAATTGGAAGAAATCTTTAGTAATCTAAGCACGGCTTTTACTACCACTAAAATTATTGAGGAAACTCCTGTAAAGAGTAGGAGATCCAAAAATAAGGGTGCAACTCCTAGTGAGAGCAATAAAGGAGATCTTAAGATGATTAGTATCTACGTTGATTTTGTTGAAGTGGTGATAGATCCTTTTGCAAGAATGAAATCTTTGAATTTATTCCCAGGAGTGTTGTTATTGAAAATCTTTATGCTAAATCTTTGAGGGATTCTAAGTGTTTGATTGAAGAGTTGGACAAAGATGACAAAACTTAGATCCTTGCTATATGCCTAGCAAAGGGCGTAAAACTATAGCGCTTGTTGGGAGGCAACCCAATGAATAAAATTTAGTTTTGCTTTTTGCTTTATGTTCTTGTGTGTTTACACAATTATGCTACTGTTATGATTGTGTTTTTTTGTGTTTTAATTAGTGTTTGTGCCAAGTAAAGCCTTTAGGATCTTCTCGGGCAATAGTTGTTTGATCTTGCTGAAAAAACAGAAACTTTTACGCTCATGATATTAATTTTAATTTTTTACCAATGAGCAATAAAATACCCATTCCAATTGCAGTAGATCAATATACAAATTTCTCAAGTCGTCCTAATTCTTCAGATGTTTTTGAGTAACAGAAGTATTCGAAATAGTCAGATTTCTACACACTGTTCTGTTTTGACAGATTCTGTTTTCTTTGTGTTGTGTGCTTATTTTGAAGGCTCTATGGTTTTCTTTGATGAGTGTTTGCCATAGAAAAGTTGGAATACAATAGATATAATACAAAAACAAAATATGAATTGGTTTGATACAACACTTATAGTAGTGATTTATTATTCTTATACTAACGGATCTCACGAAGGCTTTGTTGAGTTTTGTGTGATTGAAGTTTCAAGTTTTGGGTTATCTTACGATGGATGAAGGAAGGATGTAAGAGCCTAAGCTTGGGGATGCCGCAGCATCCCAAGCTATTATCGAAGAATGAGCAACCAACTAAGCTTGGGGATGCCCCCGAGTGGCATCCCCACTTTCTTCCAACAACTATCGGTATTTTACTCGAGACTATATTTTTATTCATCACATGATATGTGTTTTGCTTGGAGCGTCTTGTATGGTATGTGTCTTTTCTTGTTTTATTTTGTGTTTTAAGTCATCAATACTTGCTGGACACACCTATTTGAGAGAGCCAAAATTATGTCATGACTTGTTAGAATTGCTCTCTATGCTTCACTTAAATCTTTTACGAGCTAGGACTTGCTCTAGTGCTTCACTTATATCTTTTTGAGCACGGTGTACTTTGTTATTTTTGAAGAAATGCTCTCTTGCTTCACTTAGATTTATTTGAGAGTTAGTAAAATTTTGAAGAAATTTTCTCTTGTTTCACTTAAATTATTTTGAGAGAAAGAAAATTTGTTATGCTCATGATCTTCACTTATATTTGTTTGAGCTTATGAAAAGCAACACATGAAAATTAGTCCCAAAGTGATAGATATCCAAGAAGGATAAAGTAAAAGAAAATGTCATCAAGATCATTGGACAAAATAAACTTGATTCTTAGTAATAGTTTTGAGATATGATGATATGATATGTGAGTTATGTTGATGAGTAATTATGCTTTAGTAAGAATATTGGTGTTAAGGTTTGTGATTCCCTATGCATGCACGAAAGTCAATAATCATGCAGTGAAAATTATATCCTACTTGTGGTGCATTATTCGGTGTTAATTATGCTTAATGCTTGCTTATGAGATTATTCGTTTCTTGGTTGGGCGCTTCTCAATCTTTTTGCTAGCCTTCATTTTGCAAAGTATGATCTCTACTTGTGCATCCAAAATCCTTTAAACCAGTTTGGCCACATGAGTCCACTATATCTACCTATATGCTGTATTATTTTGCCATTCTAAGCAAATTTGCATGTGCCATCTCTAATTTTCAAAATAAACTTCTCTTTTGTGTGTTCGTTTCGCTCGCAGAGTGGTGAGGGTGGCTAATATTTTCCATGCTAGATGTGTTATTCTCAAGATGAGTGTTTATTCACTTGTCATTGCACGAGAGTAAGGCAAAGGTATTAGGGATGCCCAGTCCCGAAATGCAAAAAAACATTTACTTTATGTTGTCAAATAATAAATTCCTTGGGAAGTGTTGGTATGGAGGACACCCGTGGATACGGTTATCCATGGAAAGTGAAAGTTATGGTGGAAAAAGGAATAAACTTTATTTTTTGTTTGGGAACCGCCTATGGAATATCTAGCATGGAAAGTGTTCGGAACTCTAAGCCGTTTTCGTTGGTGGGATGGATACACCTACCAAATGTTTTTATCTCAATTTTTTCTCTCTGAAGTCTGGCACCTCTACAAATCCCTACTTCCCTCTACGAAGGGACTTTCTTTTACTTTATGCAATTTTTTTTCTTGAGTCTCCATCTTCTCTCATAAAAGCACCAACTAGGAGGCAATATGATTGTGCTCAAGTATCAGGTGTAGTTAATATTCGAGTGTGTTTCATGAATTGATCAATGTTTGAGCATGATGGGCTAGGGATAAATTGTTTTAGCATTGATATTTTGAAAGACATGGTTGCTTGTTGATATGCTTGAGTATCTAAATTATTATGTCAAAACTTGACTATTGCTTTGAATCACATAAAAGTCCAAATGTCCATCTATAAAGAATATGATATGACTTGATGAACATCACTCCACATCAAAAATTCTATTTTTATCACTTACCTACTCGAGGACGAGTAGGAGTTAAGCTTGTGGATGTTGATACATCTCCAACGTATCTATATTTTTTGATTGTTCCATTCTGTTTGATTATCAATCTTCGATGTTTTATAATCATTTTGTAGTCATTTTATATCATTTTTTGGTACTAACCTATTGACATAGTGCCAAGTGCCAGTTGTTGTTTTCCCCATGTTTTTTACATCGCAGAAAATCAATATCAAACGGGGTCCAAATGCCATGAAACTTTACAGAGATTTTTTATGGGCCAGAAGGAAGGCAATGGGCCCTGGTTGCACCGCCAGGAGGCCCAGGCGCGCCCTAGTGGGTTGTGCCCACCTCGGGTGCCCCCGAACTGCCTCTTTGCTCTATAAATACCCCAAAAATACCATAACCCTAGGGGAGTCGACAAAATATTCCTCCAGCCGCCGCAGAGTCTAGAACCACCAGATCCAACCTAGATACCATCACGGAGGGTTTCACCACTTCCATTGGTGCCTCTTCGATGATGCGTGAGTAGTTCTTTGTAGACCTTCAGGTCCGTAGTTAGTAGCTAGATGGCTTCATCTCTCTCTCTTGATTCCCAATACAATGGTCTCTTGGAGATCCATATGATGTAACTCTTTTGCGGTGTGTTTGTTGGGATCGATGAACTTTGAGTTTATGATCAGATCTATGTTTTTATATCCATGAAAGTATTTGAGTTTCTTTGATCTCTTTTATGCATGATCTCTTATAGCCTCGTATTTCTTCTCCGATATTTGGGTTTTGGTTGCCCAACTTGATCTATTTATCTTTCAATGGGAAGAGGTGCTCGGTAGTGGGTTCGATCTAACGGTGCTTGATCCGAGTGAAAGAAAGGGAACCGACACGTATGTATCGTTGCTACTAAGGATAAAAATATGAGATCTATATCTACCGCCACATAGATAAATGGATCTTGTCTACATCATGTCATCGTTCTTACTGCATTACTTCGTTTTCCATGAACTCAATACACTAGATGCATGCTGGATAGCGGCCGATATGTGGAGTAATAGTAGTAGATGCAGGCAGGAGTCGGTCTACTAATCTTGGACGTGATGCCTATGTAATGATCATTGCCTGGAATCGTCATAATTATTTGAGGTTTTATAAATTGCCCAACATTAATTTGTTTACCCACCGTTTGCTATTGTTCTCGAGAGAAGCCACTAGTCAAACCTACGGCCCCGGGTCTTCTTTCTCCTATATTTGCCTTGCGATCTACTTTTCCTTTGCATTTTTATTCAGATCTATTAAACGAAAAATCCAAAAATACTTTGCTGCACTTTATTTTATTTGTGATCTATTATTTCAATCTATTACAACTTTCTCCCGTCAACACAGAATTTCTGGCGCCATACCCCGAAAGGGGTTGACAACCCCTTTGTGAGGTGTTGTTATTTGTGTGCTGGGGCTATTGACGTTGTGTTGCTTGGTTCTCCTACTGGTTCGACAATCTTGGTTTCATAACTAAGGGAAATACCTACCGTCGATGTGCTACATCATCCCTCCCTCTCCAGGGAATTACCGACGTAGTTGTAGCTACCATCAGGGAGTGATACCTTTTTACCTCTATTCTTTCTTCTTTTCTTCTTCTTCAACACATCATGTGTGGGTTTATTTAATTTTTTCAAGCTTCTTGTTGAAGAGATTGATTGGATAGGAAGCTCCTCCTCATTACCTGATTCACTATAAGTGACAATAGGAGGGAAAGTGGAAATCTTCACCCTTTCATTAGTATTCCTTTTATATTCTATTGGTTTTCCCATGTTTCTATAGTTGGCAATATAAGCATTCTCATTGCAATTTACCATGCAAAACATATAGATATTGTTTAGATTAGTTTCAATGTCGTCCTTGAGAACGAATACTTCAAACCAACAATTTTGATGTGTCAATTCTTCACTCCCCAAAAATAGACAAAGCTCATTATAAAGTTCAAGGGTGATCAAGTTATTGCAATATTTGGATACGATTCAATCATGAAAAAGCATGCATTGGAAATTAAGATGACCATCCTTATTGCAAAGTTCACAAGTAATAGGACAAAGAGAACATAATTTTGTAGCAAATTCATCTATCACTTTGAGCAAAAAATTGGTCCTATCATGCTTATGCTTCTTACAAAATCCATCTTCCCTATAAGGCACGTCTTCACAAAGTCTTTCCACTCCACAAAAATTGACATGCTTATGAGAAACATTTTTCTCATGGCCAGTGCTATAATCATTACATTTTGGATATTCAAAGAGTTCATACTAACAACATGGCAATCATGCTCATCATCCAGTGTTTTTATGCCATAAATTTTGTTGAATTCTTTTTCTAGCAATTGAGCACAATTATCGGAATCCTTATTCTCAAGATAAAAATTATAAAGATAAAGAACAACCTGAGGAAACCCAATCTCCATTTTTGTAGTTTTCTTTTATAAACCAAACTAGTGATAAACAAGAAACTAAAAAGATTCAATTGCAAGATCTAAAGATATACCTTCATGCACTCACCTCCCCGACAACGGCGCCAGAAAAGAGCTTGATGTTTACAACACAACTTTATTCTTCTAGACACGTGTTGGGCCTCCAAGCGCAGAGTTTTGTAGGACAGTAGAAATTTTCCCTCAAGTGGATGACCTAAGGTTTATCAATCCATGGGAGGCGTAGGATGAAGATGGTCTCTCTCAAACAACCCTGCAACCAAATAATAAAAAGTCTCTTGTGTCCCCAACACACCAAATACAATGGTAATTTATATAGGTGCACTAGTTCGGTGAAGAGATGGTGATACAAGTGGATAGTAGATATTGATTTTTGTAATAAGAACAATAAAAAACAGCAAGGTAGCAGTTGATAAAATGGAGCACAGACGGTATTGCAGTGTAACATCCCAATTTTCAATTTGGATGTTTATAATAGATCATTCATATGCATCCATGATTTATGCATTTTTGCCCCATTTGTTTTATTGGATTTTTGATCCAAGGAACTTTGAGCAACTCAAGTACCAAAAGAGAGAGTTGGAAGTTTTCCTAAAAACCAATTTTGATTTTTTTAAGTTGGGAGTTTGGATCAAATTTGGTTTCACCAAAAAAATCATTTTCATTATATCAAAAATAAAATAAAGAGATAAGATAAAATGACTTCTTCAAAATCAGAAAAGAAAATATTGGAAATTGAATTTGGAACCGAAATATATTTGTTGAGTTTTATTTGCAATTTATTTTATTAGCATAGCAAAAAGTTTATTTTTGAAAACTTGCATTTTAGGCCAGATAAAAGTTCACTAGGTCATATATAAGACCATAATATTATGTGAATTTTTCTGGCATTTGTAGACTTATATTTATTCGTATTTTCGGTGCCATAGTGTTTCTGTTATTAAAAAAACCACTCAGCCACGGGCCAAATTTCCCACTAACGCCCATAGCATGCGCTAGCTTCATTCTTCCTCCTCTCTGTTCGTTACAAGAATAGAGACTGCACTCATGGCGCCTCCACCACTTCCTCCTCTCGTCCCACTTAATTTCTTTGCCGTTTCACTCCAGAGTCAACACAAAATTTGTCGAGGGCGTTACCAATAACCCATTCAGGGAATTAGAACCCAGCGTTATTGCTTTAATAGGTTGAACCGAGCCATGAAACATACATATACAATCATCCATTAATGGCCACGGTGAGCTCCCTTGATCTCCCCGTACGACCCCCCTCTTCCCCTATAAATAGGACCCCGAAAAGCACAACATATCCCCCCATTCCTAAGACCGAAACCCCTCTCTGCCTTGCTCTCCTACGCGAGCAATTGCTCATCGGAGTTTGTCCTTCGCTGCCGTTTCCAACAAGGATAGCACAACCTCCGGTGAGCCATTCGCCTCTCCTCTTATTCCAATGGATGAGTTTTGATTGTGCGAATATCTCTGACCCATCAAACCTCTCGATTCCGTAGCAGGATCACTTCACCGACGAGGTCAAGTTCCACCGCCACCAGAAGGATTCCAGCGAGCCTGTGGTGCATGTACAGAACGAGTTCGTCTCTGTGTCCTACTCCATCGTCTTCATAGAGACCCCCTCTCCACCGTTCGACACTCATACTTCGTCGTATCCTCCGTCTTCCTCGTCGCCGGCGACAAGTCTGGTGAGCACCCAGCCAGCCAATCAGAGGGCGCCACTTGGCATCTGACCGATTTTTTTCTCTTTTTCCAGTATTTTTTCCAATCTCGGATTCTATACCAATTCTAGTATATCTTTTAGCCTATAGATCCGTTTTAGTTGATTCTTTTTTCTACGGTTTCGTAGAAATATCCTCTATCCAGAGAACCAAACGAAAAATATTTTTGAAAATTTTAAAATTTGAATTCAAACAGATCTGAATTCAAACTTCGTTAGGCAGTAACTCGAGTTTCGTAACTCCGTTTTAGGTGATTCTTTTTGCAAATTGAAGCTCGTAATGTGTACTTTCTATTAGACCCAAACACACATATTTTTTTTCTACTATAAAAATTATGTTATGTACAGAAACTTTATTTTGTTGTTTTGGAGTTTTTCGAAGTCTTTCATTTGTTTTCTTTTTGGATTTTTGCTTGTATGCTTATGTATGTTATTGCTTGCTTACGTTAGATCATCCAGAGTGCGAAGCTTGCTACCACGAATCCTTAGAGTTCAATGATCGTCAGCAAGGCAAGTTCACACTTTGATCATATTTTTTCAATACCCAGTTTTTACTATGCATTAGTTTGACCCTCGAAGATTGCATGAGTAGGATTGGGAACATGTGGTTATGCTTTGTAGTTCATGTGGTAGGAACTTATGACCTTTGATCAACCCGGGAATATTCGTTATATCATATATTTCTTAGCCATGCTCGTAGATGGGGATTGGTATGTGTGATCACGCAAGTTGCGAGAGTTAATAATTTTGGGATAACCTAAGGTGGCAACTTTAATACACATCTGGGTGGATTGTTTGGGGCACCTGGAGAAACCAGTGCTTGCCCAAGGGGAATCCCGGAGTACCCGTGTGATTACCCTAGGTCCGTCACCCAGGCTCAAAGGGATCATAAGATATTTCATGCCTAGAAACTTCCGTGTGCAGCCACAAGCCATTATGGGCTCTGGCATAGTTGAGTAAGTTGTGTGACCTCTTTCCGTGGTAGACTAGTTGATGTAGGGGAAAGTAGGTGTACCGATCTACCCAAGGTTAAGGGGAAACACTTCTGAAAGGCTATGTCTCGATCTTCCGACCATGGAGGTGGTCGAGTCTTGTGGGGAAAAGTGCGCAAACCTCTGCAGAGTGTACAAACTAATCATGATTAGCCGTGTCCCCGGTTATGGACAATTTGAGTATCTAGAAGTGAATTATTGGTTGATCTCATCACTCTTTTTAATGAAATTATTGGGTTACTAATAACTTGGGAATTTTGGGATTGGGTTTGAAGAACCTTCTCAATAATGGCATTTTAACTTAGTAGTAATAAAAAAATATTCCTTTGTTGTAGGGTAAAATTAGCTTTATGCAAAATAAAACTTAGAGCCTCCACCAGCTAAATTTTCATATAGAGATAGTCTTTTCATTTATTATTATTCTATGGTGTGAAATTGCCAGCATATTCCATGTGCTGACCTACACGGCTGCAACGTCTCATGTTGCAGACTTTTCCGACGAGGATTAAAGGTGCGATAGGTCATTGTTCTGCACTCAGTTTGTCGTGGAGTTGGATGGACTCATTTACCTTCAATGCTTCTGCAGTTATTTTTATTGAGATGGCCTTTGGCCATATTATTGTAATAAATATTCTTTTGAGAACCTCGATGTAATAAAGTGTGATTGAACTCTGTTATAATTCCTCGAGTACTGTGTGTGTCAGCATACCGATCCAGGGATGACACTTAAGCACAGAGACTTCGATCCATTTTGGGTCGGGCCGCTACATGCAATGCTCGAAAATGAGGCCTAGGGTCCGTACTATCGCTAGTGCAATCTCTCAACAATGCTAATATAATTGGATCATATAACCATCCCTCAACGTGTAATGGAGAATCACTCCACAGTTCCTATCTAGCGGAGAACATAAGAATAAATCGTTTGTAGGGTATGAAACCACCTCGAAGCTATTCTTTCCGATCGATCTATCCAAGAGTTCATACTAAAATAACACCAAATACTTTCAGATTCATAATACTCAATCCAACAGAGAGACCGTCAAAGAGTGACCCAAGATTTCCACTGGAGAAACAAAAGACGAGAATGTGCATCAACCCCTATGCTTAGATTACCCTAATGTCACCTCGGGGATCCGCGAGTTGAGTGCCAAAACCTATACCAAGTGAATCTATATAATACCCCATTGTCACCACATGTATTCATATGCAAGACATATATCAAGTGCTCTCAAATCCATAAAAGTATTTAATCCGATAAAATGAAATCTCAAAGGGAAAACTCAATTCATCATAACAAGATAGAGGGGAAAACACCATATGATCCGACTATATTAACAAAGCCCGCGATACATCAAGATCATGACATCTCAAGAACACAAGAGAGAGAGAGATTAAATACATAGCTACTGATACAAACCCTCAGCCCCGAGGGTGGACTACTCCCTCCTCATCGTGGTGGCCGCCGGGATGATGAAGATGGCCACCGGTGATGATTTCCCCCTCCCGCAGGGTGCCGGAATGGGGCCTGGATTAGTTTTTTCATGGCTACAAAAGCTTGCGGCAGTGAAACTTCTGATCTAGGGTTACCCCGAGGGTTTTTGGAATATTTGATGATTTATAGGGCGAAGAGGGGGTACGGAGGCCACCGAGGTGGGCTCAACCCACCTGGGTGCGCCTGGGCACCCAGGCGCGCCCTCGTGAGTTGTGCCCCCCTCGGGGCACCCCTAGGTGCTGCTCTGGCCCATTGGATGTCTTATGGTCCATAAAAAATCCACAAAAAGTTCCATGGTGTTTGGACTCTGTTTGATATTGATTTCCTGCGATGTAGAAAACAAGCAAAAAACAGCAACTGGCACTGGGCACTGGGTCAATAGGTTAGTCCCAAAAAATGATATAAAGTTGCTATAAAATGATGGTAAAACATCCAAGAATGATATATAACAACATGAATACTTCAGAAATTATACATACGTTGGAGACGTATCAGTGCTTAGGTGTTGTTCTTACTTGAACAAACCTCCTACTTATGATTAACCCCCTCGCAAGCATCCGCAACTACGAGAAAAATATTAAGATAAAATCTAACCGTAGCATTAAACTTTTGGATCCAAATCAGCCCCTTACGAAGTAGCGCATAAACTAGGGTTTAAGCTTCTGTCACTCTCACAACACAACATCTAGTAACTACTCCACAATGCATTACCTTAGGCCCTAATAAGGTGAGGTGCCATGTAGTCGACGTTCACATGACACCACTAAGGGAATCACAACATACATATCATCAAAATATCGAACACATATCAAGTTCACATGATTACTTGCAACATGATTTCTCCCGTGACCTCAAGAACAAAAGTAACTACTCATAAATGATAATCATGCTCAAGATCAGAGGGGTGTTAAATAGCATAATGGAGCTGAACATATAATCTTCCACCAAATAAACCATATAGTAATCGACTACAAGACGTAATCGACACTACTAGTCACCCACAAGCACCAATCTAAGGTTTCGATACAAAGATTGAACGCAAGAGATGAACTAGGGTCCGAGAGGAGATGGTGTTGTTGAAGATGCTGATGGAGATTGCCCTCCCCTAGATGGGAGATTTGTTGGTGATGATGATGACGATGATTCCCCCCAGAGGGAAGTTCCCCCGGCGGAATAGCTCCGCCGGAGGGCAAAAGTGCTCCTGCCCAAGTTCCGCCTCGATACGGCGGTGATTCGTCCTGAAAGTCCTCTCCCTATTTTTTCTAGGTCAAAATGACTTATATACCAGAAGAGGGGCATCGAGGTGGGCCGAGGAGGGCTCAACCCACCAGGGCGCGTCTGGGGTGCCCACCTGGTGGCCCCCCTATGGTGGTTATTTGCTCCAATAATTCTTATATATTCCATAAAAAATCTCCGTGAAGTTTCAACTAATTTGGAGTTATGCAGAATAGGTGGCCTGACGTAGCTTTTTCAGGTCTAGAATTCATGCTGCCGGTATTCTCCCTCTTTGTGTGAACCTTGCATATTATGAGAGAAAAGGCATTAGAATTACTCCAAAAAGCATTATTATGCATAAAAACATTATAAATAGCAGCAGGAAAACATGATGCAAAATGGACGTATCAGCCCTATTTAACGTGAATGCAGCTATCTCTAATGCATAACCCCAAAACGATAGTGGAAAATCAGTAAGAGACATCATAGAACGCACCATATCCAATAAAGTACAGTTATGACGTTCGGACACACCATCACGCTGTTGTGTTCCAGGTGGCGTGAGTTGTGAAACAATTTCACATTGTTTTAAAATGAGGGCCAAACTCATAACTCAAGCATTCAGATCTGCGATCAAATCGTAGAAACTTTATTTTCTTGTTATGATGATTCTCCACTTCACTCTGAAATACTTCAAACTTTTCAAATGTTTCAGACTTGTGTTCATTAAGTAGATATACCCATACCTACTCAAATCATATGTGAAGGTCAGAAAAGAACGATACTCACTGCCTCCTTCAACACTCATCGGACTGCATACATCGCTATGTATTATTTCCAATAAGTCATTAGCTCGCTCCATTGTTCTGGAGAACGGAGTTTTAGTCATCTTGCCCATGAGGCATGGTTTGCAAGTATCAAATGATTCATAATCAAGTGATTCCAAAAGTCATCTTGCCCATGAGGCATGGTCTACATGGAGTTTCTTCATGCGCTTTACACCAATATGACCTAAACGGCAGTGCCACAAGTATGTTGCACTAGCATTATCAACTTTCATCTTTTGGCATCAATATTATGAATATGTGCATCGCTACGATTGAGATTCAATAAACCATTCACATTGGGTGTATGACCATAGAACGTTTTATTAGTGTAAACAGAACAATAATTATTCTCTGACTTAAAAGAATAAATGTATTTCAATAAACATGATCTAATCATATTCATGCTCAATGCACATAAATATTTTCCTGCACATAAGAAACAAGCTGCCTTATAGGAAATATTTAACTTTGTGCAAATCAAAGAGGAGAGTCTCCCACAAGCTTGGGGGAGGCTTTGCCAATTACTTAATGCTTTGCCTGATCATCCTCTTAAGAAAAATGAAATACTTGATATCTTCTATAATGGACCAACTGATGCTACTAGGGACTTCCTAGATAGTTGTGCTCGTTGTGTTTTCAGGGAACAAATTATTGGACAAGCTGAAGAATTATTGAATAACATATTCAAAAATTATGATGATTGGACTATTCCTGAACCACCACCTAAACCCACTCCGAAGAAGAGGGGTATATTATATCTCAGTCCTGAAGATATGCAAGAGGCAAAGAAATATATGAAGGAAAAGGGTATTAAAGCCGAGGATGTTAAAAATTTACCTCCTATTGAAGAAATACATGGGCTTAATACACCACCATTGCCTAAGGTGGTAGAGGTAAATTCTCTTATGAAGTTCAATGATAATGACAATCCTCACAATATGCATCCTAGCCAATGCCTTTATGAGTTTGAAAATTATATTAGAAAACAAGATCACTTCAATGCAAATGTTATGAAATAATTGAAATACAATTTTGATATGATTGCTCGCTTGAGTGACTTGTTATTTAGAATATCAAATGATGTTAGAGGTGTTGGAAAGCATGCTTCTATGGTTCAAACTCAGTTAGAACAAGTTGCTAAATCTCAAAGAGAATTGCTTGATGAAATGAATAATAATATGCATGACTTTGCTGTTAGAGTTGCAACTAGAGGAGATAATATGACTCAGGAACCACTTTATCCTGAGGGACATCCAAAAAGAATTGAACAAGACTCACAAAGAAATAACACTAGTGCACCTAGTTCTTCTAAAAATAAAAATAAAAATAAAAAGAAATATGATAGGACTTTGCATGCTCCTAGTGAACCTGAAATAGAGAAACCTCCTGATAATGATAATGAAGTTTCTATCTCGGATGCTGAAACTCAGTCTGGTAATGAACACTCACCTAGTGATAATGAAAAATATAATGCTGATGTTCATGAAGACTCTCAACCAAATAATAAAGAACCAGACAATGATGTTGAGATAGAACCACCTGTTGATCTTGATAACGCACAACCTAAGAATAAAAGGTATGATTAAAGGGACTTTGCTGCTAGAAAACACGGTAAAGAAAGAGAATCGTGGGTTCAAAAACCTATACCTTTTCCACCTAAGTAAACTAAAAAGAATGATGATGAAGAATTTGACGCTTCGCTGAAATGCTGAGGCCAGTCTTTTTGCGTACTTGCTTGACTGATATCTTGAAAATGCCTCCTTATGCAAAGTATATGAAAGACATCATCACAAATAAGAGAAAAATATAGGAAGCTTAAATATCCACTATGCTTGCAAATTATACTTTTAAAGATGTAATACCTAAAAAACTTGGAGATCCGGGAATACAAACTATACCTTGCTCCATCAAAAAGAATTATGTGAAAACTGCTTTGTGTGATTTAGGAGCTAGTGTTAGTGTTATGCCTTTCTCTTTATATAAAAGACTTGACTTGAATAAACCCATAACTACTGAAATATCTTTGCAAATGGCTGATAAATCAACCGCCATACCTATCGGTGTCTGTAAGGATGTGCCCGTTGTTGTTGCTAATGTTACTATTTTGACTGACTTTGTTATACTTGAGATGCCCGAGGACGACAACATGTCGATTATCCTTTGTAGAACCTTCTTGAATACTGCAGGGGCTGTTATTGATTGCAATAAAAGCAAGGTCACTCTTCATATCAATGGTAATGAGACTTTCCGAAGAAACAATTCCAAGTGAATGGTATTAATGTTATTGAAAAATCTCCGACAATCACTATTGGAAGTTTTCAAATACCTCTACCTACTATCAAAAAGAAATATGAAATGCTTGTTATTGGGGACATTCATATCCCCATTGAGGTAACTTAGTGACTTACGAAAGTTCTTCGGTTTCATGCTCATCGAAAGTGGTTGTTAATAAGACTTGATGAACCTTATTAATGAATCATTTTTGAACAGTATGAAGTTGATGAATTTAGTAAGCACTACTTTCTGTTCCTACTTTTAGTTTTATGTTTTATTAGTTAAATAAAATAAAATGCCATGTTTTGTCTGTTTTCTGAATTTCCTGTACAATAAAAAATGACCGAAAAATAAAAGTTCTCAGAATGCCCTGCAAATTTGATACGATTTTTTCTGAATATTGAAGAATTTTTGGTGCAAATAACATCAGAGGGATGTGCACCAGGTGGGCACAACCCACCTAGGCGCGCCAGCACCCCCAGGCACACCCTGGTGGATTGTGGTCCCCACGTGGGCCCCCTCACTTACCTCTTCATCCCACATCATCACTTACCTCCAGAAAAAATCTCCATTGCTCTCTCTCCCGTGTTCTTGAGCTCAAACCCGCGGATTTTGATCTCTTTGCTCGAATCTACGTTTTCGAAACTGTTTCGGGGGATTTGTTGCTTGGTATGTGACTCCACCGTTTGTCCAATTAGTTTTTGTTTTAGTGGTTTATACTTTGAATAATTAGCTGCTCTTGGTGCTGCTGTAGATGTGCTTGCATGTTAAATTCTTAGAGTTCTAAGTAGTTTGAATGCTTGTTATGGCCTCTATGCATCCGTGTGAGTGGTTTCTATCAATCTTATAAAGTTTTGTTGAAAAATTTTTGTCACCCCCAAAATTTTATTTTCAGAAAATTGTATGCAGACATGATGAACCAATTTGGAAGGAGTTCTTCGAGGAGACAATCCTCGGGGGCATCCTCTAGTGACAGTTCTGCTCGTCGTTCTTATGTTGAACCAAGTGAAAGTTCCACACGAGATGTCACCACCAAAACATGATTATGGCCTTGCGAAGAATATGTGCTGCGTGTGGGCATTAAAGAGGAATTTGAGCAATATGTTCAAAATGCCGGCCTCGGTCCCTACCTTTCAGATAAGTGTGAACAACGCCAACTTCTCACTGAATCATGGGTCAAAGGATTTACATTTTTCCCTCATGAGTCGAGGGTGTCCTTTATGCTTTATGATAAACCATTTACTATTCCATTGGAGAATTTTGCTTACCATTGCAAACTTCCATTTTGGGGTTCTCTTGATGAGCCACCCAGGGCTGAGTTCGAGTCTTTCTTGACTAGCCTTTGTTACGGTGCAAATAGGGGAGTGAGACAAGGAAGAATAAAGAGCATTCACTTTCCCGCAATTCAGTATTTTGCATTATTTAATGGGAAATGCATAGTAGGCAAGCAATATTGTAGCATACTTTGTGCGCCAGACTTGAGCCTCATTCGCACTGCTCTCACTGGTGAAAGGAATTATAACCTTGGAGCGATAGTTGCACGCAGACTTCAGCATAATGCTAATAGTGGCTGGTTCTATGGTGGAATTTATGCCACGCGTTTAGCACGAGGGCTGGGTGTTTCACCTTTGCCCTTTGATCCTATCCTCCCCACACAGTATTTAAATTTGGAAACTTTAAAAGAACATAAGATCCTTAAGGGAAAGGTTGATAATTTCACTTACAATCTAATGTTTAACCAAATATCTGTTGTGCACACATATTTGCCTGCGCCTGCTCTTTTCGATTATCACAGCAAGGGGAGATATTTTGTTCTTCAGAGCGAGGCCTGGGCTCATGACGCAGCAGTGGTAGCAGCCCGGCAGGCCGAGACTTCCGCGCCAAGAGCCTCCATGAGCTACCATGCCGACTACTACCCTCCAGGCTACTGGTCAACTACCAAGTTAGGCCAAAAGCCTAAGCTTGGGGGAGTACGTATTTCCACCGACTTTACATTCATGTCTATTTATTCCATTTGTCAGTGTCCACACTTTTTCATTGTATCATCCATGCTTAGATTTATTTTCTTGCTTTCTTCTTGTGTGTTTGATAAACTTTAGAAAAAAACCAAAAAAATAGTTATAGTTAATTTACTTTCTATGCATGCTTAATAGTAATATTAAATAGAAAACCCAAAAGATTTCCTTGTTCTTCTTCTACTTGTTGGGAGCTTTCTCGTGTAAATAGTTTTTCTCATTTTTGCTTTTCCCTTATTTGCTTGTTTAAGAAAACCCACAACTCCAAAAATATTTCAGTGTGTTTCTCTGAATTTCTTTTCTTTTTGTTCGAGTCTTACCTTGGGAGAAGACCACGATGAAATTGTTGAGTGGCTCTCATATGAATAATTGTTGAACTAATAAAGAGCACATTTTACCTTGTCTTCTCCTATTGAATAAAATGTTTGCAGATTCCAGCTTAGTCCATGGCACTCTTGCACTATTATTATTTTTATACTGTTCGGTAGTGCAAGTGAAAGGCAATAATGATGACATTCGATGAACTAGCCGTGGCAGAGAGAAACTGGTATGAACTCGACTTGTTCTGTCTGTGTAAATATGTTTATCGTAGTATCCATGCTTCATCCCATTATGATTAAACATGTTTGCAATGACAATTAGAGATTATAGTTTCTCATGCCATGCATAAGTAGCTGGGAGTTGATAATGATTTATCTTGGATATCAACATAGCGTTAAAATGATCATGATGTAGTATGATGATATGGTATCCTCCTCTGAATGTTCGAGTGGCTTGACTTGGCACATGTTTATGCATGTAGTTGAATCAAAACCAACATAGCCTCTATGATATTTATGTTCATGGTGTTCATATCCTACTCATGCTAGTGTACAGTTTTACTTATGCATGGTGATGATCGTTGTTGCTCTCTAGCTGGCCGCTTCTCAATCTAATTGCTAGCCTTCGCCTGTACTAAGTGGGAATTCTGCTTGTACATCAAAAACCTTGAACCCAAAGTTATTCCAGATGAGTCCACCATACCTACCTATATGCGGTATTACCCTGCCGTCCTAAGTAAATTTGCATGTGCCACCTCTAAAAAAATTCTAAAAAAATCTGTTTTGTGCGCCTGGATCGTTCATGGAATGATAGGAGGTGGTCGGTATCTTCCATTCTAAGAGGGTTATTCTCAGGTTGAGTGTTTGTTCACTCGCCATCGCACGAGAAAATGGCAGTAATAGGGATGCCCAGTCCCAAACTACAAAATACAAAAAGAGTTAATCGCTCGAATAATCAAACAAAAACTCCCGATGGAGTCAAAACCTTTACTTTTATCGCTTGGGAACCGCCACTAGCCTTTTTAGCATGGGAGATATTGATAACTGATGGTCGTGAAGTAAATGAGAAGGGTGCATGTCTCAAAATATCATATATCTCTATTTTAAAAATTGAGCTCTGGCACCTTTGCAAATCACTGCTTCCCTGTGCGAAGGGACTATCTATTTACTTTTATTTTGTGTCATCACCTTCTAAAACAAGCGCCAGAAACTGAGAAGATCACAATTGTCATGATTTATGCATTGTGTGTAGCTAATGTTGGGTGCATCATGACTGGATCTTTTCTACCATGAATTACAATGTTTAGTCGCTGCTTGAACTTTGGAGGTGCTCTGCATTTATGTTTTGCGGTCTCAGAAAGGGCTAGCGAGATACCACCATTGTCATATTATATCATGGTTGTTTTGACAATGTGTTGCTGTTTGAGATATCTTATTATTGCTCGCTAGCTGATTATGTCATTGATATGAGTCATTATAATCTTTAAGAGTTATTGTCGACACGGTTAGTTATAATGTTGGCTGAAAACCTGGGTGCTGTTTAAGCTTATTTATGCAAACAAGAGCAAAAGAGTTCGTATAAGTTTTTCTTTTTCACTTTTAGTTTATCAACTAAATTGCTTGAGGACAAGCAAATGTTTAAGCTTGGGGGAGTTGATACATCTCCAATGTATCTACTTTTTCTAATGCTTTTCCTCTTGTTTTGGACTCTAATTTGCATGATTTGAATGAAACTAACCCCGGACTAATGTCGTTTTCAGCAGAACTACCATGGTATTGTTTTTGTGTAGAAATAAAAGTTCTCGAAATGGAATGAAACTTTGCGAGGATTTTTTATATCAATAATAAGAATTTATGGAGCCAAGCCTACCGGAGAGGGGTACCTGGGTGGGCACAACCCACTAGGGCGCGCCCCCTCTCCTGGCGCGCCTAGGTGGGTTGTCCCCACCTGGTGGCCCCGCAGACCCTGAAACTGACACTATAAAATCCTATTTTTCCAGAAAAAAAATCAGGGAGAAAGAATTATCGCGATCCATGAGACGGATCCGCCGCCAAGCCCTGTTCTTCCTCAAGAGGGCAGATCTGGAGTCCGTTTGGGGCTCCGGAGAGGGGGATCTTCGTTCTTCGTCATCACCAACCCTTCTCCATCGCTAATTCCATGATGCTCCTCACCGGGAGTGAGTAATTGCTTCGTAGGCTCGCTGGTCGGCGAGGAGTTGGATGAGATTCATCATGTAATCGAGTTAGTTTTGTTAGGGCTTGATTCCAGGTATCCACTATGTTCTTAGACTGATGTTGCTATGACTTTGCCATGCTTAATGCTTGTCACTTTGGGCCCGGGTGTCATGATTTCAGATCTGAACCGTTTATGTTATCACCATTATATTCATGTTCTAGATCCGATCTGGCAAGTAATAATCACCTACTACGTGTTATGATCCGGTAACCCCAGAGTGACAATAACCGGGACTTCATGTATTCACTATGTGTTAATGCTTTGTTTCGGTTCTCTATTAAAAGGAGGCCTTAATATCCCTTAGTTTCCAATATGGACCCCGCTGCCACAGGAGGGTAGGACAAAAGATGTCATGCAAGTTCTTTTAATAAAGCATGTATGACTATTTACGGAATGAAGGAAATATTCCCTAAAGGCAATAATGAAGTTGTTATTTATATTTCCTTATATCGTGATAAATGTTTATTATTGATGCTAGAATTGTATTAACCGGAAACTTAGTACATGTGTGAATACATAGACAAACAGAGTGTCCCTAGTATGCCTCTACTTGACTAGCTCGTTAATCACAGATGGTTAAGTTTCCTAGCGATGGACGTGTGTTGTCATTTGATGAACGGGATCACATCATTAGAGAATGATGTGATGGACTAGACCCATCCGTCGGCTTAGCACAATGATCGTTTAGTTTATTGCTATTGCTTTCTTCATGACTTATACATGTTCCTATGACTATGAGATTATGCAACTCCTGAATACCGGAGGAGCACTTAGTGTGCTATCAAACATCACAATGTAACTGGGTGATTTAAAGATGCTCTACAGGTGTCTCCGATGGTGTTTGTTGAGTTGGCATAGATCGAGATTAGGATTTGTCACTCTGATTGTCAGAGAGGTATCGCTGGGCCCTCTCGGTAATGCACATCACTATAAGCCTTGCAAGCAATGTGACTAATGAGTTAGTTGTGGGATGTTGCATTACAGAATGAGTAAAGAGACTTGCCGGTAACGAGATTGAACTAGGTATGATGATACCGATGATCGAATCTCGGGCAAGTAACATACCGATGACAAAGGGAACAACGTATGTTGTTATGCGGTTTGACCGATAAAGATCTTCATAGAATATGTAGGATCCAATATGAGCATCCAGGTTCCACTATTGGTTATTGACTGGAGATGAGTATCGGTCATGTCTACATAGTTCTCGAACCCGTAGGGTCCGCACGCTTAACATTCGATGACGATATGTATTGTGAGTTATGTTATTTGATGTACCGAAGGTTGTTCGGAGTCCCGGATGTGATCACGGACACGATGAGGAGTCTTGAAATGGTCGAGACATAAATATTGATATATCGGAAGGTTATGTTTGGACACTAGAAAGGTTTCAGATAGGTTCGGGCATTTTCCGGAGTACCGGGGGGTTACCGGAACCCCCCCCCCCCCCCCGGGGGGGGGGGGTTAATGGGCCTTCATGGTCTTTAGTGGAAGAGAGGAGGAGGCGGCCAAGAGGAGGGGCATTCCCCCTGAGGGACTTCTGGAATAAGGGGTCCTCGGGCGTCCGGCCTGTTATCTATGGGCTGGACTGATGGGCTGTGAAGATACGAGGACCGAAGACTGTACCCGTGTCCGGCTAAGACTCTCCTTGGCGTGGAAGGCATGCTTGGCGAACAACTATGAAGATTCCATCTTGTGTAACCGACTCTATGTAACCCTAGATCCCCCCGGTGTCTATATAAACCGGAGGGTGTAGTCCGGAAAGGATATACTCAATACCGTAGTCATATAGGCTAGACTTCTAGGGTTTAGCCATTACGATCTCGTGGTAGATCAACTCTTGTAATACTCATATTCATCAAGATCAATCAAGCAGGAAGTAGGGTATTACCTCCATAGAGAGGGCCCGAACCTGGGTAAACATCGTGTCCCCTGTCTCCTGTTACCATCGACCTTAGACTCACAGTTCGGGACCCCCTACCCGAGATCCACCGGTTTTGACACCGACACCCCCCAAGCCCAATCCGAATTGGGAAGGGGGCCGCCCCCTTTCCTTCTCTCCCTCTTCCCTTTCCTTCCCCTCCTAGTTGGACTAGGAAAGGGGGGAACCTACTCCTAGTAGGAGTAGGATTCCCCCCTTGGGGCGCACCCCATGAGGCCGGCCGTCCCCCTCCTCCACTCCTTTATATACGGGGGAGGGGGCACCCCATAGACACACAAGTTGATTTCTTAGCCGTGTGCGGTGCCCCCTCCACAGATTTCCACCTCAGTCATATTGTCGTAGTGCTTAGGCGAAGCCCTGCGTCAATAACTTCATCATCACCGTCACCACGTCGTCATGCTGATGAAACTCTCCCCCGGCCTCAGCTGGATCTAGAGTACGAGGGACGTCACCGAGCTGAACGTGTGCAGATCGCGGAGGTGCCGTGCATTCGGTACTAGATCGATTGGATCGCGAAGACGTTCGACTACATAAACCGTGTTACTTAACACTTCTGCTTTCGGTCTACGAGGGTACGTGGACACACTCTCCCCGCTCGTTGCTATGCATGTCCTAGATAGATCTTGTGTGATCGTAGGAATTTTTTTGAAATACTGCGTTCCCCAACAGTGGCATCCGAGCCAGGTCTATGCGTAGATGTTATATGCACGAGTAGAACACAAAGGAATTGTGGGCGGGGGTATATACATATTGCTTGCCGTCACTAGTTGTTTCTTGATTCGGCGGTATTGTTGGATGAAGTGGCCCGGACCGACATTACATGACCGCGTTCATGAGACTGGTTCTACCAACATGCTTTGCACACAGGTGGCTGGCGGGTATCAGTTTCTCCAACTTTAGTTGAATCGGATTCAATGAACAGGGTTCTTTCTGAAGATCAAAAAGCAATCAATATACCACATTGTGGTTTTTATGCCATAGGTAAGAACGGTTCTTGCTAGAAGCCCTTAGCAGCCACGTAAAACTTGCAACAACAAAGTAGAGGATGTCTAACTTGTTTTTGCAGGGCATGTTGTGATGTGATATGGCCAAGACGTGATGATTTGCTATATGAGATGATCATGTTTTGTAATAGTTATCGGAAACTGGCAGGAGCCATATGGTTGTTGCTTTATTGTATGAAATGCAATTGCCATGTAATTGCTTTACTTTATCACTAAGAAGTAGCGATAGTCATAGAAGCCATAGTTGTCGAGACGACAATGATGCTTCGATGGAAATCAAGGTGTCAAGCCGGTGTCGATGGTGATCATGACGGTGCTTTGGAGATGGAGATCAAAGGCACAAGATGATGATGGCCATATCACATCACTGATTTGATTGCATGTGATGTTTATCCTTTATGCATCTTATTTTGCTTAGTTCGGTGGTAGCATTATAAGATGACCTATCACTAAATTTCAAGGTACAAGTGTTCTCCCTGAGTATGCACCATTGCTACAGTTCGTCATGCCAAGAAACCATGTGATGATCGGGTGTGATAAGCTCTATTTTCACATACAACGGGTGCAAGCCAATTTTGCACATGCAGAATACTCGGGGTTAAACTTGACGAGCCTAGAATATGCAGATATGGCCTCGGAACACCAAGACCAAAAGGTCGAGCGTGAAGCATATAGTAGATATGATCAACATAGTGATGTTCACCATTGAAAGCTACTCCATCTCACGTGATGATCAGACATGGTTTAGTTGATATGGATCACGTGATCACTTAGATGATTAGAGGGATGTCTATATAAGTGGGAGTTCTAAGCAATATGATTAATTGAACTTAAATTTATCATGAACTTAGTCCTAATAGTATTTGCATATCTATGTTGTAGATCAATTGCTCGCGTATAGCTTCCCCGTTTTATTTATGATATGTTCCTAGAGAAAACTATGTTGAGAGATGTTATTAGCAATGATGCGGACTAGCTCCGTGATCTGAGGATTATCCTCATTGCTACACAAAAGAATTATGTCCTTGATGCACCGCTAGGTGACGGACCTATTGCAGGAGCAGATGCAGACGTTATGAACGTTTGGCAAGCTCGGTATGATGACTACTTGATAGTTTAGTGCACCATGCTTTACGGCTTAGAACTGGGACTTCAAAAACATTTTGAATGCCACTGAGCATATAAGATCTTCCAAGAGATGAAATTGGTATTTCAGACTCATGCTCGAGTCAAAAGGTATGAGACCTCTGACAAGTATTTTTCCTACAAGATGGAGGAGAATAGCTCAGCTAGTGAGCATGTGCTCAGAATGTCTGGGTACTACAATCACTTGAATCAAGTGGGAGTTAATCTTCCAGATTAGATTGTGATTGACAGAGTTATCTAGTCACTATCACCAAGTTACTAGAACTTTGTGATAGACTATAATATGCAAGGGATAATGAAAACGATTTCGAGCTCTTTGCGATGCTGAAATCGGCGAAGGTAGAAATCAAGAAAAGCATCAAGTGCTGATGGTTGACAAGACCACTAGTTTCAAGTAAAAGGGCAAGGGAAAGAAAGGGAACTTCAAGAAGAATGGCAAGCAAGTTGCCACTCCCATGAAGAAGCCCAAAGCTAGACCCAAGCCTGAAACTGAGTCCTTCTACTGCAAAGGAAATGCTCACTGGAAGCGGAACTGCCCCAAATACTTGGCGGATAGGAAGGATGGGAAAGTGAAATATATATATATATGATATACATGTTATTGATGTGTACTTTACTAGTGTTCATAGTAGCCCCTGGGTATTTGATACTGGTTCAGTTGCTCTGATTAGTAACTTGAAACAAGAATTACAAAATGAACAGAGACTAGTTGAGGGCGAGGTGACGATGTGTGTTAGAAGTGATTCCAAGGTTGATAAGATCACCATCGCATACTCCCTCTATCTTCGGGATTAGTATTGTAACTAAATAAATGTTATTGGGTGTTTGCGTTGAGCATAAATATGATTGGATCATGTTTATTGCGATACAATTATTCATTTAAGTCAGAGAATAATTGTTGTTCTGTTTACATGAATAAAACCTTCTATGGTCTTACATCTAATGTAAATGGTTTATTGAATCTTGATCACAGTGATACACATAATATTGATGCCAAAAGATGCAAAGTCAATAATGATAGTGCAACTTATTTATGGAATTGCCATTTAGGTCATATTGGTGTAAAGCGCATGAAGAAACTCCATGCTGATGGACTAATCATTTGATGCTTGCGAACCATGCCTCGTGGGAAAGATTACTATGACTCCATTCTCTGGAACAATGGAGCGAGCTACTGACTTATTGGAAATAATACATGTCGATGTATGCAGTCCGATGAGTGTTGTGGCTTGCGGCGGGTATCATTATTTTCTGACCTTCACACATGATTTGAGCAGATATGAGTATATCTACTTAATGAAACACAAGTCTAAATGTTTGAAGAGTTCAAAGAATTTCAGAGTGAAGTGGAGAATCATCGTAACAAGAAAATAAAGTTGCTACGATCTGATCGCAGAGACAAAATATTTGAGTTACGAGTTTGGCCTTCGGTTGAAATAATGTCGAATAGTTTTGCAACTCACGCCACCTGGAAAACCACAGCGTAATGGTGTGTCCGAACATCATAACCATACTTTATTAGATATGGTGCGATCTATGATGTCTGTCGGTGTCAAAATCGGCGGATCTCGGGTAGGGGGTCCCGAACTGTGCGTCTAGGCCGGATGGTAACAGGAGGCAGGGGACACGAAGTTTTACCTAGGTTCGGGCCCTCTTGATGGAGGTAAAACCCTACGTCCTGATTGATTAATATTGATGATATGGGTAGTACAAGAGTAGATCTACCTTGAGATCGAAGAAGCTAAACCCTAGAAGCTAGCCTATGGTGTGATTGTTGATGTGTATGTCGTCCTACGGACTAAAACCCTCCGGTTTATATAGGCACCGGATAGGGTTAGGGTTACATAGAGTCGGTTACAATGGTAGGAGATCTACATATCCGTATCGCCAAGCTTGCCTTCCACGCCAAGGAAAGTCCCTTCAGGACACGGGACAGAGTCTTGAATCTTGTATCTTCATAGTCCAGGAGTCTGGCTGAAGGTATAGTTCGGCCATCCGGACACCCCCTAATCCAGGACTCCCTCAATAGCCCCGAACCAGGCTTCAATGACGATGAGTCCGGCGCGCAGATTATCTTCGGCATTGCAAGGCGCGTTCTCCTCCAAATCCCGTGTACCTGTTGAATAAAGTCCGGTTTCTTGTAGATGTTTGTGCTCCTTGGCTTCTGCGCCCAATAATGGCCGCTTCCCACGTGTCAAACGAATATGAAAAGTCTGAGTGTTTTTGCATTCACATCCCTAGCCGCGTAAATGAGCTGCCCTATTTAAGGGGACGAGGATTTAGATCCAATCCACACCTTCTCCCCTCCGCGAGTGTTCATCAGAGCACATCCAACAAAGCTCCATTCCACCATGGCCAACCGTCGCAACTCCTCCCCTCGCCCTTCCAGCCCTAAGCCTGGATATTGGGAGAGATGTTCCATCCCGCATAGCGAGCTAGTGACGCTCCAGACCAAGGGATTTCTCCCCCCGGCCTATATGGTCCCGGTTCGAGCTGGTCTTGCCGTCTACAACGGCGGAGAGCAAGCAGAGAATGCCCCTAACCCCTCCAAAGGAGAGCGGGTGTGCCTCGTCCCTTACTTAATAAGGGGGCTCGGATTCCCAATCCACCCATTTCTCCGGGGGCTGTTGGAGTTCTACGGCCTCTAGCTACATCATCTCACGCCTGCCTCAGTATTGCATATCGCGGGCTTTGTAGCCCTCTGCGAGCTGTTCTTGGGTGTTGAAGCTCATTTCGGACTGTGGAAGGAGCTATTTTGCCTCGTGCCCCGTTCCAAGAAGGGGTCAATGTATCAAGTGGGCGGAGCCGAAGTGTGGCGCATCGCCGGGACCGGATATCTGTCCGGAACCCCAAAGAAGGCGTCCGAAGACTGGCCCTCGAAATGGTTTTATATAGAAGACGTCCCGCTGCCGGACCCTGTCCGGATCGGCCTCCCTGAATTCAACAGTGCTCCCTCAAAGAAGCGCCTAAGCTGGCGCCCACAGAGCCCTTAGAGGGAAAGTGACAGGGACATCATTTACCTGATGGGCCGAATAAGATTGTTAGCCCATTCCGGACTATCCATGATCGGGGTTATGGCCGAATGCATTATGCGGGGGGTGCAGTCGCTTCAGTATAGAAGCCACCCCATGTGGGACTTCAACAGGGAGGACGACGCCACCCGCTACGGTCATAAGGGTCCGGATTCAGCTGCCGCTCTACTAAAGATCTTGTCCACATTGTATAAGGGAGAAGAGGAGGAATTTCTCCGCGTCAACCCTCAGTGTGGATTCTCCATGCACAATCCCCCGAGCTGGGTAAGCGGACGTATTTACTTGTCCATCCGTTTTGTATTCCCATCAGTCTGACGACTTTAACACAGGAACTGCGCCGGGCCGTTAAGGAAATAAGCAGCCCTCCTCCACAACCCGAGGACCCAGGACGGTCCCTCGACCCGGCCTCTCAAGAGGATCCAGACATATCTGTGGAGCTGATTGATGGAGTGTTTCATCAATTGAGCAAGGATAACGCCTTGGTGGCCATTACGACCGATTACCCAGGGCTAATCCTGACGCCCCAGGTACCTGAGATCGAAGTCCCAGTACCCCGAATAGGTGTCCGCCCACTCGTGTTCAGTTTCCTGATTGCAACCGAACTTTGCAGGGGAGGTTTTTAAGGCGGAAGGCCGAACCTGCGGCGACAAGCCAACGAGGGGCCGTAGGGCCCCGTGGGCAAAAAAGATGTGCAGTCCGGACCGAGGCGTCAGCGCAAAGGTATGGCGCGCCCCCTTATCCCAGGTGTTATACCTTTGAGGCATATTGACACTTGCGCTCTTTTCAGGACAAAGAGACCTCGCCGGACTATATCCGGAGAGGCTGCCAATCACGCCCCCACCAGCCAGGCTCCAAAGCCTGGTCCGGAGGCAGAGGCGAACGCAAGGCACGCGCCAGACGCTCCTCCGACGGAGGATGTGGACGGGTTCTCTGCCACTAACTCTGAGGTGGAGAGTGCCATGAACCACAGGCGTCGCCGGACAATTCTTCGCGACGCTTGTTTCTCCCAAGGGGCGTTAGATGCCTTCAACTCGGGAGATGCGTACGTCCATGCCGCTCAAAATGGTCTAGCCAGAGCCACGGAGCAGTATGTAAAAGACATACGGGTAAGAAAATTCTGGTAATTATATATATATATATACAAGTAGCCCCCGAGACTTGAAACAGTTAGAATAACTGATTTAAGGATCATTTGTTATGCAGGTTCTTACAAAAAAGAATTCCCTACTGTCCAAGGAGCTGGAGGAGTGCAAAGCCCAACTTGAGGCCGCACTAGCCGCGGCAGGGGAGCCCAAGGAGACCCCCTTTGGTAATATACACTTCGAAAGATAAGTATTTTGCGAAGCACGGCATGGGTGCGAATCTGACAAATGAAATTGCAGATGGCGCCGGATTGAATCCGGAAAGGCAACACCTCCTACGCCAGCTAAAGGCTGGTGAGAAGGTGCTGACAAAGGTGAGGCAGGAGAAGAACGATCTCCAAGATGCCAACACCAAGTTGGGCGTCGAGCTGAAAGATGTTCGTGCCCAGCTGTCAGACTCCGTGAAGGAGAATCAGCGGTTTCGGCGTGGCATATTTAGTAAGTGCTTGAACGAACCTTTTGAAAGAAAGTTCGGCGGGGAAGTCGACAAATAGAGCAATGTCTGTAGGTGTGCTAACAGGTCGTCCTACAGAGGAGATGCCTGGTTCTACGGGTGACCTTCTTCCCGAGCTCTCGCAACTGCTCGATCGAGTTTGGCAGGTGATGCAAGGCGTCGCCCAGGCCCTGTGGCCATCCGTCTCCATGCCCGAAGGTCTTGGAGAGCTTGCGGAGAAGCTAAAGGGAGCACGGCGGCGCTTCCGATTGTGGAAGATATCAGCCTGCCGTCAAGGCGCTAGGGAGGCCTGGGCCATAGTGAAGACGCGGTACGCAAAGGCTGACCCCAACCACATGGCCGAGGTCGGTCCTGTAGGGCCCGATGGGAAGGAGATCCCTGTAAGCTTAGTATACGGCCAAGTAGAGTTGGCCGCAAAGTATTCCCAGCAGGACTGTAAATTAGACAGCCTATTAGATGGTATTGAAGAGGAATACAATCAGTCAAAATGACTATGTAATTTTAATTGGCATTTATAATGCCTTCTAGCCGGATTGTAGATCATTTGTCATGGACGACCTTTTCGCTTCAGCCTCGGGACCTGACGGTCCGGAGTGTGTCCGAATTCCCGTGCGGTTATATAGGAACCGGGGAATGCATGGAGACCAGGCGTAGGGGTCATTAGGGCTTGAACAGACAAGTGATCGACTAGTTATGTTATATTACATGGTTAGTAAGAAACATCTTCCAGGGAGAATAGTTCCGTTAGGGGTTCCTTTCCCTGGGAGGCATGCCCTAAGGTGCATGTCCATGCTGCGAAAAGAAATGCAGGAAAAACATCTGGGGGCTTATAGATAAAAATAAAAAAGATCATCTTTAGTTCACCGACCGAATATTCCCTTAAGAATGCTAGCTTTCGGCTTCACCCAATCTGAGGTACACGTCCGGCTGACCCGGCAGTAACAATCGCAGAGGTGCTCCCTTTACCACCTAGTCGAACAATCGGGAACATAGGGGTAAGCACAGGAGCCAGGCAACCCAGCTTGGCCAAAACTTAAGTCATATCGATGCATATAATGGTGAATAAAAGGTACATGCGGAAGTGTGACACATGTGTTGGGCATGAAGCCCATATGAATAAGCTTCTGTTTTAAAGAAGCCCCCAGGTTTAGTGAGCGCGGATAGCGCGTCACTTTATGAGCCTTTAAAGGCTATAAGAGAGAGAGAAGTAGAGAAATGTGAGACAGAAAATATATAAAAAATGGACAGAGGAAGGAGACGAACACAGAGTCCGGCTCTAGGCATAGAATCTTCAGAGACGGGCTGCGTTCCATGGGTTTGGCTCGAGTCGGTTATCCGATGCATCCCGCAGGCGGTACGCTCCACCAGTCAGGACTTGGTCAATTATGAAGGGACCTTCCCACTTGGGCTTGAGTTTGTCCTTTTTCTTGTCCGGTAGTCGTAGAACTAAGTCGCCAACGTTGTAATTTTTGGCCCGTACTTCTCTGCTTTGGTATCTTCGAGCCTGCTGTTGATAGAATGCGGAACGGGCTTTTGCCACATCACGCTCCTCCTCCAATGCGTCCAAGCTGTCCTGCCGATCGAGCTCGGCTTGTCTTTCTTCGTACATGTGCACTCGAGGTGAGTCATGAATTATGTCACAAGGCAAAACTGCCTCTGCGCCATACACCATAAAGAATGGTGTGTATCCGGTGGTGCGATTCGGCGTGGTCCGCAGCCCCCAGAGTACGGAGTCGAGCTCCTCTACCCAGTGCGTGTTAGATTCCTTGAGGGACCGCACTAATCTGGGTTTGATGCCGCTCATGATAAGACCATTTGCATGTTTGACCTGGCCGTTAGTTTGTGGGTGATAGACGGAAGCATAATCGAGCTTGATGCCCATGTTTTTGCACCAGAGTTTTACCTCGTCGGCCGTGAAGTTCGTGCCATTATCAGTGATGATGCTGTGGGGGACGCCATAACGGTGTACAACCCCGGATATAAAGTCTATCACCGGTCCGGATTCGGCCATCTTAACAGGCTTGGCTTCTATCCATTTGGTGAACTTATCCACCATGACTACTAAGTATTTTTTCTTGTGGGTTCCGCCTTTAAGGGGTCCAACCATGTCAAGCCCCCAGACCGCGAAGGGCCAAGTAATGGGGATAGTTTGGAGGGCGGTGGGTGGCATATGGCTTTGGTTTGCAAAGAGCTGGCAACCGGTGCATCGTTGGACTAAGTCCTGAGCGTCTGCCCGGGCCGTCGGCCAATAAAAGCCTGTACGGAAGGCCTTGCTTACAAGGGACCGGGCTGCAGCGTGATGACCGCCGAGTCCGGCATGAATTTCAGCCAGGAGGTTCCGCCCCTCCTCTTCGGAGATGCACCTTTGAAGGACTCCGGTAGTGCTTTTCTTATAAAGCTCTCCCCGTGGACTCTGTAGGCTTTGGATCGCCGCACTATGCAGCGTGCCTCATTTTGGTCCTCGGGGAGTTCCTGCCTAGTAAGGTAGGCGAGGAATGGTTCTGTCCACGGGGCGATGACGGCCATTATTACATGGGCTGAAGGTGTTATTTCATTGGCAGAGCCTCCGATTGTGTCAGAATGTTCGGTGTCGGGCAGTGCGGTTGGGTCCAGGCTGTTATTGTTCGGCTCCCCTTCCCATGCTACGGATGGCTTGAACAGCCTTTCCAAGAAGATATTGGGGGGGACTACATCGCGTTTTGCGCCGATGCATGCCAGGACATCTGCCGCCTGATTATTTTCCCGGGCTATATGGTGAAATTCAAGCCCCTCAAACCGAGCTGACATTTTTAGGACGGCGTTGCGGTAAGCTGCCATTTTTGGATCCTTGGTATCGAAGTCTCCATTTATTTGGGATATTGCGAGGTTCGAGTCCCCGCGCACCTCTAGGCGTTGGATGCCCATGGATACTGCCATCCGGAGACCATGTAAAAGGGCCTCATATTCGGCTGCATTGTTGGAGTCCGTGTACATAATCTGTAGTACGTATTGAACTGTGTCTCCTGTGGGGGACGTTAAAATGACGCCAGCCCCCAGTCTGGCCAACATCTTGGAGCCGTCAAAATGCATGATCCAATTTGAATATGTGCCGTACTCTTTAGGGAGTTCGGCCTCCATCCATTCTGCGACGAAGTCGGCCAAGACTTGTGACTTGATGGCTCGTCGTGGCTTATAAGTTATGTCGAACAGGAGGAGCTCAATGGCCCATTTTGCAATCCGGCCTGTTGCGTCACAGTTGTTTATAATATCGTTAAGTGGTACTTCCGAGGCTACTGTTATTGAACACTCTTGAAAGTAGTGTCGTAGCTTCCGGGATGCCATGAATACCGCGTACGCAATCTTTTGATAATGCGGGTACCGTGATTTGCAGGGAGTGAGGACAGTGGACACATAATAGACCGGCTTTTGAAGGGGGAATTTGTGTCCGTCCGCTTCTCGTTCGACGACGAGCACTGCGCTTACAACCTGATGTGTTGCTGCAATGTATAATAGCATTAGTTCGCCAATGTTTGGCGCGGCCAGGACTGGGTTTGTTGCCAGTATGGCTTTTATTTCGTCGAGTCCGGCCATGGCTGCATCCGTCCATTTGAAGTGTTCGGTGTGCCGAAGGAGGCGGTAAAGGGGTAGGGCCTTTTCTCCCAAGCGGGAGATAAAGCGGCTTAGAGCCACCACGCATCCGGTTAACTTTTGTATTTGTTTGAGATCCTTTGGGATATCCAGTTGCGACAGAGCACGGATCTTGGCTGGATTTGCTTCAATTCCTCTACCGGATACAATGAAGCCCAAGAGCTTTCCGACTGGAACGCCGAAAACGCATTTTTCCGGGTTGAGCTTGATGTCGTATGTTCGGAGGTTATCAAATGTGAGCCTCAAGTCGTCTACTAGAGATTCAACATGTCTTGTTTTGACGACCACATCATCTACATATGCCTCCACTGTTTTGCCGATCTGGCTTGCCAGACATGTCTGAATCATGCGTTGATATGTTGCACCGGCGTTTTTGAGCCCGAAGGGCATCGTGTTGAAGCAGAATGGCCCGTATGGTGTGATAAATGCCGTTGCGGCTTGGTTTGGTTCTGCCATCTTGATTTGATGGCAGCCAGAATATGAGGAAACACAACGAATCGTGTCCTGCGGTAGCATCGATAATTTGATCGATGCGGGGGAGGGGGAAGGGATCCTTTGGGCAAGCCTTGTTAAGGTCTTTAAAATCAACACACAGGCGCCAGGATTTGTCCTTCTTTGGTACCATCACCAGGTTTGCTAGCCAGTCCGGATGTTTTATATCTCTAATGAATCCGGCCTCCAATAGCTTTGCTAGCTCCTCTCCCATGGCCTGTCTCTTAGGTTCAGAAAAACGTCGAAGAGCCTGTTTGACAGGTTTAAATCCTGTTTGGATATTTAAGCTGTGCTCGGCCAGCCTGCGTGGGATTCCTGGCATGTTTGAAGGGTGCCAGGCGAAAATGTCCCAGTTCTCTCGTAGGAACTCTCGCAATGCGGCGTCGACATCAAGGTTTAACTGTGCCCCATGGAAGCTGTTTTATTGGGGTCCGTTGGATGGACTTGGAATTTGACTATTTCGTCCGCCGGTTTAAAGGAGGTGGACTTGGATCTTTTGTCGAGTACCACATCGTCCCTATTCACCGTAGAGCAGAGCGCAGTCAGCTCCTCAGCCGCTAGGGCTTCGGATAGTGCCTCGAGGGCCAATGCGGCTGTCTTGTTTTCGGCGCGGAGTGCTATGTCCAGATCACTAGCGAGAGTGATGATCCCGTTAGGCCCGGGCATCTTGAGCTTCATGTACCCGTAATGGGGTATTGCTTGGAAGATTGTAAATGCTTCCCGCCCTAGCAGAGCGTGATAACCGCTGCTGAACGGAGCCACCTGGAACGTGACCTCTTCGGACCTGTAATTATCCGGCGTGCCGAACACCACATCTAGTGTGATTTTTCCTGTACAGTGCGCTTCCCGACTGGGGATTATTCCTCTAAAGGTTGTGCTGCTTCACTCAATGCGGTTCCAGTCTATTTCCATTTTTTGAAGGGTCTCCTCATAAATGAGGTTTAATCCGCTGCCGCCGTCCATGAGTACCTTGGTAAGACGAAAGCCGTCTACTATTGGACTGAGGACCAATGTGGCTAGTGCTCGGGCTGTTCGGAATTTAGGTTCATCACTAGCGTTAAAGGTAATAGCCGTGTCACTCCATGGGTTTATTGTTGCTACTTGGTAGACTTCTGTAAGGCTGCGGAGTGTCCTCTTTCGCATATTATTTGATGCGAAAGTCTCGAAGACTGTTAATACCGTATTGGTGTCTCTGGGGTGGCTTTCTGTGGTCTCCGGAATTAGGAGATTTTCGCCAATTTTGGCCACCTGCCGGAGTATCCAACATGCTCTGAGGCTGTGTGTTGGTGTGGCATCCTTTGTACTGTGAATTTTACAGGGTCCATTAAGCCATCCTTCTAGTACGGTTCCATGCCCTGTAAAGGGTTTTTGCTTTTTAGTGCTTGACCCGGGTGACTGGTGATGATGCACCCTTTTATTTCGGACTGGGTTTGTATTCGGGGCCGGATTGTCGCAAAATTTTATTTCGGTTTTCCAGGCGCTTTCCATCGCACAGTACTTTCGTACAATGGACGCCAAGTCAGCGAAGCGTGTAATATCACGGCGACTTATGGCATTGAGTATTCCCTTGTCCATGCAATTATTGCACAAGATTGAGATTTAGTCTTCCTCGCGGTAGTCCCTTAGCCTGTTCTTAACCAGGAGGAATCTGGCCTAGTAATGATGTACTGTTTCATCGGGTTCTTGCCTGATTTTGGATAGATCGCTTATGTTGGGGTGGGTGGGTGGAATTAAACCAAGCCTCACCCCATCTAAGGCTTAGAGGCCGAGGGATTTCCGAACTCGAAAATTTGGATTCCTGGATGTTGTCTAATGAATCCAGCCCGTCGCCTGACTCTAAGTTCAGGTCTTGAGTGATATCCTTCCCTCTGCGGGTATCCGGCTTGGAGGGATCGGGAATCCGGACGTAGCGAGTCCTTAAGATAGATGAAGGGTTGCCGCACTGTCCCTCTACCACGGCAACGTGATGGGTGACTTGGGGAGAGTTAATCTCTCTCAGATCGGTTTTAGGCCCAATATGGTCGTAATCCGTAGCGACTCCCAGGGCGGTGAAGCGATCCAAGAGCTCGTTTATGGAGGAAAGCTCCATTGGATCTAACTGCTCGGTGAGTTCCGAGCTGACATGAAGATTGTTTTCGATGGCTCGAGAGGTCATCGTTGGCGCAGAAGCCGAACAGGCGGTCCTAAGAAAACCACCTAGCTGGAGGGTTTGGCCGACAGCCAAAGCTCCCTTAGCAACGGTGCCGTCTTTAAAGACGGGGCGAGGCATCCTTCCTGATGGCGACGACACAGAGGAACTCTCAATGAAAGCACCAATGTCGGTGTCAAAACCGGCGGATCTCGGGTAGGGCGTCCCGAACTGTGCATCTAGGCCGGATGGTAACAGGAGGCAGGGGACATGAAGTTTTACCCAGGTTCGGGCCCTCTTGATGGAGGTAAAACCCTACGTCCTGCTTGATTAATATTGATGATATGGGTAGTACAAGAGTAGATCTACCTCGAGATCGAAGAGGCTAAACCCTAGAAGCTAGCCTATGATGTGATTGTTGATGTGTATGTCGTCCTACAGACTAAAACCCTTCGGTTTATATAGGCACCGGATAGGGTTAGGGTTACATAGAGTCGGTTACAATGGTAGGAGATCTACATATCCGTATCGCCAAGCTTGCCTTCCACGCCAAGGAAAGTCCCTTCCGGACACGGGACGGAGTCTTCAATCTTGTATCTTCATAGTCCAGGAGTCCGGCTGAAGGTATCGTCCGGCCATCCGGACACCCCCTAATCCAGGACTCCCTCAATTTCTCTTACCGATTTACCACTATCATTTTGGGGTTATGCATTAGAGACAGCTGCATTCACGTTAAATAGGGCATCGTCTAAAAATCCGTTGAGAGGACACTATATGAACTGTGGTTTAGCAAGAAACCTAAGCTGTCGTTTCATAAAGTTTGGGGTTGTGATGCTTATGTGAAAAAGTTTCAGCCTGATAAACTCAAACCCAAATCGGAGAAGTGCATCTTCATAGGATACCCAAAAGAAATTGTTGGCTACACCTTCTATCACAGATCTGAAGGCAAGATCTTCATTGCTAAGATTGGATCCTTTCTAGAGAAGGAGTTTTCTCTCAAAAGAAGTGAGTGGGAGGAAAGTACAACTTGATGAGGTAACTGTACCTTCTCCCGAATTGGAAAGTAGTTCATCACACAAATCAGTTCCAGCGATGCCTACAACGATTAGTGAAGAAGTTAATGATGATGATCGTGAAACTTCAGATCAAGTTACTACCAAACCTCGCAGGTCAACCAGAGTAAGTTCCGCACCAGAGTGGTACGGTAATCCTGTTCTGGAAGTCATGTTACTAGACCATGACGAACCTACGAACTATGAGGAAGCAATGATGAGCCTAGATTCCGCAAAATGGCTTAAGGCCATGAAATCTGAGATGGGATCCATGTATGGTAACAAAGTATGGAGTTTGATTGACTTGCCCGATGATTGGTGAGCCATTCAGAATAAATGGATCTTCAAGAGGAAGACGAATGCTGATAGTAGTGTTACTATCTACAAAACTCGAATTGTCACAAAAATGTTTTCGACAAGTAGAAGGTGTTGACTACGATGAGATTTTCGCACTCGTATCGATGCTTAAAAGTCCATCCGAATCATGTTAGCAGTTGCCACATTTTATGAAATCTGGCAAATGGATATCAAAACTACATTCCTTAATGGATTTATTAAAGAAGAGTTGTATATGATGCAACCAGAAGGTTTTGTCAATCCTAAAGGTGCTAACAAAGTGTGCAAGCTCCAGCGATCCATCTATGGACTGGTGCAAGCATCTCGGAGTTGGAATATACGCTTTGATGAGTTGATCCAAGCATATAGTTTTATACAGACTTTTGGAGAAGCCTGTATTTACAAGAAAGTGAGTGGGAGCTCTGTAGCATTTCTGACATTATATGTGGATGACATATTGTTGATCGGAAATGATACTGAATTTCTGGATAGCATAAAAGGATACTTGAATAAGAATTTTTCAATGAAAGACCTCGGTGAAGCTGCATACATATTGGGCATCAAGATCTATAGAGATAGATCAAGACGCTTGATAAATTTTTCAATGAGTACATAGCTTGACAAGTTTTTGAAGTAGTTCAAAATGGAACAGTCAAAGAAGGAGTTCTTGCCTGTGTTGCAAGGTGTGAAATTGAGTTAAGAATCAAAACCTGACCACGACAGAAAATAGAAAGATAATGAAGAGTCATTCCCTATGCCTCAGTCATAGGTTCTATAAGTATGCTATGATGTGTACCAGACCTATTGTATACCTTAGCATGATTTTGGCAAGGGAGTACTGTCGTGGGTTTGTCACGGCAGATGTCCTCATGAAAGGACTTAGTCGTGGAGCCATCGCTACGGGTTAGCTTAAGGGGTTAAACCGGACAAGGGACATGGGGAATTTTATACTAGTTCGGCCCCTTCGAGGAAGGTAAAAGCCTACGTCTAGTTGTGATTGGTATTACTAGGGTTTCGAAGGTCGAGGAGCGAATCTACTTTGTCTGGCTCTCGAGTTGTTGTTATCTATCCCTAAACTGCGGCAGGGTCGTCCTTTATATACATAGGTTGACGCCCGCCGGACTACAAAGCCCCAAAGCCGGATCATAAACGTGTCCGGTTCGGTCTCTACTCTCCCTATCTTATCATACAAGTTATTTGAGTAGGTCGGTTTACATTTACAGGCTATAACCCGCCTTTGGGCCTTGGGCCTTCCTTAAAGCGCCATTATCCTCACATCTTCATGGGCTTCTAATCTTCAAAGAGTCAATCCGGCTACATAAGGCCGGTTTACCACCAGTAGTAATATCCCCAACATTAGGCCCCAGATTGGTTTGAACTTGTTCATGTCAATCTTCCATACTTAGAAAAAATCTTCTCTCCTATCTTCACTTTTGATCTTGTAAATCGCCATGACGTCATATTTCAAAATTATGATAAACCGCCCTGATGTCATCCATCCATTGATGTCGGAGATTACCTTCATTTAATATATATTCAGTCATCGAGGCGACACCTTTATTAACTTATCCATTTTTTGGGCTCCTCGATTCCTGTGCTTGCCGTTTTATCGCTTCACCTTATAAATAGGGCCGAGGGGTCATTTTCACCTTTTCCCCTGCGTGCCTCTTCGCGTCGTCTTCCTTTAGTACCGGTTGGAGCCACTACCCGGTACTAAAGGGTGTGCGCTGCCAGACGAGGGGCGCAGAAGTTTAGTCCCACCTCGCTAGCCGAGGGGCACTCGCACCTGCTTATAAGCCCCGCTGTCGCTGCTATCTCGAGCTCCTCTCTTAAGCAGGCCTTCTGGGCCTACCTCTGCTGCGATGCCCTGTTGGGCCTACTGGTCTAGCGGGCCTGCATCCTGGCCCAACTAGAATTTGGGTTTCTAGTCGTATGCAGGCCGCTGTGGCCCAGTAGGTGGGCTTTTTTTCTTCTTATTTTTTGCTTTATTTATTTTTGTTTTATTTATTTTTGAGTTGTTTTTTTGCTGTATTTAGAGTTTCTTTTTGAATATGTTTGCTTTAGGTACAAAAAATTACAAACTTTCTGTTAGTACCGGTAGTTTACAAATTTGAATAGTTTAAATTTTGAATTATTTGAAATTTGTGTGAATCACTAGTTTGTGAATAACTTAACTTTGAAAATAGATTTGTCAGTGATTCTTTTTTCTTATGTTTATATTAGTGTGTTTTATCATTATATTCAATTTGGTAATGCTTAGGTTATTTAAAAAATGAAATTCCTTTGTAACGGATGAGTTTTCGTCCGAAACCCTGATACTTCGAAAGAGATTGTCCATTTTGTACACGAAGTGCATCCAGTTTCTGCGGTAACCCTCTCTACTTTTTTGCACATGCTATGTGGGTGAAATTATAATACCATGCCAACTTTCAACCTTTTATGAGTTCATTTGAAATGCTTTTCAATTTCAGGGTCATTTTGTTGAAAAAATCAGTAAATGCATGAAAGAATTTGCTTGCACATAAAATTTCTTCGCGTTTCAAATGCCAAAACAAATAACTAGCTACCCTAACTATTACAGAGATTCCCTCCTGGGTGTGAAACACAAAATAAAGTGATGATAGTGAAGCTGATCACATCCCAGATCTTTGGGTGTGAAACTTTTTCTTCGCGTGTGTCCCTTTGCACCGTAGGCACGGAAAATCTTCATCATTTAACTGGATGCTCGGGTCAATATTCACTGTGAATGGAGCAATTTCATCAAACTTTTCATAATCTCCTAACATGTCTGTCTTGTCATCCACTCCCACAATGTTTCTCTTCCCAGAAAGAACTATGTGCCGCTTTGGCTCATCGTACAATGCATTCGCTTCCTTATCTTTTCTTTTTCTCGGCTTGGTAAACATGTCCTTCACATAGAAAACATGTGCCACATCATTGGCTAGGACGAATGGTTCGTCTGCATACGCAAGATTGTTGAGATCCACTGTTGTCATTCCGTACTACGGGTCTTCCGTTACCCCGCCTCGTGTCATATTGACCCATTTGCACCGAAACAAAGGGACCTTCAAACCACGTCGATAGTCAAGTTCCCATATGTCCTATATATAACCATAATATGTTTCCTTTCCCGTCTTGGTTTCTGCATCAAAGCAGACACCACTGTTTTGGTTGGTGCTCTTCTTATCTTGGGTGATCGTGTAAAATGTATTACCATTTATCTCGTACCCTTTGAAATTCATTATATTCGAAGATGGTAACTGGACGGCAAGTACATGTCATCTTCAATAGAGGCGTCATGCATGGTACGTGTCTGCAACCAGCTAGCGAAACTCCTGGTTTGTTCACGTGTAATCCAGTCATCAGACCGCTCCAGGTGTTTGGAGCGTAGCAAATTCTTGTGTTCATCCATATACGGAGCCACCAAGGCGGAATTCTGTAGAACTGTGTAGTGTGCTTCAGTGAGAGAATGTCCGTCCATACATATTATTTGTTCCCCTCCTAGCGTGCCTTTTCCATCTAGTCTGCCCTTATGCCGCGATTCAGGAACACCAATCGGCTTCAGGTCAGGAATAAAGTCAATACAAAACTCAATGACCTCCTCATTTTCATGGCCCTTGGAGATGCTTCCTCCTGGCCTAGCACAGTTATGAACATATTTCTTTAAGACTCCCATGAACCACTCAAAGGGGAACATATTGTGTAGAAATACAGGACCGAAAACGTTAATCTCTTCGCATAGGTGAACTAGGACGTGCTTCATGATGTTGAAGAAGGATGGTGGGAACACCAACTCAAAACTAACAAGACATTGCACCAAATCATTCTCTAACCTTGGTATGATTTCTGGATCGATTACCTTCTGAGAGATTGCATTGAGGAATGCACATAGCTTCACAATGGCTAATCGAACATTTTCTGGTAGAAGCCCCCTCAATGCAACCGGAAGCAGTTGTGTCATAATCACGTGGTAGTCATGAGACTTTAGGTTCTGGAACTTTTTCTCTGCCATGTTTATTATTCCCTTTATATTCTACGAGAAGCCAGACGGTACCTTAATACTGAGCAGGCATTCAAAGAAGATTTCCTTCTCTTCTTTGGTAAGAGCATAGCTTGCATGACCCTAATGTATGCCGTCTTTTCCGTTCATACGTTGCTAGTCCTCCCGTGCCTCAGGTGTATCTTTTGTCTTCCCATACACGCCCAAGAAGCCACTACCCAGTACCGTCGCTCAGCCTCTGGAGCTCCGCCACCACCGTCGACCGTCGCCTCTGCTCCGACCCTGGCCGCTGCATCACTCTGAACGCATTAGAATACTGTGGCGCCTTTCCGCTTCCTCACCAGCTCCGGTAAGTTCTCTGCTTTTTTTGCCACAGATCTGTTCTAGGGTTTTGACGTTCTTCGCAGTTCTTCCGAAGTTCATCAGTGCTGTTCTTTCCTGTTCTTCCTTTAGTATGTAGATGAACACTTCATGCTTGACGTATCTCTTGCCGTAGCTAACCTACCATGGTCATCACAAATCCTTATGCGCAAAGAACTGATCTAGTCTGTCATAAATTGCTTCAGTTCTGCACCCCTTCAAGATCCAATTATTTTTGCTTTTGTCTTATCTTAGATCCGAAAGTTTTATATGTCACTATGAGATCTGTTTCTATGTTCCTGTGAGATCTGTTTCTCCTCGCACCAATATAGGCGGTTTGACCTTGTATAAACAGTTTATGCCATTAGCCCTCTGATAAACCGGAGGAGCATTTTACCTTCATAATTATGCTCCGGTTTAATAGTGTCTGAGCAATCCTGTGCTAGTATACCCTTTTTATCTTATTGCATTGGTCTCCGGGTTGTACCATTTCACATATCAGTATGTTTCTTACTCCCTTGTCTCTTGTATATAATCATGCGTAATTTATAAACCGGCCTTTCATTTTCAGTTTGTTCGCTTTGCAATGGCCAAACAATTCACTGCCTGCAACTAGGCTCGTTCCCGGGTTACTGAGGCTCAGTTGAATGAGATGGTTAGCATTGGCTCTCTGCCTAAGAAAACTGAGATCAAATGGCGAGTACCAGGAACAGAAAATCCTCCAACCCCAAGGCAGGGCGAGGTGGTGGTCTTTGTTGACCATATAGGCCGTGGTTTCAAACTGCCAGGGTCAAAGTTTTATCGAGATGTGCTTGCCAGCTTCCAACTGCATTCCACAAGATATTGGTCTCAACTCAGTTTCCAACTTATGCAACTTCTAGGTCTTCTGTGAAGTATATTTATAAGAAGAACCAATTGCAGAACTGTTCTGGGATTTCTTTCACTTAAACCGGTGCACAGAGTTTGTAAATGGCCCGAACACAGAACTTGGTGGTGTCTCGATTCAGAAGTGGAAAGAAGTGGAATTTCCTCATGCCAAACATCATAGTCACCCAAAGGAATGGAACCAAACATGGTTTTATTGCAGAGACACTTCGCCTGAGGATGAAAATCCCCTCCCCGACTTTCGTGATCACAGACTATCCAATACTCACCCAATGCCACAATGCCTGAGCTCTTCAGAAAGGGCGAAATACGCTCCTCAACTCGCCAAGCTCCGGGCCTTTATGGCAAACGGTTTAACATGCATGGATTTTTTGCGCTGTTGGATATCCTGGAGTATCTTGCCGCTAAGCCGGCGTCCCGGTTTAATGTGCGAATCTACCAGTGAGGTTGACGACCCCAACGCCATTGCAACATCCAATTATCGGAAGAAGAAGTTACTGAAGGTGTAAAGAAGATTCTGAATGAATCGGAACTGGTCTGTAGTCAAACCGGTCTGAGTCCCTTCTATGCCAAGAACAAACCGCCTGCTGTAAGCATTACACTTCCTCTTCATCTCTAATATCTTTAACTTATACAATCTGTAACCCTTCTTCTTTATATATATAGGGTGATGACCCCTTCTGGAAACGGAAATCCATAGAGAAAGCGGCAAAGCCAACTGGAGACAAAGCGGTCAAGCCATCCCGCCCAAAGACCAAAGCCGTAAAACGGACGTCAAAGCAGAAAACGGCTGACCGGGTTAATATGGAGCTTGATGATGATACTAATGATCCAGAAGTTGAGGTAGAACTTGACTCACTTGGCTCTCTTTTTATGCATATTGTTAACAATGATCTTCCTCAGGAGGATGCAGAAGCTAGTCAAGCTGATGACGTAGAGGTAATTACCCTTTCCTCTGGTTCAGACTCTATGCCAACACAAAAAAACTCGCCAAGCAATCCGAAAAGTAAGCTTTTCTCATCCTCTTGCTCACTTGGATCCAACATTTATTTTGAAGAATCAACAGCATGAAGCTCGCCGGACAACCCGGCACAGTGGCCAACAGGTCACTTCAACCGGTTTACCTGACACTCCGGTTCGGAAGCGCCGGTCTGAGGTCTCTCCGACTTCTGACCATTCTTACCCCAAGGCAGGTTATTTCAGACAACCTCTTAATCCGTCCGATTCAAATTATCAGGTGACACCTCCTTCCTCTTCTGGTGAATCGACAGCAACTCAACTCCCCCCTTTGAAAACTGTGGCTGGGTGAGTTGTAAAAACCTTTCCTTTCAATGCGCCCTACATCCTTTGAATAGCATATTAATCCTTTTTTATTCTGTTTGCAGGGCCAAAGCCAGACCCAGCAAGAAAGCTCGGGTCACCAATCCGCCAGAAGACCCTATCGCCGAAGAAGAAGAACCAAGAGGTGAACCGGAACAGACTGGTGAACCGGAAGGCCCCCATCCTGAAACTACTTTTGATGATCCGCCCCTTGAAGGCTAACATACCAACGAACCAACATATGCTGAGACTGCCGCACCCGATACTGAATCGGCAGAACCAAACCGGGCTAGTCCGATGAAAGACACTGAAATTCCATCATCATCCATCAAAAATCCTGAAGGCCAAGGTGATGACGTTATTATTACTGGAATAGGCCACAGCTCTCCTGGCCATCCCGTCATTTTAGCTCATCATAGTGCCAAAGAAGAGCAAATTGCCAGGGATAAAGGTAAATGGAGCAGCGATTTATCAAACTATGTTCATCCTAACGCTGATGAGCTTCATTCCGGCTTCTTGAACCGTCTGCACTCAAACCAGGATTATGAAGCCGGTTTGGTGAACTTGATGAAAGAGCGATATGAGGTAAATTCTTCTCCCTTTGTATATTGATTTGTAGCTGAAACTCTATCCCAAGTAGCCCCCAAGGGTTGTTTTATGATTGTTAATCACAAACCGGGTCTTTGTAACACTTCAAGCATCCCATCATTGATCCTTGCAATGGCGTGTCACCAATAATAGATAAGACTCATCTTGAAAAAATTAGATAACTTTCTGCAGCATAGCCCCCAAAGGCCGGTTTAACTTGGCAAGTTAATCCGGTTTTTAATTCACACAGCCGTTTTAGAACAGACGCACATTAGCCCCCAAGTGTCAAGGATAATGCTTGCATTGTTCTGGAGACTTGTATAAAGTGTAGTATTTGTGAGCAAATAGGCATTAGCCCCCAAGTATGAAGTGTATAACTTGTTATATGCTTTATACTTAGTGCATAAATATGTTGTTTGTTGAATATACCTTCAATGTTGCAGGCTGAACTGAGAAGCAAAGATGCCCAAAATTCTGATTTGCAAGAAAATGTGAAGTCTCAACAAGCCGAAGCCGCAAAAGCCAAAGAGGAGCTGACCCAGGCCCTGGCCGGAATGGAAAAGCTAAAAGAATCCTTCAACCAGGATCGTGCTTAATGGGAAACCGAAAAAGCCGGTCTAACCAAAAGAGCTGTAGACGCCGAGGCAGCCCTGAAACCATTGGTTGAAGAACTAGCCGGTTTGAAGTGCCAAATCAATGCTATGACCTCTGCTATCTTTGGTAAGTGTCTGCTTATGTATGTTGCGCTAGTCAATGAATCTTAAAACTGACCAAAATGTTGATAAAATCTTTGGCAGGCACTCGGATCACTCATCTTGGTGCAGATATGCAGATGAAGCTCAAAGCGGCATATACATTGGTTGAGCAGCTATACTCTGGGTCTCAGCGGGCCATTAGTACGGCGGCTTATAACAAACCAGCTCCAACTTTGATTAAGGAGACCCTTGAGAAGCTGGGCATGTTACCAGCCCGTATTGCTGAGTTGAAGAGAGCCGCTGGCAGAGCAGGAGCTTTAACCGCCCTTATTCGAGCCAAGGCCTGGATTCCAGACCTTGAAGTGGAGGATATCATTAAAGGATATCCAGGCGTTAAAGAAGACGGTTCAACCTTCGACAATGATGATCTTCGGCGGCTGACCAAACAGATGCGGCCAGCGGCCATCAAGTTGGCTGAGGATACCGATTTGTCCCATTTTCAACCGTTTTATCATGCAGAAGGGAAAAGTCAGCCGACCGACATCCATGAAGTTGAAGAACTTGTGCCTCCGATTCGTAAGCACACTTACGCCCCTGATATTAACCCTTCTGATCTTATCCATGAGGAAGCAGTGTTCCAAGCTTTAACCGGAATCGATTGGTCAACGGCTGATTTCCAGCGTTTGGGGAGGGATGAAGAAGTGCCTACATCAACTGATCCGCAACCGTCAAACTGTCATGATGAAGAGTCCTGATCTGGTCGCCGATTTATATGGCTACTGTGAAAAACAATGGCACTGTTTGAGCCGCTTTGAAGCTTCATGTAATAGGATAGCTGAAACTCTGTTTATCTGCCATGCCATTGAGCATGTTTCGTAATGCTTTGTGACAATCTGTGTCGCCTTTCGGGATATATTTTATGCATAACCCATGATGAATTGCCTTCCTGGGTACAAAAAACTTAAAAGTGTCTAGCGGTTTACCGCTAGACATGTCATAATATCCAAGAAGGATATAGTACTTTAGATGAATAATCAAGTGCTTGTACAAAAAATAATGTACAGAACATACCTCATTGATTGACCAAACGTGTATACAACAAAGGTGTTAACACCAATCCGGGACGTTTGATAATTTTATCTTCATAATGCTGGTCTATATATTAAACCGGGCCGATATAACTACCGGATTTTCATTATGACACTGGTTATTTAGTCAAATCAGACCGGGTCAATGAACACCGGTTTATAATTGATCATGTGCCAACAACTGGTAGTTGAAAATCAAGCCAGGTCAAGGACGCCGGTTTATCAAAAAATACTTATGATTTTCAATAAACAAAATTCAAATAGGAAAATATGCGAGGCTTTTTACGAGCTACCAGGCTCCAAATCGAGGCTTTTCATGGGCTGCTAGGCCTCTGAGTTAAACCATTTAACAAAGCCTTTTAAGATGGGCCTCCAATTAACCAATCATCATTTTAACTGTGACAAGTTCAGGGTCTGTAAAAGATTGACTTGTCAAATATTCGATGGGTCATACCTGGATTACCTGGATAGGAGTGGCTTACTTGATGAAGGCAGACTAACCCGGGTTTTTAGGTGAATACACCAGGCTTCCAAGCCGTGGCTTGATAGCCAATTACGAGGGTCCTTTCAAACTCTTTGTTGCTTTGAAAAAAAGAGCCCCCAAGTAACTTTGTGAGCAATGCTTAGTGTGCGCCTATGTTTGAGTCTGTACTGTGTACAACACTCTCTTTGGCTCCACAAGTTTTTCCTTTTGTGGCTGAAATGCCTATCAAGAGGTGTAGCTGTGGTTCAAACATGACCAAGCCCCCTAGTGATTTTCTTTATCTCTATGCAGCTGCTAAAGCCGGTTTAACAAAGACTCCGCTTTGTCAGTTAACTTGTAAAAGCACACACATGATATAAGAAAGAACAGATACCCCGCTTATAACGGAGGCTCCGGTTTATTATATGATATATACACTGTCATAAATATGTACAGATGAAGAGCCTATGGCTTCAAGTATAGTAAGGCCGAAGGAGAGCTATGTTCCATGCCCGCTTTGTGTCCTCCTCCGATTGACGTGAGTCTTCATGCTCTCGAACATCAATGAGGTAGTTGTGCAGATTTTTGCTGACCACAAAATGTCCTTCCCAAGGGGGGATAACTTGTGCATATCAGTCTGATCCTAGATGAGCTGAAGCACCAAATCACCTTCTTGAAAGGTTCTAGTTTTAACCCAGCGGTTGTGATAACGTCGAAGATCTTGTTGATAAATCGCCGAACGTGCTGCTGCAAGATCACGCTCTTCATCCAACAGGTCCAGAGAATCCTGACGTGCCTTCTCATTATCAGTTTCAACATAAGCTGCCACACGGGGCGAATCGTGACGGATGTCACTAGGAAGAACTGCCTCCGCTCCATAAACCATGAAGAAAGGTGTGTAACCCGTAAACCTATTGGGTGTGGTGTTGATGCTCCATAATATAGAAGGTAGCTCCTCAACCCAACAACCCGGTGTCCGTTTTAAGGGAACCATAATCCTTGGTTTGATACCCCGTAGAATTTCTTGATTTGCCCTTTCCGCTTGACCATTAGATTAGGGGTGAGCCACTGATGCTAGATCAAGCCGGATGTGCTCACGTTGACAGAATTCTTCCATCTCCCCTTTTGATAGATTAGTACCATTATCTGTTATAATGCTGTGTGGAAAGCCAAACCGGAATATCACCTTTTTGATGAACTGAACCGCCGTGGTTGCATCACACTTGCTGACTGGCTCTGCCTCCACCCATTTAGTGAATTTATCAACTGCTACTAATAGGTGGGTCTTCTTGTCCTTAGAGCGCTTGAAGGGTCCAACCATATCAAGCCCCCAAGTTGCAAACGGCCACGTAATTGGAATCATCCGCAACTCTTGAGCCGGAACGTGCGCACGGCGGGCAAACTTTTGACATCCATCACATCTCTTGACTAAATTCTCCGCATCAGCATGTGCCGTCAACCAGTAAAAACCGTGGTGAAAAGCTTTGGCAACCAACGACTTTGAACCGGCATGGTGACCACAATCCCCTTCATGGATTTCTCGCAAAATCTCACGACCTTCTTGAGGAGAAACGCAACGCTGAATTGCTCCTGAAACACTGTAACGATGTAACTCCCCATTGAGTGTGGTCATGGACTTGGAACGCTGGATTATCTGTCGAGCCAACGTTTCCTCGTCTGGTAACTCGCCCCGGTTCATGTAATCCAGATATGGGATCGTCCAATCCGGTATGGCATGCAGAGCTGCCACCAACTGAGCCTCCGGATCAGGAATAGCCAAATCTTCTTCAGTTGGTATTTTGACTGACGGATTGTGCAACACATCAAGAAAGACATTGGGCGGAACCGGTTTACGTTGGGAACCAAGACGACTTAAAGCGTCTGCCGCTTCATTCTTCCGCCGGTCTATATGGTCCACCTGATAACCTTTAAAGTGACCAGCCACTGCGTCCACCTCTCTCCGATATGCAGCCACGAGTGGGTCCTTAGAATCCCAAGTGCCAGACACCTGCTGAGCCACTAGATCTGAATCGCCGAAGCACTTAACCCGGCTCAAATTCATCTCTTTAGCCATCCGAAGACCGTGGAGTAAAGCCTCATATTCAGCTGCATTTTTAGTACAAGGGAACATTAAACGGAGGACATAACAAAACTTGTCACCTCATGGGGAAGTTAATACGACTCCAGCCCCGAGCCCTCCAACTGTCTGGACCCATCAAAATGAATAGTCCAATATGTATTATCTGGTTTCTCTTCAGGTGCCTGTAACTCCATCCAATCATTGATGAAATCCACGAGTGCCTGGGACTTGATCGTCGTGCGGGGTATATATTTGAGCCCATGAGGTCCAAGCTCAATGGCCCACTTGGCAACCCGGCTAGTTGCCTCTCTGTTTTGAATGATGTCGCCCAGAGGAGCTGAACTAACCACTATGATGGGATGGCCCTGAAAATAGTGTTTAAGCTTCCGGCTTGCCATAAACACCCCATACACCAGTTTCTGCCAATGTGGATACCTCTGTTTTGACTCAATGAGCACCTCACTGATATAATAAATAGGCCGTTGAGCTGGATACTCCTTGCTAGGCTCCTTGCGCTCTACCACAATGGCTATGTTAATAGCCCGGGCATTAGCAGCCACATATAATAATAATGGCTCTTTATCGATCGGCGCTGCAAGCACGGGCGGTTCAGCTAGCTGCCTCTTCAGATCCTCGAACGCCTTATCAGCTGCCTCACTCTAGACAAAGTTATCTGTTTTCTTGGGCATCTGATATAAGGGGATGGCCTTCTCTCCAAGGCGGCTGATAAACCGGCTCAAGGCTGTAATCCGGCCAGCCAGACATTGAACATCATTAATACACGCCGGTTTAGCCAAGGATGTAATTGCTGCAATCTTTTCCGGATTAGCCTCAATGCCTCTATTTGAAACCAGAAAGCCTAAGAGCTTGCCTGCCGGGACACCGAAAACACACTTCTCCGGATTGATCATCATCTTGTAAACCCGGAGATTGTCAAAGGTTTCCCGTAGATCATCTATCAATGTCCCCTCCTTTCTGGATTTGACCACAATATCATCCACATACGCATGAACATTGCGCCCAATTTGTTTATGAAGGCAATTCTGAACACATCGCTGGTAAGTCGCCTGGGCACTCTTGAGTCCAAAGGGCATGGAAACATAGCAGAAGGCTCCAAAGGGAGTTATGAAGGCTGTCTTCTCCTGGTCCTTAACCGCCATTTTGATGTGATGATAACCAGAGTAAGCATCCAGAAAACACAAACGGTCACAACCCGCCGTAGCATCAATTATCTGATCAATGCGAGGGAGAGCAAAGGGGTCTGCAGGGCAAGCCTTGTTTAAATATGTGTAGTCCACACACATGCGCCAAGTGCCGTTTTTCTTAAGAACCAGCACCGGATTGGCTAACCACTCTGGATGAAAAACTTCGACAATAAACCCAGCAGCCAACAGACAGGCTACCTCTTCACCTATAGCCTTGCGTCTCTCCTCATTGAAACGGCGGAGGAACTGCCAGACCGGTTTGAACTTAGGATCAATGTTGAGTGTGTGCTCAGCGAGTTCCCTCGGTACACCTGGCATGTCAGAAGGTTTCCATGCGAAGATGTACCGACTCTCATGGATGAACTCGATGAGCGCACTTTCCTATTTGGGATCCAGGTTAGCGCTGATGCTGAACTGTTTGGATGAATCGCCAGGAATAAAGTCAACCATCTTAGTGTCCGTAGCCGATTTGAACTTCAACAATGGATCATGCTCCGTAGTTGGCTTTTTTAAAGAGGTCATGTCTGCCGGATCAACTTGCTCCTTATAGAATTTTAACTCCTCCGTGGCACAAACCGACTTAGCATAAGCCGCATCGCCTTCTTCACACTCCAAAGCAATCTTTCTACTTCCATGTAGTGTGATAGTCCCTTTATGACCTGGCATTTTAAGCTGTAGATAAACATAACATGGCCTTGCCATAAACTTAGCATAAACCGGCCGCCCAAACAAGGCGTGGTACGGACTTTTGATCTTTACCACCTCAAATGTCAATGTTTCTGACCTTGAATCGTAGTCATCTCCAAAAGCTACATCCAAAGCTATCTTACCAACAGGATATGCAGACTTACCAGGCACCTCACCATGAAAGACCGTATTTGACGGTTTAAGATCCTTATCTGTCAACCCCATACGGCGGAATGTATCATAATACAAAATATTAATACTACTTCCCCCATCCATGAGCACTTTAGGGTGTGTTTGGTAGCTGTTCCCACCCTAGCATAGTTGTTCCCATTTGAGACATGCTTAGTCTAGACATGCTCAGTACATGCAACTGCAGTTGTTTGGTAGCAATGTATGTACTGATGCATGCTGAGCTGAGACTGTGTTTGGTAGGCTGCATCAGACGAGACATGTTGCACAGAGACTGTGTTTGGTAGCCTGTATCTGAGGTATGTTGCATGAATGATTTTTTTGCCGCCAAGACAAATATTGAAACAACATTTCGACAACCATGGAACAATTAGAGCAATAAAATGTTACCATGCCAACATAATTTGAACAATGATAATATAAATAAAATAATCAACAATTAACATAACACATGATAACCTTGATTTGAAGCAGTGCATCACTAGATTCATATTACATCAGAATAATAACCATAATTCATACCAGTGCATCACTAGATTCATATTACATAGTCTCATTTGAAGTCCACCTTATAATAGGCATTACAGAAGGGATAGTCTCATCAAGCACCAACTAACAACAACTCAAAGAAGACCGGGATTGGCTTTCAAGATTGGCTTGAACGATGATTTTCGAACTTCATCATCCATCTTCACAAAGTTAAGGCCTTTTGCCTTATGTTCTGTGAGATAATCTAAAACAGCCAAGCGCTCATCTTGATCAAACACAAGAAGGTCCATGACAGCCTTGTACAAGTCAGGGTGTGTTTCAGCATGGCAAGTGTTGTTGATAGCACTTGCAATCTCACGCATAGCATCAGTCATGTTGCTACACTGGATTGAGTCCTCCTCTGTCAAGCCAGATGCCCTCTTTCTCTTCTTATTTGAAGTAGGAGAAGGGTCCTGAGTGGCACTAGCAGTAGGAAGTACAAAGTTAGATCCAGGAAGATGTTGCAATACCTCATCTGTTGTTCCTCCCCCCTCCATGACATTCGGTTTATCCTTGTCTTCCACAACAATAGGCGTTCCTAGGGGCACACCGGGGCCCATTGCATATTTCCCAGTGGCATGCTTATTAGCAAAGCAAAGTTCCATATAGTCGTAGTTCTCGAGTGGAGAATTGAGCAATTCAGCATCTGCTGGATGATCCTGCAACACCATTTGAACAAAAATAATTAACTGAGACATCATTTCAGCTATGAAACATCATTATTTTTGGCAAAACTATATCATTTTAACACTCTTTGAGCACTAAGATAACTCATTTCAGCATTCAAAAAAGGCTGGTACATGGACATGCATACCTGAGTGTGGCCCAAATAGTGTTGTTCTTCTAGCACTACCATCTTCTTGTCATCATCCCAAAGTGCCCCACTTAAAGCCTTCAAATAGACAAGCCTTGTCCACCTATTCCTCCACTTGTGAATATGATTGTGCACTTGCGTAATAGACACGTCATAACCAACGAAAGAAGATATACGCTTTGCAACTCTCAATTTTTCAACCTCTTTGAATCCTTTGTCAGTCTTGGCACCTCTTGCCGCCACCTCTGAAAGGCCTTTCAACATCAACGCCAACATAGGAGGAGTCCAATTCATGACCTTGGGGGCCTTCTTGGGAAGAGCACCAACACTTGAAACCTCCTGCACCTCATCATCCATCTACAACATAGACAATCCAGAAGTTAATATTTCAGCTCAAAAACATGAAGTCCAGCACACAAAAACACGTTTCAGCACATAAAAAGCATATTTCAGAAGCTTACAATCATATTTCAGCTCATAAAAATGAATTCCAGCACACAAAAACACATTTCAGCACATAAATAAGCATACTTCAGCCCATCAAAATCATGTTTCAGCACATAAACAGTACATCAATAGTTTTACAACACCAAGACACATGATACATCAAATGTTTGCTAGCCCTCTATTCGCCCACATATGATTTGCAAATTCATCTCTCTTATGAGCCCAAGAAATATTGTCATGGACAATATCATTATGATCTTCATCATTGGGTTCCAGATCCCATGTCTCCTCAGGTGGGAAATACTCATCCTCACCATATTGAAGTACCCAATTGTGAAGAATTGCACAAGCTAGCACTACTTTTACTTGGGTCTTGTAACCATGGAACGGCTTATTGTAGACAAACTTCCAACGGTTTTTGTATGCGGCAAAACCCCTTTCAACCGTTGTCCTCAAAGAAGAGTGTCTTAAGTTGAACAACTCTTTAGCATTTTGAGGATGGTTCCCTCGTCCATACTCTTTCAAGTGGTACCTCGTGCCACGATATGGTGGAAGAAAACCCGGCCTCACAGCATACCCCGCATCAACAAGGAAGAATTTTCCTATGAAATAGCAACTATTAGCTATGGGTAGAAATATTAATATATTTAGGTAGTAGGCCCTAATTTATTACCTGTAGGAACTTTCAACCCATCTTCCCTCTCCAATGCATTTGCAAGTATAAGGGCATCATGAGCTGATCCCTCCCAACCCGCAAGTACATAGGTAAACTTTAGATCAAAGTCTACCGCAGCCATGAAATTTTGGGTAGTCCCCACCTTTCTACCCCTAAAGGCAGCTGAGATACTTTTTGGGACTCTAGCAAGTACATGAGTCCCATCAATTGCTCCAACACAATCCTAATTAAAAAAGGCAAATGATTGTTATTCATAAGTCACATTGATTGTTTGTATTTGTTTGCAAAAATAATTACCTTGAAATATGGATTGAAGCGAGTGCTTTCTTGTATTTTATGATGACAATGTTTGGAGGGAGGCCGAATCATCTCATCTCTCAACTCCCCAATAGCATAAAGCATTGCCTTAAAATACCTACTAATGACTTCGGTAGATCTTCTAAAGATCGGTTGAAGTGTCCTATACCTTTGGTTATGGCCAACTACTAGAAGAAACATGGCTACGTGTTCCTCGATAGAAGTATGGATGCTATCCAACAACAGATTTCTCTCTCTAAATATAGCACACAAACGGAAAAAAGGAGCTTTTCTCATTCTTAATTGATTTGAACAATTTATGTCACTAGAGTGATAAATATATCTCAAATTGGACTCTCTAGATATGGCACGATCGACCATGCTGCCCACGGTTATCCTCGTGGTTTGTTGCCTAGCTCTTCTAAACATGATCATCTTGTATGCATACAATCCAGCCACTAGACCGGCTCCTCTCACAATTAATTGCCTTCGTTTTCTTGCCAATTCATCCATCTATCACAATACAAACAAATTGATACTTAGCACAACAGATTTTTTTCCAATTCATCCAGCATGACAAGCAATGAACAAACTAAAATATGAGCATAATAGGTACAACAATCATAAGTTATACATCTACTATAATCATTTTGACCACTTATACATGATAATCATAAGGGAACAGAGGAGCAGTTTCTGGTCAGTAGCAGCGACTACAACCTGTGAGCCCAAGGTAGGAAGGAAGGGGTGAGGAGGGCAGAGGGGAACGAGGCAGGAAGGAAGGGGTGAGGAAGCTACCTCTCTGGCGGCGACGGTTGGCTAGGCCTGGCAGCGGCGAGATCCACGTGCGGCGGCCGCAATTTCAAGACCAGGGCGGTGGTGAGGTAGACCGGCGCGGTGGCGAGGTAGACCAGCGCGGTGGCGAGGTAGACCGGGGCGGCGGTTACGGCGGCGAGGTGGAAGAACAGGGGGCCGGCGGGGATGAAGATCAGGCGCCAGTCGCCATGGTTCGCGGCCTCGCGGGAGAGAGATGCCAGATGGGGGCGAGGGGTGGTGGCTAGGTCAGCGAGAGGGGTGGGGCGAGCGTAGTGGGTCGGGAGGAGAATTTTGCTAGGGTCCAACAGAGCCACGCTGAGCCCAGCTCGCATGTATGTGGGTGCTCCAGCGAGCATAGCTCGGGGCCTTTTTTGCATCAGACGGGCTATGCCCAGAAGAGCCTATACACCCTGCCAAACACGTGAAAGTGGGTTGGGTAGAGAACTTTTAGTCTCATACACCCTCCGCGCAGGCTACCAAACACACCCTTAGTGAACTTGTATCCCCCAACTTGAGGGGCTACCACCAGGGCCAAGTGACCTGGATTATCAACCCGGGGAGGGGGGTGATCATCTCTACTCCACAAGATAGGTTGCTCAGACCCGCGAAAATACTGAGGTACTGCCAGTTCAACAGAATTTACTGCCCTTTTGTGAAGCTTCTGATCACGTTTGCACAAACTAGTAGTGAAGACATGATATTGCCCGCTGTTCAGCTGCTTGGGTTGCTCTGATAACCCGACTGCTGCTGCTGACTCCCCTGATGGTTGTAACCTCCCTGGTTGCCTTGGTGCCCTTGATTGATGTGTCTGGTTTGGTTGCCTGGAAACCCTGAACCAGAACCACCACCTCCTTAACCTGGCCCGTGGAAACCTCCTCCTGAACCGCCGGGCGGGCCGTTGTCATATTGGAACATATTGGAATTCTTGAAATCTCGCATGATATAACAGTCTTTCCAAAGATGTGATGCCGGCTTCTCCTTGATCCATGCTTTGGACAGGGTTGATTTAACAAGCGCTCCAAATTGTTGCCTGAACCTCCACCCCTCTGGGGCTGCTTGCCTTTACGGCGCTGGCCATTCTCCTGCGCGTTGGTATTTGCAACAAAGTCCAAGCTACTGTCGGCCTTGCACTTACCACCGTTTCCATGACCTACCGGATTATGTTGTTGACCTTTGGCATTGCCGCTCTTCTTACCTTTCTCCGGTTTGTCCTCCTCTGAATCCGGATCCTTGGTATTATCTGAATCGGCATATTTAACCAAAGCAGCCATGAGTGTTGACATGCCATTGCAGTGATGTTTGAGCCTTCCCAACTTCTATTTTAACGGTTTGAAACAGCAATTGCCCTCTAATGTTAACACTGCAGTGTCTGCATTGATACGACCTGATGAATGCAAAATCACCGAGACCCATTTGACCCAATGGGTCGTGGACTCCCCTTCCTCTTGGACACAAGCGGCCAGATCTACGATTGACATTGGCTGCTTACACGTATCCTTGAAGTTCTGGATAAACCGGTGCTTCAATTCGGCCCATGATCCAACAAAGTTGGTCGACAAGCTCTTCAACTAAGTGCGAGCTATTCCTTCCAACATCATGGTGAAATATTTAGCACACACTGCCTCATCCACATCTAACATCTCCATTGCCATCTCATAGCTCTCCACCCACGCCTCTGGTTGCAAATTGGCGGTGTAATTTGGTACCTTACGAGGTCCCTTGAAATCCTTGGGCAGTCTCACATTATGCAAAGCGGGAGTTAAACACGGCACCCCTAAGGAACTGAACATCACCCCTGGCTCCACGGAGGCCGTGGGGTGAACCGGAGTATGCTGTTGTGCTCCGTGTCGAGCCGTCAACTCGGCCTCCCGACATGCGCGGCCATGGTCCACAACATCTTGCGCATTAGTGCCTCCCCCGGCCGGGTTGTTCCCTCGTGGTGAATTTCGGCGACGTGCGCTACTGGACATGGCCGGTTCATCCTCCACGTGTCTGCTATAACTCTGGCTTGGACGGGGAGTGGAATGGATCCTCTCACGACTGTGTGAATACGCCTGCTGTTGATTTAGTGTTGTTTGAAGGAGATCCCTGGCCCGACGTGCTTCCACTGCAACTGGTGACTCGCTATCGGTTGGGAGGGCCGCCAGGCGTGAAGCGGCGGCCACAATGTTGTCCAACGGGTTGGAATAATGCCCGGGCGGCATCGACGGCACAACGTTGTTCTGGCAAGGCGGGTCCGTCGTGCGTGGCTGAACCGGCGCTCCTGTTCCCGGCGCCCCCACCCGGTTTAGCGTGGGTTGGTTACCAGCTCCTGCACCTAGTGTGTTGAAAAGATTCTGCGGCTCATAAACCGACGGGAGACATGATCGATACCTTCTTCTCAGGACTTCCTCTGAAGCAGTCTAATCCGGTAGGCCTGTGCTTCCAATTCAGCCTGCTCTGTATCCATCCTAGCATTCTCTATTGCCAGGTCCGCTTTAGCCTGGGCTATCTGATCTTTCACCTTTGCAATCTCCGCATTGTGCTGATCCCTAGCTGCTGCATCCACCTCCGCGGACATCAACACTACCAAAGCGTCGAACAAATCAGACAAGACTTGGACCGGAGGCGGCGCCGAGCTTCCTGCCCCTGCTGGTGTGGCTGCCGTTGAATCGGAGAGCATTGCTGCAGCGGTAGATGAATGAGGCGCCGATTGTGTGCCGGCCATGAAGATGGCGGCCCGGTTTGGTAGACCGGGGGAATCTGGAATACTGTTGCCCTCGGGTCCTCCCTCAATCCGGCCGTCCTGCAACTGGTAAAGTGATTCGGTCTCTCCAGAAGACTCGTTATCAAAACAGACTACGGTTTCTCCATCGGACACCGGTCCATCCTCGTACCTCGATCCATGGATGACACCTACGAAAACATGCCTTGCCTCGGGCTGAACCGGCGAAGAACTTGCACGCCGCGCTGTTTCGATGATGTCGGTGTAGATGTTCGGCTCGGGGGCCGGTTCGCCGATCTTGCTGATGAAGACATGAATCCCACCAAAGGGGACCCGGTACCCGTACTCGATTGAATCGGCCTCGGGACCCCATCCTGTGTTGTCGATGTAGAGCTTGCCGCGACGACTCTTCATCATCCGGCCCACAGCGTATCCCTTAAGTCCATCGAACCTGCCATTCAAGAACTCAAAACCATCATGCGATAGCCCCACGGTGGGCGCCAACTATCGTGGGTTTGTCACGATAGATGTCCTCATGAAAGGACTTAGTTGTGGATCCATCGCAACGGGTTAGCTTAAGGGGTTAAACCGGACAAGGGACACGGGGAATTTTATACTAGTTCGGCCCCTTCGAGGAAGGTAAAAGCCTACGTCTAGTTGTGATTGGTATTGCTAGGGTTTCGAAGGCTAGGGAGCGAATCCGCTTTGTCTGGCTCTCGAGTTGTTGTTATCTGTCTCTAAACCGCGGCCGGGTCGTCCTTTATATACATAGGTTGACGCCCGCCGGACTACAGAGCCCCGAAGCCAGATCATAAACGTGTCCGGTTCGGTCTCTACTCTCCCTATCTTATCATACAGGTTATTTGACTAGGTCGGTTTACATTTACAGGCTATAACCCGCCTTTGGGCCTTGGGCCTTCCTTAAAGCGCCATTATCCTCACATCTTCATGGGCTTCTAATCTTCAAAGAGTCAATCCGGCTACATAACGCCGGTTTACCTCCAGTAGTAATATCCCCAACAAGTACAATAGTGATCTAGGAGTAGATCACTGGACAGCGGTCCAAATTATCCTTAGAGGACTAAAGAAATATTTCTCGGTTATGGAGGTGATAAAAGAGTTCGTCGTAAAGAGTCACATTGATGCAAGCTTTTTACACCAATCTAGATGACTCTAAGTCTCGATCTAGATACATATTGAAAGTGGGAGCAATTAGCTAGTGTAGCTCCGTGAAGAGTATTGTAGACATAGAAATTTGCAAAATACATGCGGATCTGAATGTTGCAGACCAGTAGACTAAACTAGATTATTGACTCTAGTAAGCCCTTTGGGTATTACTCACATGAAGATGTGAACTAATCACATAAAGATGTGAACTATTGGTGTGAAATCACATGATGATGTGAACTAGATAATTGACTCTAGTGCAAGTGGGAGATTGAAGGAAATATTCCCTAGAGGCAATAATAAAGTTGTTATTTATATTTCCTTATATCATGATAAATGTTTATTATTCATGCTAGAATTGTATTAACCGGAAACTTAGTACATGTGTGAATACATAGACAAATAGAGTGTCCCTAGTATGCCTCTACTTGATAGCTCGTTAATCAAATATGCTTAAGTTTCCTAGCCATGGACATGTGTTGTCATTTGATGAACAGGATCACATCATTAGAGAATGATGTGATGGACTAGACCCATCCATTAGCTTAGCACTATGATCGTTTAGTTTATTGCTATTGCTTTCTTCATGACTTATACATGTTCCTATGACTATGAGATTATGCAACTCCCGAATACTGGAGGGACACTTAGTGTGCTATCAAATGTCACAACGTAACTGGGTGGTTATAAATATGCTCTAAAGGTGTCTCCGATGGTGTTTGTTGAGTTAGCATAGATCAATATTAGGATTTGTCACTCTGATTGTCGGAGAGGTATCTCTGGGCCCTCTTGGTAATGCACATCACTATAAGCCTTGCAAGCAATGTGACTAATGAGTTAGTTGCGGGATGTTGCATTACGGAACGAGTAAAGAGACTTGCCGGTAATGAGATTGAACTAGGTATGATGATACCGACGATCGAATCTCGGGCAAGTAACATACCGATGACAAAGGGAACAACATATGTTGTTATGCGGTTTGACCGATAAAGATCTTCATGATGTAGGAACCAATATGAGCATCCAGGTTCCGCTATTGGTTATTGACCAGAGATGAGTCTCGGTCATGTCTACATAGTTCTCGAACCCGTAGGGTCCGCACGCTTAACGTGATGACGATATGTATTGTGAGTTATGTGATTTGATGTACCGAAGGTTGTTCGGAGTCCCGGGTGTGATCACGGACATGACGAGGAGTCTTGAAATGGTCGAGACATAAAGATTGATATATTGGAAGGTTATGTTTGGACACCGGAAAGGTTTTAGATAGATTCGGGCATTTTCCGGAGTACCGGGGGTTACCGGAACCCCTCGGGGAGTTAATGGGCCTTCATGGGCTTTAGTGGAAGAGAGGAGGAGGTGCCCAAGTGGAGGGGTGTTGATGTCAAAACCGGGCGGATCTCGGGTAGGGGGTCCCGAACTGTGCGTCTAAGGCGGATGGTAACATGAGGCGGGGGACACAATGTTTACCCAGGTTCGGGCCCTCTCGATGGAGGTAATACCCTACTTCCTGCTTGATTGATCTTGATGATATGAGTATTACAAGAGTTGATCTACCACGAGATCGTAGAGGCTAAACCCTAGAAGCTAGCCTATGATTATGATTGTTCTTGTCCTACGGACTAAACCCTCCGGTTTATACAGACACCGGAGGGGGCTAGGGTTACACAGAGTTGGTTACAAGGGGGGAGATCTACATATCCGAATTGACAAGCTTGCCTTCCACGCAAAGGAGAGTCCCACCCAGACATGGGACGAAGTCTTCAATATTGTATCTTCATAATCCAATAGTCCGGCCAAAGGATATAGTCCAGCTATACGAGGACCCCCTAATCCAGGACTCCCTTAGTAGCCCCTGAACCAGGCTTCAATGACGATGAGTCTGGCGCGCAGATTGTCTTCGACATTGCAAGGCGGGTTCTTCTCCAAATTCTGAATACCTGTCGAGTAGTGTTCGGCTTCCCATGAATGCTGCACTCCTTGGCTTCTGCGCCTAATAATGGCTATCCTCCACGTGATGAGCGAATGCGAGAAGTCAGGGCATTTTTACACTTGCCACCATAACCATGTGAGTAAATCGTCTATTTAAAGAGATGGGGATCCTCAGATCCAGATCACACCATCCTCCCACAGCGAGTATCCATCGGAGCGTGCCCGGAAAAAGTCCATCCCATCATGGCCGGCCATCGCAGCTCCTCCTCTCACTCCCGTAGCCCTAAGACAAGCGATTGGAAGAAGTGGTCCGTCCCCCACAGCCAATTAGTAGAGTTACAGACCCAGGGGTTTCTCCCTCCAGCGTATATGGTCCCCGTTTGAGCCGGACTTTCCACTTACAACGGCAGGGAGCAAGCGGAGAGCTTTCCCAACCCATCCATGGGGCAGCGGGTATGCCTTGTCCCTTACTTATTAAGGGGGCTTGGATTTCCAATCCATCCATTCCTCCGCGGGCTTCTGGAGTTCTACGGCCTCCAGCTGCATAACTTTACTCCCGCCTTCATATTACACATCACTGGCTATGTCGCCTTTTGCGAGCTGTTTTTGGGCTGCAAAGCTCATTTCAAGCTATGGAAGAGGCTATTCTACCTCGTACCCTGTACACAGGAGGGGTCACTATATCAAGTGGGCGGAGCCGAGATATGGCGTATCGCCGGGACCGGATACCTGTCCGGTACTCCGAAGAAGACATCCGAAGACTGGCCTTCGGAGTGGTTTTATATGGAGGACGTCCCCCTTCCAGATCCTATTCAGATGGGCCTTCCTGAGTTCTATAACGCCCCTCTGAAGAAACGCCGCAGCTAGCGCCCTCGGGACCCCCAGGAGGAAGATAACAGAGAGATCCTTTACCTGATGGGCCGGATAAAAATGCTGGCCAAATCAGGATTGACAATAATCGAGATTATGTCAATATGTATAATGCGGGGGGTGTAGCCACTTCAATATCGGGGACAACCCATGTGGCACATTAATGGAGAAGACGATGCCACCCGCTGCAGTCATAAGGGACCGGACTCCGTCGCTGCTCTAGCGAAAATACTATACAATCTATATAAAGGAGAGGAAGAGGAGTTCATCTGCATTAAGCCACGGGATGGATTCTCCATGTACAACCCCCCAAACTGGGTGAGCTGCTACTTTCTAGTCCAGACCTTCCCGCATTCTTCGTCATAAGTATTTACCTTGCTATTTCATAGCAGGAACTGCGAAAAGCTATGAGGGAGGTCCACAGCCCACCTCCACAACTAGAGGACCCTGACCGGGCCCTCGACCCCGGACTCAAAGAAGATCCGGACACATTTGTGGAGCTCATCGATAGGACGTTCTATCAGTTAAGCTGCAACGGTGCCTTGGTTGCCATCATAGCCGATTATCCTGGACTGCTCCCTGCATCGCATGTAAGTAAAACCGAAGTCCCTACTTCCGAGAAGGATTCCCTTTTTTTCGCACTTCACCTACAGCACACATATGGTGTCTTACAGGGAAGGTCCTCGGGACGCCATGCCGAACCCGTAGTGACTCACCAACAAGGGGCACCGAAGCCGGGTAGGCTTAAAAGGAAGGCGGTCAGGGCTGAGACGCCGTCGCAGAGGTATGAAAAAGAACCCTGCTCCGTGGTTGCCGTCTTTTAAAATATAATAACGTCCATGGTTCCTGGAAGGAAAAACTCTCGCCGGACCATATCCAGAGAGCCTGCTGGCCAAGCTTCCACCAACCGGGCTCCAGAGCCAGACTTAGAGGCAGATGCTAACGTGGGGCCAACACCGGATGTTCCTCCTACGGAGGATGCGGATAGGCTGTCCGCTACGAATTCCGAAGTGGAGAGTGCCATGAATCACAGGCGTCGCCGGGTCGTACTCCGCGACGCTTGTTCTCTCAAGAGGCGTTCGATGCCTTCAACTTAGGTGACGCGTACATCTGAACTGCTCAAAATGGTCTTCCCCGAGCCACGGACCAGTATGTGAAGGATATATGGGTAAGAAAATCTAATAATTGTGTATATCTGTAGCCCCTGAGACTTGAAATAGTTGGCACAACTGATTTAAGGATCATTGTGTGCGTAGGTTCTTACAGAGAAGAATACCCAATTGTCTCAAGAGCTGGAGGAGTGCGAAGCCCAGCTACGGGCCACAGATGCCGCAATGAAGGATTCCGAGAAGGCCCCATCTGGTAACACTTGTTTCTAAAAGAATGACATGTACCAGTTAGTATTCGGCATGCATGCAAATTTAACAATAGATTCTGCAGATGATCCCGGAGTGAATCCGAAGGTCGTGCGAGGGGATGAGCAACATGGTCAACGACAGCTGAAGGCTGGCGAGCGCGTGCTTACGCAGGTTAGGCGGGAGAAAAACGACCTCCAAGATGTCAATACCCGGTTGGGCATTGAACTGAAAGATGTTCGGGCCCAGCTTGCTGACTCCGTAAAGGAGAATAAGAGGCTTCGACGCAACATTTTTAGTAAGTGCTTGAACGAACTTTTATAGAGTTCGGCAAAGAAACCGGCTAACAGAATTATATCTGTAGGTATGCTGATGGGTCGTCCCGTAGAGGAGATGCCTGGGTCTGCGGGTGATCTTCTGCCAGAGCTCTCACAACTGCACGAACAAGTTCGGCAGGTGATGCAGGGCATTGCCCAAGCCTTGTGCCCATCCGCCTCCCTGCCAGGAGGAATGGGGGAGCTTGTAGAGATGCTCAAGGGACCACGGCGGTGCTTTTGATTATGGAAGATATCAGCCTGCCGACAAGGTGCAAAGGAAGCCTGGGCCATGGTGAAGACGCGATATACCAAGGCAGACCCGAACCACATGGCCGAGGTCGGACCTGTGGGGTCTGATGGGAAAGAGATCCCCGTTAGTTTGGTGTATGACCAGGTGAAATTAGCCGCAAAGTATTCCCAACAGGATTGTAGGCTAGACATCCTGTTGGATGGTATAGAAGAAGAATTTAGTCAGTCTAAGTGACTGTGTACTTCAAGTGACATATATTGTCCCTAGCCGGATAGTAAATCATTTGTCATGGCAGACCTTTTCGCTTCGACCCCCGGACCCGACAGTCAAGAGTGTATCCGAATACCTGCACAGTTATGTAAAAACCGGGGTATGCGTGGAAACTAGGCGTAGGGGTCATAAGTGCTTGAACAGAGAAGTACCCAACTAGCTATGTTATATTACATGGATAGTAAGAAACATCTTCTAGGGAGAATAGTTCCGTTAAGGGTTCCTTTCCCTGGGTACACATGCATTAATGTGCATGTCCGAACTGCGAAAAGAGACGCAGGATATAAACATCTGGGGGCATGTATTACAATAAATAAAAGTGATCTTTTGTTCACCGACCGAATATTCCCTTAAGAACGGTAGCTTTCGGCTTCACCCAGTCTGAGGTACACATCCAGATGACCCGGCAATAACAATCGCAGAGGTGCTCCCCTTATGCGCTAGCCAAATTAACAGGAACGTAGGGCATAAACACAAGAGCCAGGCAACCCAGCTTGGCCAAAACTTAAGTCATATCGATGCATATAATGGCGAAGGAAAGGTACATGTGGAAAAGTAACACATGTGCGAGGGGCATAGAGCCCGGAACATGGTTATATTAAGATTCTGTATAGGAAGCCCCCAGGTATAATGAGCATGCCTAGCGTGTCAAGATTGTGTAGTCAAGACACATTTAACCTTTTAAGGCCGTGAAGAAAAAGGGAAGAAAGAAAGAAAGAAAGAAAAGACAAATAACGGATATGTAAAAAATTGATGGAGGTAAGGAGACGAACACAGAGTCCGGCGCTAGGCGTAGAACCTTCGGAGTTTGGCTGCGTTCCATTAGTTTGGTTCGAGTCGATTTTCTAATGCCTCCCGCGGACGGTATGCTCCACCGGTCAGAACTTTGTCGATAACGAAGGGACCTTCCCATTTGGGCTTGAGCTTGTTCTTTTTCTTCTCCGGTAGGCGTAGAACAAGTTCGCCAACGTTATAAGTTTTGGCCTGTACTTCTCTGCTTTGATACCGTCGAGCCTGTTGCTGATAGAATGTGGAGCGGGCTTTTGCCACATCACGCTCCTCCTCCAGGCGTCCAAAGTGTCATGCCGATCAAGCTCGGCTTCTTTCTCTTCGTACATGCGCACTAGAGGTGAGTCATGAATGATGTCGTAGGGCAGTACCGCCTCTGCGCCGTACACCATAAAGAACGGTGTGTATCCGGTAGTGTGATTCGGCGTGGTCCGCAGCCCCCATAGTATGGAGTCAAGCTCCTCCACCCAGTGTGTATCTGATTCCTTCAAGGATCACACTAATCTAGGTTTAATGCCGCTCATGATAAGACCATTTGCTCGCTCGACTTGACCGTTAGTTTGCGGGTGATAGACAAAGGCATAATCAAGCTTAATGCCCATGTTGCTGCACCAAGTTTTTACATCGTCGGCTGTAAAGTTCGAGCCGTTATCGGTGATGATGCTGTGGGGGACGCCGTAACGGTGTACAACCTCAGATATGAAGTCTATCACTGGTCCAGACTCGACCGTTTTAACTGGTTTGGCTTCTATCCATTTGGTGAATTTATCCACCATGACCAATAGGTATTTTTTTCTTACGGCTTCCCCCTTTAAGGGGTCCGACCATATCAAGTCCCCAGACCGCAAAGGGCCAAGTAATGGGGATTGTTTGGAGAGAGGTAGGTGGCATATGGCTTTGGTTTGCAAAAAGCTGGCAACCGACGCAACGTTGAACGAGGTCCTGTGCGTTTGCTCGAGCCGTCGGCCAGTAAAAACCTGTACGGAAGGCCTTGCTTACAAGGGCCCGAGCTGCAGCGTGGTAGCCACCAAGTCCAGCATGAATTTCTGCCGAAAGTTTTTGTCCTTCCTCTCTGGAGATGCACCTTTGAAGTAGTCCACTAGCGCTTTTCTTATAAAGCTCTCCCATGGACCTTGTAGGCTTTAGACCGCTGCACAATGCAACGTGCCTTGTTTGAGACATCAGGGAGTTCTTGCCTAGTAAGGTAAGCCAAGAAGGGTTCTGTCCACGGGGCGATGACAGCCATAATCATGTGGGCTGAAGGTGTTATTTCGGTGGCAGAGCCTCCGATTACGTCAGAGTGTTCGGGGTCTGGTGTTGTGGCCGGATCCGGACTGTTATTGCCGGCCTCCCCATCCCACACCACGGATGGCTTAAACAGCCTTTCCAAGAAGATATTAGGTGGGATAGGGTCGCGCTTAGCGCTGATGCGGGCGAGGATATCCGCCGCTTGGTTGTTTTCTCGGACCATGTGGTGGAATTCGAGGCCCTCAAACCGAGCTGATATTTTGAGGACGGCGTTGCGGTAAGCCGCCATTTTTGGGTCCTTGGCGTTAAAGTCCCCATTTATTTGAGATATTGCGAGGTTAGAATCCCCCCGCACCTCTAGGCGTTGATTGTCCATGGAGACTGCCATCCGGAGAACATGCAACAGGGTCTCATATTCTGCTGCATTGTTGGAGTCTATGTATAATATTTGGTGTACGTATTGGACTGTATCTCCGATGGGGGATGTCAGGACAACGCCTGCCCCCAGACCAGCCAGCATCTTAGAGCCGTCAAAGTGCATGATCCAATTGGAGTACGCTCTGTATTGTTTAGGGAGTTCGGCTTCCTTCCATTCGGCGACGAAATCAGCCAGTACTTGCGACTTAATGGCTCGCCGTGTTTTATATGTTATGTCGAACGGGAGGAGCTCGATAGCCCATTTAGCAATCCGGCCCGTGGCATCGCGGTTATTTATTATGTCGTTCAATGGTACTTCGGAGGCCACCGTAATTGAACACTCTTGAAAGTAGTGTCGTAGTTTCCGGGATGCCATGAAGACCGCGTATGCTATCTTTTGATAATGTGGGTACCGTGATTTGCATGGAGTGAGGACGGCGGATACGTAGTATACCGGCTTTTGAAGCGGGAACTTATGTCCGTCCGTCTCTCGTTCAATGACGAGCACTGCGCTTACAACTTGGTGTGTTGCCGCTATATATAACAGCATTGGTTCGCCGACATTTGGTGCGGCCAATATTGGGTTGGTGGCGAATACGACCTTTATTTCTTCCAATCCGGCCATGGCCGCATCCGGCCACTCTAAGTGTTCGGTGCGTCGAAGAAGGCGATAAAGAGGTAGTTCCTTTTCTCCTAATCGGGAGATAAAGCGGCTTAAGGCAGAAACGCATCCAGTTAACTTCTGGATTTGCTTGAGGTCTGTTGGGATAGCCAATTGTGACAAAGCTCGGATTTTAGCCGGATTTGCTTCAATTCCTCTATTGGAGATGATGAAGCCCAAGAGCTTTCCGGCGGGCATGCTGAAAACGCATTTTTCCGGATTGAGCTTGATGTCATATGTTCGGAGATTGTCGAACGTGAGCCTCAAGTCGTCCATTAAGGATTCGACGTGTCTTGTTTTAATGACCACATCGTCTACGTATGCCTCCACTATTTTGCCAATTTGTGTTTCCAGGCATGTCTGAATCATGCGTTGATAGGTTGCACCGGCGTTTTTGAGCCCGAAAGGCATGGTGTTAAAACAGAAGGGGCCGTATGGAGTGATGAATGCCGTTGCGGCTTGATCGGGATCCGCCATCTTAATTTGATGGTATCCGGAGTATGCGTCCAGGAAGCACAATGAGTTGTGTCCTGCGGTTGCATTGATAATTTGATCGACGCGGGGGAGGGGGAAGGGATCCTTGTGGCAAGCCTGGTTAAGGTCCATGAAATCGACACATAGGCACCAGGATTTTTCCTTCTTTGGTAGCATCACCAGGTTTGCTAGCCAGTCCGGATGTTTTATTTCTCTAATGAATCCGGCCTCGAGTAACTTGGCTAACTCTTCTCCCATGGCTTGTCGCTTAGGCTCAAAGAAACGCCGAAGACCAGTCAGGTTCCAGACCCTGCCTTAAGGATGGAGGCTAACACGGGAGTGACGTTGGATTGTCCTTCCGTAGAGGATTCAGATGACGTGTCTGTCACGAACTCTGAAGTGGAGAGTGCCATGAATCATCGGCGCTGGAGGGCCGCTCTCCGCGACCCCGGCTTTTCAAAAGAGGCGTTCAATGCCTTCAGCTCGGCCGATGCATACATCCTAGCTGCTCGGGATGGGCTTGCCAGAGCCACCGACCAGCATTTAAAAGATATATGGGTAAGTACAGGTTTGGTAATCATATACCAGTAGCCCCCAAGACTTGAAGCCGTTGATACAACTGATTCAAGGATCATTGTATAATCATGCACTCGCGGAGAAGAATAGCCTGCTATCTCAAGGGCTTGAAAAGTGTCAGACCCGGCTGAAAGGGCATGTAGCCCCTAAGTGTGGTTTTGGTAATTAAATGACAATCTCTATGGACTAATGTTTTCAGTGATATATATTTGATGGTTTTGTCCATAGATGGTGCCACAAGGATATTGTATGGAATCAAGGATGAAGTCCATATATATGAAGATATATTTGCCCTATGCTTTGGTATTAAATGATAATTCCTATGGAGAATCAAGTGCATTGAATCTTATATGAAGATATGTTCCATAGTGATTGAGGGAGTCCTGGATTAGGAGGTCTTCGGACAGCCGGATTATATCCTTTGGACTATGAAGATAGAAGATTGAAGACTTCGTCTCGTGTCCGGATGGGACTCTACTTGGCGTGGAAGGCAAGCTATGCAATACGGATATGTATATCTCCTCCTTTGTAACCGACCTTGTGTAAACCTAACCTCTCCGGTGTCTATATAAACCGGAGGGTTTTAGTCCGTAGGACAACATACAACCATACCATAGGCTAGCTTCTAGGGTTTAGCCTCTCTGATCTCGTGGTAGATCTACTCTTGTACTACCCATATTATCAATATTAATCAAGCAGGACGTAGGGTTTTACCTACATCAAGAGGGCCCGAACCTGGATAAAACATCGTGTCCCATGCCTCCTGTTACCATCCGCCTTAGACGCACAGTTCGGGACCCCCTACCTGAGATCCGCCGGTTTTGACACTAACATTGGTGCTTTCATTGAGAGTTCCTCTGTGTCGTCGCCGTTAGGCTTGATGGCTCCTACTATCATCGATGGCGATGCAGTCCAGGGTGAGACTTTTCTCCCCGGACAGATCTTTGTATTCGGCGGCTTTGCACTGCGCGCCAATTCGCTTGGCCATCTAGAGCAGATTGAAAGTTACGCCCCTGGCCATCAGATCAGGTTTGGAAGCTTAAACTACACGGCCAATATCCGCGGAGACTTGATCTTTGACAGATTCGAGCCTCTGCCTTGTGCGTCACGCAGTCACGATGAGTACGATTTAGCTCTACCATCGGACAGCATTCAGGCGATCGCACCGGCAGCCGCTCCGACCCTCAATTTGGAGCCGGTTGCGCCGCCCATGGACGGGTGGATGGACCCGCCACGGAGGCGTTACCCTCAGCAGCAATCGAGCCGAACATCGACCTTACCTTGCACGAGAGCCGTCTTGTTAAACTGCCGGATTCTTCTCCGGCCACGGACTCCGAACCGCCTGCGCCCGTGCCCATCGAATTTGGCTGGGCGCCGATCATGGAGTTTACCTCCGCGGATATCTTTCAGCACCCGACCTTCGGCGACATACTGAACTCATTAAGGTCTCTCTCCTTATCAGGAGAGTCCTGGCCAAACTATGTCCGGCAGGACTGGGATGCGGACAACGAAGATATTCGCGGCCCACCCACCACCCACTTAGTAGCCACTGTTGATGACTTAACCGACATGCTCGACTTCGACTTCGACGACATCGACGGTATGGACGACGATGCGGGAGACGTAGAGGAACCACTACCCATGGGGCACTGGACAACCACCTCATCATACGATATATACATGGTGGATACACCCAAAGAAGGCAATGGCAATGAGACAGTGGAGGATGACCCCTCCAAGAAGCAACCCAAGCGCCGACGTCAGCGGCGCCGCTCTAAGTCCCGCCAAAGCAAAAGTGGTGATACCGGCACAGATAACACTCCGGATAGTGCCGAAGACAACAACAACCCCCTCCAGCAAGATTTAGAGCAGGAGGATGGAGGAGCCAGCCCTCCTGAGAGAGCGGCAGACGGAGAGGCGGAGGATGATAATTACATGCCCCCCTCCGAAGACGAGGCAAGCCTCGGCAATGACGAATTCTCCGTGCCAGAGGATCCCGTCGAACAAGAGAGCTTCAAGCGCCGGCTTATGGCCACGGCAAATAGCCTTAAGAAAAAGCAGCAGCAGCTTCAAGCTGATCAAGATCTGCTAGCTGTCAGATGGACTGAAGTCCTCGCGGTCGAGGAACATAAACTCGAGCGCCCCTCCAAGAGTTACCCCAAATGCAGGCTGCTACCTCGACTGGAGGCAGAAGCATATGATGCGGCTGATCGGCCACCTTGTGGCCGTGATAGAGAGGCATTCCAGCCAAAAAGCTCAGCCCGCACCCCGATGCCATTCAAATAAAAAAGCATGGGGAAACACACCAGACCTGCGAGATGTATTGGAGGACAAACATGCAAGATCGATCTATGGATCACGAGGGCGCGCCACTATGCGAGACGATAAACGTCATGCCGGATACAGTAAAAGTAAATCCGGCCGGGCCGAACACAGCGGGCAAGACCCATTTGAGCTGCGATGCGATATAGCCCAATACAGAGGCGCCGCACACCCCTTATGCTTCACAGACGAAGTAATGGATCATCAAATCCCAGAAGGTTTCAAACCTGTAAATATTGAATCATACGATGGCACAACAGATCCTGCGATATGGATCGAGGATTTCCTCCCCTACATCCACATGGCCCGCGGTGATGACTTACACGCCATCAAATACCTCCCACTAAAGCTCAAAGGACCAGCGCGGCATTGGCTTAACAGCTTGCTAGCAGAGTCCATTAGTTGTTGGGAAGATCTGGAGGCCGCATTCCTTGACAACTTTCAGGGCACTTATGTGCGACCACCAGACGCTGATGACTTGAGCCACATAATTCAGCAGCCAGAAGAATCGGCCAGGCAATTCTGGACTCGGTTCCTAACAAAGAAAAATCAAATCGTCGACTGTCCGTATGCAGAGGCCCTAGCGGCTTTCAAACACAACATCCGCGACGAGTGGCTAGCCTGGCACCTTGGTCAGGAAAATCCAAAATCTATGGCAGCCCTCACGACGCTCATGACCCGCTTTTGCGCGGGAGAAGACAGCTGGCTGGCTCACAGTAACAATATGTCAAAGAACCATGGTACCTCGGATACCAAGGACGATAATAGCAGGTCACGTCGCAACAAACATAAGCGCCGCATTAACAGCGATAATACTGAGGATACGACAGTCAATGCCGGATTTAAAGGCTCTAAACCCGGTCAGCAGAAAAAGCCATTTAAACAAAGTACGCCGGGCCCGTCCAGTTTGGACCGTATACTCGATCGCTCGTGTCAAATACACGGCACCCCAGACAAGCCAGCCAATCACACCAACAGGGATTGTTGGGTGTTCAAGCAGGCCGGCAAGTTAATTGCCGAAAACAAGGATAAGGGGTCACATAGCGATGATGATGAGGAGCCCCGGCAGCCACACACCGGAGGACAGAAGAGGTTTCCCCCACAAGTGCGGACGGTGAACATGATATACGCAACCCACATCCCTAACAGGGAGCGGAAGCGTGCGCTCAGGGACGTATATGCATTGGAGCCAGTCACCCCAAAGTTCAACCCATGGTCCTCCTATCTGATCACTTTCAATCGCAGGGACCACCCCACTAGTATCCGTCATGGCGGATTCGCTGCACTGGTTCTAGACCCAATCATTGACGTATTTCACCTCACTCGAGTCCTTATGGATGGCGGCAGCAGCCTGAACCTGCTTTATTGGGTATAGACCCCTCAAGGATCAAACCCACAAAAACGACCTTTAAAGGCATTATTCCAAGTGTAGAGGCCCATTGCACAGGCTCAATTACACTGGAAGTGGTCTTCGGATCCCCGGATAACTTCCGAAGCGAAGAATTAATCTTCGATATAGTCCCGTTCCGTAGTGGTTACGACACACTGCTCGGGCGAACCGCATTTGCGAGATTCAATACGGTACCACATTATGCATACCTCAAGCTCAAGATGCCAGGACCTCGTGGGGTTATTACAGTTAATGGAAACACAGAGCGCTCTCTCCGAACGGAGGAGCACACTGCGGCCCTCGCGGCAGAAGCGCAAAGCAGCCTCTTAAGGCAATCTACCAGTTCGTCGTTTCAAAACCCGGACACCTCGAAGAGCGCTCGGAGTAATCGGCAATTAGACCGCCTGGCGCGATCTGAGCTCGCGTAGCAATGCGGCCCCCACCCCAGTCCCAGCCAAATGGCGAAATCCGTGCCACACGTACATAATTACGCATTAAAAATACCATGGGCGCAGGTGGGGAGGGGGGCACAACTGCGGCACGCCCCAAGACGCGGCTTAAACCACACTAGGGGCTTCCCGCTTTGTTATTTTTTCTCTTTTTCCGGACTTTAATCTCTGGAAACCCTGTCCGGCAGCACTATTGCCGAACACATGATGCAGCAACCAAGGAGGCAGAAAGCTACGTCACACCACGGAATTCCCAGGTGGATTACAGTAACGAGCGAAATATTTGATTTAGTACTATTCCTCAGCTTGCCCTTGGAAGGGACACAGTCCTACTCTTTGCTTATCGCACTATCTGTACCATTCTACTTTAACGCACCTTTTTTAATAAACAATGCATAGCATTACGACTATTATTGCATTCTTGTTTTGTATATATGTGTTCATTAATGACGCCTTGCAACCGTACACTTTTGTACAACCAATACACCAGGGGCTTACGTACCCCACAATACGGTATGAAAAGTCTGAACACTTACACAATTGCGGCACCCTGAACTTATAGCATTATATGCATCAGCTCCGAATCATGCCTTTGGTCAAATGTTGGGTTTGCCCGGCTCCTATGTTTTGGTACCTTACGTTCCGCTCTATCGGCTAAGGTAGCGCTAGGAGAACTACTGCGATTGTGCCCTGGTTCTGCTGGGCTAAGAACCTCAGTAGAGAAAGCTAAAACTGACTGTCATGATAAGGCGAGAGACTGATCGCTGTTCGGCGAGGTTTTCGAGTCCCTAAAGACTTATGCCGCTTCGATCGAGGGGTCGGCCCTGTCCGGCTTAAAGGCGTGTATCGCGCCCCGAATTCGGCCTTCTGAATACCAGGGGCTTCGCCGAAATTTAAAATTATAGAATTCTATGGCTAAGTGAGAGTGATAAAGCATTATTAGTCCGGTTACCTTGTTCGTTGTGCTGAGCGCCTCCCTCGAAGGACCCAAATATGGGAACAAGAGTGCTCGGGTTTATCCCGAACACCCCAGCACTCGTGGCATGGGGGCAGAAGCCGAGGGCTAGCCATCTCTCAGATTGGATAAACAGCCAAACAGAAGGTAATATTTTAAATTCAAACAAGCGTTGCATAGCACATATGAAACAAGTTTTCATAAATACAGGATCACACGAGCAAGTTCACTCAAATATTACATCTTTTGTACACTCGTCCGCTATGAGACGGGCACCCGGCAGAACACCCTTGTAATACATCTTGGGGTGGCGGTGCTCCTTGCCCTCCGGCGGCCCTTCCTTGACCAGCTTCACGGCATCTAGCTTGACCCGCTGCAATTTCACACAGGCGAAAGCCCGGCGTGCACCTTCAATGCAGACGGATCGCTTGACAACCTCCAGCCGCGGGCAGGCATCCACAAGCCGCCTCACCAGGCCGAAGAAGCTGTTCGGAAGGGCGTCGCCAGGCCACAGCCAGACTATAAAGTCCTTCATAGCCTGTTCGGCCGCCTTATGTAGCTCGACCAGCTGCTTCAGTTGGTCGCTCATTGGCACCGGGTGTTCGGTCCCAGTATACTGAGACCAGAACAACTTCTCCATGTAGCTCATTAGCTTCCCTCCTCGGCCTAGTAAAATTGTGCGGCATCGGACACGCTGCGGGGCAAATCTGCGAATGCTCCTGAAGAGCTCCGGATTTGGGTAAGTAATCGGTGATTTACTTTTACATGCTTGCTTTGCATATAGAATGCCTTACCCGCCGCTATCTTCTTCATTATGTCAATCTCCTGGAGGGCCTTTTGGGCTTCGGCCTTGGCACTTTTTGCGCTCTCGAGGGCCGCGGCAAGCTCAGAGTCTCGCGTCTTCGAGTCAAGCTCCAACGCCTCGTGCTTCATCACGAGAGCCTGGAGCTCTTTCTGCACCTCGCCCACCCGAGCCTCTTGTTTTTCTCGCTCGGTGCGCTCCTTGGCCGCTTTATCTTCGGCCTCGGACAGCACTTGCTTTAGGGTCGCCACTTCGGTCGTGCCCCCTGGCAAATTCATGATGATCCTGTCATTTTGCAATCGCATTCTTTTTATACATATCCATAGACTAGGTACTACTTACCTTTGTTCTCCTCGAGCTGCCTCTTGGCAAGGCCGAGCTCGTCCTGGGACCCTTTCAGGTCCTGCTTCAGTACGGTGATCTCCGTAGTAAGTGCGGCGGACGCCAGCAGTGAAGCCTACATATGCATATTGACATACTTATATTAGACTCCTGCGATATTGTTTGATCCTCTGTTCGGCTTTTCTTTGGGAACACTGAACAGAGCATCAGGGGCTACTGTCTATGCGGTAATATTTTTCCTATATTTTAAACACTTACCTCAAAGCCTGTTAGAAGGATGGCACAGGCTTCAGTCAATCCGCTCTTGGCGGACTGAACCTTCTGGATCACCGCACTCATGATAGTGCAGTGCTCCTCGTCGATGGAAGCGCTGCGAAGCGCTTCCAGCAGATTATCCGGTGCCTCTGGATGGACAGAGGTCACCGGTGCATGCGTCTTGCCCCTCTTAGAAGGAGGCCGCCTGCCCGAGTCCGGAACCATTGGAGGTTCCGGCATGGTGTTCGGCTGAGGGCCGAACTCGGAGCCCTCAGGGGCCTTGTCCCTCTGCTCCCGGAGTCCGGGAGGCCGCCTTGAGGCGCCTCTGGGACTGTCTCCCCTCGACCCGGTGCCTCTTGAGACAGCACCTCAGCGTCGTCCGCAGGATGGGGGGAGGTGGCGGTCAGAACTGGATCGCTATCCATATTCGACGAGCCCAAGCAGCCGTCCGATGATACATCGATACTAGCTCGGGGCAACCTGCATTATCACATTCGGCGTTAGGTAAAGTAGTGCAGAAAAGGAGTGCTACGAGTGACTCTGGTATCCAAATACTTACGACTTCCCCAGGGGCTTGACCCTGGGCAGCCACTCGTCTTCGCCATCGGCGGTGGTAGTAGAGCTGTCCGGAAGGAGAGTCCTTCCCTTCTTGGATCCTTCGGCCTCCCCGGTTGGGGTGGCCTTCCTTTTCTTGTCTCCCGCGTCTGGAGGGGGAGCATCTTCTTCTTCCTCCTCGTCTTCGGGGGAGGATTGCGCCGTAGAGTCCTCGGACGGTGAGTCCGATGTCGCCTGGCGTCCGGAACTCTTTCGAGTTCCCTTACCCTTCTTGGTCTTCTCCGGCACCGTATAAGGAGCCGGAGTCAGCATCTTCGTCAGAAGAGCGTTTGCTGGGCCTTCGGGCAAAGGAGCCGGACAGTCGATCTGTCCGGCCGTCTCCTGCCAGTCCTGTCAAAGGTATGGGAGTTTAGATCCCGCATGAAGTCAAGCTATGAAAAACATCTATCTTGTAAGAGGTAAAGCAGCTTACCACGCTGGCTTGGCGCTTCGCGCTGAATCCGCGATCCTCAGTAGTAGGAGGGGGGACCTCGGCGCTCTGTAACAGCACCCTCCAGGCATCTTCGTGAGTTGTGTCGAAGAGCCTGTTCAGAGTTCGGTGTTGTGCCGGGTCGAACTCCCACAGGTTGAAGGCCCGTTGTTGGCACGGGAGGATCGGCGGTTGAGCATGACCTGGACTACGTTGACGAGTTTGAGCTTCTTGTTCACCGTGTTTTGAATACATGTTTGGAGTCCGGTCAGCTCTCCCGAACTACCCCAGGACAGGCCCTTCTCTTGCCAGGAGGTGAGCCATGTGGGGAAGCCAGATCAGAACTCAGGGGCCGCTACCCATGTAGGGTCACGCGGTTCGGTGATGTAGAACCACCCCGATTGCCACCCCTTTATGGTCTCCACGAAGGAGCCCTCGAGCCATGTGACGTTGGACATCTTGCCCACCATGGCGCCTCCGCACTCCACCTGGCAGCCGTTCCCTACCTTCAGCTTGACATTAAAAGTCTTCAGCCATAAGCCGAAGTGGGGCTTGATGCGGGGGAAGGCCTCGCACACGACGATAAACGCCGAGATGTTGAGGATGAAGTTCGGGGCCAGATCGTGGAAATCCAGGCCGTAGTAGAACATGAGCCCCTGGACAAATGGGTGGAGAGGGAATTCCAGACCGCGGAGGAAATGGGTGAGGAACACTACCCTCTCATGGGGCCTGGGGGTGGGGATGAGCTGCCCCTCGTCTAGAAGCCGGTGCGCGACGTCGTCGGGCAAGTATCCGGCTCTCCTCAGCTTCTTGATGTGTCCCTCCGTGACGAAGGAGACCATCCACCTGCCTCCCACTCCAGACATGGTTGGAGAAGGTCGAGGTGGGAAATGCAAACTTGGGCGCTGGAGCTCGAGTGCGCGGAAACGGATGAGCAAAGGAGGAAGAAGGCGTGGATGAAAAGGAAAATCTTTATCCCTTTATATGGGCGGACGAAACTATGCACCCCCCACTAGCCTGGTAAAACTCGCTTATCCCCCAAGCGTCGTAATCGATGGCGCCGTTGGGTTACCCACGCCCGTATTGATGAGAATCCCGTGATAAGGGGACACAATCTCTGCTTTGACAAGACGTGTCAACAAACTGCCTTGCGTTATGTGCGGGGCTAGTCAAAGGAAACGGTTCGAATAATCACCGGGCCATGACATAATGTCGTGTTGCCAAAACAAGTCAGCAAATTGGATTTGTGGAAATATTATTCTCTCTACGGTGGTGTGTGGAATTTATTTTGCATGGTCGGACACTATCCTTGTATTCAAATTCTTCCGTGGTGTATTCGGAGGAGGAACCCGCCTTGCAATGCCGAAGACAATACTGCGCGCCAGACTCATTGTCATTGAAAGCCTGGTTAAGGGGCTACTGAGGGAGTCCTGGATTAGGGGGTCTCCGGATAGCCGGATTATATCCGTTGGACTATGAAGATAGAAGATTGAAGACTTCGTCTCGTGTCCGGATGGGACTCTACTTGGCGTGGAAGGCAAGCTAGGCAATACGGATATGTATATCTCCTCCTTTGTGACCAACCCTGTGTAAACCTAACCTCTCCGGTGTCTATATAAACCGGAGGGTTTTAGTCCGTAGGACAACATACAATCATACCATAGGCTAGCTTCTAGGGTTTAGCCTCTCTGATCTCATGGTAGATCTACTCTTGTACTACCCATATCATCAATATTAATCAACCAGGACGTAGGGTTTTACCTCCATCAAGATGGCCAGAACCTGGATAAAACATCGTGTCCCCTGCCTCCTGTTAACATCCGCCTTAGACGCACAGTTCGGGACCCCCTACCCGAGATCCGCAGGTTTTGACACCGACAGTGATGCTTGAAGTGCATTGGGTTGTTTTGTGAAGTCTTCCATCAAAGCATCCGAAGAAGTCCTCATGGTATCCTTCTCTGGATACCTCATGCACATGGGCTTGTACCATATATACGGGGTCGAGTGTGAACTCTCTGGATACCCCGTGCTCACGGGGCCTAGGTGTTGGCTCTTGAGATCCCATATCCAGTAAGGTTTCAAGTTGGTCTTCGGGTACTTCTATTGAAGCCATCAAGATTGGTTTCAATGCCTAATCTAATTATGTTTGTGATGGAGTTCATTGGAGGATCTCAAAGATTGATATATTTGGGCTTTTGAGGATCAAGGCTTGAGAGAGTAATCAAAGAGAAGAACTCAAGTTATGGTTTCAAGACAAGATCATGGTGAGCTCATGTGTTGGGTTTAGGTTGATCAAGTCTTGAATCAAACAACTAGAGTGAAGAATTCATTGTGCCTCTCAAGATATTATGATGGAGGGCTTTTAAGGATCAAGGGCTTGAGATAATAATCAAAGAGAAGAATTCAAGTTATGGTCTCAAGACAAGATCATGGTGAGCTCATGTGTTGGGTTTCGGTTGATCAAGTCTTGAAGCAAGCAACTAGAGTGACGAATTCATTATGCCTCTCAAGAGATTGTGATGGAGTTTTTAGAAGGGCAAGTTGTGGCCAAGATGATATTCATAGTGGAACTTGATATGGCCATGAAAGAGTCTTTGGTGATATCGTCTTGAAGCAATTAAGGGAAATGAAGAGTTCATTGTGTCTTTCAAGAAACCAAGATGGAGCTTGGAGTAAAGATGTTGGTTGACCAAGATGAAGCTCGAAGATTATATCTAGATGGTCAACTCTCAAAGCGCAAACATTGTACCACGTGGGATCAAGTGATCTAGTGGTATGGTAAGTAATTGTGAATTGTGCTTTGTTACCTAACCCATGCTATGTGTTTGTTATGTCTATGTGGGTTAGGTGTTTCTCATGGGCTTGCATCAAAAGGAAAGATCTCAAGTAGCCTATGTGTGGATGACATCAAGTGGTGATGGTCATCGGGTTCGAGGAGTCCAAGTGCAAGATGACAAGCCGGAGGTTATATGCTTTGAATCTTGCGGTCCACATCATGATAATGCTCATGTGAAGATGGGCTTAAGTTAAGGCTTCCCTCATTGCAATATGAGGAAGCAATTCAAGCATCTTCACCAAGTGGTTGTGGACAAGAAAGGGATTCCAACTTGGGACAAGCATTGGAGTCATCACCAAGCTCAAGTTGAATATGCAAGGCAAAGGTATACCTTAGCTAGGTTTTCCTAGTTTTGCCGGTCTCATGGTGCTTGGAGAGAGACCGGATTATAGGTTTGATACCCGTAATATCAAGAGGGACTCTCGGGCGAGTAGCTTGATCACATCGCATGTAGAGAGCTCAAACCTTTGCATTACTTGCATCATACTTTCTTGATGATCTTGGGTGGTTCTCTATGTGAGGACCTTGGGCTTTTCCCTAGCTTCAAAACGAGCCCAAGATCATCAAATTCGGAGTTCGTATGCCAAAGTTATGCATGTTTTAGTGGGCTACTGCAGGCTGTCCTGGGTACCTCGTGGGCACGGGGTTTTTGACCCCCGTGGGCACGGGCTCGTGCCGTGTGCACGGGACCCCGTGGGCACGGGGTCTAAACCCCCGTGGGCACGGGTGTCCAGGAACTGCCCGTTGAGCCCCAACGGCTAGTTTTGGGTTTTGGCTATTTAAGGGCTCCTTCCTCCCACCGGTTGGGGGGTTGTTCATTCACATTCTAAACATCATTTTGAGCCTCTTACCACCTCTCCCAAACCCCTATCTCCCCTCTAAGTGAAGGGGGGTTTGTGGATGGATCTTGGAGTCATTTGTTGATTTCCTCCATTGCATCCCCTCTCTTCAATCCCCTACTTTCTTGAGTTGCATCTTGTCAGATTGAGAGAGTGAGTTGAGCATTTGTTGCTTGACCTTGCATTGTATTTGTTGCTTTGGTTTGAGATCCCCACATCAATTTGTTCGAGTGAGAGCCCGTGAGTTTTTTACTCTTGGAGGCTTCGCCTCCTAGACGGTTTGGTGATACATTGAGAAGATTGTGAAGAGGCCTATGTGGCCAAGGTTCCCCCGGAAGCTTCCTTTTGTGGTGTGCTTCGGGGAAGGGTGTTGAAGTGGCCTAGGTGGTCAAGTTCCTCCGGAAGCTTCCGTGGTTGTAGTGTGCTCCGGAGAAGTTTGTAAAGGTGTGGTGGTCGCCTTCAAGACCAACCCCGAGTGAACCGAGGCTCATCCGTTGGGGGTGACTCGGAAGGGAGAATACGGTGAGTCACTTGGTGACGCCCCGGAGCTTTGGCTTTGGCACCGCTCTAATGGAGATTAGCACTCTCACGAGTGTGAACTTCGGGATAAATCCGCGTCTCCGACTCACTTGTGGTTATCTCATACCACACCCTTTACTTTTAGTGCCTATCTTGTTTAGCATAGGTTGTTGGTGCACTTAGTTGAGCCTAGCATATTTAGGATTTGTGCATGAAAAGTATCCATTAGTTTAATTCCGCATTCGGATAAAGCCAAATCCGTAAAAGTTTTAAAACGCCTATTCACCCCCCTCTAGTCGTCATCTAGATCATTTGAATTGGTATCGGAGCTTTGGTCTCTCCTTGGTAGGCTTCACCGCCTAGAGAGTAAAGATGTCAACTTGTGGTATAGTGCATGATGACACCTTTTGTTTTAGTGGCACAAACTATCACTTATGGAAAATTCGCATGCTGTGTCATTTCCGGACCATGGGTCCAAATTTTGTGTGAATTGTTCTTGTAGGGGCTTCTCCGTGGAAGGATGACCTTTTTCCAACTAATGAGGAAAATGATGATATGCTTTGTGGGTATGGTGCTAAGAATGCCATAATTCGGTCTACATACCTCGAAGTGTTTGAGTCAATCATGACCTGTGTGATGGCTCATGATATGTGGACCAAACTTGAAGAAATATATGGTGGGTCCAATCTTGTTGATATTCATCATATGTCGGAGGATTCAATTGAGGAGTTCTCCACATCTTCAAATCATGAAGAACTCCATATTGATTCTTCATCCATGTGCTTGGACATTTCTACTTCTTCCACCTCACCATCATATGGTATGTCCCAAGGTAATGACATGGTGAGTGGAAATATTATTTGTGATGATGATGTTGTGCTAAACATTGATTATCTTTCATGTATACATGCTAGTGTTGTAGATTCTATGGACTTGAGCATATCTAGCAAAAATGACTTACATTCTTGTGTTGATAGCCCATGCATATCATTTGGAGATTCCTTGAATACCTTTTGTGAGGATATGCTTGATACTCCTTGTTTCCATGATCTCTATGCTTCTATTTCCTCTAGTTGTTGTTTGACTAACCATGTAGAGGAAACAAGAGAAAATAGTATACACACCATTATTGAGGAAATTGCTAGAGGAGCAAAGAAGGACATCACCTCGTTGGAGAGGAAATGCTATGAGTGTCAAGAGGATGGACACGAACATCCTACTCCTGATGATAAAGAAACTCCCTCTCCAAAAGAATCATCATCAACCTCCGATATTCACATGTGCCTCATGGCAAGAGGTAATACCGAGGTATCATCTACTCATAGTAATGATAATGATGAGAGTGATGATGAATGTGATAGGGATATGAGTCAAGAAATATATGAAATTGGTAATTCTCTTCGTGGGGTAAATAAGAACACTTATGAGATATTTAAAGATCTTATTACTCATTTTGGAAAGTGTAATGATTTACTTCACAAAGAGCAAGAACAAAATGAAAAACTTGATAGTAACCTTCTTGATGCTCTAGAAACTCTTAGAGACTTAGAATCTTCCAAAGAAGAAATTGAAGTTGCTCATGATCAACTTAAAGAGGATTTTGCGCACCTTGACCTTGGCTACAAGAATGTCAAAGGAGAGCTCACCAAACTCTCTAAGTCTTATGAGGAACTTCAAGCTAGTCATGTGAAGTCTCTAGTCTCTACTAGCTCCTCTCACATTGTCAATGATGCTTGTGCTACTAACTCTACTCCTTTTGAAGCATCTATCTTGAAGGAGAATGTTGAGCTAAGGGCTCAACTTGTTTTGCTAACTAGAAATTATGGGAATTTAGAAGAAAGTCATGAAAAGCTCTCGAGCTCTCATGATGACCTTCTAATCTCCCATGAAAGGCTAAAGTTAGCTCATGAGGCTATTGTGACTAAGGTAACATCTCGTGAGCCTCATGTGGACATTAGCACTATATCTATTCAAAATGATTTATTGACATGTGCTAGTCCTAGTAATTCATCTAGACATATTATAGTCAATTCTTGTGATGAATTGCTCCCCTTGCCTTGTTGCTCTAATAATGAAGTTTCTACTCCCTCTAGTACTTTTGTTGATACTAACCTTGTAGAGGAAAACAAAGAGCTCAAGGCTCAAGTCACTAATTTGAAGAAAGACTTGGAAATGTGTCATAAAGGAAATTCCATTCTCAACAATATTTTGAGTGGTCAAAAATCCCCTCATGACATGGGTGGACTTGGTTTCATCTCCAACAACATGAAGTCCAAGAAAAGGAATAAGGGACAAGACCAAGTCAAGAATCCGGCCAACATCACATGCTTCAAGTGCAAGAATATTGGACACCATGTGAGATCTTGTCCATTGAAGAATAATGCTTCAAATGTGAAGCAACAAGGGAAGCGGCCTCAATTTCAATCTCAAGGCCAACCTCAAGTTCAATCTCAAGGTCAACCTCAAGTTAAAGAAAGGCCACTATCAATAATGAACCAAGGAAATGCTCCCCAAGTTGAGAAAGTAAAGAAGAAGAGAAGGGGGAGCACATGTTGCTATATTTGTTGTGAGAAGGGACACATATCTTCATCTTGTCCCAATGGTAACATCCCTAAGCCTCCTCTAGTCAATGATCCTTATTCGCTTAGGAAAGATGTTCTTGGCAATTTGTTTGCCAAGTTTGTTGGCGCCCAAAGTGGTTTGGAAATGGAAAAGGCCATTTGGGTTGCCAATCCTATTGTGAATAACTTCTTAGGACCCAATTTGGTTGGGGACCATCAAGCTCAACCTTGATCAATAGGTGTGTGGAGGACATTGGAGATTTGGCTAGTTCATGAAGAAAAATAACATTCACCATTTATTTGTTCGAGCCAAGTCATGTGGATTATCTTTATTTTATCTATCCAATGTTCCTCCTTGCGGTAACTTGTATTTTTATTGCTTACATTGGAAGTTACTCGCCCCTTGCATGCTTAGGTTTTGTATCTAGCATGTGCATTTATATGTTGTGCTTCCTAGTATGCTTGATTTGTGTTATCTAGCATGTGTAGGTTGCATTGCACATCATAGTGCTTCTTGTTCTCTTGAGCCTTATTTGTATGTTGTTTGGCTCTTGCGACATATTAATGGATCATCACATTATGGGGAGTGTTATGTTTTGTGCGCATCACAAACCAAAAATGTGAATATGAGAAATATTACATAGAATTGATACTCAATATTATCTATTCACTATGTGGTATGTCAAGCTCATTTGAAATTCAGATTCTCAGAGTATCCATTAACTATCTCTTGTAGGTGGTTATTTGCCTCTGTTGTGTGCTTGCCGTGGTATCCAGAAATTTGCACCAGAAAAGTTCTGGATACCCCGTGCGCACGGGGTCTTTTGACCCCTGTGCGCATGGGGTGTTGCGTAACTCTCTGGGTACCCCGTGCGCAAGGGGTCTTTTAACCCCCGTGCGCACGGGGTACTATGTAACTCCCTGGATACCCCGTGTGCACGGGGTCTTTTGACCCCCGTGCGCACGGGGTGGTTGTTGATTATGATCTTGTGCTTCTTCGGATTCTACCACTGAGTGTTAATTCCAAATACCAATTGGTATTTCTTCTTGTGGTAGAATTTTATGATCATCTTCTTCTCGGCTTGTGCTTCAACTTGCCTTATCTCACTACTTGTACTATATTTTATCTACTTGAGTGAGATAAGCCTTTGAGCATGTGTGTAATGTATATCCTTTATGCTCTTTGGTTTTTGCTTAGTTCATATGTTGTACTTTGTGTGCGGTCCTGTGTGGATTCGTCATTTTGATATAATTTGGACAACTTGAATGCTTTATGTCATTATTGGAGTATTCATCTTTTAAGTGTTCTTTTGTCCAAATTATATCTCTTTGGATCTTGGTAGGCTTGTGCATGCATATTTATTTATGTACTTCTTCATGCCTTGCTTGCACTCTTGATCCTCTATATAGGGTAAACTCCATAATATCATTAATGGTTAAAGGTGTGCATGAAATTCAATTTCATATCCTTTTGCACATACTTATTGTGGAGTTTGCCCTATGTATTGTGGTTGTGCTTACTACTTCGGACCCAATATGTTTGGGGACCATTTTGTACCTTAATGTGTTTTAGGTACCTTGGAGAAGCATTGGATGCTTGGCTTATTCACGAGGAAGGTGGAGACACCGTGGGAAATTATTAGAGCCAAGCTTGATTGATTCTTTGATTTGAGGGAGAAGATAAATGAAAACCCAGTTCGGTCGTAAGTATTTCATTATCATCATGAAAACCCGGTTAACCAAAATTTGGGTCTATTTGTTGGATATGAATCAAACTCCCACACATACTGTATTCTCAATAAATCCACGGGATGTATTGAGAAAACAGCGAATGTGGAGTGTGATGAGAATTACAGCTTCCATGCGGAGCAATTTGTTTCAAGTGTTGTAGGTGATGAGGCTCCTTCCCGAGATACAAGTACAATGGGGGTTGGTCATATTATTCCACAAGAAAAACCCCTTGTCCATGTAGAAGAAGAAGGAGTAAGAGCCCCTCTTGTGGATCCACCACAAGGGAAGTCATCACCCCCAACATAAGAACAAGATGCTATGGTAGATCATGTACCTATCCAAGAACAAGATCAAGTCCCTCATGTTACCTTACTAGATCAAGGGCCCCTTGAACCAATGCTCTCTCTCTCTCTCGGTAACAAGTACTTACTTCATGCATTTATTTAAATTAGAGTCAACATTGTGTATGTTGCATCATAGCATGATTAGTACTTGTTGAGTGAGTGCTTGTATGTTTTGCATATATGTTTGCACTCATGAGTTGTTGGATATATTTTGGACCCATGCTTAGCATGATTATCATATTGGATATCTCCATTATCCCTTGTCCAAAATATGTTCATTGGATCCTTTGAATGTTTGATTCTCTTGTCATATCTTTTTGGTGCATTCTATGGATCCTCAATATAGTGTGAATTTCTTCGTTTGTTCGTAACTGGATATGTGCATTTGATTCCACTCACAATATGAGAAATGCACAAATTAAGGAGGAACTCATACTATATTGGTCGTCTAGATTTTTCTTCCATTTTGGCACTTGTTGCCAATGGGGGAGAAGTTTAGAGGGTTTAGGTGAAGTGGGTTGGTTCTTGTCATTCCTGCTTATCTACTTTTGTTGTGCTTGCTCATTGCATGGATGTGTATATAGAGGAAACTCCACCAAGTTATTTCCTGTGCATATATTGTGGGGGAGTTTGCTCTATATATTGTGGTTCCTCTAGCATCAAATTCTTGTGTAGTATTTCGATGCTAGTACAACCGGTTTGGACAACATCAACTATCTTTGTGATGTTTGAGGCTATCAAAACCACCTCAAGTATACAATTTATTCTCTGATAGATTGCATACTTGTTTTAAATTCATTGTATAAACCCTCTTGTTGAGATTGTCATCAATTACCAAAATGGGGGAGATTGAAAGGACATGTAGCCCCTAAGTGTGGTTTTGGTAATTAAATGACAATCTCTATGGACTAATGTTTTCAGTGAGATATATTTGAAGGTTTTGTCCATAGATGGTGCCACAAGGATATTGGATGGAATCAAGGATGAAGTCCATATATATGAAGATATATTTGCCCCATGCTTTGGTATTAAATGAAAATTCCTATGGAGAATCAAGTGCATTGAATCTTATATGAAGATATGTTCCATAGTGATGCTTGAAGTGCATTGGGTTGTTTTGTGAAGTCTGCCATCAAAGCATCCGAAGAAGTCCTCATGGTATCCTTCTCTGGATACCCCGTGCACACGGGCTTGTACCATGTGCACAGGGTCGAGTGTCAACTCTCTGGATACCCCGTGCTCACGGGGCCTAGGTGTTGGCTCTCGAGATCCCATATCCAGTAAGGTTTCAAGTTGGTCTTCAGGTACTTCTATTGAAGACATCAAGATTGGTTTCAATGCCTAATCTAATTATGTTTATGATGGAGTTCATTGGAGGATCTCAAAGATTGATATATTTGGGCTTCTGAGGATCAAGGCTTGAGAGAGTAATCAAAGAGAAGAATTCAAGTTATGGTTTCAAGACAAGATCATGGTGAGCTCATGTGTTGGGTTTAGGTTGATCAAGTCTTGAAGCAAACAACTAGAGTGAAGAATTCATTGTGCCTCTCAAGATATTATGATGGAGGGCTTTTAAGGATCAAGGGCTTGAGAGAATAATCAAAGATAAGAATTCAAGTTATGGTTTCAAGACAAGATCATGGTGAGCTCATGTGTTGGGTTTAGGTTGATCAAGTCTTTAGGCAAACAACTAGAGTGAAGAATTCATTGTGCCTCTCAAGATATTATGATGGAGGGCTTTTAAGGATCAAGGGCTTGAGAGAATAATCAAAGAGAAGAATTCAAGTAATGGTCTCAAGACAAGATCATGGTGAGCTCATGTGTTGGGTTTCGGTTGATCAAGCCTTGAAGCAAGCAACTAGAGTGACGAATTCATTATGCCTCTCAAGAGATTGTGATGGAGTTTTTAGAAGGGCAAGTGGTGGCCAAGATGATATTCATAGTGGAACTTGATATGGCCATGAAAGAGTCTTTGGTGATATCGTATTGAAGCAATTAAGGGAAATGAAGAGTTCATTGTGGCTTTCAAGAAACCAAGATGGAGCTTGGAGTAAAGATGTTGGTTGACCAAGATGAAGCTCGAAGATTATATCTAGATGGTCAACTCTCAAAGCGCAAACATTGTACCACATGCGATCAAGTGATCTAGTGGTATGGCAAGTAATTGTGAATTATGCTTTGTTACCTAACCCATGTTATGTGTTTGTTATGTCTATGTGGGTTAGGTGTTTCTCATGGGCTTGCATCAAAAGGAAAGATCTCAAGTAGCCTATGTGTGGATGACATCAAGTGGTGATGGTCATCGGGTTCGAGGAGTCCAAGTGCAAGATGAGAAGCTGGAGGTTATATGCTTTGAATCTTGCGGTCCACATCATGATAATGCTCATGTGAAGATGGGCTTAAGTTAAGGCTTCCCTCATTGCAATATGAGGAAGCAATTCAAGCATCTTCACCAAGTGGTTGTGGACAAGAAAGGGATTCCAACTTGGGACAAGCATTGCAGTCATCACCAAGCTCAAGTTGAATATGCAAGGCAAAGGTATACCTTAGCTAGGTTTTCCTAGTTTTTCTGGTCTCATGGTGCTTGGAGAGAGACCGGATTATAGGTTTGATACCCGTACTATTGTAGTGACCAGACCTCAAACAGTCTGATCTCTGTGCTCCGGTGTCATCCCTGGATCAGTAATGCTGACACCACACAGTACTCGGAGGATTTATAACAGAGTAGCAATCACACACTTATTACATCGAGTGTCTCCATAGAGAACTTATTACCATAAATATGGCTTAAGGCCATCTAATAACGATAACAGCGGAAGGCTTGGAAGATAAGTGAGTCCATCAACTCCAACGGCATCACTGAGTGTAGAACCATGACCTAAAACTCCTTAATCGTCGTCTAAAAAGTCTGCAACATTAACGTTGCAGCCCGAAACGGGTCAGCACATGGAATATGCTGGCAAGGTAACACATAGAGAGTAATGGAATGAAATAGCTATACTATATGCATATTTGGCTGGTCGAAAGCTCTATGTTTATAGTTTTGCATAAAGCCAATTTTTCCCTACTACAAAGGAATAAATTTATTTAACTACCTTGGTAGTTGTTAAACATTGAGAATGGTTGACAGCATCCTCAATCCCAATTAAACATCATCATTATCAAAAAACCCAACAAAATTAATTTAGAGTAACATGTTGAGATTCACATGATAATCCATGTACTAGATACTCAAAACGTCCATAACCGGGGACACGGCTAACCATGATTAGTTTAATACACTCTGCAGAGGTTTGCGCACTTTTCCCCACAAGACTCGATCGCCTCCGTTTGGTTTCTCGCACTACATGGTGTTTGAGAAACGGATGACCGAGACATAGTCTTTCAGAAGCGCTAGCACCTTACGATCGGGTAGACCGTACCACCTGCATCCCCTACATCTGCTAGTCTACCACTGTAAGAGTTCGCACGACTTAGTCAACTATGCTAGAGCCCATAATAGCTTGTGGCTGCACACGGAAGTTTCTAGTATGAATAATCTCATGATCCCTTTGAGCCTGGGTGGCGGTCCAAAAGAAAACGGGAAAATCCTGGATTACCCAGGTACCTCAATCCACCCAGATGTGTGTTTAAGTTGGCACCTTAGATAAACCATTAATTAACAAATTCACATCTGTCATGGATATCACTCACCCAATCCACGTCTACTAGCATAGCATGGCATAATAAGCAAATGTAGAAGTAACTCCCAAAGGTTTGAAAATAAACAGGTAATAGGTACTACCTCAACTACTTCCCATCCCACAATTTAATTAGATCCTAATCATGCAATGTTTGAGGATTTGATCTAATGCATTAAAACTGGGTAGTAGAAAAGGTATGATCAAAGTGTTACTTGCCTTGCTGATGATCCGGGAAACCTAGCGATTCGAAGTAACAAGCGGCGCACTCCGGGTACTCTATCGCAAACAAACAAGCACACAATAAGTACTCATCTAATGCACGGGTAAAACTCTAATAAGAGATCTAACCAGAAGGTTCAACTTAAGAACTCCGGTTTGCAAAAAGAGTCAAATCGAACGAAGCAACGAAAGTCAAACGGCGAAAGAAAACAACTTCGTTCTACTAATCTGGATCTAAGTCAAATTTTACAGTAGCAAAAACTTGTTTAAGTTGGTTAAATGGATAGAGGGTTTCGAGACGAAACTCCATGCGCTTGAATCGCCTGATTCCAATAAACGAGCGAAAAGTTATACTAAAAAGAAAATCAGATTGGAAATCACGATCAGAAAAATCACGGATTTAATCCGAGAAAAAGAAAAACGACGAACATTCGCTAGAACGAACGAACGGACGAACGCTTGCTAATTAAATAAATCGGAAAAACCAATCTATTTAAAAAAAACCGAAACTAAAAAAATAAAAACCAACGAAAAACCGACGGAAAAACCGAACGGTTTTTCGAAAAAAAATAAAAAAAACGGCACGGATTTCGAGACGACCTCGGTAGAGGCGGCGGGCGGCGGCGGCGGCGGGGCGGCGGCTAGGGTTTCGGGGCGGCGGCTGGGCCTTGGGCTGGCTCCCCCCGGCTTATAAAGCCTTGGCGGGCCGGAGTCCCGGTCGGACACGGCCCGTAGGTCGGTTCGTTTTTTTAAGTAATTACGCGCAGAAGAAAAATAAAAAGAAATACTAAACGGACTCGAAAAATCCCGAAATAAATTTTCCCGGGCTTCTAAAATCAAGCCGCACAAGGTGAACATTTATTTGGGGCCTAAATGCAATTTTGAGAAACGCACATTTTTCCTAAATTCAAATAAAATAACGAAAAACTCCGAAATAAAATCTTATTTGATTTTATTATTAAATCCTCAATATTTCTTTATTTTGGGAAAGTCATTTTATTCCCTCTCTCATATTTTTGTAATAGAAATAATTGATGATAAAATAATTAAAATCAAATGATCCTATTCTCAAAATTTGAGAAAACTCAAATATGAAAATAAAGAATTTCCCAACTCTCTCCGTGGGTCCTTGAGTTGCGTAGAAATTTCTAGGATCAAACCAAAAGCAAAACAAAATATGATATGCAATGATGATCTAATGTATAACATTCCAATTTGAAAATTTGGGATGTTACAAACCTACCCCCCTTAAGATGAATCTCGCCCTCGAGATTCGGGTTGTCTAGAAAATAGGTAGGGTGGTCCTTGAGCAAATCTTCCTCTCATTCCCAGGTGGCTTCATCCTCTGTGTGGTGGCTCCACTGAACTTTGCAAAACTTAATAACCTTGCTGCAAGTGACTCGGCTGGCAAACTCAAGAATCTTAATTGGTTTCTCCTCGTAGGTCAAATCGTTATCCAACTGAATTGTTTCCAATGGCACTGTGTCTCTCAAGGGTATGTCAGCCATCTCCGCGTGGCACTTCTTTAACCGAGAAACGTGGAACACATCATGAACTCCTGACAATCCTTTGGGCAATTCCAACTTGTAGGCCACTTCTCCCATACGCTCCAAAACTCGATATAGTCCTACAAATCGTGGCGCTAACTTTCCTTTAACTCCAAAATGCTTTGTTCCCCGAAGTGGGGATACTCGAAGATAAGCTCTATCTCCAACTTCATAAACAGTCTCCTTGCGTTTAGAATCTGCATAACTCTTCTGTCTGGACTGAGCTACCTTGAGCCTATCACGAATCAATTTCACCTTCTGTTCAGACTCTTTAATCAAATCAGGTCCAAACAACTGGCGGTCTCCAACTTCGTCCCACGACAACGGTGTCCTGCACCTCCTTCCGTACAAAGCTTCGAAAGGGGCCATCTTTAAACTGATTTGGTAACTATTGTTGCAACAGAACTCTGCATATGGCAAATTGTCGTCTCAACTAGATCCGTAATCTAGCGCACAAGCTCTCAGCATATCCTCCAAAATATGATTGACTCTCTCGGTCTGTCCATCTGTCTGTGGATGAAAAGCTGTACTGAATTCTAGCGTGGTACCCAAAGTTTCGTGCAACTGCTTCCAGAACTTTGAGGTAAATTGGGTTCCTCTATCCGATACGATACTCCTCGGAACTCCATGCAGACATACGATCCTGGTCATGTATATCTTTGCCAACTTAGCACTGGTGTAAGTGGTCTTTACCGGGATGAAGTGAGTTACTTTCGTCAACCGATCGACTACAACCCAAATCGAGTCATAACCTGAACGAGTCCTGGGTAATCCCGTGATAAAATCCATGCCTAACTTATCCCACTTCCATTCGGGTATCGGCAATGGTTGTAACAATCCTGCTGGCTTCTGATGCTCTGCCTTTACTCTCTGACACACATCACAAACTGCTACATACTCCGCAATATCCTTCTTCATTCCGGTCCACCAGAAAATATCTTTCAAATCCAAATACATCTTGGTATTTCCTGGGTGAATCGAATATGGTGAATCGTGTGCCTCTTGCAGATTTAGCTTCCTAATCTCCGGGTCATTGGGCACGTAAACACGGTCTTCAAACCATAGGGTGTCGTGCTCATCTTCACGAAATCCTTTAGCCTTTCCTTCGCTTATTTTCTCCTTTATAGAGGCAATCTCCTTGTCAGTCTTCTGAGGTTCTCTGATTCTATCCATCGAAGTTGACTGAATCTCCAATGTTGCTACATAGCCTCTCGGAACTATTTCCAAACATAGTTCACGAAGATTTTCTGCTAACTCCCTTGGTATTTCTCCCGTCATTAATGTATTGACATGGCTCTTACGGCTTAATGCGTCAGCTACTACATTAGCCTTTCCGGGATGGTAATGCAATCTCATATCATAATCCTTGATGATCTCCAACCATCTCCTTCGTCTGAGGTTTAACTCCTTCTGTGTGAAAATGTATTTCAAACTCTTATGGTCCGTGTACACCTCACAATGGTTTCCAATGAGGAAATGTCTCCATGTTTTCAATGCATGCACTACGGCTGCTAATTCCAAATCATGCGTAGCATAATTCAACTCATGAGGTTTCAGTTGTCTTGAGGCATATGACACAACTCTCCCTTCCTGCATAAGCACTGCTCCAAGTCCTCGACGTGAAGCGTCGCAATACACCTCATAGTCCTTTGTCTGATCTGGCAAAATCAACACTGGTGAAGTAACCAAACGTTTCTTCAACTCTTGGAAACTAGTCTCACATTCCTCGGTCCATATGAACTTGGTATCCTTCTTCAACAGCTCCGTCATAGGCTTTGCAATCTTCGAGAAATTCTCAATAAATCTCCGGTAGTATCCTGCGAGTCCCAGAAAACTCCGTATCTCTCCAAACATGGTCGGTGCTTCCCACTTGGTCACGGTATCAACTTTAGTGGGATCTGCTGTTATTCCTTCTCTGGATATAACGTGTCCGAGAAATCCTACTTCCTTCAGCCAAAACTCACATTTGCTGAACTTGGCATACAACTGATGTTCCCTAAGCTTCTCAAGTACCATTCGCAAATGTTCCTTATGCTCCTCTTCATTCTTCGAGTAAACCAGGATATCATCAATGGACACCATGACGAACTTATCCAAGAACTCCATAAACACTTTGTTCATCATGTTCATAAAGTATGCAGTTGCGTTAGTCAGACCAAATGACATAACGGTATACTCGTACAGCCCATACCTCGTGGTAAAAGTTGTCTTAGGTATATCCTATTCCCAAATCTTCAACTGGTGGTATCCTGATCGCATATCGATCTTGGAAAATACCTTAGCTCCTTGCAATCGATCAAACAGATCATTGATCATTGGTAGTGGGTACTTGTTCTTGATCGTTACTTCATTCAATCCTCGATAATCAACAACCATCCTTAACGATCCATCCTTCTTCTCCACTAGAAGTACTGGCGATCCCCAAGGCGAAGAACTTGGGCGAATATATCCTTTATCCAGTAACTCCTTAATCTGCTTCTTAATTTCCACCAAATCCTTTGCAGGCATCCTGTATGGTCTCTTTGATATTGGCCCTATGCCTGGCAATAGCTCAATCAAAAACTCAATATCTCTATCCAGTGGCATGCCTGGCAACTCTTCTGGAAATACTTCAGGGAAATCCCTTACCACTGGTACTTCCTCCTGCACAACTCCTGTTAAGCAATTTACTTGAGTCCTCTTTGGCACAAGTCGGGATACATACTTGATCCTTCTCCCTTCTGGGGTGGTAAGCAAAATTGACTTACTAGCACATTCAATATTCCGTTCATACTTTGATAACCAATCCATGCCTAATATCACATCCAATCCTTGGGATTCCAATACTATTAGGTCTGAGGGAAAAACATAGTTACCAATCCTTAATGGTAACCGATCACACCATCGACGGGCCATATATTCTGCTCCAGGCGAGGTTACTAACATGGGTGACCTAAGGGCTTGGGTTGACAGGTTATACTTATCCACAAATCCCCTTGAGATGTATGAATGCGATGCACCAGTGTCAAAAAGAACGAGTGCAGTAAATGACTTAACCAAAAACTTACCTATTATTGCATCAGGCTGAGCTTCAACCTCCTCCACACTAACGTGGTTCACCTGTCCCCTGTTGAAAGGGTTCGACTTCTTCCCAGAGCTTCCATTGATATTTCCATTTTGTAATTCAGGACATTCATTGGCATAATGTCCGGTCTTCGAAGACTTAAAGCAAGTGACTTGGCTCAGGTCTTTCTTGGCTGGGGTTCATGGGTTGGTGCGATTCTGGCCGTTACTTCCTCCATTCCCATTACCATTCCTGGGGCCATTGTGATTGTGCGAGCTACCTCCTCCATGGGTATGCTGAAAATATCCTCCCGGTCTAGGGGTAAAACGTGGCTTCTGCTGAGCTCCTGAATTGTACTTTCCTTGTCCATACTTCCTCTTGCGGTTCTCAATGTGCTGCTGCTTGCCTTCAATCATAAGAGCACGGTCTACCAACTCCTGGTAGTTGTTGAAGGTTGCTACCATCAACTGCATGCTCAACTCATCATTCAGTCCTTCCAGAAACTTCTCCTGCTTAGCTGCATCCGTAGCAACATCATCTGGGGCATAACGTGCTAACTTACTAAAGTCCTCCACATACTGGCCAACTGTCCTTCCTCCTTGGCGCAAGTTGCGAAACCCACGCTTCTTCATGGCCATAGCTCCTGCTGAAACATGGGCAGTATGAAAAGCCTGCTGAAACTGGTCCCATGTGACAGTGTCTACAGGGAAAGTGGCTGTGAAATTCTCCCACCATGATGTTGCGGGTCCTTCAAGCTGATGTGCGGCAAACTTCACCTTCTCCGCATCCGTGCATCCTGCTGTGGTCAACTCTCTAGCTGTCTTGCGGAGCCAATCATCTGCTACTATTGGCTCGGTGCTACTGGAAAACACCGGCGGATTCAGCCTAAGAAAACGGGCTAAGTGATCAACAGGTGGTGGTGGTGGTGGGTTGTTGTTGTTGTTCCCCTGATTCTGATTCTGGACTAGCAACTACATCAATGTGTTCTGTTGCTGGATCAACTGGGTGAGCTCCGCTGGAAAGGTAAATCCGGGGTCACGTCTCGGAGGCATTTGAGGGTTTAGAAAAGATGAGAGTTAAGAATAGAGGGGGTCTAAAGAGAAAACACTACCCATATGCACATGAGGCAAAAGCAAACAATTCACTTCATTGAATCAAACAAGGGCATACAATCGATCTAACTATTGCAAAAGTGCTCGGACTACTATATTTACATGGTGGACTACCTCTACTGATGAGGTGGTCTACTAGAAATATTCTTCGGTTGCAGACTCCATAAATATGGCTTAAGGCCATCTAATAACGATAACAGCGGAAGGCTTGGAAGATAAGTGAGTCCATCAACTCCAACGGCATCACTGAGTATAGAACCACGACCTAAAACTCCTTAATCATCGTCTGAAAAGTCTGCAACATTAACGTTGTAGCCCGAAACGGGTCAACACATGGAATATGCTGGCAAGGTAACACATAGAGAGTAATGGAATGAAATAGCTATACTATATGCATATTTGGCTAGTGGAAAGCTCTATGTTTACAGTTTTGCGTAAAGCCAATTTTTCCCTACTACAAAGGAATAAATTTATTTAACTACCTTGGTAGTTGTTAAACATTGAGAATGGTTGACAACATCCTTAATCCCAATTAAACATCATCATTATCAAAAAACCCAACAAAATTAATTTAGAGTAACATGTTGAGATTCACATGATAATCCATGTACTAGATACTCAAAACGTCCATAACCGGGGACACGGCTAACCATGATTAGTTTAATACACTCTGCAGAGGTTTGCGCACTTTTCCCCACAAGACTCGATCGCCTCCGTTTGGTTTCTCGCACTACATGGTGTTTGAGAAACGGATGACCGAGACATAGTCTTTCAGAAGCGCTAGCACCTTACGATCGGGTAGACCGTACCACCTGCATCCTCTACATCTGCTAGTCTATCACTGTAAGAGTTCGCACGACTTAGTCAACTATGCTAGAGCCCATAATAGCTTGTGGCTGCACACGGAAGTTTCTAGTATGAATAATCTCATGATCCCTTTGAGCCTGGGTGGCGGTCCAAAAGAAAATAGGCAAATCCTGGATTACCCAGGTGCCTTAATCCACCCAGATGTGTGTTTAAGTTGCCACCTTAGATAAACCATTAATTAACAAACTCACATCTGTCATGGATATCACTCACCCAATCCACGTCTACTAGCATAGCATGGCATAATAAGCAAACGTAGAAGTAACTCCCAAAGGTTTCAAAATAAACAGGTAATAGGTACTACCTCAACTACTTCCCATCCCACAATTTAATTAGATCCTAATCATGCAATGTTTGAGGATTTGATCTAATGCATTAAAACTGGGTAGTAGAAAAGGTATGATCAAAGTGTTACTTGCCTTGCTGATGATCCGGGAAACCTAGCGATTCGAAGTAACAAGCGGCGCACTCCGGATGCTCTATCGCAAACAAACAAGCACACAATAAGTACTCATCTAATGCACGGGTAAAACTCGAATAAGAGATCTAACCAGAAGGTTCAATTTAAGAACTCCGGTTTGCAAAAAGAATCAAATCGAACGAAGCAACAAAAGTCAAACGGCGAAAGAAAACAACTTCGTTCTACTAATCTAGATCTAAGTCAAATTTTACAGTAGCAAAAATTTTTTTAAGTTGGTTAAACGGATAGAGGGTTTCGAGACGAAACTCCAGGCGCTTGAATCGCCTGATTTCGATAAACGAGCGAAAAGTTATACTAAAAAGAAAATCAGATTAGAAATCACGATCAGAAAAATCGCGGATTTAATCCGAGAAAAAGAAAAACGACGAACGTTCGCTAGAAAGAATGAACGGACGAACGCTCGCTAATTAAATAAATCAGAAAAACCGATCTATTTAAAAAAACCGAAATTAAAAAATAAAAACCGACGGAAAAACCGAACGGTTTTTCGAAAAAAAATAAAAAAATGGTGCGGATTTCGAGGCGACCTCGGCGGCGGGTCGGCGGCGGCGCGGGCGGCGAGGCGGCGCGGCTAGGGTTTCGGGGCGGCGGCTGGGCCTCGGGCTGGCTCCCCCCCGGCTTATAAAGCCTTGGCGGGCCGGAGACCCGGTCGGACACGGCCTGTAGTTCGGTTCTTTTTTTTAAATAATTACGGGCAGAAGAAAAATAAAAAAAAACTAAACGGACTCCAAAAATCCCGAAATAAATTTTCCCGGGCTTCTAAAATCAAGACGCACAAGGTGAACATTTATTTGGGGTCTAAATACAATTTTGAAAAACGCACATTTTTCCTAAATTCAAATAAAATAACGAAAAACTCTGAAATAAAACCTTATTTGATTTTATTATTAAATCCTCAATATTTCTTTATTTTGGGAAAGTCATTTTATTCCCTCTCTCATATTTTTGTAATAGAAATAATTGATGATAAAATAATTAAAATCAAATGATCCTATTCTCAAAATTTGAGAAAACTCAAATATGAAAATAAAGAATTTTCCAACTCTCTCCGTGGGTCCTTGAGTTGCGTATTAATTTCTAGGATCAAACCAAAAGCAAAACAAAATATGATATGCAATGATGATCTAATGTATAACATTCCAAATTGAATATTTGGGATGTTACAACTATCAAGAGGGACTCTCGGGCGAGTAGCTTGATCACGTCGCATGTAGAGAGCTCAAACCTTTGCATTACTTGCATCATACTTTATTGTTGATCTTGGGTGGTTCTCTATGTGATGACCTTGGGCTTTTCCCTAGCTTCAAAACGAGCCCAAGATCATCAAATTCAGAGTTCATATGCCAAAGTTATGTATGTTTTAGTGGGCTACTGCAGGCTGTCCTGGGTACCCCGTGGGCACGGGACCCCGTGCCCACGAGGCCCCATGTGCACGGGCTCGTACCATGCGCACGGGACCCCGTGGGCACGGGGTGTCCAGGAACTGCCCGTTGAGCCCCAACGGCTAGTTTTGGGTTTTGGCTATTTAAGGGCTCCTTCCTCCCACCGGTTGGGGAGTTGTTCATTCACATTCTAAACATCATTTTGAGCCTCTTACCACCTCTCCCAAACCCCTATCTCCCCTCTTAAGTGAAGGGGGATTTGTGGATGGATCTTGGAGTCATTTGTTGATTTCCTCCATTGCATCCCCTCTCTTCAATCCCCTACTTTCTTGAGTTGCATCTTGTGAGATTGAGAGAGTGAGTTGAGCATTTGTTGCTTGACCTTGCATTGCATTTGTTGCTTTGGTTTGAGCTCCCCACATCGATTTGTTCGAGTGAGAGCCCGTGAGTTTTTTACTCTTGGAGGCTTCGCCTCCTAGACGGTTTGGTAAAACATTGAGAAGATTGTGAAGAGGCCTATGTGGCCAAGGTTCCCCCGTAAGCTTCCTTTTGTGGTGTGCTCCGGGGAAGGGTGTTGAAGTGGCCTAGGTGGTCAAGTTTCTCCGGAAGCTTCCGTGGTTGTAGTGTGCTCCGGAGAATTTTGTAAAGGTGTGGTGGTCGCCTTCAAGACCAACCCCGAGTGAACCGAGGCTCATCCGTTGGGGGTGACTCGGAAGGGAGAATACAGTGAGTCACTTGGTCACGCCTCGGAGCTTTGGCTTTGGCACTGCTCTAACGGAGATTAGCACTCTCATGAGTGTGAACTTCGGGATAAATCTGCGTCTCCGACTCACTTGTGGTTATCTCATACCCACACCCTTTACTTTCCGCAATTCATACTTGCTCATATTGATATATATTGTGCTAGTTAAATTTCTTAGTAGTTCCTACATTTCCTTATCTTGTGATATAGTTTGTGCTTGCTAGTTTCTTTTAGTGCCTATCTTGTTTAGCATAGGTTGTTGGTGCACTTAGTTGAGCCTAGCATATTTAGGATTTGTGCATGAAAAGTATCCGTTAGTTTAATTCCGCATTAGGATAAAGCCAAATCCGTAAAAGTTTTAAAATGCCTATTCACCCCTCCTCTAGTCATCATCTAGATCATTTCACCAGTTGGCTGTGGTTACCACCGGACTGGAGAAATCCAAGAAGGCAACGCCTGGTAATATTCCCTTCCATCCAGAAAATGTAATCATATACCAGTAATGTTAATACTGTTGCATTTCCAATGATAGGATCAGCAGATCAACTGGAAGGGGAACTAAGAGTCACGCAGACGAGCGAACAAGAGGCCAAAAGGCAACTGGCCACAGGCGAACGTGTGCTGACACGGGTCAGGGATGAAAAGAACAAGCTGCGGGATTCCAATACCCTGCTGGGCGAAGAACTAAAAGATGTGCAAGCCCAGCTAGCTGACGCCGTCAAGGAGAATAGGAGGCTATGAGGCGGCATATTCAGTATGCTTTTGACCTTACATTTATGTAATTCAGCAAAGAAATGATCTGACAGATTTATGTCTGCAGGTATGCTGACTGGCCGTCCCGAAGAGGAAATGTCCAGCTCTAGGCGTAGAATCTTTGGAGTCTACGCATAGAATCTTCGGAGTTGAGCAAAGGGAGAAGAAGACGAACAAAGAGTACGACTCTAGGCGTAGAATCTTCGGAGTCTTGCGGCATTCCACGGGTTCGGCTCTAGGCGATTGTCAGATGCATCACGCAGGCGGTACGCTCCCCCAGTGAGAACCTCATCTATGATGAAGGGACCCTCCCACTTGGGCTTGAGTTTGCCCTTTTTCTTTTCTGGCAGGCACAAAACGAGTTCACCAACATTATAAGTCTTGGTCCGCTCTTCTCTGCTTTGGTATCTGCGAGCCTGTTGTTGATAGAATGCAGAATGGGCTTTTGCAACTTCACGCTCCTCCTCCAGGGCATCTAGACTGTCCTGCCGATCGAGCTCGGCCTCTCTCTCTTCATACATGCGCACTCGAGGTGAGTCATGAATGATGTCGCAGGGAAAAACGGCCTCTACATCGTACACCATGAAGAATGGCGTGTATCCGATAGTGCGATTGGGCGTGGTCCGCAGTCCCAGAGTACGGAGTCGAGCTCCTCAACCCAGTGTTTGTCTGATTCCTTCAAAGACCGCACGATTCTAGGCTTGATGCCGTTCATGAGAAGACCATTAGCTCGTTCGACTTGACCATTTGTTTGTGGGTGATAGACAGAGGCGTAGACGATCTTAATGCCTAGGTTAGCACACCAGGTTTTCACTTCATCGGCTGTAAAATTGGAGCCATTATCGGTGATGATGCTATGTGGGACACCATAACGATGCACTATCCACTTGGTGAACTGGTCCAGCTTCATCACTGGTCCAACTTCGGTCGTTTTAATTGGCTTGGCCTCTATCCACTTGGTGAACTTGTCTACCATGACCAGTAGATAATTTTTCTTGTGGCTTCCTCCTTTAAGGGGTCTGACCATATCAAGCCCCCAGACCGCGAAAGGCCAAATAATGGGGATTGTTTGTAGAGCGGTAGGTGGCATATGGCTTTGATTGGCAAAAGGCTGGCATCTGACACAGCTTTGGACAAGGTCCTGTGCATCTGCTCGGGCCGTCGGCCAAAAGAAACCTATATGGAAGGCTTTACTTACAAGGGCCCGAGCCATGACGTGGTGACTGCCGAGACCAGCATGGATTTCAGCCAGGAGCTGTCGTCCCTCTTATTCGGGGATACATCTTTGAAGGACTCCGGTAGCACTTTTCTTGTAGAGCTCTCCTTCATGGACCTTATAGGCTTTCGAACGCCGAACAATACAGCGAGCCTCATTCTAATCCTCGGGGAGCTCTCGCCTATTATGGTAGGCCAAGAAGGGTTCGGTCCATGGGGCAATTACTGCCATTATTAGATGGGCCGATGGTGTTATTTCGGTGGCTGAGCCCCCGATGATATCGGTATTGTGTTCGGAATCTGGGGGTATGATCGGATCTAGACTGGCGTTGCTGCTCTCATCCTGCCACACCATGGATGGCTTGAAGAGCCTTTCCAGAAAGATGTTAGGCGGGACAGGATCACGCTTAGTGCCCATGCGAGCAAGGACATCCGCCGCTTGATTACTCTCTCGAGTCACATGATGAAACTCGAGTCCCTCGAACCGAGCTGATATTTTGAGTACGGTGTTACGATAGGCCCCATCTTTGGATCTTTGGCGTCGAAGTCTCCATTTATTTGGGATATTGCGAGATTTGAATCCCCGCGCACCTTCAGGCGTTGTATGCCCATGGAGGTAGCCATCCGAAGACCATGCAATAAGGCCTCATATTCAGCTGCATTGTTGGAGTCTGTGTATAATATTTGGAGTACGTACTGGACTGTGTCTCCAGTGGGGGACGTTAAAACGACGCCTGCTCCTAAACCGGCCAGCATTTTAGAGCCATCGAAGTGCATGACTCAGTTGGAATATGTACCATACTCTTTAGGGAGTTCGGCCTCTGTCCATTCGGCGACGAAGTCGGCCAATACTTGGGATTTAATGGCTCGGCGTGGTTTGTATGTTATGTCGAATGGTACGAGCTCAATAGCCCACTTGGTAATTCGGACCGAAGCGTCGCGGTTATTTATTATATCATTGTGTGGTACTTCGGAAGCCACCGTGATCGAACACTCTTGGAAGTAGTGTCGTAGCTTCCGGGATGCCATGAAGACCGCATATGCTATCTTTTGGTAATGAGGGTACCGGGATTTGCATGGTGTGAGGACAATGGATACATAGTATACCGGTTTTTGAAGTGGAAACCTGTGTCCGTCCTCCTCTCGCTCAACGACGAGCACTGTGCTCACCACCTGGTGTGTTCCAGAGATGTATAATAACATCGGTTCGCCGACGTTTGGCGCGGCCAAGATCGGGTTGCTTGCTAAAAGAACCTTTATTTCCTCCAGTCCGGCTGTTGCCGCTTCCGTCCACTCGAAGTGGTCGGTACATCTGAGAAGGCGATAAAGTGGCAATGCTTTTTCTCCTAGTCTAGAGATAAAGCGGCTTAAAGCTGCCACGCATCCGGCTAGTTTTTGGACCTGTTTAAGGTCTGTTGGTGTAGCCAATTGTGATAAAGCTCGGATTTTGGCTGGATTTGCCTCAATTCCTCTTTTGGAAACGATGAAGCCCAACAGTTTTCTGGCGGGGACGCCGAAAACACACTTTTCCGGATTGAGCTTGATGTCATATGTCCGGAGGTTGTCGAATGTAAGACGCATGTCGTCTATTAACGACTCGACGTGCTTAGTCTTGATGATGATGTCATCCACATATGCTTCAACTGTGTTGCCAATTTGTTTCTCCAGGCATGTTTGAATCATGCGTTGGTAGGTGGCGCCGGTGTTTTTAAGCCCAAAGGGCATAGTGTTGAAGAAGAAAGGCCCGTATGGGGTGATGAAGGAGGTGGATTTGGTGGTATTCAGAGTATGCATCGAGGAAACACAGTGAGTCGTGTCCTGCAGTAGCATCAATAATCTGATCGATGCGGGGTAGGGGGAAGGGATCCTTAAGGGAAGCCTTATTGAGGTCTTTGAAATCAACGCACAGGCACCAGGATTTGTCCTTCTTTGGCACCATCACCAGGTTTGCTAGCCAGTCCGGGTGTTTTATCTCTATGATGAATCTGGCCTCGATTAACTTGGCTAGCTCCTCCCCCATGGCTTGTCGTTTAGGTTTGGAAAAGCGCCGCAATGTTTGCTTGACTGGCTTATATCCCTTCAATATATTGAGGCTGCGTTCGACTAGCCTGCATGGGATTCCTAGCATATCAGAAGGGTGCCAGGCGAATATGTCCCAGTTCTCGCGCAGGAACGTTCATAGTGAGGCGTCAACCGTTGGGTCCAACTATGCCCCGATGGAAGCTGTCTTCATGGGGTCCGTTGGGTGGACTTGAAATTTGACTATTTCTTCTGCTGGTTTGAAGGAGGTGGATTTGGGATGCTTATCAAGGATTACATCGTCCCTATCCACCATTGAGCGTAGTGTAGTTAACCCTTCGGCCGCGAGGGCCTCAGACAGTGCCTCGAGGGCCAGGGATGCTGTTTTGTTTTCGGAGCGGAGGGCTATGTCCGTATCACTAGCAAGAGTGATAGTACCGTTGGGCCCGGGAATCTTGAGCTTCATATACCCGTAATGAGGTATAGCTTGAAAGCGTATGAATGCATCTCGCCCCAACAGGGCATGATATCCACTGTTGAAAGGGGCCACTTGGAAGGTTATCTCTTCGGACCGATAGTTCTCCAACGTGTCGAATACCACCTCGAGTGTAATTTTCCCCGCGCATCGTGCCTCCCGGCTGGGAATGATCCCTCGGAAGGTCGTACTACTATGCTTGATGCGGGCTCCTGCCTATTTCCATTTTATTCAGTGTGTCCTCATAGATGAGGTTTAGTCCGTTGCCGCCGTCCATGAGCACTTTAGTGAGCCAAAAGCCATCGACAATTGGGTTGAGGACCAAGACGGCCGGTGCCCGGACTGACCGGATTTTTGGTTCGTCACTCGCGTTGAAAGTTATGGCCGTGTTGTTCCAGGGATTTATTGTTGCGACTTGGCAGACTTCGGTGAGGTTGCAGAGTGCCCTCTTGCGCCGATTGTTTGAAGCGAAAGCCTCAAAGACTGTCAATACTCTGTGGTCGTCGTATTCTGGGGGGAGTTGCTCCGTGGTGTTTTTGGTGAGGATATCCTCGCCGCTCTTGGCCACTTGCCGGAGTATCCAACATGCTCTAAGGCTGTGGGTTGGTACGGTATCCGGTGTCGTGTGTATTTTGCATGGCCTATCGAGCCATCCCTCCAGAACGGTTCCACGCCCCGTAATGGGTTTAGTTTTCTTTACTATGGGTTCAGGTGCCCCGCGAGGGTGCATCCGTTTTGCTCGCCCAAGGGGTTGGTGGAGACCGGTGGCTCCCGGCGAGCTGTCTGAGTTTTCCAGGCGCTTTCCATTGCGCAGTACTTCTATACTATAGTTGTCAAGTCCGCGAGGTGTAATACGTGACGGCGGTTGATGGCGTTGAGGATTCCTTCATCCGTGCAATTATTGCAGAATACTGAAATCGCGTCCTTGTCGCAGCAATCTTTAATCTTGTCTTTGACAAGGAGGAACCTGGCCCAAAAGTGATGGGCTATTTCCTGAGACTGCTGTCGTATGCACGTGAGGTCGCATATATCCGGATGACCAGAATTTCTTGTTGAATATTGCATGTGGTGGGTGGGTGGCTTTAAATCCGAACCCTGACCCAATTTGGAGTCCAGAGTTTGAGAAGCTTCCGAGCTTATTAGTTTGGGTTCCGAGATGTCCAATGATTTTCTGGGCCCCACGCCCGATTCCGGATTCGAAGGGCTTGGAGTGTCATTCCGCAGACAGGTATCTGGCTCTTCGAGCTCAGAAATCCGAACATAGTTCGTATTCAACATAGGGGAAGAATTATTGTTTTGCTCTTCTATGACCGCTATCTGATGGGTGATCGGCGGAGATTTGATTTCTCTCTGATTGGGTTTAAGCCCAATTTGATCATAGTCAGTAGCGGCCCCCATGGCGGTGATGTGATCCAGGAGTTCATTTAAAGACGACCACTCCGCCGGATCCATCCGTCTGGAGTATTAGGAGTCAACATAGAGGCGATTTTCGATGACCCGAGAAGTCATCGTCGGCTTAACGGCCGAACGGGCGGTCATGGTAAAGCTGCCCAGCCGGAGGGTTTGGCCTGAGGCCAGAGCTCCTCCGGAGGTGATATTTTCTTTGATAACGAGGCGAGCCATCAAACCTAACTTCGACGTCACAGTGCAACTCTCAATGGAAGTACCAATATCGGTGTCAAAACCGGCGGATCTCGGGTAGGGGGTCCCGAACTGTGCGTCTAAGGTCGATGGTAACAGGAGGCAGGGGACACGATGTTTTACCCAGGTTCGGGCCCTCTTGATGGAGGTAATACCCTACGTCCTGCTTGATTGATCTGGATGAGTATGAGGATTACAAAAGTTGATCTACCACGAGATCTTTGTGGCTATACCCTAGAGGTCTAGCCTGTCTGATTATAATTGTCTCTACGGACTAAACCCTCCGGTTTATATAGACACCGGAGGGGCCTAGGGTTACACAAAGTCGGTTACAGCGAAAGGAAATAATACATCCGAACTCCCAGCTTGCCTCCCACGCAAAGGAGAGTCCCATCCGGACACGGGAGGAAGTCTTCTATCTTGTATCTTCATGGCCCAATAATCTGGCCCATGTCACACAGGCCGGACACCCGAGGACCCCTTAATCCAGGACTCCCTCAAGTGGGGCAGGCCCCCCTTTCCTTCACCCCCTCTTCCCTTTCCTTCCCCTCCTAGTTGGACTAGGAAAGGGGGGAAGCTACTCCTAGTAGGAGTAGGATTCCCCCCTTGGGGCGCACCCCATGAGGCCGGTCGGTGCACTCCTCCACTCCTTTATATACGGGGGAGGGGGCACCCCATAGACACACAAGTTGATTTCTTAGTCGTGTGTGGTGCCCCCCTCCATAGATTTCCACCTCGGTCATATTGTCGTAGTGCTTAGGCGAAGCCCTGCGTCGGTAACTTCATCATCACCATCACCACGCCATCGTGCTGATGAAACTCTCCCTCGGCCTTAGCTGGATCTAGAGTTCAAGGGACATCACCGAGCTGAACGTGTGCAGATTGCGGACGTGCTGTGCGTTTGGTACTTGATTGGTTGGATCGTGAAGACGTTTGACTACATCAACTGTGTTACTTAACGCTTCCGCTTTCGGTGTACGAGGGTACGTGGACACATTCTCCCCGCTCATTGCTATGCATCTCCTAGATAGATCTTGCGTGATCGTAGGAATTTTTTTGAAATACTGCGTTCCAATACGGAATACATGCCTACATTATATCGATAAACTAGATCTAGTGTCGTATCGCCCTAGATTATAACTGTCTCATGATGAATATCATCTAACAAGTCACCGATCCAATGCCTGTGAATTTATCCTATATTGTTTCTGCTAAGTTACTACTGCTATCATCACTGTTATACTTGCTACAAAATTACTGCTATCACTATTACTATTACTATTGCTGCTGTCATTACTATCAAAACTATCAAACTACTTCGCTACTGATCACTTTGTTGCACATAATTAATCTCCAGGTGTGGTTGAATTGACAAGTCAGCTGCTAATACCTTCAAATATTCTTTGGCTCCCCTTGTGTCGAACCTATAAATTTGGGTTGAATACTCTACCCTCGAAAACTGTTGCGATCCCCTATACTTGTGGGTTATCAATATCAACCTTGGAATCATTTCCAACATACATCGTCACCTCATTTTTAACTAGTCTATGCAACTCCTATTTTGAGTTACTAATCTTAGCAACTGAACCGGTATCAAATACCCAGGTTACTACGAACACTAGTAAAATACACATGTATATCAAATATACCTTTATTCACTTTGCCATCCTTCTTATCCGCTAAGTATTTGGGGCAGTTCCGCTTCTAGTGACCATTTTCTTTGCAATAGATGTTGGGGAATGAAGTATTTCAAAAAAATTCCAACGATCACACAAGATCTATCTAGGAGATGCATAGCAATGAGAGGGGAGAGTGTGTCTACGTACCCTCGTAGACCGAAAGCGGAAGCGTTTAGTAACGCGGTTGATGTAGTCAAACGTCTTCGCGATCCAACCAATCAAGTACCGAACGCACGGCACCTCCGTGATCTGCACATGTTCAGCTCGGTGACGTCCCTCGTACTCTTAATCCAGCTGAGGCCGAGGGTGAGTTGTGCCAGCACGACGACATGTTGACGGTGATGATGTAGTTACCGACGCAGGGCTTCGCCTAAGCACTACAACAATATAACCGAGGTGGAAAACTATGGAGGGGGGCACCGCACACGGCTAAAGATCAACTTGTGTGTCTATGGGGAGCCCCCTCCCCCGTATATAAAGGAGGGGAGGAGGAGGCCGGCCGGCCACAAGGGGCGCGCCCAAAGGGGGGAATCCTACTCCTAGTAGGAGTATGTTTCCCCCTTTCCTAGTCCTATTAGGAGAAGTAGGAAGGAGAGGAAGAAGAGAAGGAAAGGGGGGCCTAGCCCTAGTCCCATTCGGTTTGGGCTAGGGGGGCGCCACGTCTTGGCCTGCCTCCTCTCTTCCACCACTAGGACCATAAGGCCCAATAACTCCCCGGAGGGGGTTCCGGTAACCCCTAGTACTCCGAAACTTATCTGAAACGACCCGAACCATTCCGGTGTACGAATGTAACCTTCCAATATATGAATCTTCATGTCTCGACCATTTTGAGAATCCTCGTCATGGCCGTGATCTCATCCGGGACTCTGAACAACCTTCGGTACATCAAATCACATAACTCATAATACATATCGTCATCGAACGTTAAGCATGCGGACCCTATGGGTTCGAGAACTATGTAGACATAACCGAGACACATCTCTAGTCAATAACCAATAGTGGAACCTGGATGCTCATATTGGTTCCTACATATTCTAAGAAGATCTTTATCGGTCAAACCGCATAACAACATACGTTGTTCCCTTTGTCATCGGTATGTTACTTGTCCGAGTTCGATTATCAGTATCATCATACCTAGTTCAATCTCGTTACCGGCAAGTCTCTTTACTCGTTCCGTAATGCATCATCCCGCAACTAACGCATTAGTCACATTGCTTGCAACGCTTATTGTGATGTGCATTACCGAGAGGGCCCAGAGATACCTCTCCGATACACAGAGTGACAGATCCTAATCTCGATCTATGCCAACTCAAGAAACACCATCGGAGACACCTGTAGAGCATCTTTATAATCACCCAGTTACGTTGTGACGTTTGATAGCACACTAAGTGTTCCTCCGGTATTCGGGAGTTGCATAATCTCATAGTCATAGGAACATGTATAAGTCATGATGAAAGCAATAGCAATAAACTAAACAATCATAGTGCTAAGCTAACGGATGGGTCTTTTCCATCACATCATTCTCTAATGATGTGATCCCATTCATCAAATGACAACACATGTCTATGGCTAGGAAACATAACCATCTTTGATTAACGAGCTAGTAAAGTAGAGGCATACTAGGGATACTTTGTTTGTCTATGTATTCACACATGTATTAAGTTTCCGTTTAATACAATTCTAGCATGAATAATAAACATTTATCATGATATAAGGAAATATAAATAACAACTTTATTATTGCCTCTAGGGCATATTTCCTTCAGTAGAAGCACTCAGTTTCAAGCTTGGGTCTAGCGTTGGGCTTCTTCATGGGAGTGGCAACTTGCTTGCCATTCTTCTTGAAGTTCCTTTTCTTTCCCTTACCCTTTTTCTTGAAACTAGTGGTCTTCTTAACCATCAACACTTGATGCTCTTTCTTAATCTCTACCTTCGCTGATTTCAGCATCACAAAGAGCTCGGGAATCATTTTCGTCATCCCTTGCATATTATAGTTCATCACGAAGTTCTAGTAGCTTGGTGATAGTGACTAGTGAACTCTTTCTCTAGAAGATTAACTCCCACTCGATTCAAGCGATTGTAGTACTCAGACAGTCTGAGCACATGCTCATTGGCTGAGCTATTCTCCTCCATCTTGTAGGCTAAGTACTTGTCGGAGGTCACATACCTCTCAACATGGGCATGAGCCTAAAATACCAATTTCAGCTCTTGGAGCATCTCATATGTTCCATGGCGGTCAAAACATCTGTGAAGTCATGGTTTTAAGCCGTAAAGCAGGGCGCACTATACTATTAAGTAGTCATCATATTGAGCTTGCCAAATGTTCATAACGTCTGCATCCGCTCCTGCAATAGGTCTGTCACCTAGCGGTGCATCAAGGACATAATTCTTCTGTGCGGCAATGAGGATAATCCTCACATCACGGACCCAGTCCGCATCATTGCTACTATCAACTTTCAACTTAGTTTTCTCTAGGAACATATCAAAATAATAAGGGAGCTAAATCGCGATCTATTGATCTACAACATAGATATGCAAAAACTATTAAGACTAAGTTCATGATAAATTTAAGTTCAATTAATCAAATTACTAATGAACTCCCACTTAAATTAACATCCCTCAAGTTATCTAAGTGATGCATGATCCAAATCAACTAACCCATGTCTGGTCATCACGTGGCATGGGGTAGTCATCAACGGTGAACATCTCTATGTTGATCATATCTACTATATGACTCATGTTCGACCTTTCAGTCTCTAGTGTTCCAAGACCATGTCTGTACACGCTAGGCTCGTCAAGTTTAACCGAAGTATTCTCCATGTGCAAAACTATCTTACACCCGTTGTATGTGAACCTAGAGTCTATCACACCCGATCATCGCGTGGTGCTTCGAAATAACGAACTTTGGCAACGTTGCATACTCGAGGAGAACACTTTTATATTGAAATTTAGTGAAGGGATCATCTTATAATGCTACCACCATTCTAAGCAAAATAAGATGCATAAAAGATAAACATCACATGCAATCAAAATATGTGACATGATATGACCATCATCATCTTGTGCTTTTGATCTCCATCTCCAAAGCATCTTCATGATCTCCATCGTCACCTGCTCGACACCTTGATCTCCATCGTAGCGTCGGGGTCGTCTCGCCAACTATTGCTTCTACAATTATTGCTAACGCATTGCGATAAAGTAAAGCAATTACATGGCGCTTGCATTTCATACCATAAAGAGACATCCCTAAGGCTCCTGCCATTTTTGGATATTACAAAACATGATCATCTCATATATCACATCATATCTTGACCATATCACATCACAACATGCCCTGCCAAAACAAGTTAGACGTTCTCTACTTTGTTGTTGCAAGTTTTACGTGGCTGCTACAGGCTTCTAGCAAGAACCGTTCTTAACTACGCAAAAACCACAATGGTGATTCATCAAGTTTGCTGTTTTAACCTTCTTCAAGGACCGGCGTAGTCAAATTCGATTCAACTAAAGTAGGAGAAACAGACACCCGCCAGCCACCTTTTATGCAAAACTAGTTGCATGTCAGTTGGTGGAACCGGTCTCATGTGCGTGGACATGTAAGGTTAGTCCGGGCCGCTTCATCCCACAATACCGCCGAATCAAAATAAGACATTGGTGGTAAGTAGTATGACTATCACCGCCCTCAACTCTTTGTGTTCTACTCGTGCATATCATCTACGCATAGACCTGGATCGGATGCCACTATTGGGAAACATTGCATGGAAAACAAAAACAAAATTCTACGCACACGCAAGATCTATCCATGGAGATGCATAGCAATGATAACCCACAAGTATAGGGGATTGCAACAGTTTTCGAGGGTAGAGTATTCAACCCAAATTTATTGATTCGACACAAGGGGAGCCAAAGAATATTCTCAAGTATTAGCAGCTGAGTTGTCAATTCAACCACACCTGGAAACTTAGTATCTGCAGCAAAGTATTTAGTAGCAAAGTAATATGATAGTAGTGGTAACGGTAACAAAAGGTAACCGTAGTAAAAGTAATGTTTTTGGTATTTTGTAATGATGATAGCAATAACAAGGGGAAAGTAAATAAGCAAAGAACAATATATGGAAAGCTCGTAGGCAATGGATCGGTGATGGAGAATTATGCCGGATGCGGTTCATCATGTAACAGTCATAACCTAGGGTGACACAGAACTAGCTCCAGTTCATTGATATAATGTAGGCATGTATTCCGAACATAGTCATACGTGCTTATGGAAAAGAACTTGCATGACATCTTTTGTCCTACCCTCCCGTGGCAGCGGGGTCCTTACGTAAACTAAGGGATATTAAGGCCTCCTTTTAATAGAGAACCGGAACAAAGCATTAACACATAGTGAATACATGAACTCCTCAAACTACGGTCATCACCGGTAAGTATCCCGATTATTGTCACTTCGGGGTTAACGGATCATAACACATAATAGGTGACTATAGACTTGCAAGATAGGATCAAGAACTCTCATATATTTATGAAAACATAATAGGTTCAGATCTGAAATCATGGCACTCGGGCCCTAGTGACAAGCATTAAGCCTAGCAAAGTCATAACAACATCAATCTCAGAATATAATGGATACTAGGGATCAAACCCTAATAAAAATAACTCGATTACATGATAGATCCCATCCAACCCATCATCGTCCAGCAAGCCTATGATGGAATTACTCACGCACGGCGGTGAGCATCATGAAATTGGTGATGGAGGATGCTTGATGATGACGATGGCGATGGATTCCCCTTTCCGGAGCCCTGAACGGACTCCAGATCAGCCCTCCCGAGAGGTTTTAGGGCTTGGCGGCGGCTCCGTATCGTAAAACACAATGAATTCTTCTCTCTGATTTTTCCTCCCCGAAACACAATATATGGAGTTGGAGTCGGAGAGGCATCAGGGGTCCCATGAGGTAGGGGGCGCGCCCCCACCCTCATGGACAGGTGGTGGGCCCCCTGGCCTTCATCTTTTGCAGGTATTTTTCATATTTTCTGAAAAGTTGCTCCGTGAAGTTTCAGGTCATTCCGAGAACGTTTGTTTCTGCACATAAATAACACCATGGTAATTTTGCTGAAAATAGCGTCAATCCGTGTTAGTTCCATTCAAATCATGCAAGTTAGAGTCCAAAACAAGGGCAAAAGTGTTTGGAAAAGTAGATACGACGGAGGCGTATCAACTCCCCCAAGCTTAAACCTTTGCTTGTCCTCAAGCAATTCAGTTGATAAACTAAAAGTGATAAAGAAAAACTTTTGCAAACTCTGTTTGCTCTTGTTGTTGTAAATATGTAAAGCCAGCATTCAAGTTTTCAGCAAAGATTATAACTAACCACATTACAATAACGCTTAGGTCTCAAGTTTACTCATATCAATAGCATAATCAACTAGCGAGCAATAATAATAAATCTCGGATGACAACACTTTCTCAAAACAATCATAATACGGTATAACAAGATGGTATCTCGCTAGCCCTTTCTGAGACCGAAAAACATAAATGCAGAGCACCTTTAAAGACCAAGGACTGAATAGACATTGTAATTCATGGTAAAAGAGATCCAGTCAAGTCATACTCAATGTAAACTAACAGTAATGAATGCAAATGACAGCAGTGCTCTCCAACTGGTGCTTTTTAATAAGAGGATGATGACTCAGCATAAAAGTAAATAGATAGGCCCTTCATAGAGGGAAGCAGGGATTTGTAGAGGTGCCAGAGCTCGGTTTTGAAACATAAGTGAATAATATTTTGAGCGGTATACTTTCATTGTCAACATAACAACCAAGAGATGGCGATATCTTCCATGCTACACACATTATAGGCGGTTCCCAAATAGAATGGTAAAGTTTATACTCCCCCTTCCACCAACAAGCATCAATCCATGGCTTGCTCGAAACAACGAGTGCCTCCAACTAACAAGAGTCCCAGGGGGAGTTTTGTTTGCAATTATTTTGATTTAGTTTGCATAAAGCATGGGACTGGGCATCCCGGTGACCAGCCATTTATCTCGTGAGTGAGGAGCGGAGTCCACTCCTCTTGAGAATAACCTGCCTAACATGGAAGATACAGATAGCCCTAGTTGATACATGAGCTATTCGAGCATACAAAACAGGATATTTATTTGAAGGTTTAGAGTTTGACACATACAAATTTACTTGGAACGGCAGGTAGATACCGTATATAGGTAGGTATGGTGGACTCATATGGAATAACTTTGGGGTTTAAGGAGTTTGGATGCACAAGCAGTATTCCCGCTTAGTACAGGTGAAGGCTAGCAAAAGACTGGGGAGCGACCAGCTAGAGAGCGACAACAGTCATGAACATGCATTAAAATTAATCAACACCGAGTGCAAGCATGAGTAGGATATAATCCACCAGGAACATAAATATCATGAAGGCTATGTCGATTTTGTTTCAACTACATGCGTGAACATGCGCCAAGTCAAGTCACTTAAATCATTCAGAGGAGGATACCACCCTATCATACCACATCATAACCATTTTAATAGCATGTTGGCACGCAAGGTAAACCATTATAACTCGTAGCTAATCAAGCATGGCACAAGAAACTATGATCTCTAGTTGTCATTGCAAACATGTTTACTCATAATAGGCTGAATCAGGAACGATGAACTAATCATATTTACAAAAACAAAAGAGGTCGAATTCATACCAGCTTTTCTCATCTCAGTCAGTCCATCATATATCGTCATAATCGCCTTTCACTTGCACGACCGAACGATGTGAATAATAATAATAGTGCACGTGCATTGGACTAAGCTGGAAACTGCAAGCATTCAATAAACAGGAGAAGACAAGGCAATATGGGCTCTTTTGTCAGATCAACAATAATGCATATAAGGGCCACTTCAACAATTTAATTATGGTCTTCTCCTATCGACCCCCAAAGAAAAGAAAAGAAATAAAACTATTTACAGGAGAGCTCCCAACAAGCAAAAGAAGAACATGAAATATTTTGGGGTTTTCTTTTTTTTTAATTACTACTACAAGCATGGAAAGTAAACTAATTAAAAGCTACAACTAATTTTTTTTGGTTTTTCTTAAGGTTTATCAAGCACACAAGAAGAAGGCATAAAAAGGAAATTAAACTAGCATGGATGATACAATGAAAAAGTATGAGCACCGACATCTAGCAATGAGTGTGTGAACATAAATGTAATGTCGGTGGGAAATACGTACTCCCCCAAGCTTAGGATTTTGGCCTAAGTTGGTCTATGGCCACGGCTGGCCTGGCGGATATCCATAATAGTAGTTGGGGTCGTACTGAGAAGAAGAAGAGGAAGACTCTGATTGCCACTAGCTGACAATCATCTTCGGATCCCACTAGTAATTAGACTGTCGTGAAGGATCAACTTGTGGTTCTGGCTCTGGATCCATGGCTGGTGTAGGGTTCCGGTAGGTGTGAATAGCCTTTAACGGAACAAGGTACTGGCCTGCAGATAAATCAAACAAAGAAGGAGCAGGAAGGGTAATAGTCTCAGGATGATGTTTATTAAAGAACAATTGGTATTTAGGCTCTCCTTCCCTATTCTTAACAATAAAATCATGTGACACCATACTTTTATAATCTAGATAAACACGAGGCAACACTTTTTCTTCCTTCTCATAATGCCTAATAGGTATGTTAAAATGTGCAGCTAGGCATGAAGCATAGATGCCTCCAAAGATGGGGCCCTTGGTACGGTTCAGACTTAACCGTTTAGCAATAATGCCGCCCATACTAACAGAGTTATCACGGTATAAACCGTGGAGCAAATAATAATATCAGGGATACTAAGGTTTCCACAGTTTCCGCGACCAATTAAACAACGACTAGCAAATAATGCAAAATAACATAAAACAGGAATATGCTAGTGATTCGTGCATCGGAAACCTTCCTTGTTTCCCCTACAGTGATAGTATCAATAAACTCGTCCACATCATCGCGATGTGGTTCTTCTGTCTTGCCCTCAAAAGGGACTAAACAAACCTGACAAAAATCATAAAGTGACATCTCCTTATGCTCATCATATAAATAAAACTCCACCGTAGGTGGTAAGCTCCTAGAATGGAAATGAAAGTTTTGCACAAAGATATTTGTGAGTAAGAGATACTGATCGCATTGGTCGTGGAGGAAAGCGGTGAGGCCTGCATTCTTAGCCAATTCATGAAAATCTTCATAAATCCCGGCTGCTCTCAAGAAGTCATCGGAAGGCCATTCACACGCCCGAACCTCCGCGGTGCGAGGCAGATTATACTTAGGCTTCAGTGCCTTTTCCTTCGAGCTTTGGCTCGATGAGCCCCTCAAAAGTCTCCTCATCATTTTCTGAAAAATTCTGAAATTTTTAGTAACTTTAAAATAAAAGTAAACCAAACTCAAGAATATTGATAGCAACTACTCCTACAAGTGCCTAGAGCCTATATCATGCATCAAAACTACTTGGAACCATATAAATTTAACATGCAAGCTCAAGAACAGGGTCACCTAAGCAGCAAAATTTTGCAATGAATAAAGCACTAGAACAAAAACTAATTGGACCAATGGAGGAGTCACATACCAAGGAACAATCTCCCCAAGCATTTTTGTGAGAGGTGCTTTGAGCAAGGAGATCGAAAATGGCAGCAAAATGAGCTAGAACTCATGCTTGAGCTGGATATTCATGTTTGGGGGAGGAAGAAGGAGTGTGTGGGTGAAAGGATAAGTGGAGGAGGGCCACCGTGGGCCCAAGAGGCAGGGGGCGCGCCCTCCACCCTCGTGGGCAGGTGGTTGACCCCCCTACTGTGTTCTCAGTCCCAAATATTCTCAAATATTCTGGAAAAAATCATATTTAAATTTCAGGGCATTTGGAGAACTTTTATTTTCGTGGTATTTTTATATTGCACAGAAAATCAGATAACAGACATAAAATATTTATTTTTATTTTATTTATTATAAATAACAGAAAGTAAAAGGAGGGTATAGCAGGTTGTGCCTTCTAGTTTCATCCATCTGATGATCATCAAAAGGAATCCACTAACAAGGTTGATCAAGTCTTGTTAACGAACTCATTCCGAATTAACATGGAACCGGAGAAATTTCGAATAACACTATGTTACCTCAACGGGGATATGCACATCCCCAATAATAAGAATATCATATTTCTTCTTGACAGTAGGAAGAGGAAATTCAAAACCTCCAAATATAATCGATGGAATTTTTCCAGTAGAATTGATACTGTGAACTTGAGGTTGTTTCCTCGGAAAGTGTACCGTATACTCATTACCATTAACCTTTAGTGCAATCAATAACAGCCCCTGCAGTATTCAAAAAGGGTCTTCCAATAATAATAGACATACTATCGTCCTCGGGAATATCAAGAATAACAAAGTCCGTTAAAATAGTAACGTTTGCAACTACAACAGGCACATCCTCACAAATACCGACATGTATAGCAGTTGATTTATCAGCCATTTGCAAAGATATTTCAGTAGGTGTCAACTTATTCAAATCAAGTCTACGATATAAAGAGAGAGGCATAACACTAACACCAGCTCCAAGATCACATAAAGCAGTTTTAACATAGTTTCTTTTAATGGAGCATGGTATAGTGGGTACACCGGGATCTCCAAATTTATTTGGTATTCCACCCTTAAAAGTATAATTAGCAAGCATGGTGTAAATTTCAGCTTCCGGTATCTTTCTTTTATTTGTAAGAATATCTTTCATATACTTAGCATAAGGATTCATTTTGAGCATATCAGTTAATCGCATATGCAAAAAGATAGGTCTAATCATTTTAGCAGAGTGCTCAAAATCCTCATCATCCTTTTTCTTGGATGGTTTGGGAGGAAAAGGCATGGGTTTCTGAACCCATGGTTCTCTTTCTTTACCATGTTTCCTAGCAACAAAGTCTTTCTTATCATAACGTCGATTATTTGATTGTGGGTTATCAAGATCAACAACGGGTTCAATTTCTATATCATTATCATTACTAGGTTGAGCATCATCATGAACATTATCATTAACATTATTACTAGTTTCAAGTTCATTACCAGATTGAGTTTCAGCACCAGAAATAGAAATATATTTGGATTCTCAGGTGTTTCAATAACAGGTTCGCTAGAAGCATGCAAACTCATATCATTTTTCTTTGTCTTCCTTTTAGAAGGACTAGGTGCATCTAAATTATTTCTTTGAGAATCTTGCTCAATTCTCTTAGGGTGGCCTTCAGGATACAAAGGTTCCTGAGTCATTTTACCACCTCTAATAGCCACTCTAACAGCATAATCATTATCTTTACTATTCAATTCATCGAGCAAATCATTTTGAGCTTTAAGTACTTTTTCTACTTGAGTGGTAACCATAGAAGCATGTTTACTAATAAGTTTAAGTTCACCTTTGACATTAGCCATATAATCACCCAAGTGTTCAAGCATATTTGAATTGTATTTCAATTGTCTACCAAAATAAGCATTAAAGTCTTCTTGCTTAGCCATAAATTTATCAAACTCATCTAAGCATGGGCTAGCAAACTTAGTAAACGGGATTACAGCTTTATCATATCTATAGAGAGAATTTACCTTTACTACCTGTGTCGGGTTATCAAGACCATGTACTTCTTCAATAGGTAATGGATTAAGATCATGTGTTTCTTCAACAGGAGGTAAATTAAGACCATGTATTTCTTCAATAGGAGGTAAATTCTTAACATCTTCAGCTTTAATACCTTTTTCTTTCATGGATTTCTTTACCTCTTGCATATCTTCAGGACTGAGAAATAGAATACCCCTCTTCTTCGGAGTTGGTTTAGGAATTGGCTCCGGAGGTGTCCAATTATTTTCATTTGTCAACATATTATTCAATAAAATTTCAGCTTCATCCGGTGTTCTTTCCCTGAAAACAGAACCAGCACAACTATCCAGGTAATCTCTCGAAGCATCGGTTAGTCCATTATAAAAGATATCAAGTATTTCATTTTTCTTAAGAGGATGATCAGGCAAAGCATTAAGTAATTGGAGAAGCCTCCCCCAAGCATGTCGGAGACTCTCTTCTTCAATTTGCACAAAATTATATATATCCCTTAAAGCAGCTTGTTTCTTATGAGCAGGGAAATATTTAGCAGAGAAGTAATAAATCATATCCTGGGGATTACGCACACAACCAGGATCAAGAGAATTAAACCATATCTTAGCATCACCCTTTAATGAGAACGGAAATATTTTAAGGATATAAAAGTAATGAGTTCTCTCATCTTTAGTGAACAGGGTGGCTATATCATTCAGTTTAGTAAGATGTGCTACAACAGTTTCAGATTCATAACCATGAAAAGGATCTGATTCAACCAAAGTAATTATATTAGGATCAACAGAGAATTCATAATCCTTATCGGTAACACAAATAGGTGAAGTAGCAAAAGCAGGGTCAGGTTTCATTCTAGCATTTAGAGATTGCTTATTCCATTTAGCTAATAACCTCTTTAGTTTGTTTCTATCTTTGCAAGCTAAAATAGCTAAAGAAGCTTCTTGATCGAAAACATAACCCTTAGGAATAACAAGTGATTCTTCATCATCACTTTCATCAGTATTATCAGATTCAATATTTTCAATTTCTCTAGCCCTAGCAAGTTGTTCATCAAGAAAATCACCAAGTGGCACAGTAGTATCAAGCATAGAAGTAGTTTCGTCATAAGTATCATGCATAGCAGAAGTGGCATCATCAATAACATGCGACATATCAGAACGAATAGCAGAAGCAGGTATAGGTGTTGCAAGCTTACTCAAAATAGAAGGTGAATCAAGTGCAGAGCTAGATGGCAGTTCCTTACCTCCCCTCGTAGTTGAGGGATAAATCTTGGTTCTTGGATCTTTCAAGTTCTTCATAATGATAAGCAGGTATAAATCCCAAGTGACTCAAAGAATAGAGCTATGCTCCCCAGCAACGGTGCTAGAAAATGGTCTTGATAACCCACAAGTATAGGGGATCGCAACAGTTTTCGAGGGTAGAGTATTCAACCCAAATTTATTGATTCGACACAAGGAGAGCCAAAGAATATTCTCAAGTATTAGCAGCTGAGTTGTCAATTCAACCACACCTGGAAACTTAGTATCTGCAGCAAAGTATTTAGTAGCAAAGTAATATGATAGTAGTGGTAACAGTAACAAAAGGTAACAGTAGTAAAAGCAATGTTTTTGGTATTTTGTAATGATGATAGCAATAACAACGGGAAAGTAAATAAGCAAAGAACAATATATGGAAAGCTCGTAGGCAATGGATCGGTGATGGAGAATTATGCCGTATGCGGTTCATCATATAATAGTCATAACCTAGGGTGACACAAAACTAGCTCCAGTTCATTGATATAATGTAGGCATGTATTCCAAACATAGTCATACGTGCTTATGGAAAAGAACTTGCATGACATCTTTTGTCCTACCCTCCCGTGGCAGCGGGGTCCTTACAGAAACTAAGGGATATTAAGGCCTCCTTTTAATAGAGAACCGGAACAAAGCAATAACACATAGTGAATACATGAACTCCTCAAACTACGGTCATCACCGATAAGTATCCCGATTATTCTCACTTTGGGGTTAACGGATCATAACACATAATAGGTGACTATAGACTTGCAAGATAGGATCAAGAACTCTCATATATTGATGAAAACATAATAGGTTCAGATCTGAAATCATTGCACTCGGGCCCTAGTGACAAGCATTAAGCATAGCAAAGTCATAGCAACATCAATCTCAGAACATAATGGATACTAGGTATCAAACCCTAACAAAACTAACTCGATTACATGATAGATCCCATCCAACACATCACCGTTCAGCAAGCCTACGATGGAATTACTCACGCACGGCGGTGAGCATCATGAAATTGGTGATGGAGGATGGTTGATGATGACGATGGCGACGGATTCCCCTCTCTGGAGCCCTGAACGGACTCCAGATCAGCCCTCCCGAGAGGTTTTAGGGCTTGGCGGCGGCTCCGTATCGTAAAACCGATAAATTCTTCTCTCTGATTTTTTTCTCCCCAAAACATAATATATGAAGTTGGAGTTGGAGTCAGAGAGGCATCAAGGGGCCCACGAGGTAGGGGGCGCGCCCCCACCCTCGTGGACAGGTGGGGGGGCCCCTGGCCTTCATCTTTTGCAGGTATTTTTCATATTTTCTGAAAAGTTGCTTCGTGAAGTTTCAGGTCATTCCGAGAACGTTTGTTTCTGCACATAAATAACACCATGGTAATTCTGCTGAAAACAGCGTCAGTCCGGGTTAGTTCCATTCAAATCATGCAAGTTAGAGTCCAAAACAAGGGCCAAAGTTTTTGGAAAAGTAGATACGATGGAGATGTATCAAGCAACGAGAGGGGAGAGTGTGTCTACGTACCCTCCTAGACCGTAAGCGGAAGAGTTTAACAACGCGGCTGATGTACTCAAAATTCTTCACGCTCCAACCGATCAAGTACCGAACGTGCGACACCTCCGCGTTTAGCACACGTTCAGCTCGGTGACGTCCTCCTCCTTCTTGATCCAGCAAGATGGCGAGGTAGTAGATGAGTTCCGGCAGCACGACAGCGTGGTGACGGTAATGGTGAAGCTATCTCCGTAGGGCTTCGCCTAAGCATTACAAAAATATGACCGGGGGTGTAAACGGTGGAGGGGGCACCACACACGGCTAAGACAATGTTCTCGTGTGCTAGGCGCGCCCACCCACATATATATAGGTGGGGGAGGAGGGAGTAGCCAGGAGGGCGCACCAATAGCGGAACCTAGATGCCCATATTGGCTCCTACATATTCTAAGAAGTTCTTTATCGGTCGAACCGTTATGACAACATACGTAATTCCCTTTGTCCATCAGTATGTTATTTGCCCGAGATTCAATCATCAGTATCTTCATACCTAGTTCAATCTTGTTACCGGCAAGTCTCTTTACTCATTCCGTAATACATCATCTCGTAACTAACTCCTTAGTCATTTGCTTGCAAGCTTATGATGTGTATTACCGAGAGGGCCCAAAGATACCTCTCTGATACTCGGAGTGACAAATCTTAATCTCGGTCTATACCAACTCAACAAACACCTTCGGAGATACCTGTAGAGCAACTTTATGATCACCTAGTTATGTTTTGAAATTTGATAGCACACGAGGTATTCCTCCAGTATCCGGGAGTTGTATAATCTCATAGTCGGAGGAATATGTATTTGACATGAAGAAAGCAATAGCAATAAACTGAACGATCAATATGCTAAGCTAACGGATGGGTCTTGTCCATCACATCATTCTCCTAATGATGTGATCCTGTTATCAAATGACAACACATGTCTATGGTTAGGTGATACGTCTATGTTGTATCTATAATTTTTGATTGTTTCATGCCAATATTATTCAACTTTTTCATACTTTTGGCAACTTTTTATATGATTTATTTGGACTAACTTACTTATCTAGTGCCCAGTGCCAGTTCCTATTTTCTGCATGTTTTTTGTATCACAGAGTATCCATATCAAAATAAGTCCAAATGCAATAAAATTTTACGGAGAATTATTTTGGAATATATGTGATTTTGGGGAGTTGGAGTCACCGCAAATGGAGGCCCACACAGCCCACAAGGCACCATGGCGCGCCAGAGGCCCCTGGCGCGCGGTGGTGGGTTGTGCCCTCCTCGAACGTCAGTTGGAGCTCTACTTCGGGCGCAAGGAAGCTTATATCCTGGAAAAACTGTGTTAAAATCTCAGCGCAATCGGAGTTACGGATCTCCCAGAATATAAGAAATGGTTTTCGGCCAGATCTGGGGAACGCGAAACAGAAGAGAATAGAGAGGGAGATCCAATCTCGGAGGGGCTCCCATCCCTCCGCATCCATGGAGACTAAGGACCAGAGGGGGAACTCTCCTCCCATCTAGGGGTGAGGCCAAGGAAGAAGAATAAGGAGGGGGGCTCTCTCCCCCATGCTTCCGGTGGTGCCGGAGTGCCACCGGGGCAACGATCGGGACGGCAATCTACATGAACAATCCTGCTACCGTCAACACCAACTTTCTCCCCGTCTATGCAGCGGTATAACACCTCTTCCCCCCATTGTAATATCTACTTAAACATGGTGCTCAACTCCATATATTATTTCCCAATGATCTATGGTTATCCTATGATGTTTGAGTAGATCCGTTTTGTGCTGTGGGTTAATCATGATCTTGGTTGGTATGATTGCATATTTTATTTATGGTGTTGTCCTAAGGTGCCCTCCGTCTTGCGCAAACGTGAGCCCCCCACTGTAGGGTGTTGCAATATGTTCATGATTTTCTTACGGTGGGTTGCGAGAGTGACAGAAACTTAAACCCGAGTAGGTGGGTGATGGCAGCTGCAACTACATCAGTAATTCCCTGGAGAGGGAGGGATGATGTAGCACAACAACGGTAGGTATTTCCCTCAGTTATGAAACCAAGGTTATCGAACCAGTAGGAGAACCAAGCAACACAACATAAATAGCCCCTGCACACAAATAACAACACATCGCAACCCGACGTGTTAAAGGGGTTGTCAATCCCTTTCGGGGTACGGTGCAGAAAATTGCCTGTTGACGGGAGAAAGTTGTAATAGATTGAAATAATAGATCGCAAATAAAATAAAGTGCAGCAAAGTATTTTGGATTTTTGGTTTAATAGATCTGAATAAAAATGCAAAGGAAAAGTAGATCGCAAGGCAAATATATGAGAAAGAAGACCCGGGGGTCGTAGGTTTCACTAGTGGCTTCTCTCGAGAAAAATAGCAAACGGTGGGTAAAAAAATTACTGTTGGGCAATTGATAGAACCTCAAATAATTATGACGATATCTAGGCAGTGATCATTAAATAGGCATCACGTCCAAGATTAGTAGACCGACTTCTGCCTGGATCTACTACTATTACTCCACACATCGACCGCTATCCAGCATGCATCTAGTGTATTAAGCTCATGGAAAAATGGAGTAATGCAATAAGAATGATAACATGATGTAGACAAGATCCGTTTATCTATATGGAAGTAGATATGGATCTCATATTTTTATCTTTAGTAGCAATGATACATACGTGTCGGTTCCCTTTCTGTCACTGGGATCAAGCGCCGTAAGATCAAACCCACTACCAGGCACATCTTCCCATTGCAATATAAATAGATCAAGTTGGCCAAAAAAAACCCATATATCGGAGAATAAATACGAGGCTATAAGAGATCATGCATAAAAGAGATCAAAGAAACTCAAATACTTTCATGGATATAAAAACATAGATCTGATCATAAACTCGAAGTTCATCGATCCCAACAAACACACCGCAAAAGAGTTACATCATATGGATCTCCAAGAGACCATTGTATTGAGAATCAAGAGAGAGAGATGAAGCCATCTAGCTACTAACTACGGACCCAAAGGTCTACAAAGAACTACTCACGCATCATCGGAGAGGGACCAATGGAAGTGGTGAACCCCTACGTGATGGTGTCTAGATTTGATCTAGTGGTTATGGACTCTGCGGCGGCTGGATGAATATTTCGTCGACTCTCCTAGGGTTTTGGTATTTTGGGGTATTTATAGAGCAAAGAGGCGGTCCGAGGGGCACCCGAGGTGGGCACAACCCACCAGGGCATGCCCTGCTGGGTTGTGCCCCCCTCGGGGCACCCCCAGGTGCAACCAGGGCCCATTGCCTTCCTTCTAGCCCATAAAAAATCTCCGTAAAGTTTCGTGGCATTTGGACTCCGTTTGATATTGATTTTCTGCGATGTAAAAACATGAAAAAAAACAGCAACTGGCACTTGGCACTATGTCAATAGGTTAGTACCAAAAAATGATATAAAATGACTATAAAATGATTATAAAACATCCAAGATTGATAATAAAACAGAATGGAACAATCAAAAATTATAGATACGTCGGAGACGTATCAGCATCCCCAAGCTTAACTCCTACTCGTCCTCGAGTAGGTAAGTGATAAAAACAGAATTTTTGATGTGGATTGTTGTCCATCAAGTCATATCATATTATTTTCTTTATAGCATGGACATTTGGACTTTTATGTGATTCAAAGCAATAGTCTAGTTTTGACATAATAATTTAGATACTCAAGCATATCAACGAGCAACCATGTCTTTCAAAATATCAATGCTAAAACAAGTTATCCCTAGCCCATCATGCTCAAACATTGATCCATTCATGAAACACACTCGAATATTAACTACACCCAATACTTGAGCACGATCGTATTGCCTCCTAGTTGGTGCTTTTATGAGAGAAGATGGAGACTCAAATTTCAAAATAAAAATTGCATAAAGTAAAAGGAAGTCCCTTCGCAGAGGGAAGTAGGGATTTGTAGAGGTGCCAGAGCTCAAAGCGAAAAATTTGAGATAAAAACATTTTGGGAGGTGTTTCCATCCCACCAACAAAAACGACTTAGAGTTCCGAACACTTTCCATGCTAGATATGCCATAGGCGGTTCCCAAATAGAGAATAAAGTTTATTTCTTTTTCCAGCATAACTTTCACTTTCCATGGCTAACCGTATCCACGGGTGCCCTCCATACCAACACTTTCCAAGGAATTTATTATTTGACAACATAAAGTAAATATTTTTTGCATTTCGGGACTGGGCATCCCTAATACCTTTGCCTTACTCTCGTGCAATGACAAGTGAATAAACACTCATCTTGAGAACAACACATCTAGCATAGAAAATATTAGCCACCCGTTACCGTTCCGTGAGAGAACCAAACACACAAAAGAGAAGTTTATTTTGAAAATTAGAGATGGCACATGCAAATTTGCTTAGAACGGCAAAATAATACCACATATAGGTAGATATAGTGGACTCATGTGGCAAAACTGGTTTAAAGGATTTTGGATGCACAAGTAGAGATCATACTTAGTGTAAAATGAAGGCTAACAAAAAGATTGAGAAGTGATCAACCAAGAAACGAGTAATCTCATAAGCAAGCATTAAGCATAATTAACACCGAATAATGCACCACAAGTAGGATATAATTTTCATTGCATGATTATTGACTTTCGTGCATGCATAGGGAATCACAAACCTTAACACCAATATTCCTACTAAAGCATAATTACTCATCAACATAACTCACATATCACATCATCATATCTCAAAACTATTACTAAGATCAAGTTTATTTTGTCCAATGATCTTCATAACATTTTCTTTTACTTTATCCTTCTTGGATATCTATCACTTTGAAACTAATTTTCATGTGTTGCTTTTCATAAGCTCAAACAAATATAAGTGAAGATCATGAGCATAACAAATTTTCTTTCTCTCAAAATAATTTAAGTGAAGAAAGAGAGAAATTCTTCAAAATTTTACTAACTCTTAAATAAATCTAGTGAAGCAAGAGAGAATTTCTTCAAAAATAACAAAGCACACCATGCTCAAAAACATATAAGTGAAGCACTAGAGCAAGTCCTAGCTCATAAAAGATTAAGTGAAGCATAAAGAGCAATTCTAACAAGTCATGACATAATTTTGGCTCTCTCAAATAGGTGTGTCCAGCAAGGATTGATGACTTAAAACACAAAATAAAACAAGCAAAGACACATATCATACAAGACGCTCCAAGCAAAACACATATCATGTGACGAATGAAAATATAATCTCGAGTAAAATACCGATAGTTGTTGGAAGAAAGCAGGGATGCCACTCGAGGCCATCCCCAAGCTTAGTTGGTTGCTCATTCTTGGATAATAGATTGTGATGCTGGGGCATCCCCAAGCTTAGGCTCTTACATCCTTCCTTCATCCATCGTAAGATAACCCAAAACTTGAAAACTTCAACCACATAAAACTCAACAAAGCCTTCGTGAGATCCGTTAGTATAAGAATAATAAATCACTACTATAAGTGTTGTATAAAATAAATTCATATTTTGTTTTTGTATTATATCTACTGTATTCCAACTTTTGTATGGCAAAAACTCATCAAATAAAACCATAGAGCCATCAAAATAAGCACACAACACAAAGAAAACAGAATCTGTCAAAACAGAATAGTCTGTAGCAATCTGACTATTTCGAATACTTCTGTTACTAAAAAAACCTCTGAAAAATTAGGACTACCTGAGAAATTTGTATATTGATCTACTGAAATTGGAATGGGTATTTTATCGCTCTCTGGTAAAAAATGTAAATTAATTTCGTGAGTGTAAAAGTTTCTATTTTTTCAGCAAGATCAAACAATTATTGCCCAAGAAGATCCTAAAGGCTTTACTTGGCACAAACACTGACTAAAACATAAAAAACATAATCATAACAGTAGCATAATTGTGTAAACACACAAGAACAAAAATCAAAAATAAATTTTATTCATTGGGTTGCCTCCCAACAAGCGCTATAGTTTTACGCCCTTACCTAGGCATATAGCAAGGATCTAAGTTTTGTCATACGAAGTTTTGGAAACTTCTGTAAGGGTTTGCTCAAACCTGGGGGCTCTTTACGCTTCCCCAAATTCTCCGAAAAAGAAACCATCTTAAGATCCAAAATATCCAATCGCTTGTTGCAAAGAGTAATCACAGTATTCATGTGATTGATACTACCATTGAGGTGTTTGAGGGGTTCATTATATTTCTGTATTTCAACCATATGTTTATGCAAATCAGCAAGTTTGTCCAGCATTTGGGCTCCCTCGGGGGTAAAATGAAACCCCTTCTTTTGAGGTGGAATTCCCGAAATTCCCTCTAAGATTTCATAGGCAACATTGGCATCAAGTTCAATAAAATTTCCTTTAGCGGCAAAATCAAGAAGTTGTCTATGATGCAAAGCCAACCCTATGTAAAAATTACGAAGCAAAACCTTGGCGTCCCCCTTTAAGTTGGAAATACGATATGATTCCATAAGCTTATACCAAGCATCTTTCAAATTTTATCCTTGTATTTGCTTGAAGTACAAGACTTCAAAATCTGGTGACAAAGGAGGAGTAGGGACGCTAGCCATTGAGACTAGAAAGCAAGAGAACGACGAACGGAAAAAAGAGAGGCAAATAAAACAACAAATTTTGTGAAGTGGGGGAGAGGAAAATGAGAGGCAACTTGCAAATAATGTAAATTGCAAGGAGATGAGATTTGTGATTAGGAACCTGGTCATGTTGAAGATCCTCCCCGGCAACGGCGCCAGAAATTCTCCTTGATGGCAGCTACAACTACGTCGGTAATTCCGTGGAGAGGGAGGGATGATGTAGCACAGTGACGGTAGGTATTTCCCTCAGTTATGAAACCAAGGTTATCGAACCAGTAGGAGAACCAAGCAACACAACGTAAACAGCCCCTACACACAAATAACAACACCTCGCAACCCGACGTGTTAAAGGGGTTGTCAATCCCTTTCAGGGTACGGCGCCAGAAATTGCGTGTTGACGGGAGAGAGTTGTAATAGATTGAAATAATAGATCACAAATAAAATAAAGTGCATAAAAGTATTTTTGGATTTTTGGCTTAATAGATCTGAATAAAAATGCAAAGGAAAAGTAGATCGCAAGGCAAATATATGAGAAAGAAGACCCGGGGGCCGTAGGTTTCACTTGTGGCTCTCTCTAGAAAAATAGCAAACGGTGCGTAAAAAAATTACTGTTGGGGAATTGATATAACCTCAAATAATTATGACGATATCCAGGCAATGATCATTACATAGGCATCACGTCCAAGATTAGTAGACTGACTCCTGCTTGCATCTGCTACTATTACTCCACACATCGACCGCTATCCAGCATGCATCTAGTGTATTAAGTTGAAAGGATCGAGAAGAGGTGTCTAGAGGGGGGGTGATTAGACACTAAGTACCAAAAGTTGCAGTTTTTAATTTCTTTAAGTTGAAGTGGAGTTTTGGCACAAGTTTAACAAACACAATACATATCAAGCAAGCATGCAAAGAGTATATGAGCAGCGGAAAGTAAAGCATGCAACTTGCAAGAATGTAAGGGGAATGGTTTGGATAATTCAAACGCAATTGGAGACACAGATGTTTTTGTCGTGGTTCCGCTAGGTGGTGCTATCGTACATCCACGTTGATGGAGACTTCAACCCACGAAGGGTAACGGTTGCGCGAGTCCACGAAGGGCTCCACCCACGAAGGGTCCACGAAGAAGCAACCTTGTCTATCCCATCATGGCCATCGCCCACGAAGGACTTGCCTCACTAGCGGTAGATCTTCACGAAGTAGGCGATCTTCTTGCCCTTACAAACTCCTTGGTTCAACTCCACAATCTTGTCGGAGGCTCCCAAGTGACACCTAGCCAATCTAGGAGACACCACTCTCCAAGAAGTAACAAATGGTGTGTTGATCATGAACTCCTTGCTCTTGTGCTTCAAATGATAGTCTCCCCAACACTCAACTCTCTCTCATAGGATATGGATTTGGTGGAAAGAAGATTTGAGTGGAAAGCAACTTAGGGAAGGCTAGAGATCAAGATTCATATGGTGGGAATGGAATATCTTGGCCTCAACACATGAGTAGGTGGTTCTCTCTCAGAAAATGTGTATTGGAAGTGTAGGTATCTTCTAATGGCTCTCTCCTTGAATGAAGAGTGGGTGGAGGGGTATATATAGCCTCCACACAAAATCTAGCCATTACACACAACTTGCCAATCTCGGTGGGACCGAATTGATAAACTCGGTCAGACCGATTTAGCAAATCTAGTGACCGTTAGGGTTTTCGGTGGGACCGACTGGATCAACTCGGTGGGACCGATGTGCTAGGATTAGGGTAAATCCAAAACTCGGTTTGACCGATTACTCAAACTCGGTGGGACCGATTTGGGTAATAAGTGAAACAGAGAGTTGGCCAACCAAACTCGGTGGGGCCGATTGCATATCTCGGTGGGACCGAAAATATTGCAATAGGTAACAGAGAGTTTGCAAGCCCATCTCGGTAAGACCGAGATCCCATTGGTGAGACCGAACTGGTTAGGGTTTCTGGCAGTGGCTATGTCAACTGAACTCGGTGGCTCCGAATAGAAAGAATCGGTGGGGCCGAGTTGGATATTTGATGTGGGACATATATGGAAGTGAGAAAGTGGTTGAGGGCTGTGGAGCATATCACTAAGCACTTTGAGCAAGCAAGCCATTACGCAACACCTCATCCCCTCTTGATAGTATTGGCTTTTCCTATAGACTCAATGTGATCTTGGATCAATAAAATAGAAAATGTAGAGTCTTGATCTTGATGCTTGAGCTAATCCTTTGTCCTTAGCATCTTGAAGGGGTTCCACATCCTTTAGTCCATGCCACTTAATTTGTTGAACTTGTCTGAAACATACTAGGTAAAAGTATTAGTCCAACAAGAGATATGTTGTCATTAATTATCAAAATCACCCAGGGAGCACTTGTGCTTTCAATCTCCCCCTTTTTGGTAATTGATGGCAACATACACCAAAGCTTTAGATAAAGATATAGAGAATAGCAAGTAAAGCTTTGGAAAGACATGTAACAAGCATAGGCTCCCCCTACATGTATGCAATTATGTGAATATGGAATATAGAAGCATGTGAGAGAATAATCATGACAGAGTGGGCAATGTGTTACATGTATCTTGGCTATATGCATTAGGGCAAAAGATATGAATATGGGAAATGTACCTTCATGGCCATGAGTCCTTCTTGCAAACAGTATGTACATCAGCAAGAATTTCTCATACACAAGACTATGATGCATATACTTACCTTGTGGTCTTGAGTTGGCTAGGATGGGATGAGCCTGCGTAAACAAGGTTAGATAACACAGATGCACCTATTAGCTAGAGCAAACAAAAGAAACCACAAGAGTACCAATACTGGGATGACATGTAGAGTGAGTACAGAGTACCACGATAGATATTTACATGTCCCCAAAGAGAAGGATATGCAATGAATTTAAGAATTTTCTTTCCCTTGGATGTCTTGCTCCCCCTGAATCTAGCATGGGATACTGGGAGAACATAGGGAACAGAAAAACAGAGCTCAAAGAAACAAATGAACAAAGCTAATGCAAATAAGCACATATGAACATGTCTTTCCCCCAAGAAGACATGTGGCATCTCTCCTCTTGAACATCAAGCATCTGGGATCCTTGAAGATTACTCTTTCCTGGAGTATTCCCTCCCCCTAGAGATCTCTCCCCCTAGAGATATTATTAAGCTTTGATGTGATCTCTCTCTCCCCCTTTGACATCAATTTCCAAGAAGGGTCTTTTGGAATTTGTTGTAAATGGGTTCGGTCCTTGAATCACAGTACAAAGCATTAAGGTAAATGTGATGCTTGCAAAGGACAAGATTCATTGAGTGGAGCTGGATCAAGAATGAAGCAGGAATAAATGGCAAAATGTTTTCCTGTAGTGAAATCGGTGTCACCGAGTTGTATGCTTCGGCTGCTCCGAAAATCTTCGGCTAGACCGGAAACATGAAACCGGTGGAACCGAGTTCATCATAGAGAAAAACACTTGTCACCTCAGCTCGCTAGAAAAATAAGATCTCCAAAGAGTTGTGATGAATTGGATGCAGAAAATGTAGAACAAAGAACAAAGAACAAAGAAAAGAAACTAAAAGATCTAGATGAAGTTTTTTTTGAAAGGGGAAACAAATATGCATGAGACAAGTGCAAGAACACAGAAAAGAACACAAGAGAACTTCATCTAGAGTTGGGCGGTGACAAAGTCACCTATGTTAGAGTATATTGACTTAGGAGTCAAGTGAGATCACTTGATCATAGGTCGTACTCATCGTTTAAGCTCAAAATGGGGTTACCATTTTTCGTTTAAGTATCTTGATGTATTCACATCTCATCGAGTTGCTTTGACTCATGACTTGGAGTAAAGCTACTCTAAGATGGAATAACATACCTTGGGTGGCGGTGTTGATCTTGATCATGTAGTTGAACTTGTGTGGGTTGCTCAAGGTTGATCTAGCCCATCAAGAGTTGGGAGCACCCTTTGGATTTTGAGTTCATCTACCTACATGGGTTAGTTTTCGCAAGGAAGAGCACTTGTGTATCCAACATGACAATCATGAAACTCTACATAGAATTTGTCAAAGGATATGTTTGAAAGGTTTTGTGCTTCCTTGTCATAAACCACCATTGTGTAGAGACTTGGTGATGTAGAGATTGCTCAAGATGTGAGTGAGTTGCAATCTCATAGAATTAGATTCATCCAAGTACCTACAAGGGTTAGATAACATGCAAGATGCAAATTTTCAAGACATAAGATAATCATCATAGGAGAAATATCAAGTGATTAGTCGTAAGCTCAAGTCTTGCATGTATCCAATGGAGTTCCTACTCCAAGTTTGAATAATAAATGATGTTTAATTCACCTCTTAACCTGCAAAACACTTTCTCATCAAGTGGTTTAGTTAATATATCCGCTAATTGCTTATTGGTGCGAACATGCTTAAGGTTTATGTCACCCTTAGCAATGTGATCTCGAATGAAATGATGACGAACTTCAATATGCTTAGTTCGAGAGTGTTGCACGGGATTGTGAGCAATCTTGATAGCACTTTCATTGTCACAAAGTAATGGAACATGTTTCACATATATCCCATAATCTTTAAGAGTTTGGGTCATCCAAAGTAATTGAGCACATCATGAACCAGCGGCAATGTATTCCGCTTCGGCGGTGGATATGGATACTGAGTTTTGTTTCTTGGAAGACCAAGACACAAGAGATCTACCAAGGAATTGACAAGTACCCGAAGTGGACTTTCTATCAACCTTGTCACCGGCATAGTCCGAGTCAGAGTAGCCAACAAGATCAAAGGAAGCCCTCTTTGGATACCAAATGCCAAAAATTGGTGTATGTATTAAGTATCTCACTATCCTCTTCACGGCCTTAAGATGACATTCCTTAGGAGCAGCTTGATATCGTGCACACATGCACACACTTAGCATGATATCGGGACGTGAAGCACATAGATATAACAATGAACCAATCATAGAGCGATAAACCTTTTGATCAACCGGTTCACCATCTTTGGTCAAATCAAGGTGTCCACTAGTAGGCATGGTGTAGTCATACCTTTGCATTCTTGCATATTGAACTTCTTGAATAAGTCCTTGGTGTACTTCGTTTGAGAGACAAAGGTACCTTCCTTAGTTTGCTTGATTTGCAAACCAAGAAAGAATTTGAGTTCACTCATCATAGACATCTCAAACTTCTCCGACATTAGCTTCCCAAACTTTTCACTAAAATGAGGGTTAGTTGATCCAAATATAATATCATCTATATAAATTTGGCATACAAATAGTTCTCCATTAACCCTTTTAGTAAAAAGAGTAGAATCTTTTTTTTCCAATTTCAAAGCCTTTTTCAATAAGGAACTTGGTCAAACATTTATACCATGCTCTAGGAGCTTGTTTAAGACCATAAAGGGCTTTGTGAAGTTTGTAGACATGATTAGGTTTCTTAGGATTGATAAAGCCGGGAGGTTGCTTAACATAAACTTTCTCCTCAATTTCACCATTTAGAAAAGCACTTTTAATGTCCATTTGGTACAAAGTGATATCATGGTGATTAGCATAAGCAAGTAAGATGCGAATGGACTCAAGGCTAGCAACGGGAGCATATGCCTCACCATAGTCCATACCTTAAACTTGTGTGTAGCCTTGGGCGACGAGACATGCTTTGTTGCGAACCACTTGTCCATCTTCATCTTGCTTGTTGCAAAACACCCATTTGGTACCGATGATGTTGTGGTTGTTGTCGGGCTTCTCGACCAATGTCCACACTTGATTTCTCTCAAAGTTGTGTAGCTCTTCATGCATAGCGTTTATCCAGTCTGGATCCTCCAATGCTTCTTCAACCTTCATAGGTTAAATGCTAGAGATGAATGAGTAATGCTCACAAAAGTTAGCCAAACGAGTTTTAGAGCGAGTGATTTTCCCGGTTTGGATATCATTGTAGATTTGCTCCACGGGATGATCTTTAGCAATTCTTGCTCGAACTCATGAAAGCTTTTTCTTGGGTCTTGGTTGAACATCTTGTTCTTCTTCTTGGCCTTCTTCATTGTTAGCGTTGTCGTTCTCTTGTCGTGGTGGAGAAGGAGGTTGTTGACATTCGTCTTGGTGCACTTCCTCGTTTTCTTCATCTTGGTGTGTCCCACTCGTGGATGCTTCCATATCAACTCTTGGTTCACCTTGTCGTGAGGTAGAAGCTTCCACTTGGACGGACAAGGTACTCTCCTTTATCTTCGTTGGACGAATCTTGCCAATAGACAAGTCTTGAATTACTTCCGAGGGATCTTTGTCTCCTACATCAATTGGCAATTGCTCTACTTGCGAGCCGTTAGATTCATCAAACTTCACATCTACCGTTTCTTCAACCTTTCGGGTGAAATTGTTGTAGACACGGTATGTGTGAGAGTTTGAGCCATAATCAAGTAGGAAACCTTCATGAGACTTAGGAGCAAATTTAGAACGACGATGCTTATCAAGAATGTAGCACTTTGAGTCGAATACTCGAAAGTATCCAACTTGGGGTTTGTTACCGGTGAGGAGCTCGTATGCCGTCTTGCCGAGTAGCTTGTGAAGATACAAACGATTTTTTGCATGACAAGCTGTCTCAACCGCTTCCGCCCAAAAGTGTTTTGGCGTCTTGTACTCATCAAGCATCGTTCTTGCCATCTCGATAAGAGTTCGGTTCTTCCTCTCAACAACTCCATTTTGTTGAGGTGTGTACGTAGCCGAGAACTCATGTGTGATCCCTTCTTCATCAAGGAAGGTGTCTACACTTGCGTTCTTGAACTCTGTTACATTGTCACTCCAAACCTTCTTGATCTTCACGTCAAATTGATTTTGGGCCTTCCTAGCAAAGTTTTTGAAGATCTTTTGGACCTGTGATTTGTCATCAAGAAAGAACACCCACGTAAATCTTGAAAAATCATCAACTATGACTAGACCAAATGAGTTACCACCGAGACTCTTGTAGGCATTTGGACCAAAGAGATCCATGTGAAGTAGCTCGAGTGGTCTTCTTGTGGTCATGATGTTCTTAGCGCGATGACTTCCTCCAACTTGTTTCCCTGCTTGACAAGCACTACAAAGTCTATCCTTGTCAAATATGACATCGTTAACACCAAGTATATGATTTCCTTTAATGAGTTTGTCAAGGTTACGCATGCCCACATGGCCTAGCCTTCTATGCCATAACCAGCCTTTAGAAGATTTAGCAATTAAGCAAGTTCTAGGTTGAGCCTTTTTAGTGAAATCAACAATGTAAAGATCTCCTCTATGTATACTGATAAAGACCATTTTATGATTATCTCTACGAAACACTTGGCAGTCTACTTCAGTAAATAGGACATTGAAACCGAAATCAGCAAGTCTAGATACTGAAAGTAAGTTGTAGCCAAGAGATTCAATGAGCATGACATTTTGTATGGAGCTATCATGTGAGATGGCCACCTTACCAAGGCCAACCACCTTATCCTTTGAATTATCACCAAAAGTGACATACTTTCGAGGGCCGTCGTTTCCAGCAAGCTCACGGAACATGTCTTTATCTCCGGTCATATGATCAGTACATCCACTATCAAGGACCCATTCCTTTCCTCCAGCCATGTAGCCGCGAAGATTTGCCATAAGACCAAAGTGTCTCATCACATCATTGAGATCATAGTCACTATCATCATTCTCATCATAGAATCCATGTTCAACATCATTTTGTGATTGATCAATTCCTAGAGAGGATAATTCATTAGAAAAATGATCATCACAATGGTCACCTTTATGAATTCTAATAGCTCCGGATATGGTATCGCTAATGATCCCAACATTTCCTATGGCATGCATGAGATTGGTAAGCTCAAATAGACAATCACCAAAGCTAGAATCACTAGAATTCATCTTACTCAAAGCAATAGACTTATGGAGAATTTCGTCTAAATTTTTTAAGGAGTAATCTGGAAATCATTCCTCAAGAAATTTCCATATAGTATAGGCACAATCAAGAGTAGGCAAACTAGCAATCAAATTTTTGGGCAATCCTCTTATGATAAGATTGATGGTTCTAAGATTGCGAATCATGTCAAGATCTTCTTCGGGTGTGGGATGCAAGGGATCAATATGAGGTGCACAAGGGCTAGCAATGTACTTGTTCAAGTGATATTCATTGAAAGTCTCAAGCATTTCATTTTTCCACTCATGGAAATATTCTTCATCAAGAATAGACACTCTATGTCTAAGACTCCCCAAAGTAGACATATCCATCTTCCTCCAAAGGTGTTTAAACCAAGGCAATGGATACCAAAGCTCTGATACCAATTGAAAGGATCGAGAAGAGGTGTCTAGAGGGGGGGTGATTAGACACTAAGTACCAAAAGTTGCAGTTTTTAATTTCTTTAAGTTGAAGTGGAGTTTTGGCACAAGTTTAACAAACACAATACATATCAAGCAAGCATGCAAAGAGTATATGAGCAGCGAAAAGTAAAGCATGCAACTTGCAATAATGTAAGGGGAATGGTTTGGAGAATTCAAACGCAATTGGAGACACGGATGTTTTTGTCGTGGTTCCGATAGGTGGTGCTATCGTACATCCATGTTGATGGAGACTTCAACCCACGAAGGGTAATGGTTGCGCGAGTCCACGGAGGGCTCCACCCACGAAGGGTCCACAAAGAAGCGACCTTGTCTATCCCATCATGGCCATCGCCCACGAAGGACTTTCCTCACTAGCGGTAGATCTTCACGAAGTAGGCGATCTCCTTGCTCTTACAAACTCCTTGGTTCAACTCCACAATCATGTCGGAGGCTCCCAAGTGACACCTACCAATCTAGGAGACACCACTCTCCAAGAAGTAACAAATGGTGTGTTGATGATGTACTCCTTGCTCTTGTGCTTCAAATGATAGTCTCCCCAACACTCAACTCTCTCTCACAGGATATGGATTTGGTGGAAAGAAGATTTGAGTGGAAAGCAACTTAGGGAAGGCTAGAGATCAAGATTCATATGGTGGGTGTTGGGGATATTACTACTGGATGTAAACCGGCCAGGAGTAGCCGGGTTAACTCCTTGAAGGATAGAAGCCCATGAAGATGTAAGAATGATGGCGCTTCACGAAGGCCCAAGGCCCAAAGGCGGGTTAAAGCCTGTAGATGTAAACCGACCTGGTCATGTAACTTGTGTTGTAAGATAGGAGATAGAGACCAAACTGGACACGTTTATGATCCGGCTTCGGGACTCTGTAAACCGGCGGGCGTCAACCTATGTATATAAAGGGACGACCCGGCAGCGGTTTGGGGACAGACAACAACTCAAGAGCCAGACAAAGCGTATTCGCTCCCTGGCCTTCGAAACCCTAGCAATACCAATCACAACTAGACGTAGGCTTTTACCTTCCTTGAAGGGGCCGAACTAGTATAAAACTCCTCGCATCCCCTTGTCCGGTTTAACCCCTTTAAGCTAACCCGTTGCGATGGTTCCACGACTAAGTCCTTTCACAAGGACATCTGCCGTGACAAACCCACGACAGTTGGCGCCCACCGTGGGGCTATCGCATGATGGTTTTGAGTTCTTGAAGGGCAGCTTTGATGGACTTAAGGGATACGCTGTGGGCCGGATGAGAAGAGTCGTCGCGGCATGCTCTACATCGGCAATGCAGGATGGGGTCCCGAGGCCGATTCAATCGAGTATGGGTACCGGGTCCCCTTCGGTGGGATTCACGTCTTCATCGGCAAGATCGGCGAACCGGCCCCTAAGCAGGACATCTGCACCGACATCATCGAAACGGCTCGGCGTGCAAGTTCTTCGCCGGTTCAGCCCGTGACTAGGCATGTTTTCATAGGTGTCATCCATGGAGCGAGATACGAGGACGGGCCGGCGTCCGATGGAGAGACTGTGGTCTGTTCTGACGACGAGTCTTCTGGAGAGACCGAATCGCTTTATCAGTTGCAGGATGGCCGGTTGATGGAGGATTCGATGGCAACGGTATTCCGGATTCCCTTGATCTGCCAAATCGGGCCGCCATCTTCATGGCCAGCACACAATCAGCGCCTCATTCATCGGTCGCTGCAGCAATACTCTCCGGTTCAACAACGGCCACACCGGCAGGGGCAGGAAGCTCTGCGCCGCCTCCAGCCCAAGTCCTGTCTGATTTGTTCGATGCTTTGGCAATGTTGATGGCCGCAGAGGTGGATGCAGCAGCCAGGGATCAGCACAATGCAGAGATTGCAAAGGTGAAAGATCAAATAGCTCAGGCTAAAGCGGACCTGGCAACAGAGAACGCTAGGATGGCTGCAGAACGGGCTGAATTGGAAGCACAAGCTTACCAGATTAGGCTGGATCAGAATGCTTCCGAGGAAGTCATGAGAAGAAGGTACCGATCGCGTCTCCCGTCGGTTTATGAGCCGCAAATCTCTTCAACACACCAGGAGCAGGAGCTGGTAACCAACCCATACTAAACCAGGCGGAGGCACCGGGAACAGGAGCGTCGGTTCAGCCGCGCACGATGGACCCGCCTCGCTAGAACAACGTTGTGCCACAGTATGTGCCAACACCTCCCGGGCATTATTCCAACTCGTTGGACAATATTGTGGCCGCCGCTTCACGCATGGCAGCCCTCCCAACCGACGGCGAGTCACCAGTTGTGGTTGAAGCACGTCGGGCCAGAGATCTCCTTCAAACAGCGCTAAATCAACAGCGGTCATATTCACACAGTCGTGAGAGGATTCATTCCACTCCCCGTCCAAGCCGGAGCTATAGTAGACACATTGAGGATGAACCGGCTGTGTCAAGCAGTGCACGTCGTCGAAATTCGCCGCGAGGAAACAACCCGGCAGGGGGAGGTGCTAATGCGCAGGATGTTGTGGACCATGGCCGCACACGTCGGGAGGCCGAGTTAGCAGCTCGACACGGAGCACGACAACATACTCCGGTTCACCCTACCGCTTCTGTAGAGCCATGTGTGGTATTCAGTTCCTTAGGGGTGCCGTGTCTCACCCTCGCTTTGCGTAATGTGAGACTGCCCAAGGACTTCAAGGGACCTCGTAAGGTACCAAATTACACCACTGATTTACAACCAGAGGCGTGGGTGGAAAGCTATGAGATGGCAATGGAGATGTTAGATGTGGATGAGGCAGTGTGTGCTAAATATTTCACCATGATGTTGGAAGGAACAGCTCGTACTTGGTTGAAGAGCTTACCAACTAACTCTGTCGGATCATGGGCTGAATTGAAGCACCGATTTATCCAGAACTTCAAAGATACTTGTAAGCAGCCGATGTCAATCATGCATCTGGCCGCTTGTGTCCAAGAGGAAGGGGAGTCCACGACCCATTGGGTCAAACAGGTCTCAGCGATTTTGCACTCATCAGATCGTATCAATGCAGACACCGCAGTGTTAACATTAGAGGGCAATTGTCGTTTCCTACCGCTCAAACAGAAGTTAGGAAGGCTCAAACGTCACTGCAATGATATGTCAACGCTCATGGCTGCTTTGGTTAAGTATGCCGATTCAGATAATAAAAGGACCCGGATTCAGAGGAAGACAAACCGGGGAAAGGGAAGAAGAACGGCAAGGCCAAGGGTCAGCAGCATAATCCGGCAGGCCATGGGAACATCGGGAAGCGCAAGGCCGACAGCAGCTTGGACTTTGTTGCTAACACCAATGCTCAGGAGAATGGCCAGCGCCGTAAGGGCAAGCAGCCCCAGAGGGGTGGAGGTTCTTGGCCCAATTTGGAGCGCCTGTTAAATCAGCCCTATCCAAAGCATGGATCAAAGGAGAAGCCAGCATCGCATCTTTGGAAGGATTGTTATATCATGCGGGATTTCAAGAATTCCAATATGTTCCAGTATGATAACGGCCCGCCCGGCGGTTCAGGAGGTGGTTTCCACGGGCCGGGTTACGGAGGTGGTGGTTCCGGTTTAGGGTTTCAAGGCAACCAAACCGGACACATCAATCAAGGGCACCAAGGCAACCAGGGAGGCTACAACCATCAAGGGAATCAGCAGCGACAACAGCAGTCGGGTTACCAAAGCAATCCCAAGCAGCTAAATAGCAGGCAATATCATGTCTTCACTACTAGTTTGTGTAAGCGTGATCAGAAGCTTCACAAGAGGGCGGTAAACTCTGTTGAACCGGCAGTGCCTCAATATTTGCGCTGGTCTGAGCAACCCATTTTGTGGAGCAGAGAGGATCACCCACCCCGGGTTGACAATCCGGGTCACTTGGCCCTGGTGGTAGCCCCTCAAGTTGGGGGATACAAGTTTACTAAGGTGCTCATGGATGGGGGAAGTAGTATCAACATTCTATATTATGATACATTCCGCCGTATGGGGTTGACAGATAAGAATCTTAAACCGTCAAATACAGTTTTTCATGGTGTGGTGCCTGGTAAGTCTGCATATCCTGTTGGCAAGATAGCCTTAGAGGTGGCTTTTGGAGATGATTATGATTCAAGGTCAGAAACATTGACGTTTGAGGTGATAAAAATCAAAAGTCCGTACCACGCCTTGTTTGGGCGGCCGGCTTATGCTAAATTCATGGCGAGGCCATGTCATGTTTATCTACAGCTTAAAATGCTAGGTCATAAGGAGACTATCACAATACATGGAAGCAAAAAGATCGCTTTGGAATGTGAGGAAGGTGATGCGGCTTATGCTGAGTCGGTTTGTGCCACGGAGGAGTTGATATTCTATAAGGAGCAAGTTGATCTGGCAGACATGACTTCTTTGAAAAAGCCAACTACGGAACACGATCCAGCGTTGAAGTTTAAATTGGCCACAGATACTAAGATGGTTGACTTTGTTCCTGCGACTCATCCAAACAGTTCAGCATCAGCGCTAACCTGGATCCCAAATAGGAAAGCGCGCTCATCCGTGAGAATCGGGACATCTTTGCATGGAAACCTTCTGACATGCCAGGTGTACCGAGGGAACTCGCTGAGCATACACTCAACATTGATCCTAAGTTTAAACCGGTCCGGCAGTTTCTCCGCCGCTTCAATGAAGAAAGGCGTAAGGCTATCGGTGAAGAGGTCGCCCGGTTGTTGGCCGCAGGGTTTATCGTAGAGGTCTTCCATCCAGAGTGGTTGGCTAATCCGGTGCTGGTTCTTAAGAAAAACGGCACTTGGCGTATGTGTGTGGATTACACAGATTTAAACAAAGCTTGCCCTGCAGACCCCTTTGCTCTCCCTCGCATTGATCAGATAATTGATGCTACGGCAGGTTGTGACCGTTTGTGTTTTCTGGATGCTTATTCTGGTTATCATCAGATCAAGATGGCGGTTAAGGACCAGGAGAAGACAGCTTTCATAACTCCCTTTGGAGCCTTCTACTATGTCTCCATGCCCTTTGGACTCAAGAGTGCCCAGGCAACTTATTAGCGCTGTGTTCAGAATTGCCTTCATAAGCAAATTGGGCGCAATGTTCATGCATATGTGGATGATATTGTGATAAAATCCACAAAGGAGGAAACATTGATAGATGATTTGAGAGAAACCTTTGACAACCTCCGGGTTTACAAGATGATGCTCAATTCGGAGAAGTGTGTCTTTGGTGTCCCGGCAGGCTAGCTCTTGGGTTTTCTGGTATCAAATAGAGGCATTGAGGCTAATCTGGAAAAGATTTCAGCAATTACATCTTTTGCTAAACCGGCATGTATCAATGACGTTCAACGACTGGCCGGCCGGATAACAGCCTTGAGCTAGTTTATTAGTCGCCTTGGAGAGAAGGCCATCCCTTTATATCAGATGCTCAAGAAAACAGATAACTTTGTCTGGAGCGAGGCAGCTGATAAAGCGTTCGAGGATCTGAAGAGGTAGTTAGCTGAGCCACCCGTGCTTGCAGCACTGATCGATAAAGAGCCATTATTGCTATATGTGGCTGCTAATGCCCGGGCTGTTAGCGTAGCTATTGTGGTAGAGCACAAGGAGCTTGGCAAGGAATATCCGGTTCAGCGGCCGGTTTATTATATCAGTGAGGTGCTCATTGAGTCAAAGCAGAGGTATCCGCATTGGCAGAAGCTGGTGTATGGAGTGTTTATGGCAAGCTGGAAGCTTAAACGTTATTTTTAGGGCCATCCCATCATAGTGGTCAGTTCAGCTCCTCTGGGAGATATCATTCAAAACAGAGAAGCAACTGGCCGGATTGCCAAGTGGGCTATTGAGCTTGGACCTCATGGGCTCAAATATATACCCCGCACAGCGATCAAATCCCAGGCACTCTTGGACTTCATCAATGATTGGACAGAGTTACAGGCACCTGAAGAGAAACCAGATAATACATATTGGACTATTCATTTTGATGGGTCCAGACAGTTGGAGGGCTCAGGGGCTGGAGTCATACTAACTTCCCCACGAGGTGACAAGTTTTGTTATGTCCTCCATTTAATGTCCCCTTGTACTAACAATGCAGCTGAATATGAGGCTTTGCTCCACCGTCTTCGGATGGCTAAGGAGATGAATTTAAGCCGGGTTAAGTGCTTCGACGATTCAGATCTAGTGGCTCAATAGGTGTCTGGCACTTGGGATTCTAAGGACCCACTCATGGCTGCATATCGGCGAGAGGTGGATACAGTGACTGGTCACTTCAAGGGTTATCAGGTGGACCATATAGACCGGCGAAAGAATGAAGCGGCGGACGCTTTAAGTCATCTTGGTTCCCAGCGTAAACCGGTTCCGCCAAATGTCTTCCTTGACGTATTGCATAATCCGTCAGTCAAGGTACCAACCAAAGAAGATTTGGCTATTCCTGATCCGGAGGCTCAATTGGTGGCAGCTTTGCATGCCATACTGGATTGGACAATCCCATATTTGGCTTACATGAACCGGGGCGAGTTACCAGACGATGAAACGTTGGATCGACAGATAATCCGGCGTTCCAAGTCCATGACCATACTCAACGGGGAGTTACATCGCTACAGCGTCTCAGGAGCAATTCAGCGTTGTGTTTCTCCTCAAGAGGGTTCTGAGATTTTGCGAGAAATCCATGAAGGGGATTGCGGTCACCACGCCGGTTCAAAGTCTTTGGTTGCTAAAGCTTTTCGCCATGGTTTTTACTGGTTGACAGCGCATGCTGATGCGGAGGATTTAGTCAAGAGATGTGACGGTTGTCAAAAATTCGCCCGCCGTGCGCACATTCCGGCTCAAGAGTTGAGGATGATTCCAATAACTTGGCCGTTTGCAACTTGGGGGCTTGATATGGTTGGACCCTTCAAGCGATCCAAGGACAAAAGACCCACCTGTTAGTAGCAGTTGATAAATTCACCAAATGGGTGGAAGCAGAGCCAGTCAGCAAGTGTGATGCGGCCACGACGGTTCAATTCATCAAAAAGGTGATATTCCAGTTTGGTTTTCCACACAGCATTATAACTGATAATGGTACTAACCTGTCAAAAGGGGAGATGGAAGAATTTTGCCAACGTGAGCACATCCGGCTCGATCTAGCATCGGCGGCTCACCCCCAGTCTAATGGTCAAGCAGAGAGGGCAAATCAAGAAATTCTACGAGGTATCAAACCCAGGCTTATGGTTCCTTTAAAGCGGACACCGGGTTGTTGGGTTGAGGAGCTACCTTCTGTGTTATGGAGCATCAACACCACACCCAATAGGTCTACGGGTTATACACCTTTCTTCATGGTTTATGGAGCGGAGGCAATTCTTCCTAGTGACATCCGTCACGACTCGCCCCGTGTGACAGCCTATGTCGAAGCTGATAATGAGAAGGCACGTCAAGATTCCCTGGACCTGTTGGATGAAGAGCGTGATTTTGCAGCATCACGATCAGCGATTTATCAACAAGATCTCCGACATTATCACAGCCATCGGGTTAAAACCAGAACCTTTCAAGAAGGCGATTTGGTGCTCCGGCTCATCCAGGATCAGACTCATATGCACAAGTTATCCCCACCTTGGGAAGGACCATTTGTGGTCAGCAAGAATCTGCACAACGGGTCTTACTACCTCATTGATGTTCGAGAGCACAAAGACTCACGTAAATCGGAGGAGGAGACCAAGCGGCCATGGAACATAGCTCTTCTTTGGCCTTACTATACTTGAAGCCATAGGCTCTTCATATGTACATATTTATGACAATGTATATATCATATAATAAACCGGAGCCTCCGTTACAAGCAGGGTATCTATTCTTTTTACATCTTGTGTGTGCTTATAAGAGTTTACTAACAAAGCGGAGTTTTTTTATTAATCCGGTCTTAGCAGCTGCACGGATATAAAGAAAATCACTAGGGGGCTTGGTCATATTTGAACTATAGCTACACCTCTTGATCGGTTTTGAAACCACGAAGGGATATCACTAGGGGGCTTGGTTGTTATCACACCATAGCTACACCTCTTGATAGGCATTTAAGCCACAAAAGAAAAATATGTGGAGCCAAAGAGAGTGTTGCACAAAGCACATACTCAAACATGGGCACACACTGAGCACAGCTCACAAAGTTACTTGGGGGCTCTTTTTGCAAAGCAACAAAGAGTTTGAAAGGACCCTTGTAATTGGCTATCAAGCCACGGCTTGGAAGCCTGGTGTATTCACCTAAAAACTCGGGTTAACCTGCCTTCATCAAGTAAGCCACTCCTATCCAGGTAATCCTGGTATGACCCACCGAACATTTGACATGTCAATCTTTTATAGACCCTGAACTTGTCAAAGTTAAAACGATGATTGGTTAATTGGAGGCCCATCTTAAAAGGCTTTGTTAAATGGTTTAACTCAGAGGCCTGGCAGCCCATGAAAAGCCTCGATTTGGAGCCTGGCAGCTCGTAAAAAGCCTTGCATGTTTTCCTTTTTGAGTTTTATTTGTTGAAGTTCATGAGTATCTTCTGATAACCCGGCGTCCTTGACCCGGCTTGCTTTTCAACTACAAGTTGTCGGCACATGATCAGTTATAAACCGGTGTTTGTTGACCCGGTCTGGTTTGACTAAATCGCCAGTGTTATAAAGAAAACTCGGTAGTTATCCCGGTCCGGTTTACTATATAAACCGGCATTATAAGGATGGGGTTATCAACGTTTCGGATTGGTATTAACACCTTTGCTGTATACACCGTTGATCAACCAATGAGGTATGTTATACATATTTCTTTTTATACAAACACTTCGATTATTCATCTACGTATTGTATACTTCTTGGACATCATGACCCGTCTAGCGGTAAACCGCTAGATACTTTTAAGTTGTTGTACCCAGGAACACAATTCATCATGGGTTATGCATAAATATATCCCAAAAGGTGGCACAAGTTGTCACGAGGTATTACAAAACATGCTTGATGGCATGGCAGATAACAGAGTTTTAGCTATTCTATTACAAGAAGCTTTTAAAACGGCTCCAATGGCATAATTGTTTTTCACAATATCGGCACACAGTAGCCAGTAAACCGGCGACTAGTTTAGGACGCGTCGTCTGGACGGTTTGATGGTTGAGGGTCAGTTGGTGTGGGCACTTCTTCATCCCTCCCCAGACGCTAGAAATCAACCGTCGACCAATCGATTCCAGTTAAAGCTTGGAATACTGCTTCTTCATGGATAAGATTGGAGGGGTTAATATCAGGAGCATAAGTGTGCTTACAAATCGGAGGCACAAGTTCTTCAACTTCATGGATGTCGGTCGGCTATCTTTTCCCTTCAGCGTCATAAACCGGTTGAAAATGGGACAAGTCTGTATCATCGGCCAGCTTGCTGGCTACTGGCCGCATCTGTTTAGTCAGCCGCCGGAGGTCATCATTGTCGATGTTTGAACCGTCTTCCTTCACACCTGGGTATCCTTTAATGATATCCTCCGCTTCAAGGTCTAGAATCTAGGCTTTGGCTCGAATAAGTGCGGTTAAAGCTCCTGCTCTGGCAGCTGCCTTCTTCAATTCGGCAATACGGGCTGGTAACATGGCCAACTTCTCAAGTGTTTCTTTAATCAAAGTTGGGGCCAGTTTGTTGTAAGCTGCCGTGCAAATAGCCTGCTGAGACCTAGAGTACAACTGTTCAACCAAAGTATACGCCGCTTTGAGCTTCATCCACATGTCTGTAGCAAGATGAGCAATCCGAGTACCTACCAAAGATTTATATCAACATTCTGGTCAGTGATAAGGTTCATTGACTTACGAAAAACACGTAAACAAATACTTACCAAAGATAGCAGAAGTCATAGCATTGATTTGCCGTTTCAAGCCAGCTAGTTCATCTGCAATTGGTTTCAGGGCTGCCTCAGCGTCTTCATCTCTTTTGGTTAAACCGTATTTTTCGGTTTCCCAGTTAGCACGATCTTTGTTGAAAGATTCCTTCAGCTTTTCCATTACGGCCAGGGCTTGTGTCAGCTCCTCTTTGGCTTTTGCAGCTTCTGCTTGTTGTGACTTCACATTTTCTTGCAAGTCGGAATTTCGGGCATCTTTGCTTCTCAGTTCAGCCTGCAACATTGAAGGTATATTAAACAACAGGATATATATGTTCTAAGTACAAAGCGTATAACAAGTTATGCACTTCATACTTGGGGGCTAATGCCTATTTTCTCTAAAATACTACATTTTATACAAGTCTCCAGAACAATGCAAGCATTATCCTTGACACTTGGGGGCTAATGTGCGTCTGTTCTAAAATGGATGCATGGATTTAAACCCGGATTAACTTGCCAAGTTAAACCGGCCTTTGGGGGCTATGCTGCAGAAAGTTATCTAATTGTTAAAAGATGAGTCTTGGTTCTTATTAGAGACCTGCCATTTTGAGGATCAGTGATGAGAAACTTCAAGTGTTACAAAGACCCGGTTTATGATTAAACATCATAAAACGGCCCTTGGGGGCTACTTGGGCTAGTGTCTCAGCTATGAATCAATAAACAAAGGGAGATGAACTTACCTCATATCGCTCTTTCATCAAGTTCACCAAACCGGCTTCATAGTCCCGGTTTGAGTGCAGACGGTTCAAGAAGCCAGAGTGAAGTTCTTCAGCGTTGAGATGAGCATAGTTTGATAAATCGCTGCTCCATTTGCCTTTTTCCCTAGCAGCTTGCTCTTCTTTGGCACTATGTTGAGCCAAGATGACGGGATGACCAGGAGAGCTGTGGCCCATGCCAGTAATGATGACATCGTCTCCTTGGCCTTCAGTGTGTTTGACTGGTGACAATGGAGTCTCAGCATTTCTCATCGGACTGGCCTGGTTTGGCTCTGCCGGTTCAGTATCAGGCACAGCAGGTTCAGCGTCTGCTGGTTCATTGGTGTTTTGGCCTTGAAGGGGCGGTTCATCAGAGGCGGCTTCAGGATGAGGGCCCTCCGGTTCATAAGTTTGTTTCGGTTCACCTCTGGGTTCTTCTTCAAAAGTGGCCGGGTCTTCGGGCGGATTGGTGACCCGAGCTTTCTTGCTGGGTCTGGCTTTGGCCCTGCAAACAAAATATAAAAGGATTAACATCTTATTCAAGTTCTGTGACACATTGAAGGAAAAGGTTTTACAACTTACCCGGCCATAGTTTTCAGAGGAGGGAGCTGAGTTGCTGTCGACTCGCCAGATGATGAGGGGTGTCACCTGATAATTTGAATCAAACGGATTAAGAGGTTGTCTGAAATAACCTGCCTTGGGGTAAGAATGGTCAGGAGTAGGAGAGACCTCAGACAGGCGCTTCCGAACCGGGGTATCAGGTAAACTGGCTGAAGTGACCTGTTGGCCACTGTGCCGGGTTGTCCGGCGAGCTTCATGCTGCTGAGTCTTCAAAATAAATGTTGGATCCAAGTGAGCAAGAGGATGAGAAAAGCTTACTTTTCGGACTGCTTGGCGGGTTTTTTGTGTTGGCATAGAGTCTGAACCGGAGGAAAGGGTAATTCCTCTACATCATCAGCTTGACTGCCTTCTGCGTCTTCCTGAGGAAGATCATTGTTAATGAGATGCATGAAAAGAGAGCCAAGTGAGTCAAGTTCTACCTCAGCTTCCGGATCATCAGCGTCATCATCAAGCTCCATGTTGATCCGGTCAGCCGTTTTCCGTTTTGACATCCGTTTGACGGCTTTGGTTTTGGGGCGAGATGGTTTGACCGCTTTATCCCCAGTTGGCTTTACCGCTTTTTCTACGGTTTTCCATTTCCAGAAGGGGTCATCACCCTATACATACATACACAGAAGAAGGATTACAGGTTGCACAAGGTAAAAATATTAAAGATGAAAAGGAAGTATAATGCTTACAGCAGGCGGTTTGTTCTTGGTATAGAAGGGATTCAAACCAGTTTGACTACAGACCAGTTCTGATTCATTCAAAATCTTCTTTACGCCTTCAGTGACTTCTTCATCAGTTATTTGAATGATGCAATGGCGTTGAGGGTCTTCAACCTCACCGGTGTACTCACACATTAAACCGGGACGCCAGCTTAGTGGCAAGATGCTCCAAGATATCCAACAGCGCACGAAATCCACACCTGTTAAACCGTTGGCCATAAAGGCCCAGAGTTTGGCGAGTTGAGGGGCATATTTCGCCCTTTCTGCAGAGCTTAAGCATTGCGACATCGGATGGGTGTTGGAAAGCCGGTGATCACGAAAGCCTGGGAGGGGATTTTCATCTTCAGGCGAAGTGTCTCTGCAATAAAACCAAGTCTGGTTCCATTCCTTTGGGTGGCTGTGCAGTTTGGCATGAGGAAATTCAACTTCTTTCCGCTTTTGAATTGAGACACCACCAAGTTCAGTGTTGGGGCCATTTACAAATTCTGTGCACCGGTTTAAGTGAAAGAAGTCCCGGAACAGCTCTGCAGTTGGTTCTTCCTGTAAGTACACTTCACAGAAAACCTGGAAGTTACATAGATTGGATACTGAGTTGGGCCCAATGTCTTGAGGATGGAGTTGGAAATTGGCAAGCACATCCCGATAAAACTTGGACCCTGGCGGTTTGAAGCCACGGCTTATGTGGTCAACAAAGACCACCACCTCACCCTGCCTTGGGGTCAGAGGATTTTCTGTTCCTAGAACTAGCCATTTAATTTCAGTTTTCTTAGGCAAGGAGCCAATGCTGACCATATCGTTCAACTGATCCTCGGTAACCCAGGAACGAGCCCAATTGCAAGCGGTAAATTGCTTGGCCATTACGAAACAAACAAGCTGAAAATGAAAGGCCGGTTTATAAATCACTCATGATGATATACAAGATGCAATGGAGTAGAAAGATATATTGATATGTGAAATTGCATAAACCGGAGACCAATGCAATAATGGATAGAAAGGCAATACCAGAACAGGGGTACCCAGACACTATTAAACCGGAGTATAACTATGAAGGTAAAAGGCTCCTCCGGTTTATCAGAGGGCTAATGGTATAGATTTCTTATACAAAGTTAAACCGCCTATGTTGGTATGAGGAGAAACAGATTTCACAGAGGTATGTGAAAATTTCGGATCTAAGGTAAGACAGAAAAGCAAAAATATTTTGACCTAAAAAGGGTAAGACCCGAAACAGTTTATGAAGGACTAGATCAGTCTTTTGCGCATAAGGGTTTGTGGTGGTAACAGAAGATTAGCTACGGTAAGGGATACGTCAAGTGCGAAGTGTTCATCTATAAGCCAAGGAAGAACAGCACCAAAAGCTCCGATGAACTTCAAAGAGCCGCGAAGAGCAAGGAAACCCTAATGGATCTAGAAAGGAAGGGGGAAAGGACTTACTGCGGCCGCGGAAGCAGCAGAGGTGTGCTATGGAACTCTGGTACGAGCAGGTCGATGCAGCGGACGGCGATGAAGCAGAGGCGAGGCTCGACGATGATGGCGGCGTTCAGGTGCGGAGACATCGCGAGGAAGAAGAAGGGATGAAGGGGTAGTGGAAAGAAAAGAAAGGGGTCCTCTGCCCCTATTTATAAGGCAAAGCGATAAAACGGCAAGTGCGGGAATCGAGGAGCTCAAAAATGGATAAATTAATAAAGGTGTCGCCTCGGTGACTGAATACACATTAATGAAGGTAATCTTCAGCTTCAACAGATAGATGATGTCAGGGCAGTTTATCATGATCCTGAAGTATGACGTCACGGCGGTTTACAAGATCAAGGTGAAGATATGAAGGAGGAATTTTTCTAAGTGTTGAAGATTGACATGAACAAATTCAAACCAATCTGGGGCCTAATGTTGGGGATATTACTACTGGATGTAAACCGGCCAGGAGTAGCCGGGTTAACTCCTTGAAGGATAGAAGCCCATGAAGATGCAAGAATGATGGCGCTTCACGAAGGCCCAAGGCCCAAAGGCGGGTTAAAGCCTGTAGATGTAAACCGACCTGGTCATGTAACTTGTGTTGTAAGATAGGAAGGATATAGATCGAACCGGACACGTTTATGATCGGGCTTCAGGACTCTATAAACCGGCGGGCGTCAACCTATGTATATAAACGGACGACCCGGCAGCGGTTTGGGGACAGACAACAACTCGAGAGCCAGACAAAGCGGATTCGCTCCCTGGCCTTCGAAACCCTAACAATACCAATCACAACTAGACGTAGGCTTTTACCTTCCTTGAAGGGGCCGAACTAGTATAAAACTCCTCGCGTCCCCTTGTCCGGTTTAACCCCTTTAAGCTAACCCGTTGCGATGGTTCCACGACTAAGTCCTTTCACAAGGACATCTGCCGTGACAAACCCACGACAGTGGGAATGGAATATCTTGGCCTCAACACATGAGTAGGTGATTCTCTCTCAAAAAATGTGTATTGGAAGTGTAGGTATGTTCTGATGGCTCTCTCCTTGAATGAAGAGTGGGTGGAGGGGTATATATAGCCTCCACACAAAATCTAACCATTACACACAACTTGCCAATCTTGGTGGGACCGAATTGATAAACTTGGTCGGACCGATTCAACAAATCTAGTGACCGTTAGGGTTTTCGGTGGGACCGACTGGATCAACTGGGTGGGACTAGTGTGCTAGGGTTAGGGTAAATCCAAAACTCGGTTTGACCGATTACTCAAACTCGGTGGGACCGATTTGGGTAATAAGTGAAATAGAGAGTTGGCCAAGAAAAGTCGGTGGGGCCGATTGCATATCTCGGTGGGACCGAAAATATTGCAATAGGTAATAGAGAGTTTGCAAGCCCATCTCGGTGAGACCGAGATCCCATTGGTGAGACTGAACTGATTAGGGTTTCTGGCAGTGGCTATGTCAACTGAACTCGGTGGCTCCGGATAGAAAGAATCGGTGTGGCCGAGTTGGGTATTTGATGTGGGACATATATGGAAGTGAGAAAGTGGTTGAGGGCTTTGGAGCATATCACTAAGCACTTTGAGCAAGCAAGCCATTACGCAACACCTCATCCCCTCTTGATAGTATTGGCTTTTCCTATAGACTCAATGTGATCTTGGATCACTAAAATAGAAAATGTAGAGTCTTGATCTTGATGCTTGAGCTAATCCTTTGTCCTTAGCATCTTGAAGGGGTTCCACATCCTTTAGTCCATGCTACTTAATTTATTGAACTTGTCTGAAACATACTAGGTAAAAGTATTAGTCCAACAAGATATATGTTGTCATTAATTATCAAAATCACCCAGGGAGCAGTTGTGCTTTCATAAGTTCATGGAAAAAAACAGAGTAATGCAATAAGAACGATGACGTGATGTAGACAAGATTCGTTTATTTATATGGCGGTAGATATAGATCTCATATTTTTATCCTTAGTAGCAATGGTACATACGTGTCGGTTCCCTTTCTGTCACTGGGATCAAGCACCGTAAGATCGAACCCACTACCGGGCACCTCTGCCCATTGCAAGATAAATATATCAAGTTGGCCAAACAAAACCCAAATATCGGAGAAGAAATATGAGGCTATAAGAGATCATGCATAAAAGAGATCAAAGAAACTCAAATACTTTCATGGATATAAAAACATAGATCTGATCATAAACTCGAAGTTCATCAATCCCAACAAACACACCGCAAAAGAGTTACATCATATGGATCTCCAAGAGACCATTGTATTGAGAATCAAGAGATAGAGAGATGAAGCCATATAGCTACTAACTACGGACCCAAAGGTCTACAAAGAACTACTCAGGCATCATCGGAGAGGCACCAATGGAAGTGGTGAACCCCTCTGTGATGGTGTCTAGATTGGATTTGGTGGTTCTGGACTCTGCGGTGGCTGGATGAATATTTCTTCGACTCCCCTAGGGTTCTGGTATTTTTGGGGTATTTATAGAGCAAAGAGGCGGGCCAGGGGCACCCAAGGTGGGCACAACCCACCAGGGCACGCCTGGGCCTCCTGGCGCGCCTTGGTGGGTTGTGCCCCCTCGAGGCACCCCCCCCCCAGGTGCAACTAGGGCCCATTGCCTTCCTTCTGGCCCATAAAAAATCTCTGTAAAGTTTCATGGCATTTCGACTCCGTTTGATATTGATTTTCTGCGATGTAAAAAACATGGAAAAAACATCAACTGGCACTTGGCACTATGTCAATAGGTTAGTACCAAAAAATGACTATAAAATGATTATAAAACATCCAATATTGATAATAAAATAGCATGGAACAATCAAAAAATTAGATACGTTGGAGACGTATCAGTGGGTTATGGCATATGGAAGTAAAGAGGACTTGATACTTAATGCTATGGTTGGGTTTCATGACCTTAATGATCTTTAGTAGTTGCAGATGCTTGCTAGAGTTCCAATCATAAGTGCATATGATCCAAGTAGAGAAAGTATGTTAGCTCATGCCTCTCCCTCATATAAAATTACAAGAATGATTATCAGTACTTGTTATCGATTGCCTAGGGACAAATAATTTTCTTGTTGACAAAAGCTCTCTACTAAAACTAACTTACGTGCTCTTTATTATCTTGCAAACCTATCCTATCACAACTACTAAGTACTTCTAGTTTCATACTTGTTTCTGGTAAAGCAAACGTCAAGCGTGCATAGAGTTGTATCGGTGGTCGATAGAACTTGAGGGAATATTTATTCTACCTTTAGCTCCTCGTTGGGTTCGACACTCTTATTTATCGAAAAAGGCTACAAACGATCCCCTATACTTGTGGGTTATCATTAGGAAACCTTAACCATCTTAGATCAACGAGCTAGTCTAGTAGAGGCTTACTAAGGACACGGTATTTGTTTATGTATTCACACATGTATTTAAGTTTCCGATCAATACAATTCTAGCATGGATAATAAACCCTTATCATGAATAAAGAAATGTAATAGTAACCATTTTATTATTGCCTCTCGGGCATATTTCCATCAATATCTTCCTCAGACTGGGTCATATGCTCCCTAAGCTTCGCGACCTCCTGTGTTACGCTACACATGGTTTTCCGCCATGACCTCCGTCCCCATCAAGGTTGTCAAAGTGTCCATCAACTCAGAAAATACTTGAGCCAGAGACCTGGCTGACCCGGATCCTGAGGGGCCAGTTGCTGCTGTTGCTCTAGTCGTCGTGCTGTTAAGAGTCAGTGTCGTGATGGCCATGAAGATGGCGGCTCGGCTCAGCGGCTTGTAGGGGTCCGGAATACTGTTGCCATCGGAACAGCCCCAAGCCTGCTGTATTGAAGCTGGTAGATTGACTCCGTCTCTCCGGCCGAGGACACATCGCCTGAGTAGATGAGAGTCGCTCCTCCAGATGCGGAATCTTCCGCAAGTTCCATACCTTCCGTGAAGCCCACGAAAGCGTGCTTCCGTTCAGCTTGGACCCGAGCGGGTTGGATGCAGTGACCCGGCTCGACGATGTCGGTGCGGATGTCTGGCTCAGGTTCGGATCCGCCAATCTTGCCGATGAAGACGTGGATTCCGCCGAAGGGGAACCGATACCCATACTCGATTGAGTTGGCCTCGGGGCCCCAGCCAACGTCGTCGATGTAGAGCTTGCTGCGATGACTCTTGGTCATCCTGCCAATGGCGTATCCCTTGAACCCTAGGAAAGATCCCTTCAAGAACTCGAAACCACTGTGTGCTAGCCCCACGGTGGGCACCAATTGCCGTGGTTTTGTCACGGCAGATGTCCTAGTGTGAGGACTTAGTCGTGAGGCCATCGCAACTAGGTGGTTAGCTTGTCCGGGTTGAGCGGGACGAGAGACACGATTACCCAGGTTTGGCCCCTTACGGTGGAGGTAAAGGTCTACTCCTGCTTTTATGCTTATTGTTTGAGTATCGATTATAAGGGAGCGGATTCGCTTGACCTAGCTATCGATTTATTGTAACTTGGCCTATTCTATGTCGGGGACTCACCTTTATATACAGGTCGAGGCCACCGGCTTACAAGAGTCCGGGTCGGGTCATGATTCGTTACCGATCCTAACTCTGAGTCGCCTTGCCTTCTATGAAAAATCATCACCGGGCGGCTTACACCTCTGGGCCACGTGCCATCCTCTGGCCTTGGGCCTTAAGCCGACCCATCTTGTGAGCCTTCCCTCCGGATCTGCGTCTTGATCACTTGGGACCGTCTGAGGCCTAGCTTCGAGAGTCGCCAATGGTCTGACCCGACCCTTTTAGGGCGGGTTATACCGCGGGGTTATATCCGCAACAATTGTCGTGTCATATTCCTAACAAAGTCTGGGTAAATTCAATATGATCATTCTTCCAACATCATAATCTCAATGTTTTTAGGACTATCATTACACTTAACGATATCCTAAGATCCAGAAAACGTGATCACCAACAACACTTGAGCTAGTATTAGAGGCGAGACTAGGAACCTTTATTTTATCCGTTTAACATTTCACATGTGCATATGAGTTCTCCACTGAATCACATATTCTAGGGTCATAGAAGTTAGAGCATGAAATATAAAAACTTAATTATGAATATGGAAATATAATAATACAATATTATTGCCTCTAGGGTTATCTCCAACAGCAACCGTCTACGACACTCTAGCATCTTGGAGTACGTCATGTCCACTTGAGTACAAACGAGATGAGAGGTGTAATACGGAGATGGTCAGACCATGTATGCAGATAACACTCAGTTCTCTTGAAGTTCTAGCATAATCGTTATGAGCTCAGAGCATGAAGCATCGAAAGATGAACAGGAGTCATATGGTGATATGCTTGATAATAGTTTGCCTACCGGTCAAAATTTTCGTCATCAATGATGTCCACATCAATGAATGAGAATAAGATCAGGATCTTGAATCACTCACTGTCAATTATGAGAGATATTGATTTGAGTGGGAGTGCACTTGATATTAAATTTATTTAAACACTAGTGCAATCTTAATTATGAAAATGTCTAAGTTAAATCTTGTGTTTATTGTTGTAGATCAATGGATTGCAATAGTTTAAATGTAGCACCTCTGTTTAGAAATAGAAGTTGAGTGCAAATGGTGGAAAGTATGAGGATTGGATCCACACTCTAAGATTTGTTCTCAGGAGTGCTAAGAAATAATATGAGTTGGATCAACCGCTTGGTGACTGCCCGGCGCCTAGGACATCTTAAGATGTCATCAGTGTGTTTATATCTCGCAAGAATGATTTCAGTGTCGTCAATCAAGTGTTACAGAAATGTTATCAAAAACTCACTCCCATCGAGATTGTCGGGGCACTAGAAGTTCTGTTTCACAAAGATCTAGCTGAAATTCATGAGATGACTGAAGCAATTGATGAATGCGAGATAGTTGAAGGTATGGAGCAAGGTGACAGGCTTGTATACTGTTATGATAGTGTAACTGCAATGAGAGTTTATATTCCCAAAACACCAGAGAATGATTTGATGTTTTCTTTTATTTGTCTATAACATTAATGCTAAATGTCTCTCTACCCAACTCATCATCAACTTCACTTTAATGGTTGGATCCTTGGCTATATGTTTATGGTATTTCTAACCGATGAATACCGAGGATAGCTGATGGTGTGTCTTGCATGCTTCCACGGCCGGTAGTTTGCATTGGTTAGTGGCTTTGCAAATAGTTATATTCCACCATTCATCTTTCGTGAATCTTCCATGGACTTTCCATGAGCATCTTTCTGCCTCATATTCAACGGTGTATCAGTTGTTGCAATCCAAGTGAACAACTATGAAAGGCATGTGGTGCTTAACAGCATACTCACACAACCACATCTTTAATTCTAGCATGTGCTCGAACATCAAGCCTTTCCTTAGGTAAGACATAGTGATCTATTCGGATGTAATACTTGGGAACGGTCTAGCCTCAGTTGTCTTACTCATGCCACCATCGGCGATAGCCTTATTTGCAAGGCTAACATCACAAAACAAGGGCACTTTATGATCCCTACCGGTGATTTTTGTGTACCACTCTCCTTCTTTCTCCGTGAAACCATCCTCGTCCAACTCATTCATCGGGCCTTTGTTATCCGAGTCATCCACACAAGCACACTGATAGAGAATGTCTGGGTCCATGTCCTTATGCCTAACTTGAGCCTCTATGTCACTAAGAATGTTGTGGTGCCTCTCATCCTCTTGCTCGGAGTCATGACCATCATCATTGATGGGTGCACCACCCTCAAACTTATATTGGGGATACTCGTTGACATAATCAACTTGTTCGTTGCCATGTTGAATATCTTTCACCTCAATTCATTTGATAGACCAATAGGAGGTTGGCTCATTGTATTGGTCGCCACCACTTCAACTATTTACTCAACAATTTGTAGCACACTACTAATCAAGCCCACATCATCTAGTAAGGTTTGGTTCAAGTCAATCTGAAAGAGAGGAGCCTTGACCACCTTAGTTGCAAACAATTCGAGTGTTTTGACCTCCGAGGATGCAACAACCTCCTTATATGCACCCCCATTGCAAATTGCCCTTGATAGGCATTGTCTTCATTCGAAACTTTTGTGCCATCCCAATGATATGACCAATTCTAGTTCTAGTTGTGCTGACATTGGCGACATACACTAGTGCAGAACCGGGCAATAGCACCGGTTCGTAAGGCCCTTTAGTGCCGGTTCGGTAACTGGCACTAAAGTGTGGGCACTAAAGGTCCCTGTCGATGTCAAAACCGACGGATCTCGGGTAGGGGGTCCCGAACTGTGCGTCTAGGCCGGATGGTAACAGGAGGTAAGGGACACGAAGTTTTACCCAGGTTCGGGCCCTCTTGATGGAGGTAAAACCCTACGTCATGCTTGATTAATATTGAAGATATGGGTGTTAGAAGAGTAGATCTACCACTACCCGGTTGGAGCCACTACCCGGTACTAAAGGGTGTGCGCTGCCAGACGAGGGGCGCAGAAGTTTAGTCCCACCTCGCTAGCCGAGGGGCACTCGCACCTGCTTATAAGCCCCGCCGTCGCTGCTATCTCGAGCTCCTCTCTTAAGCAGGCCTTCTGGGCCTACCTCTGCTGCGATGCCCTGTTGGGCCTACTGGGCTAGCGGGCCTGCATCCTGGCCCAACTAGAATTTGGGTTTCTAGTCGTATGCAGGCCACTGTGGCCCACTAGGTGGGCTTTTTTTTCTTATTTTTTGCTTTATTTATTTTTGTTTTATTTATTTTTGAGTTGTTTTTGCTGTATTTAGAGTTTCTTTGTGAATATTTTTGCTTTAGGTACAAAAAATTACAAACTTTCTGTTAGTACCGGTAGTTCACAAATTTGAATAGTTTAAATTTTGAATTATTTGAAATTTGTGTGAATCACTAGTTTGTGAATAACTTAACTTTGAAAATAGATTTGTTAGTGATTCTTTTTCTTATGTTTAATATTAGTGTGTTTTATCATTATATTCAATTTGGTAATGCTTAGGTTATTTAAAAAATGAAATGCCTTTGTAACGGATGAGTTTTCGTCCGAAACCCTGATACTTCGAAAGAGATTGTCCATTTTGTACACGAAGTGCATCTAGTTTTTGCAGTAACCCTCTCTACTTTTTTGCACATGCTATGTGGGTGAAATTATAATACCATGCCAACTTTCAACCTTTTCTGAGTTCATTTGAAATGCTTTTCAATTTCAGGGTCATTTAGTTGAAAAAAATCAGTAAATGCATGAAAGAATTTGCTTGCACATAAAATTTCTTCGCGTTTCAAATGCCAAAACACATAACTAGCTACCCTAACTATTACAGAGATTCCCTCCTGGGTGTGAAACATAGAAGAAAGTGATGATAGTGAAGATGATCACATCCCAGATCTTTGGGTGTGAAACTTTTTCTTCGTGTGTGTCCCTTTGCGCCGTAGGCATGGAAAATCTTCATCATTTAACTGGATGCTCGGGTCAATATTCACTGTGAATGGAGCAATTTCATCAAACTTTTCATAATCTCCTGACATGTCTGTCTTGTCATCCACTCCCATGATGTTTCTCTTCCCAAAAAGAACTATGTGCCGCTTTGGCTTATCGTACGATGCATTCGCTTCCTTATCTTTTCTTTTTCTCGGCTTGGTAGACATGTCCTTCACATAGAAAACCTGTGCCACATCATTGTCTAGGACGAATGGTTCGTCTGCATACGCAATATTGTTGAGATCCACTGTTGTCATTCCGTACTGCGGGTCTTACGTTACCCCGCCCCGTGTCATATTGACCCATTTGCACCGAAACAAAGGGACCTTCAAACCACGTCGATAGTCAAGTTCCCATATGTCCTGTATATAACCATAATATGTTTCCTTTCCCGTCTTGGTTTCTGCATCAAAGCAGACACCACTGTTTTGGTTGGTGCTCTTCTTATCTTGGGCGATCATCTAAAATGTATTACCATTTATCTCGTACCCTTTGAAAGTCATTATATTCGAAGATGGTAACTGGACAGCAAGTACAGGTCATCTTCAATAGAGGCGTCATGCATGGTACGTGTCTGCAACCAGCTGGTGAAACTCCTGGTTTGTTCACGTGTAATCCAGTCATCAGACCGCTCCAGGTGTTTGGAGCGTAGCAAATTCTTGTGTTCATCCATATACGGAGCCACCAAGGCGGAATTCTGTAGAACTGTGTAGTGTGCTTCAGTGAGAGAATGTCCGTCCATACATATTATTTTCTCCCCTCCTAGCGTGCCTTTTCCATCTAGTCTGCCCTTATGCCGCGATTCAGGAACACCAATCGGCTTAAGGTCAGGAATAAAGTCAATACAAAACTCAATGACCTCCTCATTTTCATGGCCCTTGGAGATGCTTCCTTCTGGCCTAGCACAGTTATGAACATATTTCTTTAAGACTCTCATGAACCTCTCAAAGGGGAAAATATTGTGTAGAAATACAGGACCCAAAACGTTAATCTCTTCGCATAGGTGAACTAGGACGTGCGTCATGATGTTGAAGAAGGATGGTGGGAACACCAACTCGAAACTGACAAGACATTGCACCAAATCATTCTCTAACCTTGGTATGATTTCTGGATCGATTACCTTCTGAGAGATTGCATTGAGGAATGCATATAGCTTCATAATGGCTAATCGAACGTTTTCCGGTAGAAGCCCCCTCAATGCAACCGGAAGCAGTTGTGTCATAATCACGTGGCAGTCATGAGACTTTAGGTTCTGGAACTTTTTCTCTGCCATGTTTATTATTCCCTTTATATTCGACGAGAAGCCAGACGGTACCTTAATACTGAGCAGGCATTCAAAGAAGATTTCCTTCTCTTCTTTGGTAAGAGCGTAGCTTGCATGACCCTAATGTATGCCGTCTTTTCCGTGCATACGTTGCTAGTCCTCCCGTGCCTCAGGTGTATCTTTTGTCTTCCCATACACGCCCAAGAAGCCAAGCAGGGTCACACGAAGATTCTTCGTCACGTGCATCACATCGATTGCGGAGCGGACCTCTAGGTCTTTCCAATAGGGCAGGTCCCAAAATATAGATTTCTTCTTCCACATGGGTGCGCGTCCGTTAGCGTCATTCGGAACAGGTTGTCCACCAGGACCCTTTCCAAAGACCACCTTCAAATCCTTGACCATATCATGTACATCAGCACCAGTACGGTGGCGAGGCTTCGTCCGGTGATCCGCTTCACCTTTGAAATGCTTGCCTTTCTTTCTTACGGGATGCCTGCTCGGAAGAAATCGACAATGTCCCAGGTACACATTCTTCTTACAATTAGCCAAATATATACTGTCGGTATCGTCCAAACAGTGTGTGCATGCGCGGTATCCCTTGTTTGTCTGTCCTGAAAGGTTACTGAGAGCAGGCCAATCATTGATGGTCACGAACAGCAATGCCTTTAGGTCAAATTCTTCCCCCATGTGCTCATCCCACGCACGTACATCTGTTCCATTCCACAGTTGTAAGAGTTCTTCAACTAATGGCCTTAGGTACACATCAATGTCGTTGCCGGGTTGCTTAGGGCCTTGGATGAGCACTGGCATCATAATGAACTTCCGCTTCATGCACAACCAAGGAGGAAGGTTATACAAACATAGAGTCACAGGCCAGGTGCTATGGTTGCTGCTCTGCTCCCCAAAAGGATTAATGTCATCTGCGCTTAGACCAAACCATACGTTCCTTGCATCATCTGCAAACTCCTTCCCGTACTTTCTTTCGATTTTTCTCCACTGCGACCCGTCAGCGGGTACTCTCAACTTTCCGTCTTTCTTACAGTCTTCTCTGTGCCATCGCATCGCCTTGGCATGCTCTTTGTTTTGGAACAAACGTTTCAACCGTGGTATTATAGGAGCATACCACATCACCTTGGCAGGAATCTTCTTCCTGGGGCGCTCGCCCTCGACATCACCAGGGTCATCGCGGCTGATCTTATAGCGCAATGCACCACATACCGGGCAAGCGTTCAAATCCTTGTACTCACCGCGGTAGAGGATGCAATTATTAGGGCATGCATGTATCTTCTGCACCTCTAACCCTAGAGGGCAGACATCCTTCTTTGCTTCGTACGTACTCTCAGGCAATTCGTTGTCCTTTGGAAGCATATTCTTTATCATTACCAGCAACTTTTCAAATCCCTTGTCAGATACACCATTCTCTGCCTTCCATTGTAGCAATTCCAGTGTGGTGCCCAACTTTTTCTTGTCACCTACGCAATTCGGGTACAACAATTTTTTGTGATCCTCTAACATGTGCTGCAACTTCTTCTTCTCCAAATCACTTGCGCAGTTTCTCTTTGCATTGGCAATGGCCCGACCTAGATCATCAACGGGCTCATCCGATGCCTCTTCTTCAGCTTCTTCCCGCATTGCCGGCTCAGCTTCTTCCCGCATTACCGACTCAGCTTGTTCCCTCATTATTGTATCATCGTATTCAGGGAACCCATGGCCAGGATAGCTGTCGTCGTCCTCTTCTTCTTCATTGTCTTTCATCATAACCCCTCTTTCTCTATGCTTGGTCCAAACATTATAGTGAGGCATGAAACCGGACTCAAACAGGTGGACGTGAATGGTTCTTGACGTAGAGTAATTGTGACCATTCTTACAGCCAGCACATGGACAAGGCATAAAACCATCCGCCCGCTTGTTTGCCTCAGCCGCAAGCAGAAAAGTACGCATGCCATTAATGAACTCGGGAGAGCATCGGTCATCGTACATCCATTGCCGGCTCATCTTCAATACACAGCACCGAAAACACCAAATTAATACAATACATAAAGTTCATATAACACTTAAATGCAACAAACAAATAACTCTCTAGCTAAAGAATTTAAATGCAACAACAAATGCGATCAAGATCGCAATTAAGGTAACAATTGATCCAATAGCATAATGATACCAAGCCTCACTATGAATGGCATATTTTCTAATCTTTCTAATCTTCAAGCGCATTTTCTCCATCATAATCTTGTGATCATCGACGACATCGGCAACATGCAACTCCAATTCCATCTTCTCCCCCTCAATTCTTTTCAAATTTTCCTTCAAATCCTCATTTTCTCTTTCAACTAAATTTAACCTCTCGACAATAGGGTCGGTTGGAATTTCCGGTTCAACTACCTCCTACATACAAATATCTATGTCAACTTGATGGGCATAATTTGTCATAAACATGAAATGCAATGAATAGTTTTAAAAGAGAATATACCACATCCGAATCATAACTCGGACGAGGGCCGACGGGGACGGATATCAAAACCATGGCACTATGTATAACAAACAACGTATGGGTAAGATAATTATACGAGTAACTATATATCCAAATCACACAAACATCAATTTTTTATATAAAACTTCATGAACAAGAGGTTCACCACAAGGTGGTGCCGGCAACAAGACGTTACGGGCGATCGATGGTGGTTACGACGGAGATTCAGAAGGCACTAAGTAAACCACACCTACATATGCAAACTAAGTGTTATTTTTGACCTCAAATTGCATATAAATCAAATACTAGCACATATATATAATTCCTCCCAAATTACTAAACTCAAAAATCAATCACTATATAAAGCATTGCACGAGCTAATCTAGCAATGAGAGATGAAAGGACAAAGTTGCTAACCTTTGTGATCATTTGAATGGATGGCGGCCTTCAAATCTTGACAATTTTTGGGCAAAATGTGTGATGAGCTTGAGAGGAAGAGGGAAAAGAACAGAGAGGAGAGGGGAAAGGGGAAGAACAGAGCGAGCTCCGGTGGACGAAGGGTCTATGTAGGACGACCTTTAGTACCGGTTCATGATACGACCCGGTACTAAAGGTGCTGGAGGGGCCCCGGACTGACAACATCCTACCACCACTCACTTTAGTATCAGTACGTGGCACGAACCGGTGCTAAAGGTTCGCCACGAACCGGTACTAATGAGAGCGGACGGCTAGCCGTTGGAACCGGCACTAATGCACACATTAGTGCTGACTCAAATTTAAACTGGCATTAATGTGATTTACATTTGACCCTTTTTCTACTAGTGATACAAGCTATTGGTCAGGACCAAGCTATGGTTACTCCAAATATCAAACTTGAGCTGACTAAGGGAGCAAGCATAGAGCTCACATGATGGACTGGTATGAAATTGATGCATGCGTACATGGAAAAGATGAATATTATCTTATTCCACCAAATAATAATCAGCAAACAATGGACGGTTTTGCATGGAAGGAGATTTCTTGGAGTTGCAAAATTAAAAGGAGATCACGTGGGTTTTGTAGTTACAGATCCAAGACAAGGCGACATATGATATTTTTATTTCTATCGTGCAAGCAGAAGTACACGGCTTATAAGACAAGAAGATTCAATGTGTGGAACTGTTTGTCCTTGCACGAAGTAGGATGGGGCCCACTAGAACAAATCAAAGATAGATGGCGCACCATAGTTTGAAGATTAATTAGGCAAAATTAGCTAGAAAATCCAGTCTGGGATGTAAAAGGATTGGACTCTATTATTTTATGTTTCTTTTTCCTTAGTATGGATATGTGCTTGTGTGAGGGGCCTTAGGCCAGGTTTAGTCAGATTATTTAAAGGCATGGTGCGGCCATGTAATAGTTAGGTTATTTTTTAGATGAGCTAGACACTTTGCGTGTTTGCGGCCGTCGGTCATTATTGAGTTTAGAGAACTCTTGTGAAAAACCTTTACCTGCGTGTGAGTTCCTACGACGTGATGTGTAGGATATTACAAGCTGAGTCTATATGGTTCGTCCATGTTATTCTTTCAAATCGAGGGGTTGACGTGTTGTTTCCGTGGGATTTGCGAACATCTTCGTAAACCTACTACGATTATTTCCTACAATGGAGTTTTATGCCGTGAAAAATCGGGACAACAATGGATTAACCCTCGTCTTGAGGTTCGCTCATCATCAATTGGTATCAGAGACCGGTGTTGCTCACGAAACTTTGGAGGAGACGGCCGGTGCGTCGTCACCAAGGAGGAGCTACTGGAAGCGATCCAGTGATTTTTTGATGGAGGAGAAAGGCTATGGTGCTGAACTTTTCCACACCTATTGTAAAGTGGGAGAGAAAATTTGCGCCATGACGATCGACCATGACAGTTCGATCAACGCGGTCGGCATCGACATGGTGGAGAAGCTGCATCTATCGACGACACCACATCCATAACCGTACTCATTGAGGAATTGCTATGACAAGCTCGACATCATGCATCAAACTATGGTACCGTTTCAGTTGGCAAATTTTCTTGTGAGGTTTTGTGCGACGTAATTACAGTGCCCATGGTTTCATGTCATATGCTGTTGGGAGAGTCATGGTACAAGAAAAATAATGCTAGACACATGACTATCTCACCAATACATACACTGTCGAATAGGATACAAAATATGTCCTTGTGGTCATGGAGAAGAATCTGTTCAAGACTTGGAGGCAAAAACGATTGTTGAAGATGAAGGAGCAAGAACACACAAAGAAGCAAGCCGAAGCTGCTGAATTTTTTTTGCTGCACGCTCAATCTGCAGATCATGTTATTGCTTTAGAGACTGACTCGAAAGGAAGGACGGTTTCGCATGAAAGGAGAGAGGATGATATGACCAATTCTAGTTTTAGTTGTGCTGACATTGATGACATGCAAGCTGTTGGTCAGGACCAAGCTATCGTTACTCCAAATATATAACTTGGGCTGACTAAGGGAGCAAGCATAGAGCTCACACGATGGACTGGTATGAAGAAAGTTGATGCATACGTACATGACAGTTTTGCATGGAAGGAGATTTCTTGGAGTTGCAAAATTAAAAGGAGATCACGTGGGCTTTGTAGTTACAGATCCAAGACAAGGCGACATATGATATTTTTCTTCTACCGTGCAAGCAAAAGTACAAGGCTTATACGACAAGAAGATTCAATGCGTGAAGCTGTTTGTCCATCCACAAAGTAGGATGGGACCCACTAGAACAACACTTCTGCTTCGGTATACCCTCCCCCCTCACCTCCCCAAACACGTGAACGGCCCAGATTAATCGATACCTCTTCATAAATAAGGGCACGATGGTCATATATTAGAAATCATTCATCTGCTGTATATGATGTATAGTGAGCTGGGCCGGCCCATCTTTCCCTTCTTTTTTTCTTCCGATTTTAAATCGCGAAAAAAATATGAGGCTGAGAGGAATCGAACCAGGTTCCACCTTGTACAAAATTCGACATGATAACCAACCGGCAACTTGAGCACTTGTATTTAGGTAGTTCTGTCTTGTCCTTTTCTTCCTTGCTCTTTCCTGTTTCTGATTTCCTTTTTTTCTTAGTTTTTCAAACATTTTTTTCGGTTTTCATTTCCCTTTTTTTTCTTTTTAGTTTTATTTTCCTTTTTGTTTTACTTTTTCTTTTGAATGTGCAAACTTTTTCAGTTTCCTTTAAAAAAATCAATGAACCTTTTTTTTAATATTGATGAATCTTTCTCGAGATGAATGATTTCTTTTTTAGAGTAGATGATTTTTAAGATGCATGATTTCTTTTTCCAAGCATGATTCAAGATGACTCTTTATTCATTTCCTGCAAAAGTTGAGTAGAGATTTCTTTTTTTCTAAATTGATGAATCTTTATTCAAGATGAATGATTTCTCAAGATGAATAAAGATATTTTTTTCTAAATTGATGAATCCTTCTAGCAACCGAACACCCTTCATTGAACATGGTCTAGTTTTGGATATTCTTGAAATGACCCCAACTTTTGCAGGAAGGTGGGCATTGCCCATGGTAGGCACCAGTGATAGGTTTGAATGATTTCTGACACCGCATGCAACTTGCGACACGCCCGATCATTTATCGGTCTTTTTTCATCGGAAAAACTCCAGAAAATGCAGAACTTGTTGAAAATCCAAACAACTTGGCATGGTGTCTTGAATTGGTCATATAAGGCCATGAAAAAATTGGGGCCATTTCAAGGATGTGAAGAAAACAACGTGCTCTCAAAGGGAGCCTTCTGGCAACCGAACACCCTTTATTGAACATGGTCTAGTTTTGGACATTCTTAAAATAACCACAACTTTTCTAAGTAGGTGAGCATGCCCATGGTAGACATCCATGTCAAGTTTGAATGATTTCTGACATCGTATACAAGTCGCGACACGTCCGACCATTTATCGACCTTTTTTGGCTGAGAAAACTCCAGAAAACGCAAAATTCATCAAAAAAACAAAAAAAAAGTTGGCATGGTGCATTTAGTTGGCCATACAAGGTCATATAAAAAATTGGGGCAATTTCATGGATGTCGAAACACAACGTGCTCTCGGGCGGAGCTTTCTGACCTACTTGAATACACTCATTTGAACATGGTCTATTTTTAGATATCCTTCAAATGACCACAACTTTTCCAAGAAGTTGAGCATGCACATGGTAGGCATCTATGTCAAGTTTGAACTATTTTCGACAGTGTATGCAAGTTGCCACATGTCCGAGCATTTATTTCTTTTTTTACCGAGAAAACTCTAGAAAATGCAAAAATTATTGAAAACCAAAACAACTTGCCATGGTGTCTTGAATTGGCCATACAAGGCCATGGGAATAATTGGGGCCATTTAATGGATGTCTATTTTTGGATACGCTTGCAATAACCCAACTTTTGCAAGCAGGTGGGCCTACCCATGGTAGGAATCCATGCCAAGTTTGAACGATTTTCGACACCGTATGCAAGTTGCGACACGTTCGGCAATTTATCACCCTTTTTTGACAAAGAAAGCTTCAGAAAATGTAAAATTTGTAGAAAACCAAAAAACCTTGGCATGGTGCCCTGAATTGTTGCCAGTGAAAAAAATTAGGTTATTGGACGGGTGTCGAGAAAAAACATGCTCCCAAACGGAGCCTTCTGACCTACCCCGACACCCTATGTTGAACATGGTGATTTTTCTACACGAATACAAAAAAATCGAGCAAATTGAAAAAAAATTGTTACAAATTTTTATTCATAGTTTTCTTGAAATTCCAAATTTAATAGTGACTTTCCTAAAATGTTAAAAGAAAAATGTCCGGGTTCAAAATTTTGTTAGCTCTTTGTAAAAATGTTTGTGTTTTGACATTATGAGCAATTTGAAAATACAAAAACATTCCAAGGAATTCATAAAATGTTCGCATTTTGAAATAATTGTTCATAGTTTCAGAAAATGTCCATGTTTTCAGTTTTGTTCCTCTTACAAGAAAATGTTCGTATTTTAAATTTTTTTTTGTAGTTTCAAGAAATGTTCTCACTTTCAATTGTGCTCTTATTTTTCTAAAACAAAGTTTGAGGGTCTGAAACGTTGTTCACAAAAGGTTTGTGTTTAGAAAAATATGTTCACAGATTTTGAAAATGTTTGGGTTTAAAAAAATTACTTTGTGAAACAGAAATTCACATACGAAATTTCAAAAAAATAGATCGTTTTGGACTAGTGATGTTATGCACTCGCAGGAGCTTGTGTGTTAGATCCGCGCACCCATTTATGTATTTGTGAATTGGTGTTAAAGTGTTGCCGCTTTCACTAATTCTTTAGGCGTGGCAGTCTGTAGCACTTGAGTTAGGCAGCCGAAGTGCCTAGCAGCGGTTGGAATTATAGGGCTGGTCGTGAGTTCGATACCCATATAGGGCGTAATTTTTGTTGATTTTCCAGCGCAAATGGGCCGGCCCAGGTTAGCTGTGCCTGTGCCGTATTCCAGCGTAGAGGAGGTCCTCCTACGTACAAAACTGGATACGATTTGTCAAAAGTCTAAATTACCCTTTATACGCTTTGTGAGGGGGGTGTACTGATTCCTCCTAGAACAAATCAAAGATATATGGCGCACCATAGTTTGAAGGTTAATTAGGCTTAGCTAGAAAATCCAGTCCGAGATGTAAAAGGATTGGACTCTATTATTTTATGTTTCTTTTTCCTTAATATGGATATGTGCTTGCGTGAGGGGCCTTAGGCCAAGTTTAGTCAGATTACTTAAAGGCATGCTGCGGCCATGTAATAGTTAGGTTATTTTTTTAGATGAGTTAGACACTTTGTGTGTTTGCGGCCGTCGGCCATTATTGAGTTTAGAGAACTCTTGCGAAAAATCTTTACTGGCGTGTGACTTCCTACAACGCGACGCGTAGGATATTACAAGCTGAGCCTATACAGTTCGTTCATATTATTCCTTTGAATCGAGGGGTTGGCGTGTTGTTTCCACGGGATTTGCGAACATCTTCGTAAACCTGCTACGATTATTTGCTGCGATGGAGTTTTGTGTCGTGAAAGATTGGGCCAACAACGGACCGACCCTCGTCTCAAGGTTCGCTCCTCATCACCCAACATCATATCTTCCTACTAATTCAACTTGGTTTTTTGGATCCATCCACTTTAATCGAATCTGTGTTTCTTCCACATCCTCATCATAACTAGGACTCTCAAGAAATGTCAACACTTCCTCATTCTTGCCAACAATATCAACATTCATAAATGTCGCTTTGTCAACATAATGAATATCCACAATCCTCTCCATATAAAAAACAATGGGAACATAAGTACAACAAAGAAGAAAAGCAAAATATAACACATCGCATACAAATCCACTTAGAAAAAATGTGTTCATCCAAATTAAGCATTACCCAAACCCTAACCCTACTCCTAAATCCTAACATTAAGCATAACCCAAACCATAAGATTTGTTCGTCCACATCACAAATCAACACTATTGAGCAACCATACTCATTAGTAAACACTAGATGCTACCCCACGCGTTGCTGCAGGATGAACATGCATAGATACATGTTTATAGAATTATATGAAAAATCATCGAAGAGTATTGAGTAAGATGGGATTTATATAAATAAAAGAATTTTATAGGTGCCTGGTGGACTATTGTAGGTGCAAAATAAATCACATGCATAAGAAAGTAGAAAGGAACAGTAAGCATCCAAATAAACAAAGTGGTAATTTGTGCAGGGCATCTCCAAAAAATCAATATACAAAAAAGTCTTAACTCGGTTATGTCATCTCACAAAAAGTAATAAATGGGTAGCCATCAATGTTGATTGCTTTTGAAATACTTCGGAAATATTTCATTTGCTACATGGATGCATGCTAATGTTACATTTAGTTTTGAAACAAACAAAGGATTAAACTATTACAATTAATAGGTGAACAATAGACCACATCACGAACAGAAACAGTTCTAAAATTCAAAGCACCGACCCCAGCTTGTAGAGCCGGTTCTGCTCGGAGAAGCAACAAAAATGCATATCTATTGATCTTTTACCACATTTTTCTAGAAATAAATATGTTTATGAAACAAGATTGATGAGAGAAAACAGAATCGCATAGATAATATGTCACAAAATAGATGGGCACAATAATAATTTACGTACCTTCTCCAAATTGGCAGGATGCAGCAAGCGAGAAATAAGTGTATCAAAAATGCAAAATCAAGATCAGTTAGGGTAACTAACAATAATATGCCAAACTATTAGCAAATAAAAAGGAAGCACATCCATTCATTGTACGTAAGTAATGTATTTCGATACCTAAGTTCATTTCATGAGTCAATTAATAAGCGAAGGAAATAGCATGTGAAATTTTAACAAATTTAAGGGAGGCTTATATCGAATTTTGATGCATCTACATCTATCATAAACTCCAGTAGTGCATATGGATCAATGGCGGCTTCCGCTACAGCTTCATCCTGAAGGAACGTCGGCACCTCCTGTGCACGATGGGGGCGACTACGGGGGCGACGGCCGGAACACAGCCCTCCCGCTCCGGACGAGTTGGGGGGCGGTTTTGGGCCCTCGCTGACGCCGATGAGGGAGATGCAGACGAAGATCCGGACTCGACTCCAGCATCCCCACCGTCGCCGACGGCTTCCGATTTCATTTGCGAACTATTTCAGTCTGGGTATGACGAAGATGAGGTTGTGACGTCCATTGACAAGATCTTGCCTGTTGATGATCCAGCCAGGGTAGGACTACACGAGGGAGAGAAGAAGGAGATGGTCCGGCGGGTCGTTCATCGGCGTACGGCGGCGACTGCGATCAGGCCATGGAAGGGCCCTCTTCCCAAGGTAAGTTTACCAAGCTTAACTGTCTTTGATTTGATACGGCCGGATTCATGTGAGGTAGTTACTAGGAGAAAGGGGACTCGCCGGACGGCACCTGCGCCGGCGCCGGCGCCGCCCGCGGCGTTTTCACCGGATATGCCGGCGATCGGGATCGCGGCCGATCGTCAGGCTCGTTTGAATTGCCTTCTCGAACGGTATGGGCCGAGTCAGGCAGTGTCTGGGCCGCTATTGGATGGGCTGAGGTTAACTGGGTATGAGGCCCAGGTTGAACCGGTGCTATCACATATTGGTGCCGACGCTCGCACGATCGAGGATGATCGATGCAATTCTCCTGAGCAGCCGCCGCGCGCTAGGTTTCGTCATTGCAGGGTAACGCCAGGGTTTCCCTCGTGTGGAACTGGTCGTGCTGCCCGGATCCTCCCGCTTCTCGCCATGGCCGGCCGAGCCAGTGCGCCTCCAGTGAAGAAGCCGGCTTTGGCTGCGGCTGGTCGCGGCACTGCAGCTCCGCCGGTTGCTGGTGGTGGACGAGGGGTGGCCCCAATTGCTGCTTCAGCCGGTCGCGGTGCCGCAGCGCTGCCAGACCCTGCCCCGCAGATGGTGGCCGTGGGTCGCGGAGGTGCCATGGGCCGCGGCGGAGTTCAGCTGGGCCAGAAGACACCGGCATTGGCCCCCGCTGCCATGGCTGCTGCGGGCCGGGGCGGGGCTGGTCCGACTAAGGCCACGGGACGAGGTGGGGTTGCGCCTGGGTCACGGCCACCACAGCCCAGACCGTCCGTCCAGGCTCAAATGCCCGTCCATCAGCCGCGGGCCGCGCCGCCGCCTCACCATGTCACAAGGCCGACGCAGAAGCAATTTGGAACGGTGCAGGTGCAGTCACAGTCGCCTCAATCAGGTGCTGGAGGGGCGGGTTTACCTCATGGCCCGGTCAACAATGCTGCTAGCGAACCGCCCTGGGGTCATTGGGGTGATGATGGGTATGATGCTTATGGTGAAGGCCAGCACCGAGGGTCGTCGTCGACTGGTGGCGGTAGGGGTTACGTGTGGCAAAGCGATGGTACAGCTGACCGACCTTTCTACGGCCCTCCGGGTGGCTTTGTCGAGGGGGCTTCGGGTCCCGATCATAGGCAACGAGGCGGGTACCGGAGTCACCGTGGCCGTGGGGGGCGAGGTGGCAGGTACCGGCAACGTCATCCTCCCACGCCTGTTGCCACTGAGCAGATGGATTCAGCGGCGGCGGCAGATGCCGGTCACACTCCGGATTAGGCCGGTCAGACCATGGAGGTGATCACCACGCTCGATACCACTGGGACTTCTGCGACAGGTTCGGTCGAGGCAGAGATGGCAGACACAGATAGGGCGTCTAAGTGGGCCCGTAAGAAGGAGAAGATGTTGTGCTATCGCTGCGGAGAGAAGGGTCATTTCATTGCGGAATGCGTCACTGAGCTCTGTGATACCTGCAGCAAGCCGGCGCATGATACGAGGGAGTGCCCGATTTTGCTTGATCAGATGCCGACCATTACGATCTATGGTTTATACTGTGCAGAGCTGATGTTCTTTGAGTCTACTAGCGCGCGTGAGATCCCAGAGGAGACCCAGAGCATGACAACGGGTATTGTCAAAGTTACCAAATGTGATGTCACTGAGACTCAGATAGTGCAGCGGCTTATGGAGTTGGTTCCAGGGGACTACCATTGGGAGCTTGTCAGTTTTCAGGGTAATAGGTATAAAGTGGATTTCCCTTCTGTTGAGGACTTGCAGAGACTTCTGAGTTTCGGGTTGTGCCGAGTGCCTGGCACAGAATGCATACTCGAGTTCCATGAGTGGAAGAGGGTCGAGCTAGAGGGCAAGCCTCTTACTAAGGTGTGGTTACGTTTCTCTGGGGCTCCCTCGAAGCCGATGCAGGATGCTCGTGTTGTTGCTAGCCTTGGTATTTTGGTTGGGAAAACAGAGCGAGTGGACATGGCCTACACCCGAGCTCATGGGGTGGCTCGTTTGTTGGTGAGTGTTAGGGATATTGAGTTTGTGCCTGATGTGGTCTCGTCGACATATCGGGGTGCAATCTACGCACTCGATATTGAGTTTGAGGATACTGAGCTTTTTGCTGGGGTCGTCAATGGGTCAGATACAGATATGCACGAGGGAGATGATAGTTCGGCGGCCAAGGAGGCACCGGGGGCTGCATCTGGGCGTGAGATGGCCAACGGTTCGGGGCCCGTTGTTCATATATTCGAGGATGGGACAGTACCGTCCCCCTCAGTGCCGATGAATGCGCTGAGATTTGGGTCATTCGAGCCATCTTCTGCTCCTCCCAGGCTCTGGAGTGACCGGATTGAGACCGATGATGTGCTGGAGCGGTCGCTCCCTCCGCTGGATTTGGATGTTGCTGAGGACCCAGTACCAGAGGAACCGGAGGTGTCGGTTTCTCTGACGACCTCGGCTGTTGGAAGGGGGGAGGAGCCTCGGCAGGTGGCCCCTTGCTCTCCCCTTCTGACTGCGGTCTCTCCGACGGGGGAGGTTGATCTCAGGGAAGGGGGCCATGGGCAGCTAGCTGTGGCTCTTTCTCCTCCCTCGGCGGTTTCTGAAGCCGCACAGCCCGTGGAGCGGGCCAATATGGGTGGGGAGTCCGGGCAGGCGGCCCGTGTATTCCTCTCTCCCGGGGCGTCCGAGCCCCAAGGTGGTGCGTTGACGGGGCCTTTGAGTCCGTCTACGGCCGGGTGTGGGGGTGGCGGTCCGGGGCAGGCGGCCTCAGCCCCCTCATCTCCGGCGCCGGCAGGAGGAGCGCTCGGGCAGGCGGCCCTCGCGTCCCCCTATCCAGGACCTCCGACGGCCCAGGAGCACGATTTGCGACACGTGTCTGAGGGGACTGGGAGTCCACTGCCGACTACTCCGGTAACTCTGCCTGACCCTTTGTGGGATGCGGCGACAGGTTTTACTCGGGAGGACATGATTACTTTTGGTGGGATCCCAGACCCGGTCTCTGAGGGACGACGGATGAGCATTCGTCTCCAGGAGAACCCGGACGTTGATGATATGCAGCAGAGGTGCACTATGTGGGCGGCCAAGCTTCGTGACATTGAAGTCACAACTGGTATGTCTGTCAACGTTTCTAATTCAATTTTACATTATTCACCTGCGGAGATTATTCATAATGCAAACCAACTAGGAGTTTCACTTGGAAATAATGATAGTGAAATTGCCAATTCGGTTAATGATCTCCTAGATTTGGAGGCGGAGCGTGCATTAGAGACAATTCGTAACCTAGCTGCGGTAAAACCCATGAACGATGCTGAGTTTGATGCGTTAGGGGTTAGAGTGCTCGATAATCTTTGTGTGGATCTTGCACCATCCAATCCGGCGGAGGAAGAGGATGCAACTCTAGAGGACATATCTAGACCCACTGTGCCCGGTTATGAGGACCGGACGGAGGATCAAAGTAGACCCAAACGCAAGTGGAGGCGGAAGATTTATCCCACTTATGCGGTTCGTCGGAGTGCTAGGATTCAGACTACAAAAAAATTTCATGATGAAATATGAAAGGAATCTTTTGGAATAGCAGAGGTCTGAAAGACTTGGGTAAAAGAAGGTTTCTTGCTGAGGCATCTTTAGAGCATCGATTAGATTTTGTTGCTCTCTTGGAAACTGGTCGTGAGAACTTTGCACCCCAGTTTCTTACCTCTCTTGTGGGCGGTGTTGACTTTGATTGGCATTGCCTTCCTCCGCGAGGAAGATCGGGTGGGATCTTACTTGGGGTGAGATGCAACTCGCTAGAAGTCCGCAACGTAGTGATGGGTGACTTTGCGGTCAAGTTTCGAGTCAGGTCTAAAGCTGATGGTTTTAACTGGGCTTTGGTGGCAGTATATGGTGCCGCACAGCCAGAGCTTAAACCGGAGTTTTTGGCAGACCTTGTTCGAATCTGCGGGTCTGAGCAGCTTCCAATTTTGGTTGGGGGTGACTTTAATATCATTAGGAGGAGAGAGGAGAAGAACAACAATAATTTTGACGGCAGGTGGTCGTTTATGTTCAACACTATTATTGAAAGCTTGGATCTGAGAGAGATAGAGCTTTCTGGTAGAAAGTTTACCTGGGCTAATGCTATGCCAAACCCGACGTATGAAAAGCTTGATCGAGTTCTCGCGAGCATTGAGTGGGAACAGAAGTACCCTCTCGTAACGGTACAAGCCCTCTCGCGTGGAATATCAGATCACACTCCTCTGTTCCTGGACTCGGGGGAGCCGAACCACATGGGAAATAAAAATACCTTTTCTTTCGAGATGGCCTGGTTTGAACGCGAAGGTTTCTTGGACCTGATTGCCAGGGAATGGGCTAAGGGGGCAGGAGGTAGGACTTCGATCGAACGTTGGCAGAATAAGATTAGGCATTTGAGAAGTTTCTTAAGAGGATGGGCTAAACACCTTAGTGGGGAGTATAAGATTGAAAAGGATAGGCTCCTTTCCCTTATTCAGACCCTTGACATACAGGCTGAATCCACGATCTTGCAGCCAGCAGAGCTTCAGGTTAAAATCGAGGCGGAGAAGAGGTTGAAAGAACTTCTTCGCGAAGAAGAATTAAAGTGGGCATTACGGGCTAAGGTCCGCAAAGTTGTCCAAGGGGACGCGAATACCCAATTCTTCCACTTAATTGCAATGGCAAACATAGAAAGAAGAGAATCTTTCAGCTTGAGCAAGACGAAGGTACTATTCTAGGACAGGACAACCTAAAAACTTATATAACTGAATATTACAAGCAGTTATTTGGACCTCCCGAGGATAGCTATGTGTCCCTCGATGAGTCCAGGATTGAGGATGTGCCTCAACTATCAGCAGCCGACAATGATATTTTGGTTGCTCCGTTCTTAGAGAAAGAGGTGTTTGATGCTATTGCACAGATGAAAAACAATAAGGCTCCCGGACCGGATGGTTTCCCGGCTGAGTTTTACAAGAAGTGCTGGCACATTATTAAGGGGGATTTGTTACCTATGTTCCATGATCTGTTCTCTGGACAGCTTCATTTATTTCACTTGAATTTTGGAACTATCACATTACTTCCTAAGAAAACGGAGGCTGTGAGAATAGAGCAGTTCAGGCCGATCTGCCTTCTTAATGTTAGTTTCAAAATCTTCACCAAGGTCGGGACTAATAGGCTTACACAGATTGCGCATTCTGTGGTACAGCAGTCCCAAACTGCTTTCATGCCGGATAGAAACATCCTCGAAGGGGTGGTTGTCCTTCATGAAACGCTCCATGAAATCCATTCTAAAAAACTAGATGGAGTAGTTTTTAAGGTGGATTTCGAGAAAGCGTACAATAAAGTCAAATGGACATTCCTCCAACAGGCATTGCGTATGAAAGGTTTCGATGAAGCCTGGCGTCGCCAGGTTACATCGTTTACGCAAAAAGGAAGTGTTGGAATTAAGGTGAATGACGATATTGGTCATTACTTCCAGACACATAAAGGCCTAAGACAAGGAGATCCGATGTCCGCTATCCTGTTTAACATTGTGGTTGATATGTTAGCACTTATGATAGGAAGGGCTAAGGAGAATGGTCAAGTTGGTGGCTTGGTACCTCATCTTGTTGATGGAGGGGTATCCATTCTTCAGTACGCTGATGATACAATCATCTTTATGGAGCATGACTTGGCCAAGGCGAGAAATATGAAGCTGTTGTTATGCCTTTTCGAACAATTGACCGGGCTTAAGATTAACTTTCACAAGAGTGAATTGTTCTGCTTTGGAAATGCCAAGGAAGAACAAGAGGCTTATAGGCAATTGTTTGGGTGTGATTTGGGGGAGTCCTTTTTCTTACCTAGGAATACCAATCCACCACCGTAAGCTGACAAACAGAGAATGGAAGTGCATCGAAGACCGATTTGAAAACAAACTGAGTTGCTGGAAGGGCAAGCTCATGTCATACGGAGGCCGACTCATTTTGATTATTCGGTGCTCACGAGTATGCCTATGTTTCTCTTATCGTTCTTTCAAGTCCCAGTTGGAATCAGGAAAAGACTGGACTTTTATCGATCACGTTTCTTCTAGCAGGGTGATGAACTAAAAAGAAAGTACCGGCTAGCTAAATGGGATATCATCTGTAGACCGAAATACCAAGGGGGGCTTGGTATTGAGAATCTCGAAGTTAAGAACATATGCCTTCTTAGTAAGTGGTTGTGGAAGCTATCCCATGAGACTGATGCCACATGGGCGCAAATACTTCGTAGCAAATACCTTCAGACCAAAACCTTGTCAGAAGTGACAGTTAGGCCGACCGACTCGCCTTTCTGGAAAGGACTAATGAAAGTCAAACAATCCTTGTTTAATAGGGCAAAGTTTATTATTGGCAACGGTGCTAGTACACGGTTCTGGGAGGATACTTGGCTCGGAGAGACACCTTTGGCCATTCAATACCCGTCTTTATATCGTATTGTTCAACGTCGCGAGGTGTTCGTTGCAATCATATTTCAATCTATCCCCCTTAATATTCAGTTTAGACGGTCGCTAGCGGGCAATCGTTGGGAAGAATGGCTCCGTCTAGTTAGGAGGCTGATGGAGGTTCAGCTGTCCCAACAACCAGATGAATTACGCTGGAAGCTAACTAGGTCTGGAGTATTCACAGTTAAATCAATGTATATTGATGTAATGAATTCGAGCTTCATCCCTACCTCCAAGCATGTTTGGGCTGTCAAAGTTCCTTTGAAAATAAAAGTGTTTATGTGGTTTGTCCATAAACAAGTCATTTTAACCAAGGACAATCTAACAAAGCGTAATTGGACAGGATCTACTAGGTGTAGTTTCTGTGATCGGGATGAGACAATTAAGCACCTGTTTCTTGATTGCCCGTTGGCCAGAGTTCTTTGGCGCACCGTCCACATTGCTTTCAATATTACTCCACCGAATTCTGTTAACACGTTATTTGGGATATGACTTAATGGGATTGAGCCTGACTTAGCGAGACATATTCGTGTGGGAGTATGCACTTTATTATGGACTATCTAGAATTGCAGAAATGATTTGGTTTTTAACAGAACATCACGATTTCATTTTATGCAGGTTATCTTCAGAGCCACGACATTGATCCGTTCGTGGTCGCTACTCACTCCGATGGAGGCCAGGGAGCATTTGGTTACTGGATCTATCCGCTGGGAGATGGTAGCTCGGGATATCTTCAACCGGTTTAGATGGCGGTCATGTAATAGGATAGGCAATTAGTTTACCTATCTTGCTTTAGCCAGCCGGTTGTGGCGCCCCTGTTTTGGCTAGTTTGCGTCTCTAGCCTATTTGGCTCTGAGTGAGCTTTTGTTTCAGTTCGAGACTTTGAGACCTTGTTACAACCTTATTTACTTGTTTTAATAAGATGGCCGTATGCATCGTTCTGATGCAGAGGCCGGGGTAACCCCCTTTTCGAAAAAAAATGGATCAATGGCTTAAAATTCCAGCTTTTATATAATAACCTAATAGGTAAAACACTTGTACACAACCTGTTAAATGAAGCAAATTGCAAACTTTCATACTAATAGCTGCACAAACATCAGAATTCCAATTTGGGAGGAATAGGTGCACCTCAGTGAATATAACATAGCATAACCTGCAACAAATATTGTAAAGTGAAAAGCTTAACTGGGGTGGAAGAAAATTCAAGCTACCGCCAAAGTAAATACTATCCAGATGCAAGAAAAGATGCATTACTATTTACTAATACATATATAACAGAACCTGCATGACAATTTTGGCAACTCCTTGGTAGGAATTAGTTATACATCAATACTAATTCTGAAATGGCATGATAAATTCAGAGTCGTATATAATACATTAGCAGTCAAACACTTGTGTAAGGCAATAGAAAAGAAAGAATGATCAAAATCTGTATAATCTGAAAGAATATCTGCTACCTTATGTCCAAGTGAAAGAGTATCGTCATGAATTCCATGAGGGAGCACATGGAGTTGATATCCTAGATTGGAGAGTGTTGAGGGTGTGCGCATGGATGAACAGATGGTGCAGAATGCGGAGTATGGCCTGAAAGGTGAACACAAAGGCAGAAATGGAATGACCAACCACCCAGAAGCATGACAACGATGTTATTCAAATAGAAGCGCGGAGGTGCTCACCTGGTAAGAGGATGTGCTTGTAATGACCTGAACTCTAGCAAGGAATTGTTAGCCGCAGGAGGGGAATTTTGGGTGAGAGGAGGAAGAAGGGGTAGGTGAGGGAGAGACGAAAAGGGGATGGGGAATCAGTTATCTCTCCATTCATGCCTATCTCACCAGTACACAGGGGATTAAGTACCCAACACGCATGCACGCTGCGGGCCATAGACGGCCCAGTCAGCCATGGGCTCAGCCCAACCCATAGTACTCGTCTCTCCCTAACCAGTCCACTGATGCAGTACCATCAGGTGTGACATGCTCCCCTCCTTGAGCGGAAGCAACATCATCCCAGCAAGGAGCCGTCGGGTACCGATGATGCAGCACTGTGTAGTCCTCCCATGTAGCGGAGTCTGGTGATAGAGACGACCATTGGACACGGACTTGTACGATGGATGTGATCCCCTTCTTGACCATGCGTTGATCCAGGATTGCCACCGGCTGCAGAGGTGCGGCAGAGAGGTCAGGAGCGCGCGGCAGCTCGGCGAAGACAGGTGTGTAGTCCGGCGTGAAGGGCTTCAGCTGGGAGACATGGAACACCAGGTGGATGCGGTTGCCCGGTGGTAGTGCCAGTTTGTACGCCATGGTGCCCACACGTTGCTCGATGGTGAAGGGACTGAAGAATTTGTACGCCAGCTTGGGGCACAGGCGGTTAGCTACCGTGGATTGGACATATGGCTGGAGCTTGAGGAGTACCTGATCACCCGTGACAAAAGAGCGCTCAGTGCGATTCTTGTCTGCCTTCTGCTTGCATCTGTTCTGGGCACGCACCAGCTGCGCGCGGAGTCGATCATTGTGCTTGACCCAATCCAGTTCTTCGCATGCTTCCTCTGGCAGGTGCGCCCCAATCGATGGCAGGCCGCCTAGGTTCGGTTCTTTGCCATACAGGGCTTGAAATGGAGATGTATTGAGTGACGAGTGATGTGAAGTATTATACCAGAATTCTGCTATGGGAAGCCACTTGCGCCAGTGCTTCGGGGTGTCATGAACAGCACACTGAAGGTACATTTCCAAACATTGATTGACCCGCTCATTTTGTCCGTCCGTTTGAGGATGATAAGCAGTTGAGTAACTGAGCTTGGTGCCATCCGCGTCCAACAGGGCACGCCACATGTTGCTTGTGAATATTTTGTCACAATCTGAGATGATGGTCAGAGGAACTCCGTGCAGTTTGATAATGTTATCCCAGAAGGCACGGGCCACGGAGGCTGCTGTGAACGGGTGACGGAGGGGTACAAAATGAGCATACTTGGTGAAGCGGTCAACGACAACCATGATCACTTCATAGCCCTCGGACGTTGGAGGCCCTCGATAAAATCCATGGTGAGGTCTTGTGTAACACCCACGATGCGGCTATATCTCCCACGTGTCAGAGCACGACTTAGAGGCATAACTGCATTGTAGGCAATGTCGCAAGAGAGGTAATCTTTACACTTCCCATGTACTGAATAAGGAAAGAGGTACATAGTTCGGCTTACACTCGCCACGTCACACAATAGCATAAATATATCATTACAATCATCCAGATACAATCAAGGTCCGACTACGTAACCAAAATAAATACAACCCCAAATGCATAATGTCCCTGATCGCCCCAACTGGGCTCCACTACTGATCGTCTGGAAAGGAAATGTAGTATCGTCCTGAGTCCTCATCGAACTCCCACTTGAGCTCAATCGAATCTCCTGGAATGGTATCATCGGTCCTTGCATCTGGTTTTGGAAGTAAACCATGAGTCACGGGGACTCAACAATCTCACACCCTCGCGATCAATACTATTTAAGCTTATAGGTAGGTAAAAGGTATGAGGTGGAGCTGCAGCAAGCACTAGCATCTATGGTGGCTAACATACGCGATTGAGAGCGAGAAGAGAAGGCAAGGCACGGTCGAGAAACTATGATCAAGAAGTGATCCTAGAACAACCTACGTTCAAGCATAACACGAGACCGTGTTCTCTTCCCGGACTCCGCCGAAAAGAGACCATCACGGCCACACACTCTGTTGATTCATTTTTAATTAAGTTAAGTTTCTGGTTTGCTACAACTAGACATTAACAAATTCCCATCTACCCATAACCACGGGCACGGCTTTCGAAAGTTCAAAACCCTGCAGGGGTGTCCCAACTTTCCCATCACAAGCTCTCACGGTCAACGAAGGATATTCCTTCTCCCAGGACGACCCGATCAGACTCGGAATCCCGGTTACAAGACATCTCGACAATGGTAAAACAAATCTAGCAAGACCACCCACTGTGCCGACAAATCCCGATAGGAGCTGCACATATCTCGTTCTTAGAGTACACCAGATGAACACTACGTACAACTAAAACCAACCCTCGAGTTTCCCCGAGGTGGCGCTGCAAGTGGCTCTGTTTTGCACCAACACTCAAAGGAGCACTAGCCCGGGGGTTTAAAATAAAGATGACCCTTGAGTCCGCGGAACCCAAGGGAAAAATAGGCTAGGTGGCAAATGGTAAAACCAAGGTTGGGCCTTGCTGGAGGAGTTTTATTCAAGGCGAACTGTCAAGGGGTTCCCGTTATAACCCAACCGCGTAAGGAACGCAAAATCAAGGAGCATAACACCGGTATGACGGAAATTAGGGCGGCAAGAGTGGAACAAAACACCAGGCATAAGGCCGAGCCTTCCACCCTTTACCAAGTATATAGGTGCATTAAAGTAAACAAGATATAAAAGTGATATCCCAACAATAAACATGTTTCAACAAGGAACAAACTCCAATCTTCACCTGCAACTAGCAACGCTATAAGAGAGGCATGATAAGCAAGTGGTAGGTATCGTAGCATAGGCATAGCAAAAGAGCGAGCATCTAACAAGCAAAGATAGAAGTGATTTCGAGGGTATGGTCATCTTGCCTGCAAAGTTCTCTGAGTTGACGTAAGCTTGATCCTCGTAAACGTTCTCAATGGGTTCCTCGATCAAGTACTCGTCTCCCGGCTTTACCCAAAACAAGAACACAAGCAAAGGGAGACACAATAAACCATGGTGCAATGCACAAACAACATGATGCAAAACATGGCATGATATGCGGGATGTGATATGCAATGCATATGCGTGCTTCGGAAAGGAAAGATTGAACCAGGCCTCAACTTGGAAAACCAAGGGTGCCGCTGGAAATATGAGTTGATTTCGGTCGAAATCGATATAAAGATCACCGGAAACGGATGCACGGTTTGCAAATGGCAACCGAAACAATAATGGCACAAACCTGCGATTAACAACATGAGGCCAACTAAATGCATCAAGAACAACAAGCTACTGCACTCTAACATAACAACAAAACACATGGCAATGATCCACTCAAGATGCTTGACAAAAGATGAACAGTGAGCTATGGCTAATTCACACAATAGTAGGTTCAAACAAGCATGGCAAAAGTGCAAAAGATAAGAGGTTCACAGACTTAGTGAAAATAACAACATGGTAGGATTTAACATCAGGAAGCAATGTTTAGAGCAAGATAACAACATGCTACAGGAACATATCATGGCAAAGCAAAGCATGGCATGAAACTATACAAAGCATATAACAAAAGTCCCTTACTGACCATGAGCCAAAAGAGATCAGAAAATACAATGGCAACCATGTGAACATAGCAAGTTTCGTTTATAGATTCAGACTTAGCAGAAAACTGGAACATGGCAAAACAGATTCACGTAGGCATGTTTGCGAGCTCGATGCACTCATCACAAGGCATTGCATGACAAACTAAGCACACACCCAATAAGTAGACATGATAAATAAGCTAACCATGGTAAGAACAACCTCATAGCATGCAAGGATAAACTATAACAACCTCGGCAAAATTGCTTAACATGTAAACAATCTGCCATGAACATTTTATAGCAAAAGTAGAGCAAGATTGAGTCATGCTAGGGTGCTCCATAAATGCAAACAACGACATGGATGGATAGAGCATAACAATATCTCAAAATCATCCTTACTGAACATGCTCAAAAGAGGCATGGATCACTCTGTAACAACATGAATACATGGCATAAAAATATTAATAGGGAAATGACTTAGAAGAATTCTAAGTCCCTGAAATCAGCAACATCACGAGAGCTACTTTGCATGCTTGTGCTAGTCACCAGAAAGATCACAAAAATACATGGCATACACCCCTGTAAAGATGGCATGGCATACTTCCAAACTCATGTAGGGCTCAAGTTCATAGGAGGCACACTTAAAACATGGCAAAAATGACAAATGTCCAAATTCTGATAAGAATCTGAAACTAACATCACATAGCACTCTTGCAACAGCATTTAGGGCATCAATATGAACTCAAATGAACATGGTGCAATGGGATGAAATGAAGTACACATCGAGACGAACAATTTGATATGCTACACGCCCAAAACGGAGCCACGGGTGCAAAGATATGATGCGATGAAGTATGCATAAAAATATGAACAGGGCCGAGGACTTAGTGAAAATTAGACCTCTCGGGATCTAGATCTGCACGGATACCGAGGATGGCCGGGGTTCGCCGGAGTGGACGCCGGAGAGGAGGGAGATGGCAGATCCGGGGTCTCCTTTCCCGGATCTGGCCGGAGCTGGGCCGGGGAGGCACGGGGCGGCGAGCTCGGCCGGCTCCGGCGAGCTTCAAGGCAGCAGCGGGGAAGCAGGCGAGGCGGGGCGTGGTGGCCGGCGAGGTGCGGCGAGGTGCGCCGGCGCGGGTGAGGGAGCGGGGCGGCGCTGCGAGGGAACCGGGCGGCGCGGGCTAGGGAGCCGGGTGGCGGCGCGCAGGCCGGTAGGGCCCGATCCGGGCTCTCCGGGCCAGCGGCTGAGAGGACGGCGGCGGGACACGTGTCAGCGTAGGAGTGGCGGCAGCGATTTGTCCGGCGGCGGGCGGACACGCCGGCCGCGCGGAGGGGAGAGAGATCTAGGGTTTGATCCGAAATTTCAGGGGAGATGCCTATTTATACACGGTTTTCGGCCACGCGATCGTGATCGAATGACCGAGATGACGGAGGGGGGTTTTGGTGGGTTTTGGGCCACTTTGGAGAGGTGTTGGGCTGCAACACACACGAGGCCTTTACGGTTCCTCGGTTAACCGTTGGAGTATCAAACGAAGCCCAAATGGCACGAAACTTGATAGGCGGTCTACCGGTAGTAAACCAAGGCCGCTTGGCAAGTCTCGGTCCAATCCGAGAAAGTTTAACACCCGCACACAAAAAGAGGTAAAAGGGACACTGGAGGACATAGGAGCGCCAGAATGCAAAACAGACAACTGGGAAAATGCTTGGATGCATGAGACGAACACGTATGCAAATGCGATGCACATGATGACATAATATGAGATGCATGACAAAGACAAAAGCAACACAGAGACAAAAAGCCAACACCGAGGAATCTCATAACTTAGTGCCGGAAATGGCAAGAGTTGGAATACAATTATGGTAGGTTACACATGGGGCGTTACAACACTCCACCACTACGAAAGGATCTCGTCCCGAGATCTAGGACTGGAAAAACTCTGGGTATTCGGAACGGAGGTGGTCCTCACGTTCCCAGGTGGCTTCACAGTCGGAATGATGTGACCACTTTACTTTCAGGAATTTGATAGACTTATTGCGAGTCTTGCGCTCAGTTTCTTCAAGAATAGCAATGGGGTGCTCATGATAAGACAGGTCTTCTTGGATATCAATCTCTTCGAAGTTGATGGTGCGGTCAGGAGTCTTGAAACACCTGCGGAGTTGAGATACGTGAAACACGTCGTGCATGTTTGCAAAGTTGGTTGGAAGCTCAAGTTGATAGGCGAGATCACCTCTTTTACCAATGATCTTGAAAGGACCCACGTATCTGGGGGCAAGCTTCCCTTTGATACCGAAGCGACGAGTACCTTTCATTGGAGAGACACGGAGGTAGACATGGTCTCCGATCTCGAAAGCCAAGTCACGATGCTTGCTATCATAGTAACTCTTCTGGCGCGATTGCGCGGCTTTGAGATTTTCACGAATGACTTTGCACATTTCTTCAGCCTCTGTGATCAAGTCATTGCCAAGAAGTTGACGTTCACCAGTCTCTGACCAGTTAAGAGGAGTACGGCACTTTCTGCCATAGAGAATCTCGAATGGGGCCTTGCCCGAACTCGCTTGGAAGTTGTTGTTGTAGGAGAACTCAGCATATGCAAGACAATCTTCCCACTTCATACCGATAGAAATGACACAAGCCCTGAGCATATCTTCAAGAATCTGATTGACTCGCTCGACTTGGCCACTAGTTTGAGGATGAAAAGTTGTGCTGAAGCGAATATTGGTGCCCATGGCCTTCTGAAAGGAATCCCAAAACTTAGAGGTAAAGATGCTACCACGATCTGAAGATATCAACTGCGGAATGTCGTGCAGAGAGACAATCCTGGAGGTATATGTTGGGGAACGTAGCAATTTCAAAAAAATTCCTACGCACTCGCAAGATCATGGTGATGCATAGCAACGAAAGGGGAGAGTGTTGTGTACGTACCCTCGTAGACCGAAAGGCGGAAGCGTTAGCACAACGCGGTTGATGTAGTCGTACATCTTCACGGCCCGACCGATCAAGCACCGAAACTACGGCACCTCCGAGTTCTAGCACACGTTCAGCTCGATGACGATCCCTGGACTCCGATCCAGCAGAATGTCGGGGAAGAGTTCCGTCAGCACGACGGTGTGGTGACGATCTTGATGTTCTACTGTCGCAGGGCTTCGCCTAAGCACCACTACAATATTATCGAGGACTATGGTGGAGGGGGGCACCGCACACGGCTAAGATATTAATGATCAACTGTTGTGTCTCTGGGGTTCCCCCTTGCCCCCGTATATAAAGGAGCAAGGGAGGGAGGCGGCCATCCTAGGAGGAGGGCACGCCAAGGGGGGTAGGACTCCTCCTTCCCTTGTTGGAGTAGGAGAGAAGGAAAGAGGGGGAGAGGAACAAGGGAAAGTGGGCTGCACCCCTTGTCCAATTCGGACCAGAGGGGGGGCGCGCGCCTCCTTCCTTTTGGCCTCTCTCCTCTATTCCCGTATGGCCCAATAAGGCCCATATACTCCCGGCGAATAACCGTAACTGTCCGGTACTCTGAAAAATACCCGAATCACTCGGAACCTTTCCGATGTCCGAATATAGTCGTCCAATATATCGATCTTTACGTCTCGACCATTTTGAGACTCCTCGTCATGTCCCCGATCTCATCCGGGACTCCGAACTACCTTCGGTACATCAAATCACATAAACTCATAATACAATCGTCATCGAAACTTTAAGCGTGTAGACCCTACGGGTTTGAGAACTATGTAGATATGACCGAGACATGTCTCCGGTCAATAACCAATAGCGGAACCTGGATGCTCATATTGGCTCCCACATATTCTACGAAGATCTTTATCGGTCAGACCGCATAACAACATACGTTGTTCCCTTTGTCATCAGTATGTTACTTGCCCGAGATTCGATCGTCGGTATCTCAATACCTAGTTCAATCTCGTTACCGGCAAGTCTCTTTACTCGTTCCGTAATACATCATCCCGCAACTAACTCATTAGTTGCAATGCTTGCAAGGCTTAAGTGATGTGCATTACCGAGAGGGCCCAGAGATACCTCTCCGACAATCGGAGTGACAAATCCTAATCTCGAAATACGCCAACCCAACAAGTACCTTCGGAGACACCTATAGAGCACCTTTATAATCACCCAGTTACGTTCTGACGTTTGGTAGCACACAAAGTGTTCCTTTGGTAAACGGGAGTTGCATAATCTCATAGTCATAGGAACATGTATAAGTCATGAAGAAAGCAATAGCAACAAACTAAACGATCAAGTGCTATGCTAACGGAATGGGTCAAGTCAATCACATCATTCTCCTAATGATGTGATCCCGTTAATCAAATGACAACTCATGTCTATGGTTAGGAAACATAACCATCTTTGATGAACGAGCTAGTCAAGTAGAGGCATACTAGTGACACTCTGTTTGTGTATGTATTCACACATGTATTATGTTTTCGGTTAATACAATTCTAGCATGAATAATAAACATTTATCATGATATAAGGAAATAAATAATAACTTTATTATTGCCTCTAGGGCATATTTCGTTCAGTCTCCCACTTGCACTAGAGTCAATAATCTAGTTCACATCGCCATGTGATTTAATACCAATAGTTCACATCACCATGTGATTAACACCCATAGTTCACATCGACATGTGGCCAACACCCAAAGGGTTTTCTAGAGTCAATAATCTAGTTTACATCGCTATGTGATTAACACCCAAATAGTACTAAGGTGTGATCATGTTTTGCTTGTGATATAAGTTTAGTCAACGGGTCTGCCACATTCAGATCCGTAAGTATTTTGCAAATTTCTATGTCAACAATGCTCTACACGGAGCTACTCTAGCTAATTGCTCCCACTTTCAATATGTATCCAGATTGAGATTTAGAGTCATCTGGATCAGTGTCAAAAGTTGCATCGACGTAACCCTTTACGACGAACCTTTTTGTCACCTCCATAATTGAGAAACATATCCTTATTCCACTAAGTATAATTTTGACCGCTGTCCAATGATCTACTCCTAGATCACTATTGTACTCCCTTGCTAAAAATAGTGTAGGGTATACAATAGATCTGGTACACGGCATGGCATATTTTATAGAACCTATGGCCAAGGCATAGGAAATGACTTTCATTCTCTTTCTATCTTCTGTTGTGGTCGGGCTTTGAGTCTTACTCAGTTTCACACCTTGTAACACAGGCAAGAACTCTTTCTTTGACTGTTCCATTTTAAACTACTTCAAAATCTTGTCAAGGTATGTACTCATTGAAAAACTTATCAAGCGTCTTGATCTATCTCTATAGATCTTGATGCTCAATATGTAAGCAGCTTCACCGAGGTCTTTCTTTGAAAAACTCCTTTCAAACACTCCTTTATGCTTTCCAGAATAATTCTACATTATCTCCGATCAACAATATGTCATTCACATATACTTATCAAAATGATGTAGTGCTCCCACTCACTTTCTTGTAAATACAAGCTTCACCGCAAGTTTGTATAAAACTATATGCTTTGATCAACTTATCAAAGCGTGTATTCCAACTCCGAGATGCTTGCACCAGTCCATAGATGGATCGCTGGAGCTTGCATATTTTGTTAGTACCTTTAGGATTGACAAAACCTTCTGGTTGCATCATATACAACTCTTCTTTAATAAATCCATTAAAGAATGCAGTTTTGTTTATCCATTTGCTAGATTTCATAAAAAGCGGCAATTGCTAACATGATTCGGACATACTTAAGCATAGATACGAGTGAGAAACTCTCATCGTAGTCAACACCTTGAACTTGTCGAAAACCTTTTTGCGACAATTCTAGCTTTGTAGATAGTAACACTACTATCAGCGTCCGTCTTCCTCTTGAAGATCCATTTAATCTCAATGGCTCGCCGATCATTGGGCAAGTCAATCAAAGTCCATACTTTGTTCTCATACATGGATCACATCTCAGATTTCATGGCCTCAAGCCATTTCGCGGAATCTGGGCTAATCATTGCTTCCTCATAGTTCATAGGCTCGTCATGGTCAAGTAACATGACCTCTAGAACAGGATTACCGTACCACTCTGGTGCGGATCTCACTCTGGTTTACCTACAAGGTTCGGTAGTAACTTGATCTGAAGTTACATGATCATCATCATTAGGTTCCTCACTAATTGGTGTAGTAGTCATAGGAACAGATTTCTGTGATGAACTACTTTCCAATAAGGGAGCAGGTACAGTTACCTCATCAAGTTCTACTTTCCTCCCACTCACTTCTTTCGAGAGAAATTCCTTCTCTAGAAAGGATCCATTCTCAGCAATGAATATCTTGCCTTCGGATCTGTGATAAAAGGTGTACCCAACATTTTCTTTTGGGTATCCTATGAAGACGCACTTCTCCGATTTGGGTTTGAGCTTATCAAGTTGAAACTTTTTCACATAAGCATTACAACCTCAAACTTTAAGAAACGACAGCTTAGGTTTCTTGCCAAACCATAGTTCATACGGTGTCGTCTCAACGGAGTTAGATGGTGCCCTATTTAACGTGAATGTGGCTGTCTCTAATGCATAACCTCAAAACTATAGTGGTTAATCGGTAAGAAACATCATAGATTGCACTATATCCAATAATAGTACGGTTATGACGTTCGGACACACCATTATGCTGTTGTGTTCCAGGTGGCACGATTTTGTGAAACTATTCCACATTGTTTTAATTGAAGACCAAACTCGTAACTCAAATATTTGTCTCTGCGATCAGATCGTAGAAACTTTATTTTCTTGTCACGATGATTTTCCACTTCCTCTGAAGTTTTTTGAACTTTTCAAATGTTTCAGACTTATGTTTCATCAAGTAGATATACCCATATCTGCTCAAATCATCTATGAAGGTCAGAAAATAATGATACCCGCTGCGAGCCTCAACATTCATCGGACTGCATCATCAGTATGTATTATTTCCAATAAATCGGTTGCTTGCTTCATTGTTTCAGAGAATGGAGTCTTTGTCATCTTGCCCATGAGGCACGGTTCGCAAGCATCAACTGATTCATAATCAAGTGATTCCAAAAGCCCATCGGCATGGATTTTCTTCATGCGCTTTACACCAATATGACCTAAACGGCAGTGCCACAAATAAGTTGCACTATCATTATTAACTTTGCATCTTTTGGCTTCAATATTATGAGAATGTGTATCACCACGATCGAGATCCAACAAACCATTTTCATTGGGTGTATGACCATTGAAGGTTTTATTCATGTAAACAGAACAACAATTATTCTCTAACTTACATGAATAACCGTATTGCAATAAACATGATCAAATCATATTCATGCTCAACGCAAACGTCAAATAACACTTATTTAGGTTCAACACTAATCCCAAAAGTATAGGGAGTGTGCGATGATGATCATATCAATCTTGGAACTACTTCCAAGACACATCGTCACTTCACCCTTAACTAGTCTCTGTTCATTCTGCAACTCCTGTTTCGAGTTACTACTCTTAGCAACTGAACCAATATCAAATACCGAGGGGTTGCTACAAACACTAGTAATATACACATCAATAATCTGTATATCAAATATACCTTTGTTCACTTTTTCATCCTTCTTATCCGCCAATTACTTGGGGTAGTTCCGCTTCCAGTGACCAGTCCCTTTGCAGTAGAAGCACTCAGTTTCAGGCTTAGGTCCAGACTTGGGTTTTTTCACTTGAGCAGCAACTTGCTTGCTGTTCTTCTTGAAGTTCCCCTTTCTTCCCTTTGTCCCTTTAATTGAAACTAGTGATTTTGTTTACCATCAACACTTGATGCTTTTCTTGATTTCTACCTTCATCGATTTCAGCATCACGAAGAGCTTGGGAATCGTTTCCGTTATCCCTTGCATATTATAGTTCATCATGAAGTTCTACTAACTTGGTGATGGTGACTAGAGAATTCTGTCAATCACTATTTTATCTGGAAGATTAAATCCCACTTGATTCAAGCGATTGTAGTACCCAGAAAATTTGAGCACATGCTCACTGCTTGAGCTATTCTCCTCCATCTTTTAGCTATAGAACTTGTTGGAGACTTCATATCTCTCAACTCGAGTATTTACTTGAAATATTAACTTCAACTCCTGGAACATCTCACATGATCCATGACGTTCAAAACGTCTTTGAAATCCCGATTCTAAGTTGTTAAGCATGGTGCACTAAACTATCAAGTAGTCATCATATTGAGCTAGCCAAACATTCATAACGTCTGCATCTGTTCCTGCAATAGGTCAGTCACGTAGCAGTAAATTAAAGACATAATTCGTCTGTGCAGCAATGAGGATAAACCTCAGATCATGGACCCAGTCCGCATCATTGCTACTATCATCTTTCAACTTAGTTTTCTCTAGGAACACATATAAAACATAGGGAAGCAATAACGCGAGCTATTGATCTACAACATAGATATGCAAATACTATCAGGACTAAGTTCATGATAAATTAAAGTTCAATTAATCATATTACTTAAGAACTCCCACTTAGAAAGACATCCCTCTAATATTCTAAGTGATCACGTGATCCAAATCAACTAAACCATAACCGATCATCACATGAAATGGAGTAGTTTTCAATGGTGAACATCACTATGTTGATCATATCTACTATATGATTCACGCTCGACCTTTCGGTCTCAGTGTTCCGAGGCCATATCTGCATATGCTAGGCTTGTCAAGTTTAACCTGAGTATTCTGCGTGTGCAAAACTGGCTTGCACCCGTTGTAGATGGACGTAGAGCTTATCACACCCGATCATCACGTGGTGTCTGGGCACGACGAACTTTGGCAACGGTGCATACTCAGGGAGAACACTTTTATCTTGAAATTTAGTGAGAGATCATCTTATAATGCTACCGTCAATCAAAGCAAGATAAGATGCATAAAAGATAAACATCACATGCAATCAATATAAGTGATATGATATGGCCATCATCATCTTGTGCTTGTGATCTCCATCTCCGAAGCACCGTCATGATCACCATCGTCACCGGTGCGACACCTTGATCACCATCGTAGCATCGTTGTCGTCTCGCCAATATTATGCTTCCACGACTATCGCTACCGCTTAGTGGTAAAGTAAAGCATTACAGCACAATTGCATTGCATACAATAAAGCGACAACCATATGGCTCCTGCCAGTTGCCGATAACTTGGTTACAAAATATGATCATCTCATACAATAAAATTTAGCATCATGTCTTGACCATATCACATCACAACATGCCCTGCAAAAACAAGTTAGACGTCCTCTACTTTGTTGTTGCAAGTTTTACGTGGCTGCTACGGGCTTAGCAAGAACCGTTCTTACCTACGCATCAAAACCACAACGATAGTTTGTCAAGTTGGTGTTGTTTTAACCTTCGCAAGGACCGGGCGTAGCCACACTCGGTTCAACTAAAGTTGGAGAAACTGACACCCGCTAGTCACCTGTGTGCATAGCACGGCGGTAAAACTAGTCTCGCGTAAGCGTACGCGTAATGTCGGTCCGGGCCGCTTCATCCAACAATACCGCCAAACCAAAGTGTGACATGCTGGTAAGCAGTATGACTTATATCGCCCACAACTCACTTGTGTTCTACTCGTGCATATTACATCAACGCATAAAACCTGGCTCGGATGCCACTGTTGGGGAACGTAGCAATTTAAAAAAAATCCTACGCACACGCAAGATCATGGTGATGCATAGGAACGAGAGGGGAGAGTGTTGTCCACGTACCCTCGTAGACCGAAAGCGGAAGCGTTAGCACAACGCGGTTGATGTAGTCGTACGTCTTCACGGCCCGACCGATCAAGCACCGAAACTACGACACCTCCGAGTTCTAGCACATGTTCAGATCGATGGCGATCTCCGGACTCCGATCCAGCAGAATGTCAGGGAAGAGTTCCGTCAGCACGACGGTGTGGTGACGATCTTGATGTTCTACTGTCGCAGGACTTCGCCTAAGCACCACTACAATATTATCGAGGACTATGGTGGAGGGGGGCACCGCACACGGCTAAGAGATCAATGATCAAATGTTGTGTCTCTGGGGTGCCCCCTGCCCCCGTATATAAAGGAGCAAGGGAGGGAGGCGGCCGGCCTAGGAGGAGAGCGCGCCAAGGGGGGAGTCCTACTCCCACCGGGAGTAGGACTCCTCCTTCCCTTGTTGGAGTAGGAGAGAAGGAAAGAGGGGGAGAGGAACAAGGAAAAGTGGGCTGCACCCCTTCTCCAATTCGGACCAGAGGGGGGGGGGGGCGCACGCCTCCTTCCTTTTGGCCTCTCTCCTCTATTCCCGTATGGCCCAATAAGGCCCATATACTCCCCGGCGAATTCCCGTAACTCTCCGGTACTCTGAAAAATACCCGAATCACTCGGAACCTTTCCGATGTCTGAATATAGTCGTCCAATATATCGATCTTTACGTCTCGACCATTTCGAGACTCCTCGTCATGTCCCCAATCTCATCCGGGACTCCGAACTACCTTAGGTACATAAAATCACATAAACTCATAATACAATCGTCACCGAAACTTTAAGCGTGCGGACCCTACGGGTTCGAGAACTATGTAGACATGACCGAGACATGTCTCCGGTCAATAACCAATACCGGAACCTGGATGCTCATATTGGCTCCCACATATTCTACGAAGATCTTTATCGGTCAGACCGCATAACAACATACGTTGTTCCCTTTGTCATCAGTATGTTACTTGCCCGAGATTCGATCGTCGGTATCTCAATACCTAGTTCAATCTCGTTACCGGCAAGTCTCTTTACTCGTTCCGTAATACATCATCCCGCAACTAACTCATTAGTTGCAATGCTTGCAAGGCTTAAGTGATGTGCATTACCGAGAGGGCCCAGAGATACCTCTCCGACAATCGGAGTGACAAATCCTAATCTCGAAATACGCCAACCCAACAAGTACCTTCGGAGACACCTATAGAGCACCTTTATAATCACCCAGTTACGTTCTGACGTTTGGTAGCACACAAAGTGTTCCTCTGGTAAACGGGAGTTGCATAATCTCATAGTCATAGGAACATGTAAAGTCATGAAGAAAGCAATAGCAACAAACTAAACGATCAAGTGCTATGCTAACGGAATGGGTCAAGTCAATCACATCATTCTCCTAATGATGTGATCCCGTTAATCAAATGACAACTCATGTCTATGGTTAGGAAACATAACCATCTTTGATGAACGAGCTAGTCAAGTAGAGGCATACTAGTGACACTCTGTTTGTGTATGTATTCACACATGTATTATGTTTCCGGCTAATACAATTCTAGCATGAATAATAAACATTTATCATGATATAAGGAAATAAATAATAACTTTATTATTGCCTCTAGGGCATATTTCCTTCAGTATACAGCTCTGCCAACTGAGCTGCTGTGATAGATTCTTTGATAGGGAGAAAATGAGCCACTTTAGTGAGCTTGTCGATGACAACAAAGATATCATCATTGCCACGCTTGGACTTGGGAAATCTAGTCACGAAGTCCATCTCAATATGGTCAAACTTCCATTCTGGAATGGCAAGAGGTTGGAGGAGACCAGCTGGTCGTTGGTGTTCTGCCTTCACTCTTCTGCAGACATCACATTCATTCACGAACTGAGCAATCTCGCATTTCATTCGAGTCCACCAGTACGACTGCTTGAGGTCATGATACATCTTTGTACTTCCAGGGTGAATAGAGAGGAGTGAATTGTGAGCCTCGTTCATGATGACTTTACGAAGGTCACCTTTAGGAACAACAATGCGATCCTCGAAGGATAGAGTATCCTTGTCATCAAGGCGATAGCACTTGTACTTGGGTTGGCTCTTGGCAATCCCAATCTTCACCTTCTTCACCATAGCATCAAGAAGTTGAGCCTCACGAATCTGATCTTCCAAAGTAAGAGAAACTTGGAGGTTGGCAAGGAATCCTTGAGGAACAACTTGGAGATTAAGTTTGTGGAAAGCTTCACTAAGATCCGGTTGGTAGGGCTTGAGAATCAAACTGTTGCAGTAAGCCTTCCTGCTCAATGCGTCAGCAATTACATTGGCCTTGCCTGGAGTATATTCAATACTAGGATTATACTCTTGAATCATCTTGACCCAACGAGTCTACCTGAGGTTGAGGTTTGGCTGAGTGAAGATGTACTTGAGACTCTTATGATCAGTGAAGATGTCCACTTTTCTTCCCAACAAGTGATGTCTCCATGTTAAAAGAGCATGGACAACTGCCGCTAACTCGAGTCATGAGTGGGGTAGTTCTTTTCGTTGGGCTTCAACTGGCGAGAGGTATAGGCCACAACTTTCTTCTCTTGCATCAACATTGCACCGAGACCTTGAAGGGAAGCATCACAGAAAACCTCAAACGGTTTGGACTCATCAGGAGGAGTCAGAACTGGAGCAGTGACTAACTTCTCTTTGAGGGTGTTGAAAGCAATGTCACATTCAGGCGACCAGACATACTTCACATGCTTCTGAAGGAGGTTGGAAAGAGGCTTCGCGATCTTTGAGAAATTCTCAACGAACCTTCGACAATAGCTTGCGAGCCCAGGGAAGCTGCGGAGTTGCTTCACATTCTGAGGCGGTTCCCAATTCACAATTGCAAACACCTTCTCAGGATTAACAACTATGCCCTTGGCAGAGATGATATGCCCAAGGTAGAGAACCTCATTGAGCCAAAACTCGCACTTTGAAAACTTCGCATAGAACTAATGTTCTTTGAGTTTATCCAGCACCAATCTCAAGTGCTTGGCATGATCCTCCTTGTTCTTGGAGAAGACCAAAATTTCATCGAGGTAGACCAAGACGAAGTCACTTGTGTAGGGGTTGAAGATGAAGTTCATCATGTGAGAGAATGTTGGAGGAGCATTGACAAGGCCGAAAGACATGACAGTGTATTCATAAGAACCATAGCTTGTTCTGAATGCTGTCTTGGGGATATCATCTTCACGAATGCGAATCTGATGATAGCCCATACGGAGGTCAAGCTTGGAGAATACTTGAGCACCTTTGAGTTGTTCAAAAAGCTCATTGATGTTGGGAAGTGGGTACTTGTTCTTTATGGTCTTCTTGTTCAATGGACGGTAGTCGACACAAAGTCGGTCCGTTCCATCCTTCTTCTTGACAAAAAAACACCACAACCCCATGGAGAAGAAACCCATACGCTCTTGTTCATCGAGTTGCTTCTTCATCTCCTTCAACTCTTTCGGTCCAAGCTTGTAAGGACGTTTGCAAACAGGTTTCGTGCCAGGCTCAAGATCGATGACGAATTCAACTGGCCGGTGAGGAGGCATTCCTGGAAGCTCTTCTGGAAAGATGTCTTGATATTCACACATGACTGGAATCTGAGATATGGCATCCAACTCGCCCTTCTCATTGAGAGAAAACAGTCGAATGGTATCGTCACGAGCGACAAAGACGATTACATCCTCAGACGAATGTGTTAGTTGAATCTGCCTAGCAGCACAATCAAGCTGAGCCTTGTGCTTAGAAAGCAATCCATGCCAAGAATTAGATCAATATCCGAGTTACCAAGAACAATTGGAGATGACAGAAACTTATAGTCGCCCAACGTGATAGTAACATCTGGGGCGCAATTGTTAGATGTCATTTGCTTGCCCGGGGACACAATCTTCAACGGGAAAGGAATCTTTTCGGTCACAAACTCATGCTTGGCAACAAAAGGTCTTGAAATGAAAGAAAGCGACGCACCAGTATCAAAAAGAACTTTTGCAGGAACATCGTTAACAGGAAGGTTACCCATTATCACTTCTGACGAGTCCTTTGCCTGAGCTGCATTCACCATGTTGACCTTTGCGAACTTGGGATTGTGCTTGACCACTGCGGTGCTGGCAGATCTCACAGGAGGAGGAGGAGGAAGATGCCTCTGGTTGAAACATTTGTTGGCATAGTGACCCTTCTACTGACACTTGTTGCACGTGACCTCTGAAAGCGGACGGTGATACAGAGCACTTGATCTTGGAGCATGAGACAAAGTCTTGTTCTGAAAGCCTGGGTTGGGTGGGTGGGAAGATCCATTGCCACCTTTGATCTTCTGCTGATAAGGCTGACGGAACGGAGGAGGAGGCAACCAATACTTTTGCTGCTTAGTTACCACTTGAGTTGAAGAAGAAGAAGAAGAAGGAGTTGCATCCCTGACTCGCTTCTTGGAAGCATCGCACTTGAGCTGAGCAGTCTCTTGTTTCAGTGCCATATTGTAGAACTCATCATACTTCTTCGGCTCAAAAAGCACAAGAGCTAGTTGGAGATCTTCTCTGAGGCCACCTCTGAACTGGTAAATCATGCTCTTCTCGTCAGGGACGTCTTGCTTGGCGAAACGAGCGAGCTTCTGGAACATGATGTTATACTGGTAAACAGACAAGCTGCCTTGCTTCAGATTGCGGAACTCCTCACGCTTGCTCTCAACAACACTATGAGGAATGTGGTGAGCTTTGAAGTCTTGACGGAATTCATCCTAGGTAATCACACGACCTCGTATGGAATCTTTGTATTGCTGATACCACTCTGCAGCTTGGTCTTTGAGTTGGTGCACTCGAAATGTTTGCAGATATCCACGAACCAATCATCAGCGTCTGTGGCCTCGACACAGTTACTGAAGGTCTTTGGCTGGTTTGCGAGGAACTGGTTGAGTGTAGCAAACGGATTCTTATTGTTGCCATGGCCTTGATTTCCTTGGTGGCGCTCTTGCAAGAGTTGCATGAGCATCTGCGCGGCGTTGGTAGCGACCATCATAGCTTGCCATGCCTCCGGAGGTGGAGGTGGTGGCGGCGGATCCGGATTCTGACGCATTGGAGGAGCCATCCTGAAGAGGGTGACATCCGATAGCATCTTGAAAGACATATATCCAAGCTGAATCAAATGGATCGAAATTGCAACATATAGTCTTAACATTCAAACAAGAATGAACGAATGCATTCCAAACTAAATGGTCACACTTCCACAAATTGAGAAGCCACTTAGATACAGGTAGATGAATAAAACAACAAGGTACGGACAAGAACAAATACTTGGTGAGGATTACCCAATCGCAAACCAAATATCTGCGGAAGAAATACTAGAGCTACATGAATTCCCACCTATGAAACTCCCAAAATTTTCCCGGTTATGCAATCAGGTGTTGGGGTTACAGGGGAAGCATAATATCTCACCCAAAGCTAGCAAATCCTACATCCAGTTGTATCCATCCTTAAACACATAACCAAGAAACCTAAGGAAATCATTTACCTCAACCTTCGAAAAGCATCCATTATACGAGTTATGGCAATACTCCCGAACTCCCGCCCCAGTACTGGGTGGCGTCGATGTTATCTCACCAACAACTGCATAAAAGAGATTTTCGATGTCGGTGAAACTCAGGTATTCCAGAACTGCAACGATAAAATTGTGACGACAACACCTCGGAGCTCAACTCCCTAGGACACTGCCACAACCCCTAAATGTCAGGAGGCACCAAGAACAATGTTCTCGTCACAAAACCATCGAAACGATTCCAAGATACCCGCGTGATCCTAAAAAAAATTAGTGAAATTTGAGAAGAGAAGAGTCAAAACTCTACGTCAGGATGCCTCACCAGAACGACGAAGGGACTGAGGAGTAAAAAGAATCCTACTCTCCAATATATATAATCCTAAAAGACACAAAACATTTTACTAGACTCAACAACGCCAATGATTCGATCAAGCAGGGGGCTCGTAAGTCGGGGATGGCTCTGATTACCAACCTGTAACACCCACGATGCGGCTATATCTCCCACGTGTCGGAGCACGACTTAGAGGCATAACCGCATTGTATGCCATGTACTGAATAAGGAAAGAGGTACATAGTTCGGCTTACACTCGCCACGTCACACAATAGCATAAATATATCATTACAATCATCCAGATACAATCAAGGTCCGACTACGTAACCAAAATAAATACAACCCCAAATGCATAATGTCCCTGATCGCCCCAACTGGGCTCCACTACTGATCGTCTGGAAAGGAAATGTAGTATCGTCCTGAGTCCTCATCGAACTCCCACTTGAGCTCAATCGAATCTCCTGGAATGGTATCATCGGTCCTTGCATCTGGTTTTGGAAGTAAACCATGAGTCACGGGGACTCAACAATCTCACACCCTCGCGATCAATACTATTTAAGCTTATAGGTAGGTAAAAGGTATGAGGTGGAGCTGCAGCAAGCACTAGCATCTATGGTGGCTAACATACGCGATTGAGAGCGAGAAGAGAAGGCAAGGCACGGTCGAGAAACTATGATCAAGAAGTGATCCTAGAACAACCTACGTTCAAGCATAACACGAGACTGTGTTCTCTTCCTGGACTCCGCCGAAAAGAGACCATCACGGCCACACACTCTGTTGATTCATTTTTAATTAAGTTAAGTTTCGGGTTTGCTACAACCGAACATTAACAAATCCCCATTTGCCCATAACTACGGGCACGGCTTTCAAAAGTTCAAAACCCTGCAGGGGTGTCCCAACTTAGCCCATCACAAGCTCTCATGGTCAACGAATGATATTCCTTCTCCCAGGACGACCCGATCAGACTCGGAATCCCGGTTACAAGACATCTTGACAATGGTAAAACAAATCCAGCAAGACCACCCGCTGTGACGACAAATCCCAATAGGAGCTGCACATATCTCGTTCTCAGGGCACACCGGATGAACACTATGTACAACTAAAACCAACCCTCGAGTTTCCCTGAGGTGGCACTACAAGTGGCTCTGTTTTGGACCAACACTCAGAGGAGCACTGGCCCGGGGGTTTAAAACAAAGATGACCCTTGAGTCCGCGGAACCCAAGGGAAAAAGAGGCTAGGTGGAAAATGGTAAAACCAAGGTTGGGCCTTGCTGGAGGAGTTTTATTCAAGGCGAACTATCAAGGGGTTCCCGTTATAACCCAACCGCGTAAGGAACGCAAAATCAAGGAACATAACATTGGTATGACGGAAACTAGGGCGGCAAGAGTGGAACAAAACACCAGGCATAAGGCCGAGCCTTCCACCCTTTACCAAGCTAGGTGCATTAAAGTAAACAAGATATAAAAGTGATATCCCAACAATAAACATGTTCCAACAAGGAACAAACTCCAATCTTCACCTGCAACTAGCAACGCTATAAGAGGGGCTGAGCAAAGCGGTAACATAGCCAAACAACAGTTTGCTAGGACAAGGTGGGTTAGAGGTTTGACATGGCAATATGGGAGGCATGATAAGCAAGTGGTAGTTATCGTAGCATAAGCATAGCAAAAGAGAGATCATCTAGCAAGCAAAGATAGAAGTGATTTCGAGGGTATGGTCATCTTGCCTGCAAAGTTCTCCGAGTTGACATAAGTTTGATCCTCATAAACGTGCTCAACGGGTTCCTCGATCACGTACCCGTCTCCCGGCTCTACCCAAAGCAAGAACACAAGCAAAGGGAGACACAATCAACCACGGTGCAATGCACAAACAACATGATGCAAAACATGGCATGATATGCGGGAGAGGCGGAGGACGAAAATTTTTCAAGGTGTGGCGAGGCGACATGCAGTGTTGAAAAAATTTCCTCTCCTTCACTGGTCACATGCCGCACTGTTGTCTGCTGTCCATGACCTGTGAAGGAGGCGGAGCTGGGCAGCTGGGTACCGGCGCGCTGCTCGCGTCGTCGCTTCCTACCGCCGCCTGCTAGGCCCCAACCGCAACCCTTCACGCTTGCTCGACGGCTCGACGCCCAGCCCACGGCCTCCGCCGGCCGTCTCGTCGTCCGCCTCGTCCTGGACTAGCCAGTTGCCGCCGCGCTAGGCGTGAACTAGGGTCCTTGCGTGTGCAAGAGTACGTCTCGGGTCGCTGGCTGGCTTCATGTGGTCTGGGGCGATCGGCTCAGTGTGAATCAGTGGTTCAAGCCCTCATGGGCCTGCGTCTGCATGGCCCATTCCAGCAAACGGCGACTTTCCCAGCGATACAAGGAGTCAACATGGCATCGAGTGTACCCAGCTAGCCGATATCATGTTATACGTAGGTATACAATTATTTTTGAACCACATCAAGGTATGGCAGCTGCCACCCCTCGCCCACCGGGGTCCTCCGCCAGTGATATGCGGGATGTGATATGCAATGCATATGCATGCTTCATAAAAGTAAGATTGAACCAGGCCTCAACGTGGAAAACCAAGGGTGCTGCTGGAAAGATGAGTTGATTTTGGTTGAAATCGATATAAAGATCACCGGAAACGGATGCACGGTTTGCAAATGGCAAGCAAAACAATAATGGCACAAAGCTGTGATTAACAGCACGAGGCCAACTAAATGCATCAAGAACAACAAGCTACTGCACTCTAACATAACAACAAAACACATGGAAGTGATCCACTCAAGATGCTCGACAAAAGATGAACACTGAGCTACGGCTAATTCACACAATAGCAGGTTCAAACAAGCATGGCAAAAGTCCAAAAGATAAGAGGTTCACAGACTTAGTGAAAATAACATGGCAGGATTTAACATCAGAAAGCAATGTTTAGAGCAAGATAACAACATGCTACAGGAACATATCATGGCAAAGCAAGTCATGGAATGAAACTACACAAAGCATATAACAAAAGTCCCTTACTGACCATGAGCCAAAAGGGATCAGAAAATACAATGGCAACCATGTGAACATAGCAAGTTTTGTTTACAGATTCAGACTTAGCAGAAAACTGGAACATGGCAAAACAGATTCACGTAGGCATGTTTGCGAGCTCGATGCACTCACCACAAGGAATTGCATGCCAAACTAAGCACACACCCAGTAAGTAGACATGATAAATAAGCTAACCATGGAAAGAACAACCTCATAGCATGCAAGGATAAACTATAACAACCTCGGCAAAATTGCTTAACATGTGAACAATCTGCCAGGAACATTTTATAGTAAAAGTAGAGCAAGATTGAGTCATGCTAGGGTGCTCCATAAATGCAAACAAAGACATGGATGGATAGAGCATAACAATATCTCAAAATCATCCTTACTGAACATGCTCAAAAGAGGCATGGATCACTCTGTAACAACATGAATACATGGCATAAAAATATTAATAGGGAAATGACTTAGAAGAATTCTAAGTCCCTGAAATCAGCAACATCACGAGAGCTACTTTGTATGCTTGTGCTAGTCACCAGAAAGATCACAAAAATACATGGCATACACCCCTGTAAAGATGGCATGGCATACTTCCAAATTCATGTAGGGCTCAAGTTCATAGGAGGCACACTTAAAACATGGCAAAAATGACAAATGTCCAAATTCTGATAAGAATCTGAAACTAACATCACATAGCACTCTTGCAACAACATTTAGGGCATCAATATGAACTCAAATGAACATGGTGCAATGGGATGAAATGAAGTACACATCGAGACGAACAATTTGATATGCTACACGCCCAAAACGGAGCCACGGGTGCAAAGATATGATGCGATGAAGTATGCATAAAAATATGAACAGGGCCGAGGACTTAGTAAAAATTAGACCTCTCGGGATCTAGATCTGCACGGATACCGAGGATGGCCGGGGTTCGCTGGAGTGGACGCCGGAGAGGAGGGAGATGGCAGATCCGGGGTCTCCTTTCCCGGATCTGGCCGGAGCTGGGCCGGGGAGGCACGGGGCGGCGAGCTCGGCCGGCTCCGGCGAGCTTCAAGGAAGCGGCGGGGAAGCAGGCGAGGCGGGGCGCGGTGGTTGGCGAGGTGCGGTGAGGTGCGCCGGCACGGGTGTGGGAGCGGGGCGGCGCTGCGAGGGAACCGGGCGGCGCGGGCGAGGGAGTCGGGCGGCGGCGGCGTGCGGGCCGGGATTACCTGATCCGGGCTCTCCGGGCCGGCGGCTGAGAGGACGGCGACAGGACACGTGTCAGCGCAGGAGTGGCGGTGGCGATTTTTTCGGCGGCGGGCGGACACGTCCGGCCGCGCGGAGGGGAGAGAGATCTAGGGTTTGATCCGAAATTATGGAGGAGATGCCTATTTATACATAGGAGGAGCTAGGAGGCTCCAAATTGAGCATGGTTTTCGGCCACGCGATCGTGATCGAACGACCGAGATGATGGAGGGGGGTTTAGGTGGGTTTTGGGCCACTTTGGAGAGGTGTTGGGCTGCAACACACACGAGGCCTTTACGGTTCCTCGGTTAACCGTTGGAGTATCAAACGAAGTCCAAATGGCACAAAACTTGATAGGCGGTCTACCGGTAGTAAACCAAGGCCGCTTGGCAAGTCTCGGTCCAATCCGAGAACGTTTAACACCCGCACATGAAAAGAGGTAAAAGGGGACACCGGAGGACATAGGAGCGCCGGAATGCAAAACAGACAACAGGGAAAATGCTCGGATGCATGAGACGAACACGTATGCAAATGCGATGCACATGATAACATGATATGAGATGCATGACAAAGACAAAAGCAACATAGAGACAAAAACCCAACACCGAGGAATCTCATAACTTAGTGCCGGAAATGGCAAGAGTTGGAATACAATTATGGTAGGTTACACATGGGGTGTTACATCTTGCCATGGCTCGGTGGGTATTGGTAGGGGTTGGAGCAGGCCTGGGGACTTGATGTTATCATGTTTGGCATGCTGACATACTGAGCATTGACGAACAAAATCCTCCACCGCTGGTTTGAGGCCTCGCTAGGTGAAGTGTTTCTTGACTCGCTAGTAAGTAGCCATCACTCCAGAATGCTCGCCCACAGCACTCGCGTGAAATGTACTGATCAACTTTGTTTGGAGTGTAGTGTTTGCTCCTATCCACAGTTTGTTGTGCAGGCGGATGACCCCTTGCCTCAGTTCATAACCTTGCTCATCCGGGCCGGTGATAGCAAGCCGTTGCAGCAAATCTTGTGCCTCGGTATCTGTCTCATAGGAGTTAGCTACTTCTTGCAGCCACTGTGGTTGGCAGATCGAAAGTGCGTCAATAGACAGAAGGTGCCCGACGCGAGAAAGAGCATCTGCAGCGCCATTGTCCGGGCCACGCCTATACTTGAATGAGAATTGGAGCCCGACCATCTTCGACATGGCCTTTCGCTGGAGCTCCATTTCTAGCTGCTGATCCCCCAGACTACATAAGCTCTTGTGATCTATGACTATCACAAAAGGACCTCGTTGCAGGTACGCCCTCCACTTGTCGACTGCCATGGTGATTGCGAGGAACTCCTTCTTGTAAATTGATAGGTGTTGGTTGCGCACGCCCAGGGCCTTGCTGAGGTAAGCGATGGGGTGGCCGTCTTGGACCAGAACAACCCCCACGCCAGTATCACATGCGTCCGTCTCAATGGAGAACGGCCGGGAGAAATCTGGTAAGGCCAATACCAGCGTGCTCACCATCGCAGTCTTGAGATGCTCGAATGCCGCTTGATCTTGTTCCGTCCACACGAACCCTTTCTTGGTGAGCAGCTGCGTAAGGGGCTTAGCGAGGATGCCGTATCGAGGAACAAACTTGCGGTAGTAGCCCGTTAGGCCGAGGAACCCACGGAGTTCCATAGCATTGGTTGGTGTTGGCCACGCCCGCATTGCGCTGGCCTTGCTTGGATCAGTCGCCACGCCCTCCCTTGAGATGATGTGGCCGAGGTACTCGATGCTTGGTTGGGCAAAGGAGCACTTTGATTCCTTGGCATACAGCTGATTTTGACGAAGAATGCCAAACACCGTACGCAAGTGCTCCACGTGATCCTGCAAGGTTTGGCTGAAAACAAGGATGTCATCTAAAAATGTGATGACAAACTTACGATTTGGCCCCGAGAAGACAGAGTTCATGAGGCATTGGAAGGTTGGTGGTCCGTTTGTGACACCAAATGGCATCACTCTGAATTGAAAATGCCCATGGTGAGTCTTGAAAGCTGTTTTCTCCTCATCTCCTTCCCGCATTCGAATTTGATGGTATCCCGCACGGAGATCAATCTTGGAGAAGAATGCTGCACCGGCCAGCTCATCCAACAATTCATCGATTACGGGCAGTGGAAACTTGTTCTTGATGGTGATCATGTTGAGACGCCGATAATCCACACAAAATCGCCATGTTCCATCTTTTTTCTTCACTAAGAGGACCGGAGCCGCAAAGGACTCATACTGTGTGTGATCAATCCCGTGCGCAACATCTCGGTGACTTGCCATTCTATTTCGTCCTTCTGTAAGGGAGAATAACGATATGGTCTTGAGTTGATGGGCGTTGCGCCTGGTTCCAGACTGATTGCATGATCATATTGTCAGTGAGGTGGAAGCTCCGTTGGTTCTGCAAAGACATCTCTGAAGTCTGTCAATACTTGCTGAATGATTGGGGGTACAGGTTCACCACTGCTATCAGGTGGCTGGGAGTGAATCTCTAGTAGAGCAGCTCCCCAAATTTCATTCTCTTCCTGCATTTGCCACAAAGAAGCTACATTTAGGGCCGTTATCGCCGGTTGGTCCTCGGTTCTGACGCCAGTCAACAGAATCATGTTTCCTTGCTTGGTGAACCGCATTGTTTTGAATCCCCAATCGCACTGCATTGGGCTGTGGCACGCCAGCCAATCCACCCCAAGGACTGCATCATACACTCCCAAGTCCAGGACTCGCATATCTGTGCAAAATTCATGACCATGGGTGTGCCACTTGAGATGGGGCACCACTTCTGTGCATGTTAGTTGCTGCCCATTGGCAACACGCACTGTGATCGGAGAAATGCTGTGGTGGCAGCGCCAATGCGTTGAGCAAATGCAGTGTTGACAAACGTATGTGTGCTGCCGGAATCGACCAATAGAAGCATGGTCTGATTGCCGACAGTTGCTCTTAGCCTGATCGTATCCGCCGCTTCAGTCCCCTCTACAAGATGGGCGGACAAGAGACAACAAGTAGGGTTTGGCAGTGCTGGTTCATCAAGTAGTTCCAACGCTCGCACTGCCTCATCGGAAAGGACCTCGTCGTGTTCTCCGACTTCAATGGTAAGTAATTGTGTTGTATGCCGACACCGATGCTCTCTCGAGTACTTGTCCCCATAGCGAAAACAGAGGCCATGTTGTCGGCGGTAGTCACGAAGCTGCCGTTCACGACCAAAATCATCAGTCTCTGGGCGCGGCGCGGGTGCCGCGCATGGTGCAGGAACTGCAGGTGGCACCGAGGTGGTGGTTTGCCTAGAGCAGCTGGCACCGGCACGGTTGGAGGAGGGCGCCCCGGATTGGTAATGCGATAGCGTGGACGTTGCTGATCTAGCTCCTCCTCTTGGATGCGGGCGAAGACCGTTGCTCGCGTGATACTATTGGGAGCTTGAATGCGCACAGCAGCACACAGTTCATCCTTGAGGCCCAGCAAAAACTGAGTGACGGAGAACTTGGTGCTGAGAGAGGCGTCCAAGGCGAGCAAATTGTACATATACACTTCGAACTGTTGCATGTACTCTGTAACACTGCCCATCTGTCGAAGCTATAGTAAGTTGTGCATCAACGATTCGAACTCCTCTGGGCCAAATTCTTCTTCAATCGCGTGACGAAACATCTCCCAAGAGATCATGGCATGTTGCTGCCGATACGCCTGAAGCCAGAGTGTCGCATGTCCGTCAACATACAGCGCGGCCGTCGCCACCTAGCTGTGTTGTGGCACCCGATAGAGCTCGAAATACGCGAGACATCAATCGATCCATACCCGAGGTAACTCGCCATCAAAACAGGGGAAATTGTGCTTGGGCGGCTTGGTGTACGACTCTTCACGGAGCGGCAGCAGAGGTTGTTGGTGGCGAACGGAGTCTGGGCGAGCCAACAGAGGTGGCCCTTCATTGGTGAGTCGCGTGAAGGGGGCGGTGGCGGTGGCGTTGAGGGCCTGTGGAATCGGAAGTGCACTCAGCGGCGGTGCGGCATGGGACTCCGGAGAGGGAGTTTGTAGGTGCGGTTGCACAAGTGGAGGATCTCCTGGATGTGGTGCCGCGGTGCCCAACCCGGATGACAGGGGATTGACGACCTGGGAAGCCGTGGATGGCGTTGACGAGGCGGAGGGAGAAGTGGCCTTGCGCACGTCGTCAACCGGCCTGGGTAAGCCCGATCTGCTTGGATAGGTTCTGTAGCTCCTTGGAGACATGCGTGTTGAAGGCGGCTTGTTCCTCTGCACATTTGTCTGCCACCAGCTTCTCGTCATCGAAACGGGAGAGTGGCTTCTCCATGAGGGCCATGAGGTTCGCTGTTTGCTCCCCCATCGTGGCGATGATCTGTCAGGTCTGCACCGAAGGCTTGGACGGCGCCGTCGCACCCGCTCCGAGCAGATCAAACCCCACACAGGATTTCGAGCAATTTCACCGAAGCAAAATCGCACCTGATGTGGTTGATGTTACCGATCTGGCCAAGAGATTATGGGGGCGGCTCCGGAAAAAAAAATCGCGGAAGAATTTGCTGGCTCTAAGATACCAAATTGTAATGACCTGAACTCTAGCAAGGAATTGATAGCCACAGGAGGGGAATTTTGGGTGAGAGGAGGAAGAAGTAGTAGGTGAGGGAGAGATGAAAAGGGGATGGGGAATCAGTTATCTCTTCATTCATGCCTATCTCACCAGGGATTAGGTACCCAACACACACGCACGCTGCTGGCCACAGACGGCCCAGTCAGCCATGGGCTCAGCCCAACCCATACTACTCGTCTCTCCCTAATCAGTCCACTGATGCAGTAGCATCAGGTGTGACAGTGCTACCTCTAAAGCTGGAGTCCTTTTGAATGTCATCTTTGCTGATTGAGCCAGAATCCTCGCTGCTGTCGCCGGTCACGGAGCAGAGCAACGACGCACACAGACTTCAGCGGCTATGACTTCCTCGACGATATGGAATTCTAGGTGGCCGCCGGCAACGAAACCGTGGCCCGATCTGCGTCCCAATGCCCAGAGTGGTGTCGGAGGAGAGGCAGATCAGCAGTCATGCCGAAGGATGGCAGAAGGCGACGACCACTTACTTAAATCGAGCACTCTCTTCCAATAATAGAGGGTGGGGTAATGAGGAGAGATGAATGTTGCAGTTTCATGTGCATTTGTGGCCGGGAGAGGTTAGGTTGCGGCAGTGGAAGAGGTAGCGGCGGCGAGGGGAATCGAAGCGAAAGAGATGACCGTGAGTTATTACGCGCAGTTAACGCTAACACCCATGAGGAACAACTATCGTACGACCCATCTGCATGAAGATTTCTGAGTCGGGAAAACCATTAAGATGGGCTAGCAGGCCTTTTGTTTGCATGGTACATAGCACGAACAACCACGAAGAGCCGAGTTTTGCCTAAAAAACAAAGAGCCAAGTTAATTATTCACCTAAAAAACAAAGTTGCTCAAAAAAACTTAAATAAAAAATAAAAGGGCAATCAATTTGGCGTACGTTATTGGGCTGGGAAACAAAGCGGACATGCAAAGCACATCGTGTACCGGGAGTGCAGGGAAAATCATGGTTGTTCGGATGCAGCGAAAAAGTTCGTGCAAGAGATTTGTTGATGACGTGGCTTAGGCTAGTCATAGTGGGAGTAACTTAGCTAGTAACATAGCGCATTTCAAGAAATTTTTTCTTATGTGGCAAGTAGTTAATGAGAAGTAGTAACATAATATGTTACTGTAACATAGCGCTTCCCAATACAAGATGAGTCTACAAGCTAATAAATGAAACTATCTATGATACTAGTACTACGTTACTTTGCACTATGAAGGTAGTAACTTAGACTAGTGTCATATACACGACACTAGTATAAGTTACTCCCCACTATGACCAGCCTGAGAGTAACTTAGGTAGTAACATAACGCACTCCAAATTTTTTTTGCTTATGTGGCATGTAGTTAATGAGGAGAGAGGTATTTAGAGTAACATAATATGTTACTGTAACATAGCGGTTCCCGAGAAAGAATGAGTCTACAAGCTAATAAATGAGGCCATCTATGACACTAATACTATGTTACTTTGCACTATGAAAATAGTAACTTAGACTAGTGTCATATGTGTGATACTAGTATAAGTTACTCCCCACTATGACCAGCCTTAAACTGCTAAGGTGATAGGCTGCATGTTCACTGCTGATGTGGATAGTGTGCATGTCAAGAGAAATGAGGTAGTGGGGTGCTCCTATTTGGATATAGAATATTTTACATCTTCGTTTTGGACCATCTATTGGAGTTGCTCTTTTACATCTCCGTTTTGGACCATTGGTTAGAGTTAAAGCTTTTTTTGGAGATGTAAAAAGCACCTTTTGGTGATGTAAATTTTTACATCACTGGTTTGGAGCACCAAAATATACATCATCTATTGGAGATTCTCTAAGCATTATATTTGCCACCACAACAAAAGGAATTTCATGGAAATTGTTTTGGGTGATTCGCTCTATCCTTCAAAGTTTTCATGGGTCATGAAAAATATTTTGTGGAGCACTACAACACACTCCACACATATGGTGGCATAATTTTTCATTTTCTGATAAGAAAAAGTATAATTTTTTTATCTATTTGTGTGAAGCATTGTAAGCAGGATAGTTAGGTTATTGTGGATGTCATGATACGAACCAGAATATCTACAAGTTTAAAACATTTCATGGCAATAATCTATGTACTCTCTATAATTTATTTTGCACTATCATAAACCAAGTCATTACAAACACTACTTGCCTTGGTCCATCAAGTATTCTCTTAGCCCATTGAATAACCTTAGCAAGAACATTTTTACACAGAGCGAAGTGCTACTATTTATACATCAAATACATCAAAAAGCTTAACCAACCTGCAGATTTTTCCTACATTAAAACCAATTAACTCTTCTATGAGGTAGTTATTTCACCACATGCAAATTTCTTCTGATTACCGCCATCCCCTTATAGCAGCACCCCTCATAAGCACTCCTACTTATCAAATGTTAATGTCTCGTTTTCTTCCTTGGCGTCTTATACTATTGATTTTCATGGATATAGGGTGCTTTGCTTCCACTGTGGTGATATTCTGCTATGTCATTTGTAAAAACATGTCTACTCTGTAGTATCCAATGTATCATGCACTTGCGTCTTGTCGCCGTATAGTCTCAACTGCATATAAGGCTTCAAAAACAATGGTCACCCGCAAGATATGGGCTATTTACTTATGTGACATTGATGGTAGCTATCTACAGGTTTTCTTCAGTCAACAGCTCTGACTGGCGTACCCGCTGATAATTCTACCTTGGTTGTAGGCAAGTAGGCTGGTATGTTCATCTATTATCAGGAACTCCTCTTCACATCTGAATTTTGGCAAAACAACAATTCTACTGAGACCCTAGCATTAAAAGCAGCGCGGCAAAGGCAGACAAACAAATTTTGTCAGATAATAGAAATTTAGAATCATTAAGGGACATAATACCACTCTGCTATCAAGAAGGAACATGCAAACGTATTACCTCACACTCAAGTTTGTCATATAAAATAAACAAAAAACAGGCATGTCTCAAATCTAGCCAATGGACTCTGTTTTACAAATAACCTGGACACAGTATGCCATGAAAGACCTTAATACTGAATACATGAATTTCAATGCAAAGCTTATGGACACACCCATAGCTTGGGTTGATACTATGAAAGCAAACTCCATTGCACCTAGTGCTCTTCAAAGCTCTAGCTTGGCAAATCATATAAAACTAAACCCAACAAATTAATCTATAGCATGAATTTACAAAAATAATGAAGTTATAGTCAGTATAGGGAACTATGAATCTCTCTAAGGAACCTGAAGTATCTAAATCACGCACGACAAAAATGACCTAGAGAATCACAAACCATGGAAAAAATTGAAAGCAATCAAGAATTATTTCCACATGCAAGTAGAAACAAGGTACAAAAGTACAATAAGCCATACATGAACCAGTACCATAGGGAATCAATAAGCATATAAACAAGGGATCCCCGCCAGTGTTTCCATTTAATTTGGTAAAAGTGTAGATCTTGCTCTCACATTTACTTGAAACATGTGTTCGTAGTTCTTTGCATTTATATATTTTTTCCAATTTCAAAGCTCATCAATGCTTACACATGTGTTTGCTTATTACCAATAGCTTGATTAAACAATTATCTATAAGAGGGATGATCAAAATGTAGTGTCTTTTATATTCTTCTATACTACTGCCTGAATGGGACATAAAGCGAACTTTCAATCCAATGAAAGATAGGTGTAGCACCTAAAGAATAACATGATCATGGTAGATAACTGAATCCCATAACAGGGATCAACATGTGTATCAAAAGCAGTAAAACATGGACGTACTACACAATCATAGAAAATATGGTAACATCCTCGAACTTTATTCTTTTAATAGAACCTGAACAACTGGGTAACATCGTGTGGCTTCTACAGTCTGAATCAAAAGGATCATTTGTGATGTTAATTATCAATGATGCTCCCCTTCCTAGTATAACAAATGTCAAAAGAAATATACATTAATGGTACACTTCATGCTAATTACAATTGAAGTGCTAATTGATATAGAATATATTATATATCGAACAGCTGCAGATGCAACCTGAGATGATTTTACCTTCCTATAATAAAGAAGTAACCATTCTATGAATGCATAAACTAATACATATTTTCATATATTTTTAATATGATGGTGTAGTCTCTATCAAATGGAGCATAATTGCATCACAAAATATTTGAGCTAGCATGTCTTCTTTTCCCAATCAAATATATGCATTTCTTCTCTCAAAGCTAGTCTTTGCTGTGAACATAACTTTATACTTTTTATTTGCAGTTTGAATATGGTTAGCTCTTCTGCTGCTTTACAGGTTATGATAGTTCTATTCTATCTATGTAACTATGAGATACTGCTGGACTGAAAAGGTCAAGAGTCTTGGTGTTGCATAACAGCAGAGTATGATTAATTGTCAGTCTCGCCTACAAATCTAGCTTGTGTAGGATACAGTAATTCTGATACCCAGAGACCAAAAAGTGGTGCCTAAATAATTCTATGAAAAGAATGTCCTAAATAAAATTTTGCTCGTAAGATTGCATGCGTAGCAGATTGCTGACAGGAAATAAATTGTACTAAAAGGATGAACAAATCCGACATTATGGGAAGAGTGTGCAACAGTCATGAAGAGTGGAGTATATTATACCTAATATGTGCTGCCAAAGGTAACGCCTCCAAGATGAATTATCAAACTGATACTCAAGATTGTATGATTGACATGAAGTACCAATACATGGGAGCGATGAACATGGCGATAGTGATCGACGACTGCACAAAGGAGACAACCGTTCAAATGAATAACACACCTGTTACAGGGACCCCGCATCGTCATCTAGAGGAGAATCGTTTGGAGGAAACATGGGACTATCTTAGTCCCAATCGGCGAATATGTCGCTCCACCTGATGGTCGCTACTAGTCTGCGTCGTCGTAGAACTCTAAGATCTGTAGAGCTAAGATCAGATTGACAAAACATCCCTTGTTTCCATTGATGCAGTATATGTCTGTCTGATCCATTCAGGTCCATCATTTTACCTTGCAAGATTTTCATTGATATAACATCATCCCTACAATAACAACACATTCTGAAAAGATGGGCATCTATACACACATAAGTAATTAGAACCAGAAAGGTAGACCTTCAGATTAATTACCAAAACCAGAGATCACCAAGACCATATCAATATAAAGTTTCAAGAATAGGTCGATTTAAGAAAGGAAACATGTCTAAACTGTGCTCTACATTGTATAAAAAGAAAATTAGGAAGAAATTTCTCAAAGCAAACATACCATGGAGTGTCACTTTAACAGGAAAATTACATACTAACCCGCAATCCCCATCCTTGTGCAGCTACCGACACACATACCAGCAACCGTCGGAAGTACCACAAAAGAGACAAAATAAAGGAAATGAGACACAACATATACCTAAGAGGAGGTAGAATAATTGGGGTGTGGGCACAGGGATCCTAGCGACGGTTAAGGCCACACGGAACCGTCGAGGATCTCTAGCTGCCAATGGGTAGGAGGCTTGTAGCGACCAGACCTCAAACAGTCTAATCTCTGTGCTCCGGTGTCATCCCTGGAACAGTAATGCTGACACCACACAGTACTTGAAGGATTTATAACAGAGTAGCAATCACACACCTATTACATCAAGTGTCTCAAAAGAGAACTTATTACAATAAATATGGCTTAAGGCCATCTAAAAACGATAACAGCGGAAGGCTTGGAAGATAAGTGAGTCCATCAACTCCAACGACATCACTGAGTATAGAACCACGACCTAAAGGCACCTTAATCATCGTCTGAAAAGTCTGCAACATTAACGTTGCAGGCCGAAACGGGTCAGCACATGGAATATGCTGGCAATGTAACACATAGAGAGTAATGGAATGAAATAAGCTATTCTATATGCAAATATGGCTGGTGGAAAGCTCTATGGTTATAGTTTTGCGTAAAGCCAATTTTTCCCTACTGCCAAGGAATAAATTTTATTTAACTATCATGGTAGTTGTTAAACATTGAGAATGGTTGACAGCATTCTCAATCCCAATTAAGCATCATCATTAAACAAAACCCAACAATTAACTTTAGAGTAACATGGTGAGATTCACATGATAATCCAGGTACTAGATACTCAAGATGTCCATAATCGGGGACACGGCTAACCATGATTAGTTTATACACTCTGCAGAGGTTTGCGCACTTTTCCCCACAAGACCCGATCTCCTCCGTTGGATTTCTCGCACTACATGGTGTTTGAGAAACGGATGACCGAGACATAGTCTTTCAGAAGCGCTAGCACCTTACGAACGGGTAGACCGTACCAACCTACATCCCCTACATCTGCTAGTCTACCACTGTAAGAGTTCGCACGACTTAGTCAACTATGCTAGAGCCCATAGTAGCTTGTGGATGCACACGGAAGTTTCTAGCATGAATAATCTCATGATCCCTTTGAGCCTGGGTGGCGGTCCAAAAGAAAACACGCAATCGCTGGAATACCCAGGTGCCTCAATCCACCCAGATGTGTGTTTAGGTTGCCACCTTAAATAAACCATTAATTAACAATCTCACATCTATCATGGATACACTCACCCAATCCACGTCTACTAGCATAGCATGGCATAATAAGCAAACGTAAGAGTAACTCCCAAAGGTTTGATAATAAACAGGTAATAGGTTCTACCTCAACTACTTCCTAAACCCACGATTTAATTAGATCCTAATCATGCAATGTGTGAGGATTGATCTAATGCAATAAAACTGGGTAGTAGGAGGTATGATCAAAGTGTTACTTGCCTTGCTGATGATCCGCAAAACCTAGCGATTCGAAGTAGCAAGCGGCGCACTCCGGGTACTCTATCGCAAACAAACAAGCATACAATAAGTACTCAACTAATGCACAGGTAAAACATGAATAAAAGATCTAACCAGAAAGTTCAACTTAAGAACTCCGGTTGGCAAAAAGAATCAAAATGAACGAAGCAACGAAAGACAAACGGTAAAAGAAACAAGCTTCGTTTACTATTCTGGATCTAGGGCAATTTTTACTGTGGCAAAAACTTGTTTGAGTTGGTTAAACGAAAAGAGGGTTTCGAGACGAAACTCCAGGCGCTTGAATCGCCTGATTCCGATAAACGAGCGAAAAGATAAACTAAAACGAACATCGGATCAGAGACCGCGATTAGAAAAACCGCGGATTTAATCCGAGAAAAAGAAAAACGACGAACAGGTTAACAAACAAACGTTCGCTAACAGAAACTAAACAAAAAACGCGTTCGTTAAAACAAACGGACGAGCGGCGCTCGCTAAATAAATAAACTGGAGAAAAGCCGATCTATTGAAAAAAACGAAAACTAGGGTTTTCCAAAAAAACCCGAAACGGCTTTTTCTCAAAAATCAGCCGGCGGCTACCTCAGCGGCGGCTCTCCGGCGGGGCTCCGGCAGGGCGACGGGTGGCGCGAGGCGGCGGCGCGGCGGCGGCTCTAGGCGGCGGGGCGGCAGATGGCTTGCAGCGGCGCGGGCAGCGGCAGGCGGCGCGGGGCGGCGTGGGGTGGTGGCGGCGGTGGCTCGGGGCTCCAGGGGGCCCGGGGTGGTATTTAAGGAGGGGGGGGTCGGCTGGCTTGGGGAGGGAGTCGGCGGCGGCTCCGGCTCGGTCTCCTCCCGAGTCCGGCAGCAGCACGGGCGAGGAGGCGGCGGCTTGGGCCGGCCTGGCTCGGCTGGGCCCATGGCCTAGTCGGGTGCGGGTTTTTTTTAAAACAATTTCGCTGCGCCTAAAAAAATCTAGAAAAAATAAATAAAAAAGTAAAAATGCCAAAACAAATTTTCTCCATCTAAATAAAATATTTAGAATAGGATGAACATTTGTTTGGCTCTAAATGCAACTTTTGAAAACGTGCAATTTTTCCTAAATTCAAATAAAATAGCAAATAAAACCAAAATAAAATCTTATTTGATTTTTAATTAAATACTCAATATTTCTTTATTTTTGGGAAAGTCATTTAATTCCCTCTCTCATATTTTGATAATAGAAATAATTGAAGATAAAATAAATAAAATCAAATGATCCTATTTTCAAAATTTGAGAAAACTCAAATATGAAAATAACGAAATCCCCAACTCTCTCCGAGGGTCCTTGAGTTGCGTAGAATTTCTAGGATCCATCAAAAGCAATAAAATATTCTTATGCAATTGATGATCTAGTGTATAACATTCCAAATCGAAAATTTGGGATGTTACAAACCTACCCCCCTTAAGATGAATCTCGCCCTCGAGATTCGGGTTGGCTAGAAAATAGGTGAGGGTGGTCCTTCAGCAATTCTTCCTCTCGCTCCCAGGTGGCTTCATCCTCCGTGTGGTGGCTCCACTGAACTTTGCAAAACTTGATAACCTTGCTGCGGGTGACTCGACTGGCATACTCTAGAATCTTGACTGGTTTCTCCTCATAGGTCAAATCACTGTCCAACTGAATTGCTTCCAGCGGCACTGTATCTCTCAGCGGTATGTCAGCCATCTCTGCGTGGCACTTCTTCAACTGGGAAACGTGGAACACGTCGTGAACTCCTGATAATGCTTCAGGCAACTCCAACTTATAGGCTACTTCTCCCATACGTTCCAAAACTTTGTATGGGCCTACAAAACGTGGCGCTAACTTTCCCTTAACTCCAAAGTGTTTAACTCCTCAAAGTGGTGATACTCGAAGATAAACTCGGTCTCCGACTTTGTAAACTGTCTCCTTGCGTTTTGAATCTGCGTAGCTCTTCTGCCTGGAATGAGCTACCTTCAGCCTATCGCGAATCAATTTTACTTTCTATTCAGACTCTTTATTCAGATCCGGTCCAAACAACTGACGGTCTCCAACTTCATCCCATGACAACGGGGTCCTGCACCTCCTTCCGTACAAAGCTTCGAAAGGGGCCATCTTCAAACTGGATTGATAACTGTTGTTGTAAGAGAACTCTGCATATGGAAAATTCTCGTCCCAACTAGATCCGTAATCTAGCGCACAAGCTCTTAATATATCCTCCAAAATCTGATTGACTCTCCCGGTCTGTCCATCTGTCTGCAGATGGAAAGCTGTACTAAACTCTAGTCTGGCACCCAAAGTTTCATGCAACTGATTCCAGAACTTTGAGGTAAATTGGGTTCCTCTATCTGATACAATGCTCTTTGGAACTCCATGCAGACATACGATTCTGGTCATGTATATCTTTGCCAACTTTGCACTGGTATAGGTAGTCTTCACTGGAATGAAATGGGCTACCTTTGTCAGACGATCGACTACAACCCATATTGAGTCATAGCCTGAACGAGTTCTGGGTAAACCCGTAATAAAATCCATGCCTAACTTATCCTACTTCCATTCGGGTATCGACAATGGCTGTAGCAATCCTGCTGGCTTCTGATGATCTGCCTTTACTCTCTGACATACATCACAAACAGCTACATACTCCGCAATATCCTTCTTCATTCCGGTCCACCAGAAAGTATCCTTCACATCCAAATACATCTTGGTATTTCCTAGGTGAATCGAATATGGTGAATCATGTGCCTCTTGCAGAATTAACTTCCTGATCTCCGATTCATTAGGCACATAAACACGGTCTTCAAACCATAGGGTATCGTGCTCATCCCCACGTAATCCCTTAGCTTTCCTTTGCTCATTTTCTCCTTAATAGAGGCAATCTCCTTGTCAGTCCTTTGAGCTTCTCTGATCTTATCCATCAAGGTAGACTGAATCTCCAATGCTGCTACATAGCCTCTCGGAACTATCTCCAAACGTAGTTCACGAAGATTCTCGGCTAACTCCCTCGGTAAATCTCCCGTCATTAAGGTGTTGACATGACTTTTACGGCTCAACGCGTCAGCTACTACGTTAGCCTTTCCAGGGTGATAATGCAATCTCATATCATAATCCTTGATGAGCTCCAACCATCTCCTTTGCCCGAGATTCAACTCTTTCTGCGTGAAAATATACTTCAAACTCTTGTGATCCGTGTACACCTCACAATGGTTTCCAATGAGAAAATGTCTCCAGGTTTTCAATGCATGCACTATGGCTGCTAACTCCAAATCATGCGTAGCATAATTCAACTCATGAGGCTTAAGCTGTCGTGAGGCATAGGAAACAACTCTTCCTTCCTGCATAAGCACTGCTCCAAGTCCTCGACGTGAAGCGTCGCAATACACCTCATAATCCTTGGTCTGATCTGGCAAAATTAACACAAGTGATGTAACCAACCGTTTCTTCAACTCCTGGAAATTGGCCTCACGTTCCTCAGTCCATATGAACTTGGTATCCTTTTTCAACAACTCCGTCATAGGCTTCGCAATCTTTGAGAAATTCTCAATGAATCTCTGGTAGTATCCTGCGAGTCCAAGAAAACTCCGGATCTCTCCAACTATTGTTGGGGCTTCCCAATTGGTCACGGTATCAACTTCAGTGGGATCTACTGCTATACCTTCTCCCGATATAACGTGTCCGAGAAATCCAACTTCCTTCAACCAAAACTCACATTTGCTAAACTTGGCATATAATTGATGTTCCCTGAGCTTTCCAAGAACCAAACGCAAATGCTCCTTATGCTCCTCTTCGTTCTTTGAGTAAACCAGGATATCATCAATGAACACTACAACAAACTTATCCATAAACTCCATAAACACCTTGTTCATCATGTTCATGAAATATGCAGGTGCGTTAGTCAGACCAAATGACATAACGGTATACTCGTACAGCCCATACCTAGTGGTAAAAGCCGTCTTAGGTATATCCTGTTCTCGAATCTTCAACTGGTGGTATCCTGATCGCAGATCGATCTTGGAAAATACCTTAGCTCCTTGCAATCGATCAAATAGATCATTGATCACCGGTAGTGGGTACTTGTTCTTGATGGTTACTTCATTCAATCCTCAATAATCAACAACCATCCTTAACGATCCATCCTTCTTTTCCACTAGAAGTACTGGCGATCCCCAAGGCGAAGAACTTGGGCAAATATATCCCTTATCCAATAACTCATTAATCTGCTTCTTAATCTCCACCAAATCCTTTGCGGGCGTCCTATATGGTCTCTTTGGTATTGGCCCTGTGCCTGGCAAAAGCTCAATCAAAAACTCAATATCTCTATTCGGTGGCATGCCTGGAAATTCCTCTGGAAATACATCTGGGAAATCCTTCACCACTGGTACTTCCTCCTGCACAACTCCTGTTAAGCAATTTACTTGAGTCCTCTTTGGCACATGCCGGGATACATACTTGATCCTTCTTCCTTCTGGGGTGGTAAGCATAATTGACTTACTGGCACATTCAATATTTCCTTCATACTTTGATAACCAATCCATGCCTAATATCACATCCAATCCTTAAGATTCCAACACTATTAGGTCTGAGGGAAATACGTAGCTACCAATCCTTAATGGTAACCGATCACACCATGGGCTAGCCATATACTCTGCTCCAGGCGAGGTTACTAACATGGGTGACCTAAGGGCTTGGGTTGGCAGTTTATACTTATCCACAAATCCCCTTGATATGTATGAATGCGATGCACCAGTATCAAAAAGAACAAGTGAAGTAAATGACTTAACCAAAAACTTACCGATTACTGCATCCGGCTGCTCTTCAACCTCCTCCACGTTAATGTGGTTCACCTGTCCCCTGTTGAAAGGGTTCATCTTTTTCCCAGAGCTTCCATTGCCATTTCCATTATGTGATTCAGGACTTTCATTGGCATAATGTCCGGTCTTCTGGCACTTAAAGCAAGTGACTTGGCTCAAGTCTTTCTTGGCTGGGGTTGATGGGTTGGTGCGGTTATGGCCGTTGCTTCCTCCATTCCCATTACCATTCTTGGGGCCATTGTGATTGTGCGAGCTACCTCCTCCATGGGTATGCTGAAAATCTCCTCCCGATCTAGGGGTAAAACGTGGCTTCTGCTGAGCTCCTGAATTGTACTTCCCTTGTCCATACTTCCGCTTGCGATTCTCAATATGCTGCTGCTTCCCTTCAATCATGAGAGCACGATCTACCAACTCTTGATAGTTGTTGAAGGTTGCTACCATCAACTGCATGCTCAACTCATCATTCAATCCTTCCAGAAACTTCTCCTGCTTAGCTGCATCCGTAGCAATGTCATCTGGGGCATAACGTGCTAACTTACTAAAGTCCTCCACATACTGGCCAACTGTCCACCCTCCTTGGCACAAGTTGCGAAACTCTCGCTTCTTCATGGACATAGCTCCTGCTGAAACATGGGCAGTATGAAAAGCCTGCTGAAACTGGTCCCACGTGACAGTGTCGATAGGGAAAGTGGCTGTGAAATTCTCCCACCATGATGCTGCGGGTCCTTCCAGCTGATGTGCGGCAAACTTCACCTTTTCCGCATCTGTGCACCCTGCCGTGGTCAACTATCTTGCTGTCTTGCGGAGCCAATCATCTGCTACTATCGGCTCGGTGCTACTGGAAAATACTAGCGGATTCAGCCTAAGAAAACGGGCTAAGTGATCAGCAGGTGGTGGTGGTGGTGGGTTGTTGTTGTTGTTCCCCTGATTCTGATTCTGGACTAGCAACTGCATCAACGTGTTCTGCTGCTGGATCAACTGGGTGAGCTCCGGTGGGAAGGTAAATCCGGGGTCACGTCCCGGAAGCATCTGAGGGTTTAGAAAAGATGAGATTTAAGAATAGAGGGGTCTAAAGAGAAAACACTACCCATATGCACATGAGGCAAAAGCAAACAATTCACTTCATTCAATCAATCAAACAAGGGCATACAATCGATCTAACTATCGCAAAAGTGCTCGAACTACTATATTTACATGGTGGACTACTACTACTGATGGGGTGGTCTACTAGAAATATTCTTCGGTTGCAGACTCCATGATATCTGCTCCAGCTTGATCAACATAGTCATCATCGCTATCATCTGGATCTGAGTCGGTGTCGTCGATGATGATGTAGTCTTCTGGGCGAATCTCCTTGGGTTCTTCGTCTTCTTCTACTGGTGTAGGGCCTCCCATGAATATTCCAATCTTCTTGATCAGATCGTCATTCTTTTCCACTAATACTTCGCTTTCCTCTTCAAAATCTTCACGTGTAGCCTTGAGTTCTTCCTCCAGTTCCTTGATTCTTGTCCTCGCCTTCTTTAGATCTATCATGTCGGCGCACATCTGGTTCTCCTGACGTCGAATGTGTTGGTTTTAACTCCTGGGTAAAAGCTGCAACTGATCTATCCTTCCTGGTGCTGATCTTCTCCCAGTGCTCATCTCGGCGCCCACAAATCTGGTAGATGGTATCCTTGAGATCATTGCGGTAAACTTCTCCAATACGTCCCATGGCGATGTGAGCTGCCATGCTCTTTCCTAGACTCCAAGTTGGTGCATCAAAATAAAACTCTATGGGCTCAGTGACTGGCATGAACGTCCTTCCTGGAACTTGAACTTGAATCATCCAGCGCTCTTCTTCAGGTAGAGTGGCGTTGTAGGTTCCGGTGAAGCTTGGTACTGCTATGTTCAGGTATCTAGTGACTTCCTTCAAGTGACGTCCAAAGGGTGTATCTTCATCCGGTTGCGTGAACTTGTTCCTTGCATTCTCCATCCTAAATGAGTAGAAAAGATGAGAGGTCAGAATGAGAAGAGTGAGTAGTGATCTAGGGCTTTAGCTTAGTGGTCGTATCCTACAGTCAGCATGTGCTCTGATACCATCTTGTAGTGACCAGACCTCAAACGGTCCAATCTCTATGCTCCGGTGTCATCCCTGGAACAGTAATGCTGACACCACACAGTACTTGAAGGATTTATAACAGAGTAGCAATCACACACCTATTACATCGAGTGTCTCAAAAGAGAACTTATTACAATAAATATGGCTTAAGGCCATCTAATAACGATAACAATGGAAGGCTTGGAAGATAAATGAGTCCATCAACTCCAACGGCATCACTGAGTATAGAACCACGACCTAAAGGCACCTTAATCGTTGTCTGAAAAGTCTGCAACATTAACGTTGCAGCCCGAAACGGGTCAGCACATGGAATATGCTGGCAATGTAACACATAGAGAGTAATGGAATGAAATAAGTTATTCTATATGCAAATATGGCTGGTGGAAAGCTCTATGGTTACAGTTTTGCGTAAAGCCAATTTTTCCCTACTGCAAAGGAATAAATTTTATTTAATTATCATGGTAGTTGTTAAACATTGAGAATGGTTGACAGCATTCTCAATCCCAATTAAGCATCATCATTAAACAAAACCCAACAATTAACTTTAGAGTAACATGATGAGATTCACATGATAATCCAGGTACTAGATACTCAAGATGTCCATAACCGGGGACACGGCTAACCATGATTAGTTTATACACTGTGCAGAGGTTTGCGCACTTTTCCCCACAAGACCCGATCTCCTCCGTTGGATTTCTCGCACTACATGGTGTTTGAGAAACGGATGACCGAGACATAGTCTTTCAGAAGCGCTAGCACCTTATGAACGGGTAGACCGTACCAACCTACATCCCCTACATCTGCTAGTCTACCACTGTAAGAGTTCGCACGACTTAGTCAACTATGCTAGAGCCCATAGTAGCTTGTGGCCGCACACGGAAGTTTCTAGCATGAATAATCTCATGATCCCTTTGAGTCTGGGTGGCGGTCCAAAAGAAAACACGCAATCGCTGGAATACCCAGGTGCCTCAATCCACCCAGATGTGTGTTTAGGTTGCCACCTTAAATAAACCATTAATTAACAATCTCACAGCTGTCATGGATACACTCACCCAATCCACGTCTACTAGCATAGCATGGCATAATAAGCAAACGTAAGAGTAACTCCCTAAGGTTTGATAATAAACAGGTAATAGGTTCTACCTCAACTACTTCCCAAACCCACAATTTAATTAGATCCTAATCATGCAATGTGTGAGGATTGATCTAATGCAATAAAACTGGGTAGTAGGAGGTATCATCAAAGTGTTACTTGCCTTGCTGATGATCCGCAAAACCTAGCGATTCGAAGTAGCAAGCGGCGCACTCTGGGTACTCTATCACAAACATACAAGCATACAATAAGTACTCAACTAATGCACAGGTAAAACACGAATAGAAGATCTAACCAGAAAGTTCAACTTAAGAACTCCGGTTGGCAAAAAGAATCAAAACAAACGAAGCAACGAAAGACAAACGGCAAAAGAAACAAGCTTCATTTACTATTCTGGATCTAGGGAAATTTTTACTGTGGCAAAAACTTGTTTGAGTTGTTTAAATGGAAATAGGGTTTCGAGACGAAACTCCAGGCTCTTGAATCGCCTGATTCCGATAAACGAGCGAAAAGATAAACTAAAACGAACATCGGATCAGAGATCACGATCAGAAGAACCGCGGATTTAATCCGAGAAAAAGAAAAACGACGAACAAGTTAACGAACGAATGTTCGTTAACAGAAACTAAACGAAAAACGCATTCGTTAAAACGAACGGACGAGCGGGCGCTCGCTAAATAAATAAACCAGAGAAAAACCGATCTATTGAAAAAAAAACAAAAACTAGGGTTTTCAAAAAAAACAAAACGGCTTTTTCTCAAAAACCGGCCGGCGGCACACCTCGGCGGCGGCTCTCCGGCGGGGCTCCGGCAGGGCGGCGGGTGGCGCGAGGCGGCGGGGCGGCGGCTTCGGGCGGCGGCGGCTCTAGGCGTCGGGGCGGCTTGCGGCGGCGCGGGCAGCGGCAGGCGGCGCGGGGCGGCATGGGGTGGCGGCGGCAGTGGCTTGGGGCTCCAGGGGGCCCCCTGGATGGTATTTAAGGAGGAGGGGTCGGCTGGCTTGGGGAGGGGGTCGGCGGCGGCGGCGGCTCCGGCTCGGTCTCCTCCCGAGTCCGGCAGCAGCACGGGCGAGGAGGCGGCGGCTTGGGCCGGCCTGGCTCGGCTGGGCCCTTGGCCGAGTCGAGCGCGGGTTTGTTTTAACAATTTCACCGCGCCTAAAAGGAACTAGAAAAAATAAATAAAAATCTAAAAATACCAAAACAAATTTTCTCCGTCTAAATAAAATATTTAGAACAGGGTGAACATTTTTTTTGGCTCTAAATGCAATTTTTGAAAACGTGCAATTTTCCCTAAATTCAAATAAAATAGCAAATAAAACCAAAATAAAATATTATTTGATTTTTTATTAAATCCTCAATATTTCTTTATTTTTGGGAAAGTCATTTTATTCCCTCTCTCATATTTTGATAATAGAAATAATTGAAGATAAAATAAATAAAATCAAATGATCCTATTTTCAAAATTTGAGAAAACTCAAATATGAAAATAACGAAATCCCCAACTCTCTCTGAGGGTCCTTGAGTTGCGTAGAATTTCTAGGATCCACCAAAAGCAATAAAATATGCTTATGCAATTGATGATCTAGTGTATAACATTCCAAATTGAAAATTTGGGATGTTACAAGGCTGAACACGACAAACATCTCCTGGAGCATGTCCAGGCCGCTATCCCTGTCCAGGAGCGCACAACCCCAGCGTCGGCTCCTTCCATGGCTAACAATGTATATTCAACACTCAACCTTAATCGAGCATACAAAATAGCTGTCTGCCAAAATATATAGATGTACTACATGTAAACTTGCAACGCTGGAAGCAGAGGAAAAGCATGGCACGCTCATGCTCAAAACGTGATCCCGTGAACAAATTCTATAAGTAATACACCGAGTTAGAAGCTGGTGCCAAATCTAATCTCACGTACGTAGTTCTAGTCCTTCTAGCAATCAGTGGCAGTGGAAATTTACAAAAAGAAGATTCAAATTTGTTTAAAAACAGAGGGGGTGGCTGGTGCCTGTCGATCGGTAGATGGATGGGAGATGGTTGGATCGATGCAGTCATGCATACTTGGCGGAGGTGGAGTCCGACGGTGACACGGTCTACTACAGCGATGGAGGCAGTGCCGGACTGCCAGAGGTGGAGCACTGGATGAAGGAAATATGCCCTAGAGGCAATAATAAAGTTGTTATTTATATTTCCTTATATCATGATAAATGTTTACTATTCAAGCTAGAATTGTATTAACCGGAAACTTAGTACATGTGTGAAGACATAGATAAACAGAGCGTCACTAGTTTGCCTCTACTTGACTAGCTCATTGAATCAATGATGGTTATGTTTCCTAACCATAGACATGAGTTGTCATTTGATTAACGGTATCACATCATTAGAGAATGATGTGATTGACTTGACCCATCTGTTAGCTTAGCACGATGATCGTTTAGTTTGTTGCTATTGCTTTCTCCATAACTGTACATGTTCATATGACTATGAGATCATGCAACTCCCGAATATCGAAGGAACACTTTGTGTGCTAGCAAACGTCACAACGTAACTGGGTGATTATAAAGGTGCTCTATAGGTGTCTCTGATGGGGTTTGTTGAGTTGGCATGGATCAAGATTAGGATTTGTCACTCCGATTGTCGGAGAGGTATCTCTAGCCCTCTCGGTAATGTACATCACAATAAGCCTTGCAAGCAATGTAGCTAATGAGTTAGTTATGGTATGTAGCATTATGGAACAAGTAAAGAGACTTGCCGGTAACGAGATTGAACTAGGTATTGAGATACCGACGATCGAATCTCGGGCAAGTAACATACCGATGACAAAGGGAACAACGTATATCGTTATGCGGTTTGACCGATAAAGATCTTCGTAGAATATGTAGAACCAATATGAGCATCTAGGTTCCGCTATTGGTTATTGACCGGAGACATGTCTCAGGCATGTCTACATAGTTCTCGAACCCGTAGGGTCCACACGCTTAACGTCCGGTATTACGAGTTTATGTGTTTTGATGTACCGAAGGTAGTTCGGAGTCCCGGATTTGATCACGGACATGACGAGGAGTCTCGAAATGGTCGAAACATAAAGATCGAGATATTGGAAGCCTATGTTTGGACATCGGAATGGTTCCAGGTGAAAACGGGAGTATACCGGAGCACCGGGAGATTACTAGAACCCCCCGGGAGGTATATGGGCCTTATTGGGCCTTAGTGAGAGAGAGGGGAAAGGAGCAAAGGAGGGGCCCCCCAAGCTCAATCCGAATTGGGAGGGGGGCCGGGCCCTCTTTTCCTTCCTCCTCCCTCCTCCTTCCTTCTCTCCTAAATCCAATAAGGCAAGGGGGGGATCCTACTCCCGGTGGGAGTAGGACTCCCCTTGGGGCGCGCCTAGGAGGCCGGCCCCCTTCCCCTCCTCCACTCCTTTATATACGGGGGAGGGGGGCACTGTCGATGTCAAAACTGGCGGATCTCGGGTAGGGGGTCCCGAACTGTGCGTCTGAGGTTGATGGTAACAGGAGACAGGAAACACAATGTTTACCCTGGTTCGGGCCCTCCCGATGGAGGTAAAACCCTACGTCCTGCTAGATTAATATTGATGAGTATGGGGGTTACAAGAGTTGATTTACCACGAGATCGTAATGGCTAAAACCCTAGAAGTCTAGCCTATCTGATTATGATTGTCTCTATGGACTAAGCCCTCCGGTTTATATAGACACCGGAGGGGACTAGGGTTATACAAAGTCGGTTACAGAGAAAGGAATCTTCATATCCAAACGCCAAGCTTGCCATCCATGCCAAGGAGAGTCCCATCCGGACACGGGTGAGAGTCTTCGGTCTTGTATCTTCATAGCCCATCAGTCCGGCCCATGTCCAACAGGCCGGATGCCCGAGGACCCCTTAGTCCAGGACTCCCTCCGTAGCCCCTGAACCAGGCTGCAATGACGAGGTGTCCGGCACGCAGATTGTCTTTGGCATTGCAAGGCGGGTTCCTCCTCCGATCACTTCAAAACACCTGACTTAAAGAGTTGTATTTGGCCTTCCATTTAATGTCGCACCCATCGGCTTATGTGCCTCCACACCTTATGCTCCACGCGTCGAGCGAATACGAGAGGTCGGGGCATATTTGCAGAACCCCCTCCGGCCACATAAGAAAGGCCTCTATTAAAGGGGAGTGGATCCCAGATCCATTCCATACCCCGCGGAAAAATCCTCAGAGCTTGCTAGGAGGAACCACTCCAACATGGCTAGCGCCCCCAGCTCTTCCTCCCGTCTCCATAGCTCCGAGAAAGGTGATTGGGAGAGATGTTCCATATCTCACGGTCAGCTGACGAAGCTGCAAACACAGGGCTTTCTTTTCAAAAATACATCTCCTGATCGCCACATCAAATCGTGATGCCATTCGCCGCATTCTATCAGGAAAAGTGTCTGCAGGACTATGTCCGGGGATCCTGCCGCTCGTGCCTCCACTAGTCAGGTTCCAGCCCCTGCCCTAAGGACGGGGGCTGACACGGGAGTGGCGCCGAATGAAGGAAATATGCCCTAGAGGCAATAATAAAGTTATTATTTATTTCCTTATTTCATGATAAATGTTTATTATTCATGCTAGAATTGTATTAACCAGAAACATAATACATGTGTGAATACATAGACAAACATAGTGTCACTAGTATGCCTCTACTTGACTAGCTCATTAATCAAAGATGGTTAAGTTTCCTAACCATAGACATGAGTTGTCATTTGATTAACGGGATCACATCATTAGGAGAATGATGTGATTGACTTGACCCATTCTGTTAGTTTAGCACTTGATCGCTTAGTATGTTGCTATTGCTTTCTTCATGACTTATACATGTTCTTATGACTATGAGATTATGCAACTCCCGTTTACCGGAGGAACACTTTGTGTGCTACCAAATGTCACAACATAACTGGGTGATTATAAAGGTGCTCTACAGGTGTCTCCAAAGGTACTTGTTGAGTTGGCGTATTTCAAGATTAGGATTTGTCACTCCGATTGTCGGAGAGGTATCTCTGGGCCCACTCGGTAATGCACATCACTATAAGCCTTGCAAGCATTGTAACTAATGAGTTAGTTGCGGGATGATGTATTACATAACAAGTAAAGAGACTTGCCGGTAATGAGATTGAACTAGGTATTGAGATACCGACGATCGAACCTCGGGCAAGTAACATACCGATGAAAAGGGAACAACGTATGTTGTTATGCGGTTCGACCGATAAAGATCTTTGTAGAATATGTAGGAGCCAATATGGGCATCCAGGTTCCGCTATTAGTTATTGACCAGAGAGGTTTCTCGGTCATGTCTACATAGTTCTCGAACCCGTAGGGTCCGCACGCTTAACGTTCGTTGACGATATAGTATTATATGAGTTATGTATGTTGGTGACCGAATGTTGTTCGGAGTCCCGAATGAGATCACGAACATGACGAGGAGCTCCAGAATGGTCCGGAGGTAAAGATTCATATATTGGATGATATGGTTAGTGATAACCCACAAGTATAGGGGATCGCAACAGTTTTCGAGGGTAGAGTATTCAACCCAAATTTATTGATTCGACACAAGGGGAGCCAAAGAATATTCTCAAGTATTAGCAGTTGAGTTGTCAATTCAACCACACCTGGAAACTTAATATCTGCAGCAAAGTGTTTAGTAGCAAAGTAATATGATAGTAGTGATAACGGTAACGAAAGGTAACAGTAGTAAAAGTAATGTTTTTGGTATTTTGTAGTGATGATAGCAATAGCAACGGAAAAGTAAATAAGCGCAGAACAATATATGGAAAGCTCGTAGGAAATGGATCGGTGATGGAGAATTATGCCGGATGCGGTTCATCACGTAACAGTCATAACCTAGGGTGACACAGAACTAGCTCCAGTTCGTCAATGTAATGTAGGCATGTATTCCGAATATAGTCATGCGTGCTTATGGAAAAGAACTTGCATAACATCTTTTGTCCTACCCTCCCGTGGCAGCAGGGTCCTTACGGATACTAAGGGATATTAAGGCCTCCTTTTAATAGAGTACCGGAACAAAGCATTAACACATAGTGAATACATGAACTCCTCAAACTACGGTCATCACGGGTAAGTATCCCGATTATTGTCACTTCGGGGTTAACGGATCATAACACATAATAGGTGACTATAGACTTGCAAGATAGGATCAAGAACACTCATATATTGATGAAAACATAATAGTTTCAGATCTGAAATCATGGCACTCGGGCCCTAGTGACAAGCATTAAGCATAGCAAAGTCATAGCAACATCAATCTCAGAAGATAGTGGATACTAGGGATCAAACCCTAACAAAACTAACTCGATTACATGATAGATCCCATCCAACACATCACCGTTCAGCAAGCCTACGATGGAATTACTCACGCACGGCGGTGAGCATCATGAAATTGGTGATGGAGGATGGTTGATGATGACGATGGCGACGGATTCCCCTCTCTGGAGCCCTGAACGGACTCCAGATCAGCCCTCCTGAGAGGTTTTAGGGCTTGGCGGTGGCTCCGTATCGTAAAACATGATGATTTCTTCTCTCTGTTTTTTCTCCCCGAAACACAATATATGGAGTTGGAGTCGGAGAGGCAACAGGGGGGCCACGAGGTAGGGGGCGCGCCCCCCACCCTCGTGGACAGGTGGTGGGCCCCCTGTCCTTCATCTTTTGCAGGTATTTTTTATATTTTCCAAAAAGTTGCTCCGTGAAGTTTCAGGTCATTCCGAGAACGTTTGTTTCTGCACATAAATAACACCATGGTAATTCTGCTGAAAACAGCGTCAATCCGGGTGAGTTCCATTCAAATCATGCAAGAGTCCAAAACAAGGGAAAAAGTGTTTGGAAAAGTAGATACGACAGAGACGTATCAACTCCCCCAAGCTTAAACCTTTTCTTGTCCTCAAGCAATTCAATTGCTAAACTGAAAGTGATAAAGAAAAACTTTTACAAACTCTGTTTGCTCTTGTTGTTGTAAATATGTAAAGCCAGCATTCAAGTTTTTAGCAAAGATTATAACTAACCACATTATCAATAACGCTTAGGTCTCAAGTTTACTCATATCAATAGCATAATCAACTAGCGAGCAATAATAATAAATCTCGGATGACAACACTTTCTCAAAACAATCATAATATGATATAACAAGATGGTATCTCGCTAGCCCTTTCTGAGACCGCAAAACATAAATGCAGAGCACCTTTAAAGACCAAGGACTGACTAGACATTGTAATTCATGGTAAAAGAGATCCAGTCAAGTCATACCCAATGTAAACTAACAGTAATGAATGCAAATGACAGCGGTGCTCTCCAACTGGTGCTTTTTAATTAGAGGGGGATGACTCAACATAAAAGTAAATAGATAGGCCCTTCGCAAAGGGAAGCAGGGATTTGTAGAGGTGCCAGAGCTCGGTTTTGAAACAGAGGTGAATAATATTTTGAGCGGTATACTTTCATTGTCAACATAACAACCAAGAGATGGCGATGTCTTCCATGCTACACACATTATAGGCGGTTCCCAAATAGAATGGTAAAGTTTATACTCCCCCTTCCACCAACAAGTAGCGATCCATGGATTGCTCGAAACAACGAGTGCCTCCAATTAACAAGAGTCCCAGGGGAAGTTTTGTTTGCAATTATTTTGATTTATTTTGCATAAAGCATGGGACTGGGCATCCCGATGACCAGCCATTTATCTCGTGAGTGAGGAGCGGAGTCCACTCCTCTAGAGAATAACCCGCCTAACATGGAAGATACAGACAGCCCTAGTTGATACATGAGCTATTCGAGTATACAAAATAGGACATTTATTTGAAGGTTTAGAGTTTGGCACATACAAATTTACTTGGAACGGCAGGTAGATACCATATATAGGTAGGTATAGTGGACTCATGTGGAATAACTTTGGGGTTTAAGGGATTGGATGCACAAGCAGTATTCCCGCTTAGTACAGGTGAAGGCTAGCAAAAGACTGGGAAGCGACCAGCTATAGAGCGACAACAGTCATGAACATGCATTAAAATTAATCAACACTGAATGCAAGCATGAGTAGGATATAATCCACCATGAACATAAATATCGTGAAGGCTATGTTGATTTTGTTTCAACTACATGCGTGAACATGCTCCAAGTCAAGTTACTTAAATCATTCAGAGGAGGATACCACCCTATCATACCACATCATAACTATCTCAATAGCATGTTGGCACGCAAGGTAAACCATTATAAGCTCCTAGCTAATCAAGCATGGCATAAGAAACTATGATCTCTAGTTGTCATTGCAAACATGCTTATTCATAATAGGCTGAATCAGGAACGATGAGCTAATCATATTTACAAAAACAGAAGAGGTCGAGTTCATACCAGCTTTTCTCATCTCAGCCAGTCCATCATATATCATCATAATTGCCTTTCACTTGCACGACCGAACGATGTGAATAATAATAATATTGCACGTGCATTGGACTAAGCTAGAACCTGCAGGCATTCAATAAACAGGAGAAGACAAGGCAATATGGGCTCTTTTGTCAGATAAACAATAATGCATATAAGAGCCACTTCAACAATTTAATTATCGTCTTCTCCTATCGACCCCCAAAGAAAAGAAAAGAAATAAATCTATTTACACGGGAAAGCTCCCAACAAGCAAAAGAAGAATAGGAAATCTTTTTGGGTTTTCTTTTTAATTACTACTACAAGCATGGAAATTAAACTGATTAAAAACTACAACTAATTTTTTTTGGTTTTTCTTAAGGTTTATTAAACACACAAGAAGAAAGCATAAAAAAAGGAAAATAAACTAGCATGGATGATACAATGAAAAAGTATGAGCACCGCCATCTAGCAATGAGTGTGTGAGCATAAATGTAATGTCTGTGGGAAATACATACTCCCCCAAGCTTAGGCTTTTGGCCTAAGTTGATCTATGGCCACGGATGGCCTGGCGGATATCAATAATAATAGTTGGGGTCGTACTGAGATGCAGCGGCTATCGCCTGCTGAGCTGCAGCATGGCGATGAACGGCCTCCGCTCTCCTCTCGTACTCATCTGCCTCCTCTCTGGTAATAGTATATCTTCCTTTTGCCTGATGATCAAAGAAGGCAGGAGCAGGGAGAATAATATGGACAGCATGGCGTCTGTCAAAGATTAGTCGATACTGGAGAGGTGATTCATTCCTCTCGACAAACTGGTGGTGAACCATACCGTTAAAGTCTAGGTAAGCAGGAGGTAATTCAATATCATCTTCGCATATGGCTATACCAAGAAAATTAGATATGAGGGTTGCATAAATTCCCCCAAAGAAATCTCCATTAAATCTATTAAGATGAAACCTACACGCAACAATGGCTCCCAAATTATAAGATTTATCTCCCAACACAGCACTCCTAAGAATACTGAGGTCGGGGACACACATGTGACATGCTTCATCCTTACCATTAATGCATCTACCTATGAAGAGAGCAAAATAATGTATAGCAGGAAAGTGAATGCTTCCTATGGTGGCTTGTGTTATATCTCTAGATTCTCCCACAGTTATACGAGCAAGAAAATCTCTAAATTCAGATTTGCGAGGATCCCTTATACTCCCCCATTGTGGAAGTTTGCAAGCAGTGGTAAAATCCTCTAAGTCCATAGTGTAAGAATTATCATAAAGATCAAACAGGACAGTTGGAGAATTACGTGAAGTTGAAAATTCAAACCTCCTCATAAAGGTACTGGTGAGGTTGTGATACTGGCTGCACTTCTCTTCCTCGAAGCTCACAAGATCAGTGTTACGCGAATATGCGTTGAATTCTTCCTTAATTCCCGCTCGATCCATAAAGTTCTTAGAAGGCCATTCACAAGGACGCACTGGAGCGTCTCTTGGTGGCTCTTCATTAGCATCACGCATTGCAAGCCTGGGTCCTTGCTTCCTTGAAGAACCACCTTGGAACATTTTCCTAAGCATATTTCTTCCTCTGAAAAATTCTGAAAATTTTTAGTAACTTAAAAATAAAAGTAAACCAAACTCAATAATATTGATAGCAACTACTCCTACAAGTGCCTAGAGCCTATATCATGCATCAAAACTACTTGGAACCATATAAATTTGACATGCAAGCTCAAGAACAGGGTCACCTAAGTAGCAAAAATTTGCAATGAATAAAGCACTAGAACAAAAACTAATTGGACCAATGGAGGAGTCACATACCAAGGAACAATCTCCCCAAGCAGTTTTGTGAGAGGTGCTTTGAGCAAGAAGATCAAAAATGGCAGCAAAACAAGCTTGGACTCGGGTTTGAGCTGGTTATTCGTGTTTGGGGAGGAAGAAGGAGTGTATGGGTGAAAGGATAAGTGGAGGAGAGCCACCATGGGCCCACGAGGCAGGGGGCGTGCCCAGGGGGTAGGGCACGCCCTCCACCCTCATGGGCAGGTGGTTGGCCCCCTGCTGTGTTCTTAGTGCCAAATATTCTCAAATATTCTGGAAAAAATCATATTTAAATTTCAGGGCATTTGGAGAACTTTTATTTTCGAGGTATTTTTATATTGCATGGATAATCAGATAACAAACAGAAAAATATTTATTTTTATTTTATTTAATATAAATATCAGAAAGTAAAATTGGGGTACAGAAGGTTGTGCCTTCTAGTTTCATCCATCTCATGATCATCATAAGGAATCTACTAACAAGGTTGATCAAGTCTTGTTAACGAACTCATTCCGAATAACATGGAACCGGAGAAATTTCGAATAACACTATGTTACCTCAACGGGGATATGCACATCCCCTATAATAATAATATCATATTTCTTCTTGACAGTAGGAAGAGGAAATTCAAAACCTCCAAATATAATCGATGGAATTTTTCCAATAGAGTTGATACTATGAACTTGAGGTTGTTTCCTCGGAAAGTGTACCGTGTGCTCATATTATTAACATGAAAAGTGACATTGCCTTTAGTGCAATCAATAACAGCCCCTGCAGTATTCAAAAAGGGTCTTCCAAGAATAATAGACATACTATCGTCCTCGGGAATATCAAGAATAACAAAGTCCGTTAAAATAGTAACGTTTGCAACTACAACAGGCACATCCTCACAAATACCGACAGGTATAGCAGTTGATTTATCGGCCATTTGCAAAGATATTTCAGTAGGTGTCAACTTATTCAAATCAAGTCTACGATATAAAGAGAGAGGCATAACACTAACACCGGCTCCAAGATCACATAAAGTAGTTTTAACATAGTTTCTTTTAATGGAGCATGGTATAGTTGGTACACCGGGATCTCCAAGTTTCTTTGGTATTCCACCCTTAAAAGTATAATTAGCAAGCATGGTGGAAATTTCAGCTTCCGGTATCTTTATTTTATTTGTAATTATATCTTTCATGTACTTAGCATAAGGATTGGTTGTGAGCATATCAGTTAATCGCATACGCAAAAAGATAGGTCTAATCATTTCAGCAAAGCACTCAAAATCCTCATCATCCTTTTTCTTGGATGGTTTGGGAGGAAAAGGCATGGGTTTCTGAACCCAAGGCTCTCTTTCTTTACCATGTTTCCTAGCAACAAAGTCTTTCTTATCATAACGTTGATTCTTTGATGGTGGGTTATCAAGATCAACATCAGGTTCAATTTCTATATCATTATCATTACTAGGTTGAGCATCATTATGAACATTATCATTAACATTACCACTGGTTTCAGGTTCATTACCAGATTGAGTTTCAGCATCAGAAATAGAAATATCATTTGGATTCTCAGGTGTTTCAACAATAGGATCACTAGAAGCATGCAAAGTCCTATCATTTTTCTTTTTCTTCTTTTTAGACGAACTAGGTGCATCTATATTATTTCTCTGAGAATATTGCTCAATTCTCTTAGGATGGACTTCAGGATACAAAGGTTCATGAGTCATTCTACCACCTCTAGTCATAACTCTAACAGCATTATCATTATCCTTACTATTCAATTCATTGAGCAAATCATTTTGAGCTTTAAGTACTTGTTCTACTTGAGTGGTAACCATAGAAGCATGTTTACTAATAAGTTTAAGTTTACCTTTGACATTAGCCATATAATCACCCAAGTGTTCAAGCATATTTGAATTGTATTTCAATTTTCTACCAAAATAAGCATTAAAATCTTCTTGCTTAGCCATAAATTTCTCAAACTCATCTAAGCATGGGCTAGCAAATTTAGTAAATGGGATTTCAACTTTATCATATCTATAGAGAGAATTTACCTTTACTACCTGTGTCGGGTTATCAAGACCATGAGTTTCTTCAATAGGTAATGGATTAAGATTACATGTTTCTTCAACACGCGGTAAATTAAGACCATGTATTTCTTCAATAGGAGGTAAATTCTTAACATCTTCAGCTTTAATACCTTTTTCTTTCATAGATTTCTTTGCCTCTTGCATATCTTCAGGACTGAGAAATAGAATACCCCTCTTCTTCAGAGTTGGTTTAGGAATAGGCTCAGGAATTGGCTCCGGAGGTGTCCAATTTTTTTTGTTTGCCAACATATTATTCAATAGAATTTCAGCTTCATCCGGTGTTCTTTCCCTGAAAACAGAACCAGCACAACTATCCAGGTAATCACTGGAGGCATCAGTTAGTCCATTATAAAAGATATCAAGTATTTCATTTTTCTTAAGAGGATTATCAGGCAAAGCATTAAGTAATTGGAGAAGCCTCCCCCAAGCTTGTGGGAGACTCTCTTCTTCAATTTGCACAAAATTATATATATATATATATATCCCTTAAAGCAGCTTGTTTCTTATGAGCAGGGAAATATTTAGCACAGAAGTAATATATCAAATCCTGGGGACTACGCACACAACCAGGATCAAGAGAATTAAACCATATCTTAGCATCACCCTTTAATGAGAACGGAAATATTTTAAGGATGTAAAAGTAACGAGTTCTCTCATCTTTAGTGAACAGGGTGGCTATATCATTCAATTTAGTCAGATGTGCCACACAGTTTCAGATTCATAACCATGAAAAGGATCAGATTCAACCAAAGTAATTATATCAGGATCAACAAAGAATTCATAATCCTTATCAGTAACAAAGATAGGTGAAGTAGCAAAAGCAGGGTCAGGTTTCATTCTAGCATTTAGAGATTCCTTACTCCATTTAGCTAATAGCCTTTTGAGTTCATTTCTATTTTTAGAAAGCTAAAATAGCTAAAGAAGCTTCTTGATCAAAAACATAACCCTTAGGAATAACAAGTGATTCTTCATCATCACTTTCATCAGTATCATCAGATTCGATATTTTCAATTTCTCTACCTCTAGCAAGTTGTTCATCAAGAAATTTACCAAGTGGCACAGTAGTATCAAGCATATAAGTAGTTTCATCATAAGTATCATGCATAGCAGAAAGTGGCATCATCAATAACATGCGACATATCAGAACGAATAGCAGAAGCAGGTGTAGGTGTCGCAAGCTTACTCAAAACAGAAGGTGAATCAAGTGCAGAGCTAGATGGCAGTTCCTTACCTCCCCTCGTAGTTGAGGGATAGATCTTGGTTTTTGGATCTCTCAAGTTCTTCATAATGATAAGAAGATATATGTCCCAAGTGACTCAAAGAATAGAGCTATGCTCCCCGGCAACGGCGCCAGAAAATAGTCTTGATAACCCACAAGTATAGGGGATCGCAATAGTTTTCGAGGGTAGAGTATTCAACCCAAATTTATTGATTCGACACAAGGGGAGCCAAAGAATATTCTCAAGTATTAGCAGCTGAGTTGTCAATTCAACCACACCTAGAAACTTAATATCTGCAGCAAAGTGTTTAGTAGCAAAGTAATATGATAGTAGTGATAACGGTAACAAAAGGTAAAAGTAGTAAAAGTAATGTTTTGGGTATTTTGTAGTGATGATAGCAATAGCAACGGAAAAGTAAATAAGCGAAGAACAATATATGGAAAGCTCGTAGGCAACGGATCGATGATGGAGAATTATGCCGGATGTGGTTCATCATGTAACAGTCATAACCTAGGGTGACACAGAACTAACTCCAGTTCGTCAATGTAATGTAGGCATGTATTCCGAATATAGTCATACATGCTTATGGAAAAGAACTTGCATAACATCTTTTGTCCTACCATCCCGTGGCAGCGGGGTCCTTACGGAAACTAAGGGATATTATGGCCTCCTTTTAATAGAGTACCGGAACAAAGCATTAACACATAGTGAATACATGAACTCCTCAAACTACGGTCATCACCGGTAAGTATCCCGATTATTGTCACTTCGGGGTTAACGGATCATAACACATAATAGGTGACTATAGACTTGCAAGATAGGATCAAGAACACTCATATACTGATGAAAACATAATAGGTTCAGATCTCAAATCATGGCACTCGGGCCCTAGTGACAAGCATTAAGCATAGCAAAGTCATAGCAACATCAATCTCAAAACATAGTGGATACTAGGGATCAAACCCTAACAAAACTAACTCGATTACATGATAGATCCCATCCAACCCATCACCGTCCAGCAAGCCTACGATGGAATTACTCACGCACGGCGGTGAGCATCATGAAATTGGTGATGGAGGATGGTTGATGATGACAATGGCGACGGATTCCCCTCTCCGAAGCCCCGAACGGACTCTAGATCAGCCCTCCCGAGAGGTTTTAGGGCTTAGCGGCGGCTCCGTATCGTAAAACGCGATGATTTCTTCTCTTTGATTTTTTTCTCCCCGAAACACAATATATGGAGTTGGAGTTGGAGTCGGAGAGGCAATAGGGGGCCCACGAGGTAGGGGGCGCCGCCCCCCCACCCTCGTGGACAGGTGGTGGACCCCCTGGCCTTCATCTTTTGCAAGTAGTTTTTATATTTTCCAAAAAGTTGCTCCGTGAAGTTTCAGGTCATTCCGAGAACGTTTGTTTCTGCACATAAATAACACCATGGTAATTCTGCTGAGAACAGCGTCAGTCCGGGTTAGTTCCATTCAAATCATGCAAGTTAGAGTCCAAAACAAGGGCAAAAGTGTTTGGAAAAGTAGATATGACAGAGACGTATCAGTTAGGCCAAGGGGTCAGGCCCACGGGGCTATAAGTTGGTGCAAAAGGAGTTTTGCGGAGGCCAGGGGGGCAAACGCCGAAGACCCTGCCGTCTGGCCCTGGGCCAGACACCGAGACCCATGGCGTCTGGGCCAAACGCCAAGGATTGTGGCGTTTGGTCCTGGAGTCCGAGTGGGACTCTTGCCTTTCGGGAAAAACCGACTTTGAGGAGCCTTTTGCTCCAAGTTTCGACCCCAGGGCTCAACATATAAATAGAGGGGTGGGGCTAGCACCAACGACACATCAAGAAACACCAAGTCGTGTGCCGGCTACCCCGTCCCCTCTAGTTTATCCTCCGTCATAGTTTTCGTAGTGCTTAGGAGAAGCCCTGCGGAGATTGTTCTTCACCAACACGGTCACCATGCTGCCGTGCTGCCGGAACTCATCTACTACTTCGCCCCTCTTGCTGGATCGAGAAGGCGAGGACGTCATCGAGCTGAACGTGTGCTGAACGCGGAGGTGCCGTATGTTTGGTACTTGATCGGGACGGATCGTGAAGGTGAATGACTACATCAACCGCGTTGATAAACGCTTCCGCTTACGGTCTACGAGGGTACGTAGAAAACACTCTCCCCTCTCATTGCTACGCATCACCATGATCCTACGTGTGCGTAGGGAAGTTTTTGAAATTACTACGTTCCCCAATAGTGGCATCCGAGCCTGGTTTTATGCGTAGGTGTTATATGCACGAGTAGAACACAAGTGAGTTGTGGGCGATACAAGTCATACTGCTTACCAGCATGTCATACTTTGGTTCGGCGGTATTGTTGGATGAAGCGACCTAGACTGACATTACGCATACGCTTACGCGAGACTGGTTCTACTGACGTGCTTTGCACACAGGTGGCTGGCGGGTGTCAGTTTCTCCAACTTTAGTTGAACCAAGTGTGGCTACGCACAGTCCTTGCGAAGGTTAAAACAGCACTAACTTGACGAACTATCGTTGTGGTTTTGATGCGTACGTAAGAACGGTTCTTGCTCAGCCCGTAGCAACCACGTAAAACTTGCAACAACAAAGTAGAGGACGTCTAACTTGTTTTTGCAGGGCATGTTGTGATGTGATATGGTCAAGACGTGATGCTATATTTGGTTGTATGAGATGATCATGTTTTGTAACCGAGTTATCGGCAACTGGCAGGAGCCATATGGTTGTCGCTTTATTGTATGCAATGCAATCGCCCTGTAATTGCTTTACTTTATCACTAAGCGGTAGCGATAGTCATAGAAGCTATAGTTGGCGAGACGACAACGATGCTACGATGGAGATCAAGGTGTCGTGCCGGTGACGATGGTGATCATGACGGTGCTTCGGAGATGGAGATCACAAGCACAAGATGATGATGGCGATATCTTATCACTTATATTGATTGCATGTGATGTTTATCCTTTATGCATCTTATTCTGCTTTGTTTGACGGTAGCATTATAAGATGATCTCTCACTAAATTTCAAGGTAAAAGTGTTCTCCCTGAGTATGCACCATTGCCAAAGTTCGTCGTGCCGAAACACCACGTGATGATCGGGTGTGATAAGCTCTACGTTCATCTACAATGGGTGCAAGCCAGTTTTGCACATGCAGAATACTCAGGTCAAACTTGACGAGCCTAGCATATGCAGATATGGCCTTGGAACACTGGAGACCGAAAGGTCGAGCGTGAATCATATAGTAGATATGATCAACATAATGATGTTCACCATTGAAAACTACTCCATCTCACGTGATGATCGGACATGGTTTAGTTGATTTGGATCACGTGATCATTTAGATGATTAGAGGGATGTATATCTAAGTGGGAGTTCTTGAGTAATATGATTAACTGAACTTTAATTTATCATGAACTTAGTCCTGATAGTATTTGCATAACTATGTTGTAGATCAATAGCTTGCGATGTAGCTCCCCATTTATTTTTGATATGTTCCTAGAGAAAATAAAGTTGAAAGATGTTAGTAGCAATGATGCGGATTGGATCTATGATCTGAGGATTATCCTCATTGCTGCACAGAAGAATTATGTCCTTGATGCACCGCTAGGTGACAGACCTATTGCAGGAGCAGATGCACACGTTATGAACGTTTGACAAAGCTCGGTATGATGACTACTTAATAGTTTAGTGCACCATGCTTTACGGCTTAGAACCGGGACTTCAAAAACGTTTTGTACGCCACGTAACATATAAGATGTTCTAAGAGTTGAAATTGGTATTTCATACTCAAGCCCGTGTCGAGAGGTATGAGACCTCTGACAGTACTTTGCCTACATGATGGAGGAGAATAGCTCAACCAGTGGACATGTGCTCAGATTGTCTGAGTACTACAATTGCTTGAATCAAGTGGGAGTTAATCTTCCAGATAAAAAGGTGATTGACAGAGTTCTCTAGTCACTATCACCATGTTACTGGAACTTCGTGATGAACTATAATATGCAAGGGATGACGAAATTAATTCCCAAGCTCTTCGCGATGCTCAAATCGGCGAAGGTAGAAATCAAGAAATAGCATCAAGTGTTGATGGTTAACAAGACCACTAGTTTCAAGAAAAGGGCAAAGGGAAATAAATGGAACTTCAAAGAAGAATAGCAAGCAAGTTGCTGCTCCCATGAAGAAGCCCAAATCTAGACCCAAGCCTGGAACTGAGTGCTACTACTTCAAAGGAATGGTCACTGGAAGTGGAACTGCCCTAGATACTTGGCGGATAAGAAGGATGGCATAGTGAACAAAGGTATATTTGATATACATGTTATTGATGTGTACTTTACTAGTGTTTATAGCAAACCCCTTGGTATTTTATACTGGTTCAGTTGCTAAGAGTAGTAACTCGAAACGGGAGTTGCAGAATGAACAGAAACTAGTTAAGGGTGAAGTGACGATGTGTGTTGGAAGTAGTTCCAAGAATGCTATGAGCATCATCGCACACTCCCTATACTTTTGGGATTAGTGTTGAACCTAAATAAATGTTATTTGGTGTTTATGTTGAGCATGAATACGACTAGATCATGTTTATTGCAATACTATTATTCATTTAAGTTAGAGAATAATTGTTGTTCTGTTTACATGAATAAAACCTTCTATGGTTATACACCCAATGAAATTGGTTTGTTGGATCTCGACCGTAGTGATACACATATTCATAATATTGAAGCCAAAAGATGCAAAGTTAATAATGATAGTGCAACTTATTTTTGGCACTGCCATTTGGGTCATATTGGTGTAAAGCGCATGAAGAAACTCCATGCTGATGGGCTTTTGGAATCACTTGATTATGAATCAGTTGATGCTTGCGAACCATGCCTCATGGGCAAGATGACTAAGATTCCGTTCTCCGGAACAATGGAGCGAGCAACAAACTTGTTGGAAATAATACATACTGATGTATGCAGTCCGATGAGTGTTGAGGCTCGCGGCGGGTATCGTTATTTTCTGACCTTCACAGATGATTTGAGCAGATATGGGTATATCTACTTGAAGAAACATAAGTCTGAAACATTTGAAAAGTTCAAAGAATTTCAGAGTGAAGTGGAAAATCATCGTAACAAGAAAATAAAGTTTCTACGATCTGATCGCAGAGGCGAATATTTGAGTTACGAGTTTGGTCTTCAATTAAAACAATGTGGAATAGTTTCACAAACTCATGCCACCTGGAACACCACAGCGTAATGGTGTGTCCGAACATCATAGCCGTACTTTATTTGATATAGTGCAATCTATGATGTCTCTTACCGATTTACCACTATCGTTTTGGGGTTATGCATTAGAGACAACTGCATTCACATTAAAAAGGGCACCATCTAAATCCGTTGAGATGACACTGTATGAACTGTGGTTTAGCAAGAAACCTAAGCTGTCATTTCTTAAAGTTTGGGGTTGCGATGCTTATTTGAAAAAGTTTCATCTTGATAAGCTCAAACCCAAGTCTAAGAAGTGTGTCTTCATAGGATACCCAAAAGTAACTGTTGGGTACACCTTCTATCACAGATCCGAAGGCAAGATATTTGTTGCTGAGAATGGATCTTTTCTAGAGAAGGAGTTTCTCTCAAATGAAGTGAGTGGGAGGAAAGTAGAACTTGATGAGGTAACTGCACCCGCTCCCTTATTAGAAAGTAGTTCATCACAGAAATCTGTTTCTGTGACTCCTACACCAATTAGTGAGGAAGCTAACGATGATGATCATGTAACTTCAGATCAAGTTACTAGCATATCTCGTAGGTCAACCAGAGTGAGATCCGCACCAGAGTGGTATGGTAATCCTGTTATGGAGGTCATGTTAATTGACCATGACGAACCTACGAACTATGAGGAAGCGACGATGAGCCCAGATTCCACGAAATGGCTTGAGGCCATGAAATATGAGATGGGATTCATGTATGATAACAAAGTGTGGACTTTGGTTGACTTGCCCAATGATCGGCAAGCCATAGAAAATAAATGGATCTTCAAGAGGAAGACGGACGCTGATAGTAGTGTTTCTATCTACAAAGCTCAAATTGTCGCAAAATGTTTTCGACAAGTTCAAGGTGTTGACTATGATGAGATTTTCTCACTCGTATCGATGATTAAGTCCGTCCGAATCATGTTAGCAATTGCCGCATTTTATGATTATGAAATTTGGCAAATGGATGTAAAGACTGCATTCCTGAATGGATTTCTGGAAGAAGAGTTGTATATGATGCAACCTGAAGGTTTTGTCGATCCTAAAGGTGCTAACAAAGTGAGCAAGCTCTAGCGATCCATCAATGGACTGGTGCAAGCATCTCGGAGTTGGAATAAACGTTCTGATAGTGTGATCAAAGCATATGGTTTTATACAGACTTGCGGTGAAGCCTATATTTACAAGAAAGTGAGTGGGAGCACTACAACATTTCTGATAAGAATGTGTGAATGACATATTGTTGATCGGAAATAATGTAGAATTTTCTGGAAAGCATAAAGGAGTATTTGAAAGGAGTTTTTCAAATAAAGACCTCGATGAAGCTACTTACATATTGAGCATCAAAATCTATAGAGATAGATCAAGACGCTTGATAAGTTTTTTCAATGAGTACATACCTTGACAAGATTTTGAAGTAGTTCAAAATGGAACAGTCAAAGAAAGAGATCTTACCTGTGTTACAAGGTGTGAAATTGAGTAAGACTCAAAGCCCGACCATGGCAGAAGATAGAAAGAGAATGAAAGTCACCCCCTATGCCTCAGCCATAGTTTCTATAAAGTATGCCATGCTGTGTACCAGATCTATTGTATACCCTACATTGAGTTTAGCAAGGGATTACAATAGCGATCTAGGAGTAGATCACTGGACAGCGGTCAAAATTATCCTTAGTGGAATAAGGATATGTTTCTCGATTAGGAGGTGACAAAAGGTTCGTCGTAAAGGGTTACATCGATGCAAATTTTGGCACTGATCTGGATGACTCTAAGTCTCAATCTGGATACATTTTGAAAGTGGGAGAAATTAGCTAGAGTAGCTCCGTGCGGAGCATTGTTGACATAGAAATTTGCAAAATACAAACGGATCTGAATGTGGCAGACCCGTAGACTAAACTTCCCTCACAAGCAAAACATGATCACACCTTAGTACTCTTTGGGTGTTAATCACATAGCGATGTGAAATAGATTATTGACTCTGGTAAACCCTTTGGGTGTTGGTCACATGACGATGTGAACTATGGGTGTTAATCACATGATGATGTGAACTATTGGTGTTAAATCACATGGCGATGTGAACTAGATTATTGACTCTAGTGTAAGTGGGAGACTGAAGGAAATATGCCCTAGAGGCAATAATAAAGTTATTATTTATTTCCTTATATCATGATAAATGTTTATTATTCATGCTAGAATTGTATTAACCGGAAACATAATACATGTGTAAATACATACACAAACAGAGTGTCACTAGTATGCCTCTACTTGACTAGCTCGTTGATCAAAGATGGTTATGTTTCCTAACCATAGACATGAGTTGTCATTTGATTAACGGGATCACATCATTAGGAGAATGATGTGATTGACTTGACCCATTCCGTTAGCATAGCACTTGATCGTTTAGTTTGTTGCTATTGCTTTCTTCATGACTTATACATGTTCCTATGACTATGAGATTATGCAACTCCCGTTTACCGGAGGAACACTTTGTGTGCTACCAAACGTCACAACGTAACTGGGTGATTATAAGGGTGCTCTACAGGTGTCTCCGAAGGTACTTGTTGAGTTGGCGTATTTCGAGATTAGGATTTGTCACTCCGATTGTCGGAGAGGTATCTCTGGGCGCACTCGGTAATGCACATCACTATAAGCCTTGCAAGCATTGTAACTAATGAGTTAGTTGCGGGATGATGTATTATGTAATGAGTAAAGAGACTTGCCGGTAACGAGATTGAACTAGGTATTGAGATACCGATGATCGAACCTCGGACAAGTAACATACCGATGACAAAGAGAACAACGTATGTTGTTATGCGGTTCAACCGATAAAGATCTTTGTAGAATATGTAGGAGCCAATATGGGCATCCAGGTTCCGCTATTGGCTATTGACCAGAGAGGTTTCTCGGTCATGTCTACATAGTTCTCGAACCCGTAGGGTCCGCACGCTTAACGTTCGTTGACGATATAGTATTATATGAGTTATGTATGTTGGTGACCGAATGTTGTTCGGAGTCCCGGATGAGATCACGGACATGACGAGGAGCTCCGGAATGGTCTGGAGGTAAAGATTCATATATTGGATGATATGGTTAGGCCAAGGGGTCAGGCCCACGAGGCTATAAGTTGGTGCGAAAGGAGTTTTGCAGAGGCCAGGGGCCAAACGCCGGAGACCCTGGCGTCTGGCCCTGGGCCAGATGCCGAGGCCCATGGCGTCTGGGCCAGACGCCAAGGATTGTGGCGTTTGGTCCTGGAGTCCGAGTGGGACTCTTGCCTTTCGGGCAAAACCGACTTTGAGGAGGCTTTTGCTGCAAGTTTCGACCCTAGGGCTCAACATATAAATAGAGGGGCAAGGCTAGCACCAAAGACACATCAAGAAACACCAAGCCGTGTGTCGGCTACCCCGTCCCCTCTAGTTTATCCTCTGTCATAGTTTTCGTAGTGCTTAGGCGAAGCCCTGCGGAGATTGTTCTTCACCAACACCGTCACCACGCCGTGCCGGAACTCATCTACTACTTCGCCCCTCTTGCTAGATCGAGAAGGAGAGGACGTCATCGAGCTGAGCGTGTGCTGAACGCGGAGGTGCCGTACATTTGGTACTTGATCCGGACGGATCGTGAAGGTGTACGACTACATCAACCATGTTGATAAACGCTTCCGCTTACGGTCTACGTGGGTACGTAGACAACACTCTCCCCTCTCGTTGCTATGCATCACCATGATCCTGCGTGTGCGTAGGAATTTTTTTGAAATTACTACGTTCCCCAACACCGAACTGTCCTTCCGCAGAGGATTCGAACGATATGTCCATCACGAACTCTGAAGTGGAGAGCGCCATGAATCATCGTCGTCGGAGGGACGCTCTCCATGACCCCCGGCTTTTCAAAGGAGGCATTTGATGCCTTCAGCTCGGCCGATGCGTACATCCAAGCTGCTCGGGATGGGCTTGCTAGAGCCACGGACCAGCATCTAAAAGATATGCGAGTAAGTGTAGATTTAATAATCATACACCAGTATCCCCTGAGACTTAAAGCAGGTGATACAACTGATTTAAGGATCATTGTATAATCAGGCACTTATGGAGAAGAATAGCATGCTATCTCAAGAGCTGGAAAAATGTCAGACTCAACTAACTGGGGCTACCACCGAATTGGAAAAATCCAAGGAGGCACCACCTGGTAATGTTTCTCCCCCGCAGAAAGAAGTATAATCATATACCAGTTATATTAATACTGTTGTGTTTGACAGAATCAGTAGAGCAACTAAGAGAGAAACTGAAGGATACCCAGGCTGGTGAACAAGAGGCCAAAAGGCAACATGCGGCAGGCGAACGTGTGCTGACGCGGGTCAGGGATGAAAAGAACAAGCTGCAGGATTCCCATACCCAACTGGGTGAAGAACTAAAAGATGTTCGAGCCCAGCTAGCTGACGCCGTCAAGGAGAATAGGTGGCTACAAGGCGGCATATTCAGTATGCTTTTCAAACTTGCCTCCTTACAATTCGACGAGGGCCGGAACTGACAGGTTTATGTCTGCAGGTATGCTGACTGGCCGTCTCGAGGAAGAAATGTTTGGATCTCAAGGCGACCTGCTACAAGAGCTGTCCCAGATGCACGAGCGAGTTCGGTAGGCAAGGTGTAGTGTTGCCAAGGCTTTATGGCCATCCGCCTCTCCTCCAGGAGGTATGGCGGATCTCATGGAGCTGTTCAAAGGGGCACAGCGGCGTATTCGATTATGGAAGATATCAGCCTGCCGGGAAGGTGCGCGAGATGCCTGGGCCATGGTAAAAACATGGTATACCAAGCTTGATCCGAATCATATGGCCCGGGTCGGACCGCTAGGGTCAGATGGGAAAGAAATTCCTGTTAATTTGGTATATGACCAGGTAGAAGTAGCTGCCAAATATTCCCAACAGGATTGTGAGCTAGACAGCCTGTTAGACGGTATAGAGGAGGAAGTTTTTCAGTCCAAGTGACTATGTACTTTCCTTGATATATTTGTTCCTAGCTGGATTGTAAAACGATTGTCATGGCTGACCTTTTCGCTTCGACCTATGGACCCAAAGGTGCGGAGTGTTTACGAATACTCGAGCGGTAAAATAGACCGAGGTATGCGTGGAAACCAGGCGTATGGGGTCATAGTTGCTTGAACAGACAAGTTGTATCCGGCTAGCTATGTTATATTACATTGTGATTGTAAGAAACATCTTCCAGAGAGAATAGTTCCGTTAAGGGTTCCTTTCCATGGGTGTGCATGCGTTAATATGCATGTCCGAACTGTGATTGAAAACATCGCAGTATAGGTAACATCTGGGGGTTCATAGTGGAAGAAATGTGAAACATCTTTAGTTCGCTGACCGAATATTCCCTTAAGAATGCTAGATTTCGGCTTCACCCAGTCTGAGGTACACATCTGGATGACCCCGGAAGTAACAATCGCAGAGGTGCTCCCTTTATGCCCTAGCCGAACTAACGGGAACGTAGGGCATAAGCACAGGAGCCAGGCAACCCAGCTTGGCCAAAACTTAAGTCATATCGATGCATATAATGGCGAAGAAAAGGTACATATGAGGAAAAAACGCATATGTGATGAGCTTGATGCTCGAAAAAATAACAATAATAAGCTTCTGTCCAAGAAGCCCCCAGGTATAATGGACGTACACATTTGAGAATGTGTACGTCATAGGTATATGGTTTAGCCGCATGAAAGATTTAAGGCTAATAAAAAAGGGTGAAAAGAGAGGATAAAAAATAATGTAAACAATTGGGAGAAGGAAACACGTGAAGGGTTCGGCGCTAGGCATAGAATCTTAGGAGTCTTGCCGCATTCCAGGGGTTCGGTTCTAGGTGGTTGTCTGATGCATCACGCAGGCGGTACGCTCCTCCAATGAGAACTTCGTCAATGATGAAGGGACCCTCCCACTTGGGCTTGAGTTTGTCCTTTTTCTTCTCCGGCAAGTGTAGAACGAGTTCGCCAACATTGTAAGTCTTGGCCCGTACTTCTCTGTTTGATATCTGCGGGCCTGCTATTGATAAAATGCGGAACGGGCTTTTGCAACGTCGCGCTCCTCCTCCAGGGCATCTAAATTGTCCTGCCGATCAAGCTCGGCCTCTCTCTCTTCGTACATGCACACTCGAGGTGAGTCATGAATAATGTCGCAGGATAACACAGCCTCTGCGTCGTACACCATGAAAAAGGTGTATATCCAGTAGTGCAATTGGGTGTGGTCCACAGCCTCCAGAGTAAGGAGTCGAGCTCCTCAACCTAGTGCTTGTCTGATTCTTTCAAAGACCGCACTAGTCTGGGTTTGATGCCGCTCATAATAAGACCATTGGCTCGTTCGACTTGACTGTTTGTTTGCGGATGATAGACGGAGGCATAATCGAGCTTAATGCCTAGATTAGCACACCAGGCTTTCACCTCATCGGCTCTAAAATTGGAGCCGTTGTCGGTGATGATGCTATGTGGGACACCGTAACGGTGCACAACACCGAATATAAAGTCTATCACTGGTCTGGCTTTGGCCGTTTTAACTGGTTTGGCCTCTATCCACTTAGTGAACTTATCTACCATGACTAGCAGATATTTTTTCTTATGGCTGCCTCCTTTAAGGGGTCCAACCATGTCAAGCCCCCAGACCACGAAAGGCCAAGTGATGGGGATTGTTTGTAGAGCAGTGGGTGGAATATGGCTTTGGTTAGCGAAAAGCTGGCATCCGACGCAACGTTGGACAAGGTCATGTGCATCTGCTCGGGTCGTCGGCTAGTAGAAACCTGTACGGAAGGCCTTGCTTACAAGGGCCTGAGCTGCGGCGTGGTGACCACCGATACCGGCATGAATTTCATCCAAGAGCTCCCGCCCCTCTTCCTCGGAGATACATCTTTGAAGTACTCCGGTAGCGCTTTTCTTGTAGAGTTCTCCTTCATGGAACCTATAAGCTTTCAAACACCGAACAATGCAGCGAGCCTCATTAAGGTAGGCCAAGAAGGGTTCGGTCCATGGGGCAATGACTGCCATGATAAGATAGGTCGATGGTGTTATTTCGGTGGCTGAGCCTTCAATGATATCGGTATGTTCGGAATCTGGGGTTATGGTCGGATCCGGACTGACGTTGCCGCTCTCCCCTTGCCACACCACGGATCGCTTGAAAAGCCTTTCCAAAAAGATGTTAGGTGGGACGGGGTCGCACTTGGCACCGATGCGAGCAAGGACATCCGCCGCATGATTACCTTCTCGAGCCACATGGTGAAACTCGAGCCCCTCGAACGGAGCCGACATTTCGAGAACGGTGTTACGGTAAGACACCATCTTCGGATCCTTGGCATCGAAATCTCCATTTATTTGAGATATCGCGAGGTTCGAGTCCCCGCGCACTTCCAGGCGTTGTATGCCCATGGAGACAGCCATTCGAAGACCATGCAATAAGGCCTCGTATTCGGCTGCATTGTTGGAGTCTGTGTATAATATTTGGAGTATGTACTGAACTATATCTCCAGTGGGGGATGTTAAGACAATGCCCGCCCCTAAGCCCGCCAGCATTTTGGAACCATCGAAGTGCATGACCCAGTTGGAATATGTGCCGTATTCTTTAGGGAGTTCAGCTTCTGTCCATTCGGCGACGAAGTCTGCCAGTACTTGGGATTTGATGGCCCGGTGCGGCTTATATGTTATATCGAATGGAAAGAGCTCAATGGCCCACTTGGCAATCCGGCCCATGGCGTCGCGATTGTTTCTTATGTCGTTCAGTGGAACTTCGGAAGCCACCGTGATCGTGCACTCTTGGAAATAGTTTCATAGCTTCCGGGATGCCATGAAGACCGCGTATGCTATCTTTTGATAATGAGGGTACCGGGATTTGCATGGAGTTAGGACAGTGGATACATAGTATACCGGCTTCTGGAGTGGGAATTTGTGTCCGTCCTCCTCTCGTTCGACGAAGAGTACTGCGCTCACCACCTGGTGTGTTGCAGATATGTATAATAACATTGGTTCGCTGATGCTTGGTGCGGCTAGGGTTGGGTTGCTTGCTAAAAGAGCCTTTATTTCTTCCAATTTGGTCGTTGCTACATCTGTCCACTCGAAGTGATCGGTGCGTCGGAGAAGTCGATAAAGTGGCAATGCTTTTTCTCCTAGTCTAGAGATAAAGCGGCTTAAAGCTGCCATGCATCCAGCTAGTTTTTGGACCTGTTTAAGGTCTGTTGGTGTAGCCAATTGTGATAAAGCTCGGATTTTGGCTAGATTTGCCTCGATTCCTCTACTGGAAACAATGAAGCCCAGTAGTTTTCCAGAGGGGACACCGAAAACACATTTTTCCGGATTGAGCTTAATGTCATATGTCTGGAGATTGTCGAATGTGAGACGTAAGTCATCTATTAATGACTCGACGCGCTTAGTCTTGATGACGACATCGTCCACATACGCTTCAACTGTCTTGCTGGTTTGTTTCTCCAGGCATGTTTGAATCATGCGTTGGTAGGTGGCGCCGGCGTTTTTGAGCCCAAAGGGCATAGTGTTGAAGCGGAAAGGCCTGTATGGGGTAATAAATGCCATTGCGGCTTGGTCAGATTCCTTCATTTCAATTTGATGGTATCCGGAATACGCGTCGAGGAAACACAGTGAGTCGTGTCCTGCAGTGGCATCAATAATTTGATCGATGCGGGGGGGAGGGGAATGGATCCTTAGGGCAAGCTTTGTTGAGGTCTTTGAAATCGACGCACAAGCGCCAGAATTTATCCTTCTTTGGCACCATCACCAGGTTTGCTAGCTAGTCCGGATGTTTTATTTCTCTGATGAATCCGGCCTCAATTAGCTTGGCTAGCTCCTCCCCCATAGCTTGTCATTTGGGTTCGGAAAAGCGCCGTAGTGTTTGCTTAACCGGCTTGTATCCCTTCAATATATTGAGGTTGTCCTCAGCCAACCTGCGTGGGATTCCTGGCATATCAGAAGGGTGCCAGGCGAATATGTCCCAGTTCTCGTGTAGGAACGCTCGTAGTGCGGCGTCCACCATTGGGTCCAGCTGTGCACCGATGGAGGCTGTCTTCTTTGGGTCCGTCGGGTGGACTTGAAATTTGACTATTTCATCTGCTGGTTTGAAGGAGATGGATTTGGAGCACTTGTCAAGGATTACATCGTCCCTATCCACCGTTGAGCGCAGCGCAGTTAACTCTTCGGCCGCAAGGGCCTCAGAGAGTGCCTCAAGGGCCAGGGAGGCTATTTTGTTTTCGGCGCGGAGGGCTATATCCGGACACTAGCGAGAGTGACAATACCGTTGGGCCCGGGCATTTTGAGCTTCATATACCCGTAATGAGGTATGGCTTGAAAGCGTGTGAATGCATCTCGCCCCAACAAGGCGTGGTATCCACTGTTGAAAGGGGGCACTTGGAAGGTTATCTCTTCAGACCGATAGTTCTCCAGCATGCCGAATACCACGTCAAGTGTGATTTTTCCCGCGCATCGTGCCTCCCGACTGGGAATACTTCCTTGGAAGGTCGTGCTACTTTGCTCTATACGGCTCCTGTCTATTTCCATTTTACTGAGTGTATCCTCGTAGATGAGGTTTAATCCGCTGCCATTGTCCATGAGCACTTTGGTGAGTCGAAAGCCGTCCACAGTTGGATTGAGGACCAAGGCGGCTGGTGCCCGGACTGACCAGGTTTTTGGTTCGTCGCTGGCATTGAAAGTTATGGCCATGTCGTTCCAAGGATTCATTGTTGTGACTTGACAGACTTCGGCGAGGTCGCGGAGTGCCCTTTTGCGCCGATTGTTTAAAGCGAAAGTCTCAAAGACTGTCAATAATCTGCGGTCGCCGTGTTTCGGGGGGGGGGGGGGGGGTTGTTCCGAGGTATTTTTGGAGAGGATATCCTCGCCACTCTTGGCCACTTGCCGGAGTATCCAACATGCTCTAAGGCTGTGGGTAGGTATGGTATCCGGTGTTTTGTGTATTTTGCACGGCCTATCGAGCCATCCCTCCAGAACAGTTCTGTGCCCCATAATGGGTTTGGATTTCTTTGCTGCTGTGTCGGGCGCCCCGTGAGGGTGCATCCTTTTTGTCCAGATGAGAGTTTTAGTGGGAGCTGGCGGTTCCCAGCGAGCTGCCTGAGTTTTCCAGGCGCTTTCCATTGCGCAGTACTTCTGTACTATGGTTGCCAAGTCAGCGAAGTGTAATACGTGACGATGGTTGATAGCGTTGAGGATTCCTTCGTCCGTACAATTACTGCGGAATATTGAGATCGCGTATTCGTCGTGGCAATCTTTAATCTTGTTCTTGACAAGGAGGAATCTGGCCCAAAAGTGATGGATTGTTTCCTGAGACTGCTGCCATAGGTATGTGAGATCACGTATATCTAGGTGGGTGGGCGGATTTAATGTTGGGGATCGTTGCAGAAATTAAAAAATTTCTATGCATCACCAAGATCAATCTACGAAGAGACTAGCAACGAGAGAGAGGGGAGTGTATCTTCATACCCTTGAAGATTGTGATGCGGAAGCGTTACAAGAACGTGGATGAAGGAGTCGTACTCACAGCGATTCAGATCGCGGTTGATTTTGATCTAAGCGTCGAACAACGGCGCCTCCGCATTCAACACACGTACAGCCCAGGGACGTCTCCTCCTTCTTGATCCAGCAAGCGGAGCGGAGAAGTTGAGGAAGAGCTCTGGCAGCACGACGGCGTGGTGGTGGAGCTTGCGGTTCTCCGACAGGGCTTCGCCAAGCACTACTATGAAGGAGGAGGTGTTGGGGAGGGAGAGGGCTGCACCAGGGGAAGGGTGCGGCAGCCCTCCCACCTCCCCTCTATTTATAGGGGCAAGGGAGAGGGGGCCGGCCCCCTCCAGATGGATCTAGAGGGGGCGGCGGCCAAGGGGTTGGCTTGCCCCCCAAGCCAAGGGGGGCGCCCCCTTTAGGGTTTCCCCTAAACCCTAGGCGCATGGGACCTAGGGGGGTTTGGCGCCCAGCCCACTTAGGGGCTGGTTCCCCTCCATATTCAGCCCATAGGGCCCTCCGGGGTAGGTAGACCCTCCCGGTGGACCCCTGAAACCCCTTCGGTGGCCCCGGTACAATACCGATAAACCTCCGAACACTTCCGGCGACCGAATAAGGACTTCCCATATATAAATCTTTATCTCTGGACCATTCCGGAAATCCTCGTGACGTCCGAGATCTCATCCAGGACTCCGAACAACATTAGATAACCACATACTAATTCCCATAACAACTCTAGCATCACTGAACCTTAAGTGTGTAGACCCTACGGGTTCGGGAATCATGCAGACATGACCGAGACATCTCTCTAGCCAATAACCAACAGCGGGATCTGGATAACCATGTTGGCTCCCACATGTTCCACGATGATCTCATCGGATGAACCACGATGTCAAGGATTCAATCAATCCCGTATACAATTCCCTTTGTCAATCGGTATGTTACTTGCCCGAGATTCGATCGTCGGTATCCCAATACCTCGTTCAATCTCGTTACCGGAAAGTCACTTTACTCGTTACGTAATACATGATCCCGTGACTAACTGCTTAGACACATTGATCTCATTATGATGATGCATTACCGAGTGGGCCCAGAGATACCGCTCTGTCATACGGAGTGACAAAACCCAGTCTCGATTCGTGCCAACCCAATAGACACTTTCGAAGATACCCGTAGTGCACCTTTATAGCCACCCAGTTACGTTGTGACGTTTGGCACACCCAAAGCATTCCTACAGTATCCGGGAGTTGCACAATCTCATGGTCTAAGGAAAAGATACTTGACATTAGAAAAGCTTTAGCAGACGAACTACACGATCTTGTGCTATGCTTAGGATTGGGTCTTGTCCATCACATCATTCTCCTAATGATGTGATCCCGTTATCAATAACATCCAATGTCCATGGTTAGGAAATCGTAACCATCTATTGATCAACAAGCTAGTCAAGTAGAGGCTCACTAGGGACATGTTGTGGTCTATGTATTCGGACATGTATTACGATTTCTGGATAACACAATTATAGCATGAACAATAGACAGTTATCATGAACAAGGAAATATAATAATAACCATTTTATTATTGCCTCTAGGGGATATTTCCAACAGTCCCCCACTTGCACTAGAGTCAATAATCTAGTTACATTGTGATGAATCGAACACCCATAGAGTTCTGGTGTTGATCATGTTTTTGCTCGTGGAAGAGGTTTAGTCAACGGATCTGCGACATTCAGGTCTGTATGCACTTTACAAATATCTATGTCTCCATCTTGAACATTTTCACGAATGGAGTTGATGCGGCGCTTGGTATGCCTGGTCTTCTTGTGAAACCTGGGCTCCTTGGCAAGGGCAATAGCACCAGTGTTGTCACAGAAGAGAGTCATCGGGCCCGACGCATTAGGAATAACTCCTAGGTCGGTAATGAACTCCTTCATCCAGATTGCTTCATGTGTTGCCTCCGAGGCTACCATGTACTCCGCTTCACATGTAGATCCCGCCACGACGCTTTGCTTGCAACTGCACCAGCTGATTGCCCCACCATTCAAAATATACACGTATCCGGTTTGTGACTTGGAGTCATCCAGATCTGTGTCGAAGCTAGCATTGACGTAACCCTTTACGACGAGCTCTTCGTCACCTCCATAAACGAGAAACATATCCTTAGTCCTTTTCAGGTACTTCAGGATATTCTTGACAGTTTTCCAGTGTTCCATGCCGGGATTACTTTGGTACCTTCCTACCAAACTTACGGCAAGGTTCACATCAGGTCTGGTACACAGCATGGCATACATAATAGACCCTATGGCCAAGGCATAGGGGGTGACACTCATCTTTTCTCTATCTTCTGCCATGGTCGGGCATTGAGTCGTGCTCAATCTCATACCTTGCAATACAGGCAAGAACCCCTTCTTGGACTGATCCATATTGAACTTCTTCAATATCTTGTCAAGGTAAGTGCTTTGTGAAAGACCAATGAGGCGTCTCGGTCTATCTCTATAGATCTTGATGCCTAATATGTAAGCAGCTTCTCCAAGGTCCTTCATTGAAAAACACTTATTCAAGTAGGCCTTTATGCTTTCCAAGAATTCTATATCATTTCCCATCAATAGTATGTCATCCACATATAATATGAGAAATGCCACAGAGCTCCCACTCACTTTCTTGTAAACACAGGCTTCTCCATAACTCTATGTAAACCCAAACACTTTGATCATCTCATCAAAGCGAATGTTCCAACTCCGAGATGCTTGCACCAGCCCATAGATTGAGCGCTGGAGCTTGCATACCTTGTCAGCATTCTTAGGATCGACAAAACCTTCCGGTTGCATCATATACAATTCTTCCTTAAGGAAACCATTAAGGAATGCCGTTTTGACGTCCATCTGCCATATCTCATAATCATAGAATGCGGCAATTGTTAACATGATTCGGACGGACTTCAGCTTCGCTACGGGTGAGAAGGTCTCATCGTAGTCAACCCCTTGAACTCGTCGGTAACCCTTAGAGACAAGCCGAGCCTTATAGATGGTCACATTACCATCCGCGTCTGTCTTCTTCTTAAAGATCCATTTATTTTCTATGGCTCACCGATCATCAGGCAAGTCGGTCAAAGTCCATACTTTGTTTTCATACATGGATCCTATCTCGGATTTCATGGCTTCAAGCCATTTGTTGGAATCCGGGCCCGCCATCGCTTCTTCATAGTTCGAAGGTCCACCATTGTCTAACAACATGATTTCCAGGACAGGGTTGTCGTACCACTCTGGTGCGTAACGTGTCCTTCTGGACCTACGAAGTTCAGTAGCAACTTGATCCGAAGTTTCATATCATCATCATTAACTTCCTCTCTAGTCGGTGCAGGCACCACGGAAACATCTTCCTGAGCTGCGCCACTCTCTGGTTCAAGAGGTAGTACCTCATCAAGTTCTACTTTCCTCCCACTTACTTCTTTCGAGAGAAACTCTTTCTCCAGAAAGGATCCATTCTTGGAAACAAAGACCTTGCCTTCGGATCTGAGGTAGAAGGTATACCCAATAGTTTCCTTAGGGTATCCTATGAAGACGCATTTTTCCGACTTGGGTTCGAGCTTTTTAGGTTGAAGTTTCTTGACATAAGCATCGCATCCCCAAACTTTCAGAAATGACAGCTTAGGTTTCTTCCCAAACCATAATTCATACGGTGTCGTCCCAACGGATTTCTACGGAGCCCTATTTAAAGTGAATGCGGCAGTCTCTAAAGCATAACCCCAAAATGATAGCGGCAGATCGGTAAGAGACATCATAGATCGCACCATATCCAATAGAGTGCGATTACGACGTTCAGGCACACCATTACGCTGAGTTGTTCTAGGCGGCGTGAGTTGTGAAACAATTCCACATTTCCTTAAGTGCGTGCCAAATTCATGACTCAAATATTCTCCCCCACAATCTGATCGTAAGAACTTTATTTTCCTGTCACGTTGATTCTCTACCTCATTCTGAAATTCCTTGAACTTTTCAAAGGTCTCAGACTTGTGTTTCATTAAGTAGACATACCCATATCTACTCAAGTCATCAGTGAGGGTGAGAACATAACGATAGCCACCGCGAGCCTCAATGCTCATTGGACCGCACACATCAGTATGTATGATTTCCAATAAGTTGGTTGCTCGCTCCATTGTTCCGGAGAAAGGAGTATTGGTCATTTTTCCCATGAGGCATGGTTCGCACGTGTCAAATGATTCATAATCAAGAGACTCCAAAAGTCCATCTGCATGGAGTTTCTTCATGCGTTTGACACCAATGTGACCAAGGCGGCAGTGCCACAAGTATGTGGGACTATCATTATCAACCTTACGCTTCTTGGCATTCACACTATGAATATGTGTAACATCACATTCGAGATTAAACAAGAATAAACCATTGACCAGCGGGGCATGACCATAAAACATATCTCTCATATAAATGGAACAACCATTATTCTCGGATTTAAATGAGTAGCGATCTCGCATTAAACGAGATCCAGATACAATGTTCATGCTCAAAGCTGGTACTAAATAAGAATTATTGAGGTTTAAAACTAATCCCGTAGGTAGATGTAGAGGGAGCGTGCCGATGGCGATCACACCGACCTTGGAACCATTCCCGACGCGCATCGTCACCTCGTCCTTCGCCAGTCTCCGCTTATTCCGCAGCTCCTGTTTTGAGTTACAAATATGAGCAACCGCACCGGTATCAAATACCCAGGAGCTACTACGAGTGCTGGTAAGGTACACATCAATAACATGTATATCATATATACCTTTGGTATTGCCGGCCTTCTTATCCGCTAAGTACTTGGGGCAGTTCCGCTTCCAGTGATTGTTTCCCTTGCAATAAAAGCACTCAGTCTCAGGCTTGGGTCCATGCTTTGGCTTCTTCCCAGCAACTGGCTTACCGGGCGCGGCAAATCCCTTGCCGTCCTTCTTGAAGTTCTTCTTACCCTTGCCTTTTTTGAAACTAGTGGTTTTATTGACCATCAACACTTGATGTTCCTTTTTGATCTCCACCTCCGCTGATTTCAGCATTGAATATACCTCAGGAATGGTTTTCTCCATCCCCTTCATATTCACAAAGCTCTTGTAGCTAGGTGGGAGCGACTGAAGGATTCTGTCAACGACCGCGTCATCCGGGAGATTAACTCCCAGCTGAGACAAACGGTTGTGCAACCCAGACATTTTGAGTATGTGCTCACTGTCAGAACTATTCTCCTCCATCTTACAACTGTAGAACTCGTCAGAGACTTCATATCTCTCGACCCGGGCATGAGCTTGGAAAACCATTTTCAGCTCTTGGAACATCTCATATGCTCTGTGTTTCTCAAAACACTTTTGGAGCCCCGGTTCTAAGCTGTAAAGCATGCCGCACTGAACCAGGGAGTAATCATCACTACGCGACTGGCTGGCTCATAACGTCTTGAGTTGCTGGGAAAATGGGCGCTTCACCTAGCGGTTCTTCAAGGACATATGCTTTCTTGGCAGCTATGAGGATGATCCTCAAGTTACGGACCCAGTCTGTATAGTTGCTACCATCGTCTTTCAGCTTGGTTTTCTCTAGGAACGCGCTGAAGTTGAGGGCAACATTAGCGTGGGCCATTTGATCTACAAGACATATTGCAAAGATTTTAGTCTATGTTCATGATAATTAAGTTCATCTAATCAAATTATTTCATGAACTCCCACTCAGACAGACATCCCTCTAGTCATCTAAGTGATACATGATCCGAATCGACTAGGCCGTGTCCGATCATCACGTGAGACGGACTAGTCATCAATGGTGAACATCTCCATGTTGATCGTATCTACTATACGACTCATGTTCCAACTTTCGGTCTCTCGTGTTCCGAGGCCATGTCTGTACATGCTAGGCTCGTCAAGTCAACCTAAGTGTTCTGCATGTGTAAATCTGGCTTACACCCGTTGTATTCGAACGTTAGAATCTATCACACTCGATCATCACGTGGTGCTTCAAAATAACGAACCTTCGCAACGGTGCACAGTTAGGGGGAACACTTTATTGAAATTTTAGCGAGGGATCATCTTATTTAAGCTACCGTCGTTCTAAGCAAACAAGATGTATAAACATGATAAAAATCACATGCAATCAAATAGTGACATGATATGGCCAATATCATTTTGCTCCTTTTGATCTCCATCTTCGAGACGCCATGATCATCATCATCACCGGCATGACACCATGATCTCCATCATCGTGTCTTTATGAAGTTGTCTCGCCAACTGTTACTTCTACTACTATGGCTAATGGTTAGCAATAAAGTAAAGTAATTACATGGCGTTTTCATTGACATGCAGGTCATACAATAAATTAAGACAACTCCTATGGCTCTTGTAGGTTGTCATACTCATCAACATGCAAGTCTTGATTGCTATTACAAGAACATGATCAATCTCATACATCACATATATCATTCATCACATCCTTTTGGCCATATCACATCACACGGCATATGCTGCAAGAACAAGTTAGACGTCCTCTAATTGTTGTTGCAAGTTTTTTTTACGTGGCTGCTATAGGTTTCTAGCAAGAACGTTTCTTACCTATGCCAAAACCATAACGTGATATGCCAATTTATATTTACCCTTCATAAGGACCCTTTTCATCGAATCCAATCCGACTAAAGTGGGAGAGACAGACACCCGCTAGCCACCTTATGCAACTAGTGCATGTCAGTCGGTGGAACCTGTCTCACGTAAGAGTACGTGTAAGGTCGGTCTAGGCCGCTTCATCCCACGATGCCGCCGAATCAAGATAAGACTAGTAACGGCAAGTAAATTGACAAAATCGACGCCCACAACAACTTGTGTTCTACTCGTGCTTAGAAACTACACATAGACCTAGCTCATGATGCCACTGTTGGGGATCATTGCAGAAATTAAAAAAATTCTACGAATCACCAACATCAATCTATGGAGATACTAGCACCGAGAGAGAGGGGAGTGTATCTTCATACCCTTAAAGATCGCGATGCGGAAGCATTACAAGAACGCAGATGAAGGAGTCGTACTCGCAGCGATTCAGATCGCGGTTGATTCCAATCTAAGCGCCGAACAACGGTGCCTCCGCGTTCAACACACGTACATCCCGGGGACGTATCCTCCTTCTTGATCCAGCAAGGGGAGAGGAGAAGTTGAGGAAGAGCTCCGGCAGCACGACGGCATGGTGGTGGAGCTTGCGGTTCTCCGGCAGGGCTTCTCCAAGCACAACTACGAAGGAGGAGGTGTTGGGGAGGGAGAGGGTTGTGCCAGGGGAAGGGTGTGGCAGCCCTCCCACCTCCCCTCTATTTATAGGGGCAAGGGAGAGGGGGGGCGGCCCCCTCTAGATGGATCTAGAGGGGGCGGTGGCCAAGGGGGTTGGCTTGCCCCCCCCCCCCCCAAGCCAAGGGAGGCGCCCCCTTTAGGGTTTCCCCTAAACCCTAGGTGCATGGGCCCTAGGGGGGTTTGGCGCCCAGCCCACTTAGGGCTGGTTCCCCTCCATATTCAGCCCATAGGGCCCTCCGGGGCAGGTGGACCCTCCCGGTGGACCCCCGGAACCCCTTCGGTGGTCCCGGTACAATACCGATAAACCCCCGAACATTTCCGGCGACCGAACAAGGACTTCCCATATATAAATCTTTATCTCCGGACCATTCCGGAACTCCTCATGACGTCCGGGGTCTCATACGGGACTCCAAACAACATTCGTTAACCACATACTAATTCCCATAACAACTCTAGTGTCACTGAACCTTAAGTGTGTAGACCCTACGGGTTCGGGAATCATGCAGACATGACCGAGACATCTCTCTGGCCAATAACCAACAGCGGGATCTGGATACCCATGTTGGCTCCCACATGTTCCACGATGATCTCATCGGATGAACCATGATGTCAAGGATTCAATCAATCCCGTATACAATTCCCTTTGTCAATCGGTACATTACTTGCCCGAGATTCGATCGTCGGTATCCCAATACCTCGTTCAATCTCGTTACCGGCAAGTCACTTTACTCGTTCCGTAAGCATGATCCCGTGACTAATTGCTTAGACACATTGAGCTCATTATGATGATGCATTACCGACTGGGCGTAGAGATACCTCTCCGCCATACGGAGTGACAAATCCAGTCTCGATTCGTGCCAACCCAACAAACACTTTCGGAGATACCCGTAGTGCACCTTTATAGCTATCGAGTTATGTTGTGACGTTTGGCACACCCAAAGCATTCCTACAGTATCCGGGAGTTGCACAATCTCATGGTCTAAGGAAAATATACTTGACATTAGAAAAGCTTTAGCAGACGAACTACACAATCTTGTGCTATGCTTAGTATTGGGTCTTGTCCATCACATCATTCTCCTAATGATGTGATCCCATTATCAATAACATCCAATGTCCATGGTCAGGAAATCGTAACCATCTATTGATCAATGAGCGAGTCAACTAGAGGCTCACTGGGGACATGTTGTGGTCTATGTATTCACACATGTATTACGATTTTCGGATAATACAATTATAGCATGAACAATAGAAAATTATCATGAACAAGGAAATATAATAATAACCATTTTATTATTGCCTCTAGGGCATATTTCCAACATTTAAATCCGAACCCTGACCCAATTTGGGATCCGGAGTTTGAGAAATTTCCGAGCTTAATAGTTCGGGCTCCGGGAGATCGACCGATTTTTCAGGTCTACCGTCTGATTCCAAGTTCGAAGGACAAGGCATGTCGTTCCGTGGACAGGTATCTGGCTCTTCGAGCTCGAAGATACGAACGTAGTTCGTCCTCAGTATAGAGGGAGAGTTGTTGTTTTGCTCCTCCACTACCGCTATCTGATGGGTGATCGATGGAGATTTGATTTCTCTCTGATCGGGTTTAAGCCCAAACCGACTGTAGTCTATAGCGACCCCCAAGGCGGCGATGCGATCCAGGAGTTCGTTCAAGGACGATAATTCCGTTGGATCCATCTTTTTGGAGTATTCAAAGTCAATTCAGAGGCGATTTTCGATGACCCGAGAAGTCATCGTCGGCTCACAGGCCGAACGGACGTTCATGATAAAGCCACCCAACCGGAGGGTTTGGCCTGAGGCCATGGCTCCATTGGCGGTGATGTTGTCCTTGATCACAAGGCGAGCCATCAACCCTGACTTCGACGTCACAGTGGAACTCTCAATGAAAGCACCAATGTCGGTGTCAAAACCAGCGGATCTCGGGTAGGGGGTCCCGAACTATGCGTCTGAGGTTGATGGTAACAGGAGACAGGGAACATAATGTTTATCCAGGTTCGGGCCCTCTCGATGGAGGTAAAACCCTACGTCCTGCTAGATTAATATTGATGAGTATGGGGGTTACAAGAGTTGATCAACCACGAGATTGTAATGGCTAAAACCCTAGAAGTCTAGCCTATCTGATTATGATTGTCTCTGCGGACTAAGCCCTCCAGTTTATATAGACATCGGAGGGGGCTAGGGTTATACAAAGTCGGTTACAGAGAAAGGAATCTTCATATCCGAACGCCAAGTTTGCCATCCACGCCAAAGGAGAGTCCCATCCGGACACGGGTGAGAGTCTTCGGTCTTGTATCTTCGTAGCCCATCAGTCCGGTCCATGTCTAACAGGCCGGCCGCCCGAGGACCCCTTAGTCCAGGACTCCCTCAGGCACCCCATAGACACACAAGTTGATCATTGATCTTTTAGCCGTGTGCGGTGCCCCCTCCACCATAATCCACCTCGGTTATATCGTAGCGGTGCTTAGGTGAAGCCTTGTTCCGGTAGCAACATCATCACCGTCATCACGCCGTCGTGCTGACGAAGCTCTCCCTCGAAGCTCTACTGGATTGTGAGTTCGCGGGACGTCACCGAGTCGAACGTGTGCAGATCGCGGAGGTGTCATACCTTAGGTGCTAGATCGGTTGATTATGAAGACGTACGACTACATCAACCGCGTTTTCATAACGCTTCCGCTTATGGTCTATGAGGGTACATAGACAATACTCTCCGCTCTCGTTGCTATGCATCACCATGATCTTGCGTGTGCGTAGGAATTTTTTTGAAATTACTGCGCTCGCCAACACTGGAGCCGTCAGCCTTGGAGCCATGGAGGGCGCCTGCAGGTGTAGGGCTGGAGGTCGGAGGCCGGACACGGACTGGCGAAGGAGAGGCCGAGAGGGCCGGAGGCGGAGTGGAGGGCCGAAGGGGTGGGAGAGGGCCGACCGTCGCCTGTCGCCAGCCGCCCTCGTTGCCGCACACGGAGGCCTGCCTTCTCACCGGATCGGGACGGAGCGGCATCCTGAGAGAGAAGATGCACACGGTCTCCGCTCCCTCGATCTACCTCTCCCGGCGCGGCCCATCTCGACGAGATGTGGCCGTGATGGATTTGGTCGCCGCCCCGCTGACTTCATCGACTCGATCTAGGGCCTCCTCGCTTTAAGAAAAGAAGGTGAGTGGAGGGCGGCGTTGGTGGGGAAGAAGGCGGCTCTGGATGGGGGAGAGGGAACAGGGCGGCTGTGCACGGGCGTCCGAGGGGCCTCGTTCGACTGATGAGATTTCTTTGTTATGATTTACGTATTATTTTTTTAATCGGTTATTTGTTTCTTAATTAATGTGATTGAGCGATTTTTCTTAAATTAATTATTTGTTTTCTAATGAATGTGATTGAGCGATTTAAGGTAAGGTTAATTAATTTAGATTTGATCTTTAGAGATTGATCGTGATTGATTCTACATTACTAAATAACTTGCGACAGCATGGAAAATTCTGATCCGTTCAGATTTTTTTCATTGTGTGAGGCGAAAATAAACCGGTGAAGTGGGGAGAGGGGACGAAAAAAATCTATGAAAAAATCAGCGAAAGTGGAAGGTGGGACGAAAAAAATCTGAAACGAAAACTACTAACTGCTTCATTAGAAGTAGAAACTACAAACATCATAATATGGAACGATGTTCAAAACTAGGGTTAGGATCCACATGAAAAAAAACCATCCAAATAGACAAATCCAGCCAATACAAATTTGTGAGATGAAAGATATTAGCTCGAGGAACGGAAATGACACCGAATTAACGGACCAATGCAATCGATTTGTAAGGATTTGAGAGGGTTTAAGTGGAGGAGACAAAACAGGAAAAAGGCAAGAGCTGAAGATAGACCAACAAAAGAAAAAAGAGTGAGTGATGAATGGTGGATGAGAGCCCCATCACCATTTAAATATCTAGAACAGAAATACCATAGGCCTTGGCGTTTGAGGCCCAGAAACGCCATGAGCCTTGGCGTTTCAATCCATGTCAGCTTGCAACGCCAGCGAGGCCTGACTGTCGGCCAAGGCACCAGCGCTGGCTTGGTTGCTGGCTTGTTTGGCGTTTTCATGTTCATCTAAAACGGCACGGGCTGTGCCGTTTTCAAAAAAATAAATCATTTTGCAAAATAATTTCGTGTACGAGTGATGAAGAGTTCTCACAAGATTAGAACGGTGATTTCGGCCTCCCAGGGATGCTAGGTTGTCCCGGTCTCTAGTGGCGTAGCGCGTCACTCCATCCACACATTAGGCGGCCGGAAGGAACACTCCGGATTCGGAATGGAACAAAACCAGCCGGACAAGACATGAATGAAGTCAGAAAGAGACGAGACAGACAGGCTGACTGCGCAATCCGCCCAACGAACCTTATCGCCCTTGCGTCTGTCCTTCTGGTTTCCGGGACTTATCCACACTTTTGATCACGAAAAAAGTGATAAGGAAAGGAAAGAACGACTCGTACACATACTTCTCTTTTTTGGACAGACCCTGAATCTTATTTAAAATAAGCCAAGCTAATAGGTCTGTTACTACAGTAGTACGTACGTATGTTATGAAACATGCAAAGCAGGGCTTACAAATTCGTGAGCGACAGCGGCACAGCGCCCCATGGACGATCTCACGACTGCCAAGCTAATACATCAGCACGCGGCTGCTAATCCCGCTGTTATTGCAACCAACTGCCGTTGTGGAGGAGCAGGAGCTGGTGCGGGCGCCGGTGGCCCGAATGCCCACGAGCCGGAGGGGGGCGAGCCGTGTGGTGCTGGTGGTGGTGGCGGACGTACGCCGGCGTTGGCCTGGACGACGGGGTGGACGGCGAGAGCGGCGGCGTTTTGGCCCTTGGGAACAGGAACGCCCTTATCTTGAGCGGCTGGAGCCGGTCCCTGCTGGCGGCGTCGTACTCCTCCAGCAGGTGGCCGAGGTCGTCGTTGGTCGTGACGGAGACGAGCGCGTCCAGGTCCTCCGTCGGCAGCTGGCACCGCAGGCTCAACGCCTCCCATCCGCACATGTCCGTCAGCTTCCGTTGCAGCTCTGAAGCGATCGATCGATCCACAGTCAAACAGCTGAACTGGCTGGAGTGCCGGAAACGATCAATGGACAGCAGGAGGCGTCGTTGGTAATAGGCATGTACCGTGAAATTGAAGGGAGCGGTCGACGGAGAGGACGCGGTTGTTGCCGCCGACGTAGCGGAGCGCGCCGTCGGGGTGGCGTGGAAGGATCATGCCCCCGTAGCTGCACAGGAACTTGACGCTGCCCTCTGCAGCTGCCCCGGGGGAACCCGGCTTCACGACGCAGAACACGTCGTCGTCATCCAAGGAGCCGAGCGACGACGTGCACGAGCAGGACGACGACCACGAGGACGCGCCCGCCATGCCTTCTTGCCGGCGGTGGACGACACTGAAGCTGCAAGTCGATATCAGTGTTTGAGAACGCAAGAAGCTGTGTGTTTCTGTGTGTTTTGGAGCGGTGGCTCCAGCATCCACCTGTACCGTAGCCCCAAGAGGGAAGAATATATGTGCACTCACCCTTGTGGTGTCACCGGTGCATTGAACTTCTGTAGCACATTTTAAAATGTTTGAAAATTTCTAAAGAAAATATCAAACATCAACCCATGTTGTTACAATCAAATTTTAAATATAGCTTAGGGTACGAAAAATCGATATTGAGTAATATATAACACAAGTTGGGCTTTGAATTTGATCCATTCTCTCTATTGATAATAAATCCCGCAGATAATCTCAAGCTATGTTTCGATTTTTGATTTGAAATTTTCTGACAACATTGGTTTATGTTGTGTCAATGAGCTATTCTTTTTTAATTTTTTTAAACGTTTTAAAGTGTGTCATTGTTGCACCGGTAGCGCCACAAGAATGGATGCATCGAATACATTTTCAAGCTGCTTGAAGCCTTCGGCGGAGCCACTGGAGTCCTGGAAATTTTTTATCTGTTTTGTCATGGATGATCCCTACTCTAAACCTTCGCATGGTCACTGTGGCCCAAAGGGGTATGAGGCGTAGGGCAGTGTTTGGTTGGATGCCTGACCGAACTTGTTTGATCTGACCACCTCCCTAAAGCGAGAGCAACTAACTAAAGGTTATCCCCTGCGGGGACCTTCAGAGGTCATTTGGATGCCCTGGGGGCACGCCTAGCCGCTATCACATGTCGCGTGCTAGGCGCTCCCTCTCAATTTTAATTTTTTTTCTGTATGAGTTTTTGGGTTTTAGTTGGCTTTCTTTTTTGTTTTCGTCTAGTTTTTTCTAGGTTTTGGAGAAGACAAAAATCATGGAGTTTTTTTTTGCATGGAAAAAAATTATGCTTCCACGAGATGTGCTTCTCAAAAATGAAAAAAAATATGTGCTTTCATGAGAAGCACAAAATTTGCTTTTCGTTGAGGCACAGATTTACTTCTGCGAAGAGCACGTATGTGTTTTGGGGCCAAAATATAGGCTTTCACGCGAAGCACATATTTGTTTCTCATGGCGGCACTGATTTGCTTCCGTGAGAAGTACAAATGTGTTTTTTTGGGCAAAAACATGCTTCCACAGGAAGCACAGATTTGTCCTGTGAGGAGGACACAACTGGGAAAGAGAGAAAAATATACGCAATGCTCACTACTAGGGAAAACCCTAGCAGTAGCGCTGGTTTTGTGATCACTAGTAGCGCGGGTAGGCGCGCTACTAATAAGGCGCTACAGCTATTGCTTAGCAGTAACGCGTGCCGCACGCGCTACTGCTAGGACAAATAGCTGCAGCGCTTGTTCACTCCCACGCTGCTGCTAATGTAACTACTGGCAGCGTGTTTTCTTTCTATCGCTACTAGTATTGTTTTTTTATATTTTTTATTTTAGTGTATTTATGCGCCATCGTACAAATATTGGTACAATACCGGTTATGAGGTTTACATCATTATGTCCATAACAGTGTGTCAAATGAAGATGGATTAGGTTTAAGTGGAGGCAATATGTGATGCATGTCAAAAGTATACTACTAATCCAAACTTGATCTAGTTTGGACTAGTAGTACTTTCGATGTGCACCACATGTTGCCTCCACTTGAATCTAATCCGCCAGCACAAGCTATTTAATCATCATCATAATCATTAGCACCAACAATATTTATTTAATCACCACTAACACTAGCTAATAATAATCATCAGTCATTACCACCAACACTAGCTATTTTATCATCATAGTAATAGTGTAGCACATCATCATCCTCAAACTCATTTCTAGCTAATCACTCCTGCTGCTCTCTCTTAGGTAAAACAACATAAAACATGTGTAGCTCTCCTCCTTGATCAAGTTGGAGCATGCAGATAAACATGTCTCCTAATTTTGGGTAGCACATCTGTTTGCTGCCCCCTAGTACTTGTCTGCGCTCCCCCATCACATATCTGGTCCAGTCTTGCACTATTAAGCATTCATCGCTGATCTTGAATGCACTAAAGTAACATGTAGGATATCTTGGCCGTAAGCTAATAATACTCATGGTACCTTTAGTCTCGATCCCATAAGGCACAACATTCATCGGGAGTCCCTGTTGAAGAACATCGTATGGTCACATACTTAGCAATGAAGTTTAGCTTCACAAATAATGTATGGAAAAGATGCACTGAGGACAAATAGTAAAAATCTTACCATCCTTCCTAAATAGATGTGACCGTAGTTCATGACAAACACTATTGGTCGCACGTTTTCAGTACTAAAATTTCTAAGTCCAGGAAGAAAATTTGTCTTGACGGTATCAAGATCCTCAAGCCATGAAACATAATGACTTAGCTCCTCGCAGTTTAGTTCAGCCCCGGGACAGTAGTAGGTCATGTCTACCAAGCGCTGGACATGTTTGCTTGCACCGAAATAAGCTGACAATACAAATTAGTTGTCAACTATTTTTGAATAAACAATATCAAAGACATAAATATGGTTGGGAAACTTACATTTTGGTGTAACTGGAGGCGTCTGCACATCGACCCAGATGTCGGTATTACCTTCAATATCATCTTCCGGACGAATATCAAAGGTGATAACCATATCAGGCTGAAATGCATAAGTCTTGCATAGTGCTCGCCATGTTTTGCATCCAAAATAGGTGTAGTCGTCTGAATTGTATAATTTTGCGTGGAAAATATAACCATGCTCGGTCTTCAAATAAACTTTCTTTACCTTCGTAGTATGACTGAAACCTATCTTATCCAATACAAAAACTCTTGCATGGCAGGGGATACGCTAGTAGAATAGTAAAAAAAAATAAGTTCAAGCAAATGAAGCAGATGTCATGCTTAATTACGAAAAAAGACTTATCGTTGTGACTTACTGTATCCACTTCGAAGTTCTTGTCCAGCTTGATGCTGAAGCGCCTATCATCATCTAGGAAGATTCCGTCGCACAGGCCGCGCTCGTCTTCGCAGTATTTGCAAATACCGAAATCCTTTTTGTCGTCAGACATTTCCTATGTTCATAGTTAAAACATTAATTGAAAATCGATAGAAGACAACTACCAGGATACTCAACACACAAATCCGGGGCACTCAATATTTCCTACATATTCTGGCAAAAGTCATGCCAAAATTCACGGAAAAATCCGGCATGACCTTTGCTAAAATAGGATATATCGAGCGCCTGAAATTTGCCGGAACGGAAATGAATCAACACTCCGGCAAAACATAGGCCACTCGGAGGTGTAACCTGCAAACATGACCGGCCACTTGGATATTGAGCAACACAAGATATACATTTCAAAATATCTTATAAGACTCAAATTAGCATGCATTCAATAAGCAAAAGTAAATCATCTCATGCGTCCGTACATCGTCGAATATTATCACTAATACATCCCGAATAGTGTCATACATATAACCATCACTAGTACAACTAAAACCCTAGCACACGATGGGTATCGGCGCGGGCGGTGGACACCCACAGAGAAGGAACCATCACGGGATCATAGCTCCAGTGAGATCCCTGGAGAACCTGCCAGGTATTGGAGAACCTGTGCTCCAACACAAACAAGTAGCGACGGACGTGCGTGTCCTCCTCACTGACACGGTGACGCACCACCTCCGCGGAGTCCTCGAGCCTCTGGACCGTCACTGGCCCACGCGACCGCCACCAAAGAAGGTTCGGGTCAACGACAGGCTGGCTCCTCACCAACCTGCGCCCCCCGGTAGGTAGCGCCTCCCAGTACCACCCCGGCGGAGCCCAGTTCCGGACATGGCCCCTCTGGTCATGCAGGTGTCGTCCTCCGCCGACTCGACGACGAGGATGCGGGATAGGCATCGTCCACGTCGATGCGGGAAAATTGCTTTAACTAAAAAAATAGCGACAAGTTCTTACTAACTAGTTCTATTAATTCAACTAGTTCTTACTAAAAATAAACTTACTATAAATAAAAATATTCTAGTATCTAATTAGTACCTAGTTCTTACTAACTAGTTCTTACTAACTTGTTCCAACTATAAAGTGAAATAAGTGGTCAAATTTTACTCGTTTTATGATTCATCTTAGAAATTTGATTCGTTTCCACCCTTACATGAACCCTAACTCATTTGAGCCGCATCCGCATCCGATTCGTTTCCACCCTAACTAATTTGATGGAGGTAGAAACCCTAGGCAGAGGTAGGGGAGAGGGAGGAGCAGGCGTGCTCACCTTGGGTGCCTGCGACGAGGGAGGGGCAGGCGGCGTCGAGGTCGTGGTCGGGGCTCCGGGGCGGCGTTGAGGTCGGGGGGGCGGGGGCGGCGTCCGGGGCGGCGTTGAGGTCGGGGTCGGGGGCGGCGTCCCGGGCGGCATTGAGGTCGGGGGCGGGGCCGGCGTTGAATCTGGGGTCGGGGGGCGGCGTGGGGAGAGCGCGCGGCGGCCGAGGGGCGACGGCGGCGAGAGTGGAGTTGATTTGGGGGATGAAGTGGCTGTGGGGAAGGACGAACCGCGTGGTTAAGTCAGAAGTACCAGTAGCGCGTTCCAGAAAGGGCGCTGCTGCTACGTTAGCTACAGCGCGTTCTGGAATACACGCTGCAGCTATAGCGATTAGCAGTAGCGCTGGGCCATTATACGCGCTACTGCTAGGTTGGGCTAGCCATGTGCGCCCAGTTCAAACGTAGCAGCAGCGCTTTTCGCTAGTACGCGCTACTGCTAAAGTCATAGCAGTAGCGCGGTTTATTTACGCGCGCTGCTACTAAGTAGCAGCAGCGCTTGATTTTGTACAGTGCTACTGGTAAAATTCTGTGTATAGGCTTTTTCCTAGTAGTGGCTTCTCGTGCAGGTACATATTTGTTTTCGCGATGCTTCTCGTAAAAAAATTATGCTTTCACAAGAAGCACATATTTGCTTCCGCGCGAAGCATAGTTATGCTTCTCGAAAAGAAAAAATATGTGTTTCCATGAAAAGCACAAATTTGTTTTTTGTTTTTTTAGAAAAGGAGGAGGACCCCCGACTTCTGCATCTAGACGATGCATACAACCACTTTATTAATTATTCACAAGACCTTACAAAGTCATACAACAGTAAGACTAAAGCCACCGTCTAGGCAACATATGTCGCTATTCCTATCCAGTTGATGAAGGGATGCTGATAGTCTGGGCCTAATACCAAATAGACCTCACAGTCAAACCTAACATCTAAGACCTGAGGTCCCAACCAGGACGCCTACCGGGTATGGGCACCCACCAGTCCGGCGCACTCCTCAACCAGGACGCCTGCCGGGTATGAGGCCGTCGCAGCCACCTGCCACCTGCCACCAATTCATCTTCAGTGTTGTACTGCTGCATCAACCTTGCCAAGCCTGTCGTCGACGCCACCATGATGCCAGACAATGCCACCATCCTGCACGTGTCCATCCACGCGCGCCCATCGCCGAAACTCCGCAGCGCCATGCCGCCGTGATCCGTCGTCGGCCTTGCGGTAGATGTAACACCGCTCCTCCTCTTGCCACCTCCATCCATCACTTGCTCCAAACGATGCCCCCAGGAGGGAAAGCGATACATAGAACGCCATCATCGTGCGATTCGGGAGACTCGGATCTAGGGTTTCCCTCGAAGCATCCCGAGCCTGATGACGCAAACTGCAACGACGATGCCTCGACAAGGAAACGACATCCAAGACGCCGCCATCGTCCGCCATGACCGGAGTCGGCGCGATTTTCATCGGCACTTGCGCCACCGGGCGTGCACCGTCGGCATCGCTGGTCCCTTCAACCGGAGCAAACTCCAAAATGATGCCCTGAAAAGGGACTACGACGCAAAAGCACCGCCATCGCTCGATCTCAAGGAGATCTAGTGTTTCCCCCGGAGTTGCCCGCGCCGACAAGGACCAAACAAGGATGGAATCCGTAGATCCGCCTAGCTGCCGATGTGTCGCACCCGTCACCGCGCCGACCACGACCCGGAAACCAAACCCACGCCTGGGCCCTGATCCGGCCGCGCCGCCGCCGTTCCTGACGACCGCGACGCCCCAGACCTTCAAGCCGCCGGCCGTGGAGGTATGGGATCGTCGGAGCACCGCCACCCCCCACCGTGACGTCCGGCCGAACACCACGCTCCGGCCCGGAGGCGCCGGCCCGCGCCAGCCCCTCACGAGCGGGAGGGCCCCGAATCCCCGCCGCCGCCAGCGACGGCAAGGCTTCGCCCTGCCGCGCCCTCGGGCGGCGGCGAGGGAGGAGGAGAAGGGGAGGCCGAGCGATGGGATCTGGGAGTCTCCCGGCCGCCACACGGGGGCGACTCGGGAGGAGGCGGGAGCGTATCAGGAGGAGGCTACAAGATGAAGGCACAGATCTGCTTCTGCGAGAAGCATAGTTCTTATTGGAAAGGGGGGGCGTGCTTCCGGCTCCAGGTTTTTGTAAAAAATATGTTCGTCCAAACCTATTAACATGGATCTAGTTTTGAGAATCGTCGACACGAGAAATCCAACAGTTAAAACGGTTCGGAAATTGGACGCGGGTTCAAGAAACAAAATGTTTTGAATAAATAAATATACGGAAAAAAAGAAGCGACATGTGTCTGAGAAGATCAAGTGACCTTTGCAAAGGGTAATTCTTAACTAGTGACTTCGTCCTGAAATGAGTCTGGTATTTGATCACCTCAACCACCACCTGCCAAAGGCCCAGCGCCAATTGGACTGACTATACGGATCCAACTGGTATGTATTTTCTGTGGAGAGTTAGGGTTTGAGAAACAGCAACTGCAGTTGTAGATGAGAGGTCCTAATACCCTAAAAAAAGATGTGAGGTCCCAATTGGCCAATCCCATAGACTCATACGCCCCTCACATGCGTCAAATAGTGTTTTTTTAGCACGTGTCAGATAGTTTTTTAGGCAAATTCTCAAAACTTTATTAAATCGTCACACAATTTATAAAGACAAAAGAAAGATCTTCAAGGTGACCTAACCAAATATAGCGACCGGTCCCCAGAGTTAAAACATGCTTTGCTAATTTGTGACTGACGGTGTCCTGTACTAGGGGGTACTCAACACGTCATCTTCCGATCTGATAGATTGGGCCGAGGACCCCCGTGGCCGTATACTCATGGGCCAGTTCGGACAGCTGCCGCATACATGGAAGATTCTACAAGACTTGGCGATCAAGACAAGGACTTCTCCCCACCGGCGTATTCGGCTAGGACTCTTGTTAACCTAGGCCTCTGGTGCATTATATAAACCAGGGCCAGGCTAGTCGATAGGATATACAACTCCATATACAACAATCATACCATAGGCTAGCTTCTAGGGTTTAGCCTCCTTGATCTCGTGGTAGATCTACTCTTGTACTACCCATATCATCAATATTAATCAAGCAGGACGTAGGGTTTTACCTCCATCAAGAGGGCCTGAACCTGGGTAAAACTTCGTGTTCCTTGCCTCCTGTTACCATCCGGCCTAGACGCACAGTTCGGGACCCCCTACCCGAAATCCGCCGGTTTTGACACCGACATTGGTGCTTTCATTGAGAGTTCCGCTGTGTGATCGACAAAAGGATCGATGGCTCACCTGCAGATCAACTGCGACTTTGGCATCTTCGTCACCAGTTTGACTGGTCACCTTGGTTCGACCAAGAATTGCGCCCCGTGTTCGGATCACCATGTTCGGACGAGGGCCTTCATCAAACATCAACTCTGATCTCTATCAAGATCACGGAGGAATTATCTATGGAGCTCGGGGGCTCAACGTCAACATTGCCCTCAAGCGACCGTGCTGTTTTTTTGGACAGCGAACTCGTATCTGCTGCCACCACCTCCTCGAGTATCGCTTTGACGATCGCTTTGGTGGAATTGTGCAGAATTGGGTCTATAACAACCCTGGAAAATTTCGTCGAGTTCCGATGGAGGAATCTCTGGCAATCCACGATATACCGGAGCCCTGTCAAATCTGGATGGAAATTTGGATGAGTTTAGGGCGTGGTGTCCAGCTTCTAGCTCGGACGTCCTTTGGAAGATCCAACCATTGATCGGCTGTGGAATTCCTATATCTACCACCTCTCAAAATTTCAGCTCGATCCAACCGTCCAAACTCCGGGAATCTTCCGATTAGTGCATCACTTTTCGGATCTATTTTCTGCGCGAAAACGAATCCGACCCGAGTTCATCTTTTTTATGAACGGGATTTTGGACATCCCTTTTGAAGGAAGTTTTGTATGGGGTATTGTGTTTTGTTCCCGAACACACCCCACTAACTTTAAGATCTTTTGAACATGATCTTCAACATCATGCTGGTGTCAAACCAGTCCGGCAATATTACTCCATGGCTGCCGACCTGCGCTAGACACGCCGTCACTTTAGCCGAGCTCAACTTCTTCGGATCATCATCTCGGCAAGCCGAACAAGAGTCCGACATCGTGAAGGATAAATCATCATCAACATCGCCGCCCCATGGATTACACGGAGCGGGCATACCGGCATCGCCGCACGGTCGCTTCATCAAGCCGGCATCGACCACGTCACGACCTGCATCGACAGGGCCGCACTATTGCTTCTTCAAACTGGTGTCCATCACGCCGACCTACTTCGACATTTCGGCTGGACCGGGGGCTTCGCCATCTCTTCATCAACCTACTCCGGACGCTTCGGCGTCACTAGCCGACCAGCTCCGTCACGTTAGCTGGGTCGAGAGCATTGCCTCGGCGAGTCAACCTTTACCAGCATTGCCATGCCGTCGTTTTATCGCCCATCAGGCAATGGGTGTGCGGAGCGAGTCCTAATTTTGGGAATCATCTTCCTTCAGATTGCTACAACAAATAAACCAGGTGCTATTAATCCCAGTAATTTTTGCTTGTTTGGGTTCATTTTTTCCAAGGAATTATTACTCTGGTTTGTCCATGATATGTACACAGGTCTATCAAATGGTGACCGTATTAACGACGGTCGCGTGGTGGTTCGATCAATTTCCGTACATAGTCCAGCGAACGCCGCATCCGGAGCTCGGACCGACCTGTGAATTCAGGCTTTGCCACGCCTTTACTACATCACGCCGACGCCCTGCAAAGACATTGACTTCGGCGCCAGGCCATATTTCTTCTATTCCTCACTTTATATAAATTATTTATTATGCAACATTTTTTAAAAAATTATCATTATTACTATTATCTCCGGTTTGCACTATTTTTTGTGCACAGGAAAATGATCCGGGGACTTCGGCGTCACTCTGCCGGTCTGCATTGACCGTGCTATGTCACCACTTCGGCGTGTCGAGCTCTCCGCTCCGCCACCTCGGGACCAGCTTGGGGGATGGAACCTTACCCCGCATTAAGCTCGGACCGCGTCATCAATACCGAACACATTAACCAGCTAAGTCGCTTTCATGCTCAAAGCTTTAATTTCTAACTTGTGCTCGGTTCGACCAAGCATTATACTTTTTTGGAAAAAAGTTGCTTGTAAAATTTTTTCCTTGTCCAAACTTTGTTTGTGACGCATAAATTCAAATACCCCATTTACTTGGGGGCTTCCTTTATGAAGCTTTTCCTGGTGCATATGATTGTACTTGTATGACTTCATTCCTTGTTCGTGTATTACGCCACAATATGCACCATATTGAGTTAAGCGATTTGCAAGCTGGGTTGCCTCGCTCCTGTGTTTACCCCTACGTTCCTGATTGTTCGGCTAGGGAGTAAAGGGAGCACCTCTACGATTGTCACGATCGGGTCAACCGAGCCGTACCTCAGACTGGGTGAAGCCAAAAGCTAGCGCTCTTATAGTTTTCAATGATGGTCAGCACACAACGGAACTCATGAGTACAAAAATTCTATTGCACAAGTCTCATAATAACAATGAGCACCGAAGAAAGGTATCGGTGGGGGTACTATTTTCTTCGAAGATGCTTCTTACACTTCACGGTAATATAGCATAAGTTCCCTGAGCGCGCTTTGTCTGTTACAGCCTTATGGCCTGATTGCCTGGTTATTGGAAACACCGTCGATATTCTCGACCGATGGAGTACATAACACTTTTTGGTCCTTGACCGAAGAGGGAGAAGCTGACGGTCGGTTAAGACGCGTTTAAAATTCGGTTGAACATAGATATGATATAAGTACTTTGGTACATGCAATCATTCTTCTACCCAAGTCACTTGGGGGCTCTTAAGTTTATTTGAGCCGTTTTATAATAAGTGTTCTTCTTCGTAGTCGTTGCAAAGTTTTATTATTATTTTTCACTCCTTTTTTCGACACGGGTGTGCGGTCACTAGCCGGGGAGCCTAATTTCTCTCTCAAAGCCGCTAGAGTTTAGTTTGCTAAACTGGCCTGATGAGAAGTACTCCGCCCTCGGGATAGGAGGTTGAAGCCATAGGCTGACCCGCTCGAAGTCTTGAGATAGGATGTATCATGTTAAAGCACGACAGAAGCACTTCTTTTTTTCTAAGACCAACTTTTGGATTGGCACCGAACACTTGATATTGTTCGGACGTCATGTTTTTACTGACGTTTCTTGGTTTTCCAAGCTTTTTGGCACTTTTAAACTATTTGTGCTTTTCCAGCATTAGTCTCGCAGGGCAACGCCAGACACCTTTAGAGATTCGGCAAAAACATTCCCGGATATTGCTATATATGCATCGGTTTCGAATTGTGTCTTCGGTCAATAGTTGGGTTTCCCGGCTCCTGCGCTTGCCTCCTACGTTCCGCTTTGTTCGGCTAGGTGTGCAAAGGGAGAACCACTGCGATTGTGCTTCTAGCTCACATGGTTAAGCACCTCAGTGGAGAAAGCCGAAAATTGACTATCACAATAAGTGTAAACTGGTCAGTGATCCGATGACGGTGTTAAATGACGGGCCATTCATAACAATGGCCGAAGTGTTCACGGCTTGACCTCGACTGTCGCCGAACACTACCGGGGGCTATTAACTGGCCTCCCAAACTAAATCCTCGATATTATGCTCTTACATTAGAGCTGAGGCTGCATGATCATGCTTAGCATGACAACCCAAAGAAAGGAACCGATAGCGGGACTATTTTCTTTGGAAGACATTTCTTATGTTAAACAGTAATATAACATATCTCTCTGCGTACCTTTATTCATAAAACCGTATGGCCAGATTGCCTTGTTTGTCGTAAATCTTTGCCCTCATAAAGGCTTTATAAAGTAGGACAAACACTCCTCGGCTACTGGCCGAGGAGGTGGAGGCCGATGGTCGGTCAACAAAGTTTTGTACAATGCGGATCCGAGCATTAATGACGTAAAGTACTTGGATACATAGAGTCATTACACATAATTTGTGATTTTACTATGGATATCAATCCTTAATTCGGCCACCCGTGCCCGCATTAAGGCTCGGGGGCTACTGGGCTTCGGGCTCATTATTTACAAATATTAAAGGGGCACATCGATCCCCTGATCTGGTGTTGCCACCCGACCAGTGTCTCGGGGGCTACTGCATTGCCTATTCAATGCAGAAAATTTCAAGTGCAATACAGTTTCCAAGGAGATTTTGATCCTCAGGTTGGTCGGCCGCACCCAACTCGAGTCTCGAGGACTGAGCACGCCGCTTTTTCTGTCCCGAAGTATTCTGCCGAGCTAGGACTTGGTCCTCAGACCGATTTTGCAAATCAACCTGAGTCTCAGCGGCTACTGGGATCAGCGGTCTTACGTCATCCTTCATGTGCATCTCGGGTTTTAGACCGATACACACCTTGAGGGCTACTGGCCATATATCTCGGCAGAGAATAAATTGCAATAATAAAAAATATTGACAAAAAATCGGCCCATAGTCGGGGTGGTGCACCACCTCGGAAGCAGTCCGGCATAAAGCTCGGGCGCTAGTGGCTGGCTCCATAGAGGGCATTTCCGACATTAAGCTCGGCTAAACTCCTTCAACTTTTTTGAACCAAGGTGATATGACACCTCGGATATAGTCCGGCGTTGGAGCTGGGACACTGTCCAGCGTTGGAGCTTGGACATAGTCTGGCGTTGGAGCTCGGATACATTCCGGCATTGGAGCTCGGAAGCGGTCCGGCATTGGTGCTCGGCCGCAAAAGATACCTCGAATGCAGTCCGGCGTTGGAGCTCGGACGCAAGAGGACACTGCCTCCCAGGAACAACTTCAAACCCGAGGTGTGGCATAAAAATAACAAGGCATTGATAATGGCCGGAAACTTAAAGGGGCTCCTCGGATACCCGACGTGTAAACTCGCCGAATGCATTTCGGCGATCCTCAAGATCGAAGATGAGAAGATTTGTTGAACCAGTTTTCAAGACCGTCAACCGAAGATGAAGAACGGTTCGGAAGAATCGAGGAGCGTCCCTAACTTGAAGACCGGTTCAGGGGGCTACTGACGGTGTCCTGGACTAGGGGGTACTGAACACGTCATCTCCCGATCTGATAGATTGGGCCGAGGACCCCCGTGGCCGTATACTCATGGGCCAGTTCGGACAGCTGCCGCATACATGGAAGATTCTACAAGACTTGGCATCAAGACAAGGACTTCTCCCCACCGGCGTATTCGGCTAGGACTCTTGTTAACCTAGGCCTCTGGTGCATTATATAAACCAGGGCCAGGCTAGTCGATAGGATATACAACTCCATATACAACAATCATACCATAGGCTAGCTTCTAGGGTTTAGCCTCCTTGATCTCGTGGTGGATCTACTCTTGTACTACCCATATCATCAATATTAATCAAGCAGGACGTAGGGTTTTACCTCCATCAAGAGGGCCCGAACCTGGGTAAAACTTCGTGTTCCTTGCCTCCTGTTACCATCCGGCCTAAACGCACAGTTCGGGACCCCCTACCCGAGATCCGCCGGTTTTGACACCAACAGTGACCCTCGACATTTAAGATTCTAAACTCATGTCTAATAAAACAAAAGGTAAAATAACTAGAGCGCCCTTTGGTCTCATGCGCCACAGCTCCATACAGTGCCGAGGTCCCTCCTGTATAGCTTTAACTGCACTCTTGTAATCTGACGCCAGGTAGATTGTTTGTATGTATTAGTAAGCTTGCACGTGCAATGCACGTCTTGCTCCTTTCAAAGGTTAGATTTGAATAGCACCTCTGCACAAGTAAACCACAACAAGCGTGAATTCAAAGATCTAACTGAAGACACTCGCCATGCTTGAAGATAAACTTAGACACCATATTTGGCTCGCTATCATTATGTAAGTTGGGCAACAATGAGAAGTTTTTCAAAGGAAAATCAATGGTGGACATGCGGTCCGATAGAGCTCATAGAACTATTACAAGGAAAAAATGTAAATGAATAAACAATTGGTATAAGGAATGCGGCCACAAATAAAGAGCATATAATGGTGAAGAAAATTAAACATAATGTATTGGACAATGCCCAACCATGTTATGAATTTTGTAGAGTATCTTCCAAAAAAATGTGAGGAAGAGTAACTTCAAATTTGATTGTGAGATATCCTCTATTCCAAGTTGATAACGTGTAAAATACATCTGGAAGGGAATATAGAAACGAAGCAATAAAATTTGCTATTGCTCTAGTCCAACAAATTTACTTGTACAACATTGTTGAAATGTCTTCACCAAGATTATATTCTCTACACCCCTTCATCCACATTTGTAACTGAAAAGGCATTTAGGTTGCTCATTCGTTAACACACAACATGGGAGATCGATAATACTTTCACAGTAAACACATTTCGTAAGCATGTCTCGTGTTGCAATATATTTGTTGTACTTATTGTCAATGTAAGAAAATAACAACAAAAAATAGCCAAGATTACGCTCATATATGACATGGTACCTTACTTTGCAACTTAGTTTTATTAGCTAGCAATCTGAAACTATGGATATATACTAATTGAAATAAGATGTGTCTTGTACAAGCAATCCAAGTACTTGGCTGTGTGCATCATATGATGCAGAGGCCGGGTTGTCCCCTTAAAAAAATCCAAGTACCTATTCAGACATTTTTGACTTTAACCAGCAAAAAGGGTACCTAATCCTTGAAAAAATAAGTGAAATGTTTTGTCAGCGTATTCAAATCACATACAATGAGTGCGTCTGATTAAATAAGCCAACTGTTTCCACCGGAAAAGATTTGAATTCTCCTTATTGCTGTATAAAAAATGCATGGGTACAGATCATCAAGGTGTAAGCGTGCAAGGAATGATCTTGCCAGCTCAAATATGGGTGAAAACAATAACTCAAGATATCGAAGGGTTGTGCTCAATATCCAAGTATTAGAGAATTAATGTGAGACCTGCTCTACAAAAGACATCGTTGGTGGTTAAACGCTGATAATAAGTACAAAGCAATTCCTGTAGCCAATTCTTTCATAGTAAACGCTGGCTGAATTATAGTTGTGAATACTCATGCATCACAGTCACAACGCCAAGAGTAACCTATAAGATAGCAGGAATATCACTAATTTTTAACATCTGAACAACAAATGCGTACAAGGAAAATAATCTAAATTTTTACACTAAAGTGGCAATAATATCGGAGACTTGTGATTTTCAGTAGAACTGGTAGCAATCACACATTGGAATATTCTTACAAAAGCGCACATAGATGAAGTACTCCAGAGATAACAATTGGCCAACATGTAGCATCAGAAAACTGAAGTGAGAAAGAGAGGTGACATTCAGATTCCTTGCCATCATCGTGCCGTTGTAAGCATGCACAACCATCATGTTGTGGAGCAAATTTTGATAAGGATGATGGGTGGTGCAAAATAAGAACAAAAGGAGAAAACCAGTATTCTCTCATATTGAACAAAAATCAAAACTCGCATATTGATGCATCATGAACATGAGCGTTTGAATCACTTGTTGTGTTGTAATGACAAATAGGATAATGCCTATGTCGCCCGGAAGAAAGCACAACTCCTCCTCGCGCGTCGCCGCCGGTGGCTCGCGTCCTGTCATGGCTGCTACTTCTCGTACATGAGTTCTGGCTCCGGGCGAGAGCACCTGTGTCTTGCCAGCATACACGGGTGGCTCTATCACCCAGCTGTATGTGAGCTCTTCATGTGCCTCCCATGGCGCACGCGCCTTCGCGGGACAGGCCCAAGGCACGCGCGTTGCCAGCGAGCCAATCGGTGCGTACTTCTGATCTCTTCGACACTGAGACCATGACGTGTCTTTTCATGGGAGCGTTCATCCCTTGATCCTTGGGGACATGCGCCGCCGGCGCCGGACAGGGCCAGGCCGCGTGCGTGTTGCCGGGCGAGCGCACCGCCAGCTTGGGCGTGTCCTCTTCTCTGCGTGCCCTGTTCTCCCTCCCTCCTGCGTTGCTTTGGATTCCTGAACGACGGGCTCCTCACGCATCCGGGCTCCCGGCGGCGGCGTCTCGCTTACATCGGCGGGCTTGCATGCTCTTGGGGGTTTCTCTCTATTGGATGGAGGTTTCGTACGTGAATTGATTAGATTGAGAGGTGAGCGCTAATTAATGGAGAGAGGTTAACTGGTGGTAGTTCAGATTGCATGCGTCCCGTGATTGTAGGAGGTGCCGATGCGGGATGTGGGGACGTGGGATGGTTTCATCGGTGGAGTATGGTCAGTCATTGGAAATTGCCAAGTCCACACTATAGAGCCATTTGGATCAATGATGACCGTTAGATTGAGATTTGTGGGACAAATCATGTGGTGTTGACTGCGTCGTGGGTTGTTGTGGGGCTAATTACAGGGTGCACGTAAATAAATTCTTGTTTGATTGTTTAATAGTAGTGGATATAGATGATCCGATAGAGCTAAGGTTTCTTTGGTTTGGAGGAATCTTGTAGGAATTTCATAGGATAGGATTTGTATAGGAAAAATTCCTTTAGAGCCCTTTGGTTTGTAGGAATGGAATCCTATTTCTATGGAAGAATTCTTTCTATCCTTCACATTTCATAAGAAAATAAACATTAGCCTAGACTCAATGAAAAAGTAAAAAATCGTATAATGTGAATCAAAGGGCATCTTCTTTTATATTCCTACTCATAAGATTTAAGATACATGTCATCTTATTTTTTATGACTTTCCTATTCCAATAATTTTTCTATCCTCTAAAACAAAGGAGACCTAAAGCTTTCCTGAGCGCCAATGTTCCAGACACTTATTGTCCATCTATATTTCTGAAGACCAAGCCAAGCGGCGCGACGGCTGCGGGCGCCCGCTCCTGCCGCGGCCCATGTCGGCGTTTGTTAGCTTTTCGATGGTTTTGTGTGGGTTTTACACTGTTTTGTCATGTTTTCGGTGAAATCACTTTTAAGGTATACACTTTGCAAAGATCGTGCCAACTTTCTTGGGCTGACAAATGGCGCACTACATGCGTGTCATTTGTCACAACCTGTAAGTTTTTTCTTTTTTTATTAATTTGTTTTACCAAAACATCTTATCACTTGAACCTTTGCATCCAATTTTAAACCGTTTTCACCATTGGATTCCTCGCATCGAGATTTTTAAAATTAGATCTTATATTAATAGGTTTCTGTGAACTTTTTTTTAGAAAAGAACCCAAACAAATCTGTAGAAAAAGATAGTCGGCGGAAACATGTTTTTTCCTTTCCGAGAGATACAATAGTATTTCCCGCGGAAACAAATCTATGCCTCTTGTAGAAACCAAAAAAACATGTTTTTTCTTTCCGAGAGGCATAATTATGCCTCTCCCGAACCCAAATATGTGCCTCCACAAGAAGCAAATCTGTGTCTCTCATGAAAAAAATCTATTTTTTTTAAGAGTACCTTTTGCGGAAGCAAACCTGTGCCTCTCGTGAAAGAACAAAAAAAGAAAATCTGTTTTTCCTTTCTTCGAGAGGAACAAATATTCCTCTCGCGAAAGCAAACCTGTACCTCCTCAACACGCAAATCAGTGTCACTCATGCAAGAAAAAAAATGTATTTTCCCCTTTCTAAAAGGCACGGTTGCCGGGAGAAAATACATGGCAAACTTGTGCCTATCATGTAATCCAAAAAAATGTTTTTTCACGCAAAAAAATTCAAAAAAATCCAAAATCTAGGGAATATCAAGCAAAAACTAAAAGCCAAAAAAACCCGCGAAAAACCATCTAAACCCCGAAAACGCTTACAGGAAAAGAAAAAAAGAAGAAAAACCTAAAGGAAGCCCAGCACGTGACACGTGGCAGCGGCTGAGAGCGTGCCAAGTGAACCTTGTGGGGCTCCCTCAAGGGGTACCTCTTGGTTAGTTGCTCCCTGTTTACAATGGTTTTACTTTTTATGGTTTATTTTTTCTTCTGTTTTTCGTTTTTGTGTATTACAAAAATATTCATCGTATATTAAGAAATATTCATCGTAGATTACAAAAAAAATTCATCATGCATTATAAAATGTCCAACGTATATTACAAAAATGTTTAATATGTACATATAACTTGTTTAGCATATATTAAAAATCACTGTATTAAAAATGTATCGTATGTTACAAAAATTTTAGCATGCATTATAAAAATATTTAACTTATATTACAAAATATTTCAATGTGTATTTAGAAATGTTTTGATAAAAACCGACAGAAAAAAGGGCTCTACAGCGCAGGTCACCTATAGTGTGGGTACTACAGTGAACTGGGTGCTGCAATATTGAGCCGCTACAGTACCATTTCTCTTCGTTGCGTCCATAATGGGTCGGCCTAGTTGGTTTGCGATCTGTGCGAAGGCTCATAAATTTGACACCCGTAGGTGTCCTACAGAGGCCTCGTCCTAATCAGCGCCGAATTCACTAATTAACGGGTACTTCAACTCAAAAAAAAAAACAATTAATGGGTACTTCCTCTAAAAGACATTCCTATCTTGTTAGGTTATGAAAAGTGACACGCTGCATGTACGTCCTTTACGGCAACATGTGAGTGTTTTTTTCATAGATTCGTTTATTCAAATATTTTATCTCTTAAATCGTGCATCTAAATCTTAAATCGTTTTTATCGTTGGTTTCTCGTGTCGAGATATTTAAAACTAGATTACATGTTGATAGATTTCGATAGACTTTTTTTCACAAGTAAAACCGGAAAAAAAAACCCGAACTAAGAGCATGTTTTTTAATGCCTTTCCGAAGAGGCACGCGTTTTTTTACTTTTTGAGAGGCACGGCCGTGCCTCTTGCGAAAACAAATCCATGTCTCCACGAAAAGTAAATTTGTGTCTCTTGCGGAACGAAAAAACACATGTTCTTTCTCGCGGAAGCAAATCCGTGCCTCTAGCAGAACAGGAAAAAAAAGAGAAAACACGTTTTTTTTCTTTCTTTTCAGGAGGCACAACCGTGTCTCTCGCGGAAACAAGTCCGTGCCTTCACGAGAAGTAAATCAGCGTCTCCCGCGAAGCGAGAAAAACATGTTTTTTTTTTCTTTTTGAGAGGCACGACCATGCCTTTTATGGAAGCAAATTCGTGCCTCTAGCGGAACTAGAAAACGTGTTTTTTCCCTTTCCGAGAGGCACGAAAGTAATTCTGTGCCTCTCGCGAAATGAAAAAAAACAGGTTTTTTCCTTTCCGAGAGGCACGACCGTGCCTCTCGCGAAAACAAATCCGTGTCTCCACGAGAACTAAATATGTGCCTCTCACGGAACGAATTTTTTTTTCCTTTCTGATAGACACGACCGTGCATCTACGGAAGCAAATTCATGCATCCACGAGAAGTAAATCTCTGCCTCTTGCAGAAGGAAAAAAAATACACGTTTTTTGTGCAATTTGTTTTTTGATTTTTTTGTTCAAATCCTAAGAAAAACCCCGAAAATGCGTAGAGAAAATGAAAAAAAAACAAAATCCAAAGAAAGCATACAGAACGTGACACACCATGACGACTAAGAGCACGCCAAGTAGCGCCCTACTACGGAATTTCCTATATGACGCTCTTTGCGTCAAACTGTCGACCTAACGCACACAGCGATAACACCTAACCTAACACTGGGCCGGCCCATCAGAGATAGCTAACGTGTAGATTTGAATCGGTTTTGTGAACCTTCTGGAAGGTTCGAGCCCTGGTCTTTATTGGTTTTGGGAACCTTCTAGAAGGTTCCTGAACCTTTTTTTTTGTTTTTGACTGGTTTTCAGTTTCCTATATTTTTGTTTTTTGTTTTCTGTATTTATTCTTTTTTCTTCTTCTTCTTTTTCTTTATGTGCCTGTTCAAAATTTCACAACTTCTCAAAAATTATTTGGGATTCAAGAAAATGTTTGCATTTTCAAAATTGTTCGCAAATTTTCAAAAAATGTTCATGTTTTCAAAATTTCTTTGGTAGTTTGAAAAATGTTCCTGTTTAAAAATTTGTTTGCAAATTTCAAAAAATGTTAATATTTCCAAGTTTTGTTCGAGAGTTTCCAAAATTGTTTGCAAATTTCAAAAAATGTTCGTGTTTCCAAATTTTGTTCTAGAGTTTCAAAAAATGTTCGCGTGCAAAAGTTGTTTGTGTTTCCAAACTTTGTTTTGGAATTTGAAAAATTGTTCCTGTTCAGTTTTTTGGGGTAATTTAAAACATGTTCCCGTTTAGAAAAATGTTTGGGCCTCCAAAATTTGTTTGCATGTTGAAAAATGTTTGAGTTTTCTCAAAATTTGTAAAAAAAATAAAGATGTTCTCATTTGATAAAACATTCACGTTTTGTGAAAAAAAAAGTTTTGCGTTTGAATTTTTGAAAACGTTCGGATCGGCGTTTGAGTTTCTTAAGGTTTTGCGCTTTTCTGGAATCAAGAAAGCTAGCTAGCTCAACTGGTTCTGTTCGTATGCTCGGAAGCGGCGGGTCTAGCGTACGAATCTTGGCAATGCATCCTTTTTTATTCCAGCGTGATCTACTGTTCGCGAGTGAGATGGGCCGGCCTAGTCGACAGATTTGCCTGTGCGTTACGTCGACAGTCTGCCGCAGAGAGCAGCACATAGGAGCCCCCTACTACTTCAGCGCAGGTTCGTAACTAGCGCTCCCACCGAGCGACACCTGAGCTGGCCCATTTGGTCGTCGCTCGGCTGCCCGAGTCGTTCGCCAGCTCGTTAGCCTCTTTGTTAGGAAAACAGTAGTTTTTGGTTCTGGAAAACAAAACAAATACCTGGTTTTCTGAAGAAAAAACAGGAATATTAAAAAATTATTAATAAGTTTTTTTACAGATTTTAAAATTTTCACGTATTTGCAAAATATTATGAATTTGAAAAGGTTCACATATTTTAAATAAGCTCATGGATGAGAAAAGAGAGTTCAGGAACTTAAAGAAGAAACCAAAAAGCAAAAAAAGAGAAATAAAAATAAAAATTCAAACAAACCAAAATAAAACCATAAAAATGGTTGTGCTTCCAAGGCATTGGTTCACGGCAGGTGAGAATTTTATGGTCGTTGTAAACATTAGTCGTGGTTGTGCTTTTGCGGACAAAATTACTCTCATCCTTTTTTCGCAAGTAGATTAGGGCAAACTCCCCTCGATCTTCATGGGCATGCTCGTGGATTCTTCTCCCCTTCATTAGCCACTCTGACAACCGGTGGCTGGGAGAGGAATTCTAGTGCCTCGTCTCCGAGTATTAGATAGTTTAGGATTTTTAGTCCATGCAGGGCGACGCTTAGGTGGATGGCGACGCTTCTTCTTCATATCAGTCTTTTATGCTTTGATCCTCCTCCAATTCATCTATCACGACGGATTAGATGGAACGCCGACGTAGATTTCAGCCAGGTCCTCGGGGTGTCGATGTCAGGGTTTCTCGTCATGTGCATGTGATGGTGAGATCTGATGTCAGGTTCTTTGGATCGGTTCAAGGGCTCAACGGCGGCTCCAAGAAGTTGGTCTTTAGAAGCACATGCACAAAGACTTTCCAGCTGTCGTCGATAAGGTTAGGCCAACTCGGATACGGGAGCGGCGACAACAGCGCGTCGACGGGCAACAGCAATGGTCGTTCGGTGGTTCAGGGACCTCGTTGTCATTTTTATTATGTTTAGGATGCTTTGTACTTCTAATGAACCTTTATAATAGATTTGAGTCATTTTTGCAAAAAAAAATACTCTGGTTAAAAAAAAGGGTCATGGAGGCACTGGCGGCGCTGAGGGTATTCATGTGTATTCGTATGAATACCCATTATTGAGCGCAAAAAAAAAAATTAATACATAGCTGCAACGCACGGCCCACCGCTCGCTCCCTTCTCTCGCTCGTTGCCTCGTTCGGTCGTTCCCCAATCCCTTCCCCTGCTCGAGCCCTAGCCGCCCAGGCCCCGCTCCCGCTCACCGAGTCACCGGCCGCCGCCCCGCCCTCATCCGCTCAGCGCCGCCGGTGCTCGCCGACGTCGCCGTCCGCCGGCCGCCCCTCAGACTGCATCGCTGCGAGCCTGCGACGCCGCCCAGCCCCAGCGCTCGCCGTCCGCCGGCCGCCCCTCGGACTGCATCGTTGCGACGCCGCCCCGCCCCGGCGCTCGCCGTCCGCCTGCTGCCCCGCCCCAGCCGCCCATCGCCCGCCGCGGCGCCGCCCAGCGGCAGCTTCTTTCTCCCGCCTGCGTCAGTGCCCTGCGTTCAGGTATAGTATTAAAGAAAACAAAGTTTCAGTTTTTTAGTTGATTCGATTTTGCAGCTGGAGTAGGATTCTTCCTTGTTTTGTTAATTTGTAGACAGTTTGTAGGATTCTGGCTTGTGGATGCAACGCACGGCCCACCATCATATCCTGTTTGTAGTCTGTAGATGCTAATTTCTTCCTTGTTTTGTTGTAATGTAGATGAAGAAGAAGAATGGGACTGGTGGTGGCAATAGGATTCTGGCTTTGTGGGAAAAAGCTTCAAAAGCAAAGAAGATTGATGAAACTTCTACACCGAATCAGAGTGCAGCTGCATCGGGTACTTGTACCTCTCATGTTCAGCTTGAGAGCAATTTGCAATTGGCGTTAGTGCAAGCACCGGATGCGGAATGTGAACCGGAGAGCAGAGAAGCAACCCCAACCCCAATTGATAAAGATGCTGAAACAAGTGATGCATATGATGAACCAATGGAAGCAGATTTGGAGGCACTCGAACATGATCCTGGGAAGCGGATTCCCATCTCAATGTATGCTGTCAATGACCAAGATAGAGTAAGAAGAAGATATATTGAGATGAAGCCATGTCAACCAAAGAATCATAACTTTGAGTATACAAATAAAAGTGGAGTTGACCGTCGCTTTTGTCGTGCTTGGTTTAAAGAATTTCCATGGATTGAGTATAGTGTGACAAAAAAAAGTGCTTTCTACTTTGTTTGCTATCTGTTCAAGGATAAGACAAAATATCCCGGTGGAGATGCATTTGTGAAGAATGGATTTAGGAACTGGAACATGAAATCGAGATTGAAGAAACATGAAGGTGAGGTTAGTAGTGCTCATGCTGAAGCTCAAGAGAAGTATGATATGTTCACTACACCACAAGCATCAATTAGGGAGTCTTTTGCTTCAAACACCTCACAATATAAGGCTTTGTATAAGCAGCGTTTGACATGGACACTCAAATGTTTGAGATTTCTATTGCACCAAGGCTTGGCATTTAGAGGACATGATGAAAGTGAAAACTCACTAAATAAAGGAAATTTTCTTGAGCTTTTAAATTGGCTAGCTGGAAATTTTGAAGAGGTTGATAGGGTTGTTCTTAAAAATGCTCCACAGAACTGCAAGATGACTCACCATGATATACAACATGAGTTAATAAAATGTTGTGCACAGGAGACTACAAAATTAGTCATTGAAGAACTTGATGGTGGCCACTTTGCAATACTTGCAGATGAGTCTAGTGATGTGTATCAGAATGAACAGTTGGCAATTTGCTTGCGTTATGTTGATAAGAAAGGAAGGGCTGTTGTAAGATTTCTTGGTGTTGCTCATGTTCAAGATACTACCTCTTTGACACTTAAATCTGCAATTGAGCAAATGCTTATGAAGTACAATTTGACCTTTGCAAGGTTCGTGGGCAAGGATATGATGGAGCTAGCAACATGAAAGGTAATGCTAATGGCCTAAAAAAACTGATTATGGATGAGTCTCCTTCTGCCTACTATGTTCATTGTTTTGCCCATCAACTACAGTTAACTCTTGTTGCTGTTGCTAAAGAGAGTGGTGATTGTACTTGGTTCTTTCAACAACTTGCACACTTGTTAAATGCTCTTGGCATGTCTTGTAAAAAGATGAGAATGCTTCGTATAGCTCAGGCTGAGGAACTCATTGATGCATTGGAATTGGAAGAAGTAGAAACGGGGAGTGGGCTGAATCAGGAAATGGGTTTGGGAAGGCCATGTGATACACGTTGGGGCTCTCACTTCAAAACCGTGAACCATGTCATCTGTATGTATGGTGCAATACGACGAGTCCTCATCAAGATTGGAAAAGAGTACCATGGTGCGGAGGCGCAAGCGGCTCTAACCATATTGACACCATTTCGATCATTTGAGTTTGTTTTCATGGCACACTTGATGCAAGAAATATTTGGATACACAGATGAGTTGAGTAGAGCTTTGCAAAAGCAAGACCAAGATATTGTTCATGCTATTGAGCTTGTTGATATCACAAAGTATCACTTGGAGGGTTTGAGGACTGATCCTGGATGGGATGATTTTCTCAAAAAGGTCACATCTTTTTGTACAAAGCATAAGATCAAAATTGTTGATATGGAGGGTCCTTACTTTCCCGCTGGCCGGCCTAGAAGGGGTTTCTTTAATGGTGCAACGAATTACCATCGCTTCAAAGTTAATATGTACGTGAGTGTCATTGATAGGTAAATTAGTGAGTTGAATGGCAGATTTGATGAGGTAAACACAGATCTACTTTCTTGCATGGCAGCATTTTGTTCACTTCGTCTATTTGCTGCTTATGATCAAGAGAAATTGGTTAGGCTTGCTACAAAGTTTTATGCTAATGATTTCACAAGTGATGAACTGGCAAGACTTCCATGGCAACTAAACATGTATGTTACTCATGTGCGTAGAGATGAAAGGTTTCAAAACTTGAAGAACCTGTGTGAGCTTTCAGTTATGCTTGTTGAGACAAACAAGCATGAACAATACTATATTGTTTACAAGCTTCTTAAATTGGTATTAATTCTGCCAGTAGCTACTGCTAGTGTTGAAAGGGTGTTCTCTTTAATGAACCATGTGAAGAATAAGCTAAGGAGCAAAATGGGTGATGATTACTTGAACAATTGTTTGGTTACATTTGTTGAGAGAGAATTCTTCAATCAAGTAAAGGATGAGGATGTCATCAATCTCTTCCAAAAAGGCGATCGCAAAGTTATATTGTAAGATGGGATATCATCAATCTGTCAATCAAGAGGTACTGGTGTGTACTGGTGTCTTTATGTTTATGTATAATTAGTATGGTTTGATGCATTAAAAATTACTATTGTTGTACTGGTGTCTTTATAATACATTTAGAGTAATTTTTTTGTGCCAATGAATACCCAGCCTCAAAATCCTGGCGCCGCCACTGCATGGAGGTTTGTGTCTTGCAGAGTCGATTGTCTGGATCTAGTGTGTCATGTTGCTTATGTTGGTTTGGCTATTTGTTGAAATCTTACCTCGACACTATGGCAATGATCTTGTGATTCAACTTGTTTGCACTGCCCATCTTCCTCAAATACGTTCGTCACTTATGACTTTTCAACTTTTTGTATGAGTGATTCAAGGGCTTTCGGAAAGTTTTATTGCATTTCACCTTCAAGGATTAATACCACAAAGAAGATGTCTTTAAGAGGTTTCATTATAATTACTAAATGCAAGAGCTACTTTGTAGTTTTTCTAATACTGTATCCAGATAATTACATTTGTACTATTTGTGAGTTTACATGTATTAAAGGAAAAGGTGAACTGACTATTATACATCCAACACTGTATCTTTCGATGTTCCTTCTTTCTGCTGATATTTCGATGCTTCGTTAGTACTCCCTCTATCCCAAAATATAAGAACGTTTTTAATACTACACTACTGTCAAAAATGTTCTTATATTATGGGACGAAGGGAGTATGTCACTGGATACTCGTGTTTTCATACCATTTCACCGGTATCTTGTACGTAACCACTATCCTATTTTCGTATCATGCCCTGATCCTCTGGCGACGCGCACGTAACTTTCAGCTGGGCATTTTCATAGCACTAGTTTGGTATTTTCGCGGTACATGAATACACAAGCTCGTCACTGATTGCAAGACGGATCATGTGGCTGTAATTGCTACGACTTCCGTACAAAACGCCAAGAAAAAGATGCCTCTATGGTCTGCAATCGGCATGGTGATATGCTGGCTGCAGGCATAAATACATGGAGGAAGCACCTGTAATGCAGCATGTATGTATGGTTGATGATTTTTAAAAGCAGAGAGAATTGCATCCCGTGATCACGGGTAATGGTGTATAGCAGCCAGTTGGGCGAGTCCCGCCGTCCACATGTGAACCGGCCCTGCCATCACGCCTGGCTCCTCCTTTCTCCATCCGCCATCTCCGTTCATTCATTCCCTCGTCCTTTTCCTCCTTTTGATTTGATCTGGTAGACGAAGAAGAAGCTTAGCACTTGAGTTGCCGGCCTATAAATTCACACGCCCCCCACCAACTGCATCAAGCCATTAACCAGCAAAAGCAAGCGATGGCAGCGGCCTCCGCCTACGCCGTTGCGGTCGCTCTCTTCTTCCTGCTCGCCGCCGATGGCTGCTGCGCCTGCTTTTGGTTTCTGCCTGCCATATTCTGCCCCGGACACTCCCCTACACCTACACCCGCCCCCGCTACCCCCACCCCCAGCCCCGGCAGCGGCGGCAGCGGCACCAACGTCGACGGCGGGGGCTGGCTCGACGCCAGGGCCACCTGGTACGGCGCTCCCGGCGGCGCCGGGCCGGACGACAATGGTGGCGCGTGCGGGTTCAAGAACGTGAACCTGCCGCCGTTCAACGCCATGACGTCGTGCGGTAACGAGCCGCTCTTCAAGGACGGCAAGGGATGCGGCTCGTGCTACCAGGTCAGCTACTGTGGCCGACATTGCAGTTGCTTGACACTGACGGTAGAGTGCTTGTCGTTTCGTTTGTTTTTCCAAGCTGATGGATCTTGGATTGTTGCGCTGCGTTGCGTGCAGATAAGGTGCGTGGCTCACGCAGCGTGCTCCGGCATCCCTGAGACGGTGATCATCACCGACATGAACTACTACCCGGTGGCCCGCTACCACTTCGACCTCAGCGGCACCGCCTTCGGCGCCATGGCCAAGGACGGCCGAAACGACGGGCTCCGCCACGCCGGCATCATCGACATGCAGTTTAAGAGGGTGCCGTGCCAGTACCCGGGGCTGTCGGTGACGTTCCACGTGGAGCAGGGGTCGAACCCGAACTACCTGGCCATCCTGGTGGAGTACGAGAACGGCAACGGCGACGTGGCGCAGGTGGACCTCATGGAGTCGCGGCCGGACAATGGTGAGCCGACGGGGGTCTGGACGCCGATGAGGGAGTCGTGGGGATCCATCTGGCGCCTGGACACGCACCGCCCGCTGCAGGGGCCCTTTTCTCTGCGGGTCACCAACGAGTCCGGCAGGTCGCTCGTCGCCGAGCAGGTCATCCCAGCCGACTGGCAGCCCAACACGGTGTACAGCTCCCTCGTCCAGTTCGATTGACCCCTCCCGCTCATCCATGCACGTCCATGCATGGGTTAATCGTGCCAATTAAGCTAGCTGAGACGTCGCTTGTGACGTCCGGTGTGTGTCGTCTTCGTGTGCTAGCTACGTGTTCTCTCTCGTAGCGCATACGTTTTTCATGGTATACGTGTCTCGAACAATATAATAAAGACATTTTAGCTACTAGCAAGGGCATGTGTGTTGCAACGTGAGAAAAAAAATCTTAATCTTCAATGGTCATTACCACATTTTGCTGCATCACTGAGATACACTATCACTCTCAATTTCATGAAATGATGAACAATTTTTTAAAATGATGAATATTTTTTTAAACTTGTGCATATATCTGAAATCGTGAACATTTTTCAAATCCATGAACACAATTACAAATTTTTGAACATTTTCTGAAACCAAAAACATTTTTTGAATTTATGGACCTTTTATACAATTTGCAAACATTTTTTTAAATAGTGAATATTTTTCAAACAATTTTCTTGAATCCATGAACATTTCTCGAATTAATGAATATTTTTTAAAAAAATTGGTGGAACAATTTTTGAAATTATTGAACATATTTTGTTCTAGCAAAAGGGCCCGTGCGTTGCAATGAGAGAAAAAACTTATAAACTCCAATGGACATGATCACATTTTGCTGCATCACCGAGATACACTATCACTCTCATTTTCGTGAAATCATGAATATTTTCTGAAAATCATGAACATTTTTTAAAACTCGTGAACATGTCTGAAATCATGCACATTTTTTAAAATTCATAAACATTTTTACATATTTCCGAACATTTTCTAAGATCATGGAAATTTTATACTATTTGCAACGTTTTTAATTGTGGACATTATTTTAAATGTTTTTCTTGACTAGAGCAACACTTCTAGAATCAACGAACATTTTTGTGGAAATTGTTTGGTGGAACAATTTTTGAAATTCACGAACATTTTTTTGATTTAATGAACACTTTTTGAAATGCGTGATCATTTTTTGAGACAATGAACATTCTATGAATCAATAAACTATTTTGTAAGTCATGATGAGTTTATGAAGTTTTAGGATGTTTTTCAATTCATGAACATTTTTTGAACTGGTGAAATTTGGTTTCATTTCATTATCATTTTGAAGAGGCAAACTTTTCAAAAAAATAAATAGAGGGTTTTTATTCCCGACCATTTGTTTCCAAATTGTGAATATTTTTTCAATATTTGAACATTTTTAGAAAAAAAACCATAGACATTTTCTCTGTCCACAAACATTTACGAACTATTAAACATTTTATTTCAAAATCATCATTTTTTTAATTTTCCGAACTTTTGTAATCCCCAAATTATTTAAATGGGAAAAAAAGGAAGACGAAAAAACAAAATTTGAAATTTGTAAAACAGACCGCCCAGATATGGGCCGACCAAAACAGGCGCATTGTTTCTTCTCCCAGCTTGCAGAGTGTAGTATAGAAGATTTCTACTGGGCCGGCCCAGGCAGGGATTTCCCAGTGTGAAATATTTTTTATACTTATAGGTGTCACCAGTGGGTAACATTTTTCAACTTTGGAGGTAATTTCCAATGACGTACCGCCAGAAGCAATATCCCCTTTATTATTATTAGCAAAAGGGCCCGTGGTTTGCAATAGAATAAAAAAAGCATAATCTCCAATGGCCATAACTACATTTTGCTACATCACCGAGATACACTATCACTCTCAATTTTGTGAAATCATGAATAATTTTTGAAATCATGAACATTTTTTTAAACTCATGCACATATCACAAATCATGAACATTTTTCAAATACGTGAACACTTTTACAAATTTTCAAACATTTAATCAAATCGAGAACATTTTTTGAATTTATGAACATTTTATACAATTTGCAAATGAGCTTTTTTCAAAATAATTGAATCGGCGAACATTTCTAGGATCGAAGGATATCTTTTTGGAAATTGGTGGAACAATTTTTGAAATGCAAGAACATTTTTTTGATCTAGCAAAAGGGCTCATGCGGAGCAATGGGAGTAAAAGAATTCATAATCTATAACAGCCATGGCCAAATATAGTTGCATCATCGAGATACACTATCACTCTCATTTTTTTGAAATCGTGAACAATTTTCAAACAATTATGAATATTTTTTAAAACTCGTGACCATATCTGAAATCATGAACAATTTTTAAAATTATTAATATTTTTTAAAACTCATGAACATATCTGAAATAATGAACAATTTTTAAATTCGTGAACATTTTTATAGATTTTTGAACTTTTCTAACATGAACATTTTATCATATTTGCAAACATTGTCTTTAATTGTGAACATGTTTTTAGAAAAATCTTGAATAGGCGAACATTTGTAGAATCAACGAACTTTTTTTGGAAAAATTTCGTGAAACAAAATTTTAAATTCACGGACATTTTTTTATTTAGTGAATAATTTTTGAAATGCATGATCATTTTTTGAATTGGCGAACATTTTATGAATCAATAAACTATTTTGTAAGTCACGAACAGTTTTTCAATTCATGAACGTCTTTCGAATTGGAGAATTTGTTCAATTTCATTAACATTTTAAATACATAAACAAAAATATCATGAACATTTTTTTGATTTCCCGAATATTTGTTTTCAGAATTGTGACTATTTTTCGAATATGCAAATAATTTTTTTAACGCAAGCATTTTCTGAGTACACAAACATTTATGATTATTAAACATGTAATTTTGAAATTCATATTTTATATTTTCAGAACATTTTTTAATTCCCAAACTATTTAAACTAGAAAAAAAGACGGAAAAGAAAAAGCAAAAATAAAATACGAAATTTAGAAAACACGTCATCCGGCGCGTTGTTTTTTCTCTACCAGCGGGCAGGGCGCATTATAGAAGGTTCCTACTGCGCCAGCCCAGGCGAGTATTCGTTGTGTGAAACATTTTTTATCACTTATAAGTGACATCGATGGGTAATATTTTACAAATTTTGATGACGTACCAGAAGAAGCAATAGCCCATTTATTATTAAGCTACCTAGATAATAAATTTGGGTCAGTCAGACCATTGATTGTTACTTCAAGATTTGTGCTCCTTTATTTTCTGTTGTGTGGAATGTCATGTATTTGGGCCGTTGATTTTTGATTAACCTCTGTTTCGCGGCAACTAATTCGTTAATGGTTACAATGCAGCAGGCGTGATGAGAAATCTTTAAATCATTAAAGTAAATTCTTTAATGGTTTGAAGACCCTTTACCCGACGACCTAGACCTTCCTTCTAACCCTTTATTTTTTTCCTGCTTTTCTTTTTTATGTACTTTCACTTTTGTTATTTATTTTTCTTTATTAGTTAGTTTTTTCTTTATTTTTGTTTCTTGGGTATTTTTAAGATGTTGGTGAATGCAAATGTATACACATAAATACTGTACAATATGTGCCAAAATTATATTATTATATGATTATTTTGTGCATACTACACAACGTGTAATTTTGATGTAAAGTTGTGTGCGAGTTTTTCTTCTCATTTCCTTTCTTCTTAAAAGGTAATATCAATGCCAAAGATTGCTTCTTCTTTAAACAATGTTATTATTTTTATTTTATTTTAGTTTTTATTTCATTTTCTTTCTTCTATAATGGTAATACCAATGACACAAATTTATTCCTTCTTAGGAAACATATTTTTTGTAAATTTCCAATATTATATACTCATTCTTGCATATAATTAAAAATCACTTTTTTGTGCCAATTGGGTGCTAAATTTTGTTTGTTTTTCATATTTTTTATTTTCTTTCTTCTTAAAAGGTAATACCAATGTCACTAATTTATTACTTTCTTAGAAAATTTCATTGTTTTGGCTTTGTTTTTAGTTTTTATGCTTCTTAGAAAACGTTATTATTAAAAAAATCATTTTCTTTCTTCTTTAGGGGTAATACCGATGCCACTAATTCATTCCTTCTTAAAAGATCTATTTTTTTGTGAAATCCCTCTATTATATGATTAAAAATAGTGTAAATCATGTGCAAATTTGCAATTGTTTGTTTTAGAGTTTTTTATCTTCCTTTTATCTCAGAGGGTAATACCAATGCTACAAATTTAGTTTTTTCCTAGAAAACTTCATTATTTAGATTTTGTTTCATTTTATTTCCTTCTTAGGAAACTTTTTTTTTGCAAAAACCTTACTATTGGCTTATTCTTACATATATTATAAAAAACAATTTTGTGTAAACTATGTGCAAATTGTGTCATTATTTGTTTTTTCTTTTTTATTAAAGTGTAATACCAATGCCACTAATTTTTCTTCCTTGGTAAACTTTATTATTTAGATTTTTTTCTTCTTCAAGAGTAATACCAATGCCACTAATTCATTACTTAGAAAAACTTTTTTCTGCAAAACTTCCACTATTCCTTGTTAGAAAGCTTCTTTTTTATTCCTATTCCGTCGCCGGCCATGGATGTCGACTGTGTTGTTCCCGTCTGACGAGTTGGCTTGGAGAGGCAGTTGCTGGTGCGAGAGCGACCAGCTTGGTCTACCGTGTTTTCATTGTGTACATGGACCCATCTGTGCTAACATGCACTACATGCATTGTGCATTCTTTTTTTAACACATGCATGCCATATTCTGCTAGCAGGTGGTGGCATAGCCGTTGTCAGCCTTTGGAGTGGAATACAACAGCATCATCACATAGTAATATGTTGAACAACAAGTTTACCTTGGAAATACTGAGTTGATATTCTTTTTATTTTATTTTCAGTTTCTACTAAGAAAAGGTTTGGAAGGTAGCTGTGGCACATGCAACAAAACAACAACAAAATGGAAGACAGGGTAGTGTCACTACTGGTGGAGATGAGAGAAAGACTAATAGTTCATGGTGTCATCATAACCCAACCCATCGAGAATGACCGTCCCGCCGACCGTGTTGTGGTGTTCGGCCTGCACCGGGGAAGCGCCGCTGACGTGGAGGTCAGAGATGCTACGCGGGTTGGCCGCGTGCATGTGGCTGGACTCGTCGTTGCAAGCATAGTCGTCATTGACGCTGTTATAGATATATTTAGGTTACATGTATTTGGTAGTTTATTATTTGCAATCCGTCTTCTACCTTATCTTCAGAAAAGACTTCTTACCCTTTAAGTCTTGTATTTAATATATACTCATCCTCGAAACTCAATAATACATTTATCATATTTCGTCAATCTTCCCTCTATCTTACAGGCGCCATGGTCATATAGGAATCCCATGAACGCTCACCGCCACTTGGTACGCGAACTCGTCCGCAGTCGGTCTTGAGCCTTTTTCTTTTGCTAAGGCTGCACTTCACCCGCTCAAAAAATAGTGAGTGATCCAAATATAATTTTTGGTCAAACTTACACATCTCTAATAAAGATCAATGTACAAGACTAGATACAGGACCTGACAAAACTGGAAAAATAGCAAAACGCTAACTTTTGCACAAAAGACCACCAATCAAGAAGGAAAATTACAATTAAGAGCGAAGAATCCCCAGAGCTTGATGCCTCCGCCTGTCAGTTGCCTCCAATATCACCTCAACAGCACTAAAGAAAAATATGGAATATCAGTTCTTCACCTAATATGTAGCTTTTCGAACCTCCAAAGTAGTTTACCAAAGGTGAATCCATTGCAATTGAAAAAAATTTGGCGACGACAGCATCCCGGACATGCCATCGACCTCTAGATCTGGCACCCCCGCTCGACAATGATGTCAAAGGAGGAAACAATACCTGTCAGCCGCCAACCACAAACCCAACATACGATCCACTCCAGATGCCGCTGACGAGACCACAATTCGCATCCGCTCCTCGAGGAGGCAACTTGTATATATACATACTCGATATGTATGCCAGCACTCCGGCCCAGTGTGTGCCGCTATAAGAGCACCTCCAAGCATATCACCCCAAGAAACCTTCTCCTATAAATGGTTATTGGCCCCAATAAATTTATTGGATTTCACAGGTGTCCTGGCATAGCACATCAGCAATAAGCTTATCCCCAACATACTCCTGGTGTTGTGACCGACATCTTGGTCAGTCAAATTTTTATTTCTTTCTCTCTTGTGGCGGTGGCGAGGTGGGGGCAACGGCGAGGCAGGCATCGCCTAGTGCTGGCGGTGGTGCGCGCAGACATGAAACTTCAGGGGTTGTCTCACCGCCAACATGGGTAGGATTAGTGGGAGGGGGGGGTTGCATCTTCCCCTTTATATAGGGGAAGTTGGGGTGTTTGGGAAAATGAGATATGTTAGATATGGTTTAAATTCATGTTTATAAAAAACACACAAGTTTATATTGCAATTCCATGCACGTACGCTTTCATCCTGTGTTGTGTACGCTTGCTTCGCGCGCGATACGCGAGCACCTAAAATACTTGGTGGTGGGACGGTCGGTGAGTGAAGAGAGGTGGACCTTGATATGTCTCCAATGTATCTATAATTTTTGATTGTTCCTTGTTGTTATATTATCATTTTTGAATGTTTCACAATCATTTTATAGCAACTTTATATCATTTTTTGGGACTAACCTATTGACATAGTGCCTAATGTCAGTTGTTGTTTTTTGCTTGTTTTTTACTTCGCAGAAAATCAATACCAAACGGAGTCCAAACGCAGCGAAACTTTTTGGAGATTTTTTCTGGACCAGAAGACACCTTTTGGGCCAAAGAAGTAACAGAGGGGGGCTCTGAGGGGAGCACAACCCACCAGGGTGCCCCTGGGGGTCCAGGCGCGCCCAGGTGGGTTGCGCCCACCTCGGTGGCCTCCTGCATCGCCTCTTTGCTCTATTAATACCCTAATATTCCAGAAACCCTAGGAGAGTCGACGAAAATCAATTCCAGCCGCCGCAAGTTCCAGAACCATCAGATCCAATCTAAACACCATCACTGAGGTATTAGGGATGCCCAGTCCCAAAATGAAAAATGAATTTACTTTATGTTATCAAATAATAAATTCCTTGGAGAGTGTTGGTATGGACGGTACCCGTGGATTCGGTTAGCCGTGGAATGTGAAAGTATGATGGAAAAAGGAATAAACTTTATTTTCTGTTTGGGACCCGCCTATGATATATCTAGCATGAAAAGTATTGATAATGATGACCCACAAGTATAGGGGATCTATCGTAGTCCTTTCGATAAGTAAGAGTGTCGAACCCAACGAGGAGCAAAAGGAAATGATAAGCGGTTTCTAGTAAGGTATTCTCTGCAAGTACTGAAATAAGTGGTAACATATAGTTTTGTAATAGGATAATTTGTAACGAGCAACAAGTAACAAAAGTAAATAAAGTGCAGCAAGGTGGCCCAATCCTTTTTGTAGCAAAGGACAAGCCTGGACAAAACTCTTATATAGAGAAAAGCGCTCCCGAGGACACATGGGAATATCGTCAAGCTAGTTTTCATCATGCTCATATGATTCGCGTTCGGTACTTTGATAATTTGGTATGTGGGTGGACCGTGCTTGGGTACTGCCCTTACTTGGACAAGCATCCCACTTATGATTAACCTCTATTGCAAGCATCCGCAACTACAACAAAGTATTAAGGTAAACCTAACCATAGCATGAAACATATGGATCCAAATCAGCCCCTTACGAAGCAACGCATAAACTAGGGTTTAAGCTTCTGTCACTCTAGCAACCCATCATCTACTTATTACTTCCCAATGCCTTCCTCTAGGCCCAAACAATGGTGAAGTGTCATGTAGTCGACGTTCACATAACACCACTAGAGGAGAGACAAGATACATCTCATCAAAATATCGAACGAATACCAAATTCACATGACTACTAATAGCAAGACTTCTCCCATGTCCTCGGGAACAAAAGTAACTACTCACAAAGCATAAACATGTTCATAATCAGAGGGGTATTAATATGCATATAGGATCTGAACATATGATCTTCCACCAATTAAACCAACTAGCATCAACTACAAGGAGTAATTAACACTACTAGCAACCTACCAGCACCAATCCCGGACTTGGAGACAAGAATTGGATATAAGAGATGAACTAGGGTTTTGAGAGGAGATGGTGCTGATGGAGATGTTGATGGAGATTGCCCTCTCCTGATGAGAGGAGCGTTGGTGATGACGATGGCGATGATTTCCCCCTCCGGGAGAGAAGTTTCCCCGGCAGAACAGCTCCGCCAGAGCCCTAGATTGGTTCCGCCAAGGTTCCGCCTCGTGGCGACGGAGTTTCGTCTGAGAAGATGGCTTATGATTTTTTTCCCATCGAAAGACTTCATATAGCAGAAGATGGCCACCGGAGGGCCACCAGGGGGCCCATGAGGTAGGGTGGCGCACCCAGGGGGTAGGGGGCGCCCCCACCCTCGTGGGCAGGGTGTGGCCCCCCTGGTGAAGTTCTTTCTCTCAGTATTTTTTATATATTTGGAAAACATCTTCCGTGAAGTTTTAGGACTTTTGGAGTTGTGCAGAATAGGTCTCTAATATTTGCTCCTTTTCCAACCCAGAATCCCAGCTGCCGGCATTCTCCCTCTTTATGTAAACCTTGTAAAATAAGAGAGAATAGGCATAAGTTTTGTGACATAATGTGTAATAACAGCCCATAATGCAATAAATATCGATATAAAAACATGATGTAAAATGGACGTATCAACTCCCCCAAGCTTAGACCTCGCTTGTCCTCAAGCGAAAAGCCGAAATCGAAAAATATGTCCACATGTTTAGAGATAGAGGTGTCGATAAAAATAAAATACGGACATGAGGGCATCATGATCATTCTTAGAACATCAACTTATATAATTCTTGTCATATGATCTCTAATGCTAGAGTAATAATTCAATCACAATATCAAGTATGAATCGTAAACTTCATTGAAAACTAACAAACTACAATCTCAGTCATTGAAGCAATTACAATTTATCATAACATAGGAAAGAGTCAATGTATAAGAGCTTTTCAGTAAGTCCACATACTCAACTATCATATAATCTTTCACAATTGCTGACACTCACGCAATACTTATGGGTATGGAGTTTTAATCGGACACATAGAAAGATAGGGGCTTATAGTTTTGCCTCCCAACGTTTTTACCTCAAGGGTAATGTCAACAATAATAGTTCATGGAAACTCACATCCAATTAGCCATATATACCAGGATCTTTCCAACATATTGTGCTTGCCAAAGGATAAAGTGTAAGAAGGAAGGGTGAAAATCACCGTGACTCTTATGCACTGTAGGAGATAAAAGTAAAAGATAGGCCCTTCGCAGAGCGAAGCAGAGGTTGTCATGCGCTTTTATGGTTGGATGCACAACATCTTAATGCGAAAGAATGTCACTTTATATTGCCCCTTGTGATATGGACCTTTATTATGCAGTCTGTCGCTTTTATTACTTCCATATCACACGATCGTATAAAGCGTATTTCCTTCACACCAATCAATCATACATATTTAGAGAGCAATTTTTATTGCTTGCACCGATGACAACTTACTTGATGGATCTTACTCAATCCATAGGTAGATATGGTGGACTCTTATGGCAAGAATGGTTTGAGGGTGTTTGGAAGCACAAGTAGTATCTCTACTTGGTGCAGTGAATTTGGCTAGCATGAGGGGGAAAGGAAAGCTCATCATGTTGGAAGATCTAAATAATTCATCTCAGATGTAAGAAAACATAACCCATTACGTTGTCTTTCCTGTCCAATGTCAACTCTTTAGCATGTCATATTTTAATGAGTGCTCACAATCATAAAAGATGTCCAAGATAGTATATTTATATGTGAAGACCTCTCTTTCTTTATTACTTCCTATTAATTGCAACGATGACCAAAACTGTGTTTGTCAACCCTCAACAACTTTTATTCATCATACTCTTTCTATGTGAGCTCATTACTCTCCATAAGACTCACATGATCTCTTTGTTTCTTTTTATTTCTTTATCTTTTCTTTTATTCACTTAGAATCATGGCAAAATAATCAAGCCCTTGACTCAACACTAATCTTTATTATATAGCTCATGGACTCGATTACATAGAAGGATAATAAAGCAAAACTCACAACTAGATCACACTATGAACTTTTATTCTACTAGATCAAGATATTACCAAAAGGATCAAACTAAGAAAAATGGCAAAGATAAAAGTGATGGTGATACGATACCGGGTCACTCCCCCAAGCTTGGCAGTTGCCAAGTGGAGTGCCCATACCAGATACTCAATTCTTCTTTGTTGGTGGAGATGGTGGTGATTTTGTTGATGGCGTAGGCTTGTCGTCCTTCTTCCAAGGCATAGGCTCGCCATCATAGAAAGATGACCGGGTCTTCGGGATCCTCAAATCTGCATCCAAGCTCATCCTTTTGAATCTATATTCATACTCACAGTTTTGGTTTTGCAGGTCATAGATTTGAGCTTGAAGGTGCTCAATGTTCTTGTGAAGCTTGAAGATGGTCTCCCCAATGTTGTCGGCATCCAGCTTGTGTTTGTTGGTGAATTCTGCGATCATCATGTGGTTGGAGTTGAGTCCACGCTCCACCATCCCCTGACGCTTGAAAACTTGTTGCTCCATTGCTTCGAGCCTCGTCTCCACGCTTCCGGTCCCCTTCAGTCCCTCAGCATCATGGATGTGCAGCAACTCATCATGCATCTCAATGGTTTGAGGGTGTCGCTGCACCTCCGCGAGGTAAGGGTTGATGACATTCTCAAAGAACTTGTCCTTGGGAGCACTTGGAGATGCCATGATAATCTAGATCTGTCAGAAAAACAGCCCGAAACAAAGACAGGAGATTTTTGCATGATACGGGAGTCAAAACCCTCGGGAGGTTATATAATGAATTTTTACCGACCAAAATACGTGTCGTGAAAACGGAGTCCGGAGAGCACACGAGGTGCCCACGAGGTAGGGGCGCGCCCAGTAGGGTAGGGCGCGCCATCCACCCTCGTGCCCTTCCCGGACTGCTGCTTATTTTTCTATTTTTCTAAATATTCCAAAACAGAGAAATATTGCCTTAAAACTGTTTTGGAGTCGGTTTACTTACCGTACCACATACCTATTCCTTTTCGGAGTCTGAAACTTCTGGAAAGTGTCCCTTATGTATTCCTCCGGGGTTATGGTTTCAATAACATTGGTTTCAACATTTATGGGATTACCTGAGATATAGTGTTTGATTCTTTGACCGTTCACCACCTTCGGATTTGTGCCTTCGAAGTTGTTGATTTTTATGGCACCGGAACGGTAGACCTCCTCGATAACGTAAGGGCCCTCCCATTTAGAGAGAAGTTTTCCTGCAAAAAATCTTAAACGAGAGTTGTATAGCAATACATAATCACCTACATTAAACTCACGCTTTTGTATCCTTTTGTCATGCCATATTTTAACTTTTTCTTTAAACAACTTGGCATTTTTGTAGGCTTGGGTTCTCCATTCATCAAGTGAGCTAATATCAAATAACCTCTTCTCACCGGCAAGTTTAAAATCATAATTAAGTTCTTTAATAGCCCAATAAGCCTTGTGTTCTAGTTCAAGAGGTAAGTGACATGCTTTTCCATATACCATTTTATACGGAGACATACCCATAGGATTTTTATATGCAGTTCTATAGGCCCATAGTGCATCATCAAGTTTCTTGGTCCAATTCTTTCTAGACCTATTAACATTCTTTTGAAAAATTAATTTGAGTTCTCTATTACTCAATTCTACTTGACCACTAGACTGAGGGTGATAAGGAGATGCAATTCTATGATTAACATCATATTTAGCAAGCATTTTACGGAAAGCGCCATGAATAAAATGTGAACCACCATCAGTCATTAAATATCTAGGGACTCCAAATCTTGGAAAAATAACTTCTTTAAGCATTTTAATAGAAGTGTTATGATCAACACTACTAGTTGGAATAGTTTCTACCCACTTAGTAACGTAATCAACAGCAACTAAAAGATTAGTTTCTTCACATCTCTGCAAAACTTGATCAAGGTTGCTCAAGCAATCATCAAAAGAAGATCCATAGACGAAAAAGTCATCCATGAAAACCTCACAAATCTTTTCACAAAAGTCAGAGAATATAGCCATCATGCATCTTTGAAAGGTAGCAGGTGCATTACATAAACCAAAAGGCATACGTCTATAAGCAAAAGTACCAAAAGGGCATGTAAAAGTAGTCTTTGATTGATCTTTGGCTGACACAGGTATTTGAGAGAAACCAGAATAACCATCTAGAAAGCAAAAATGTGTATGTTTGGACAATCTTTCTAGCATTTGATCGATAAAAGGTAAGGGGTAATGATCCTTTTTAGTAGCCTTATTTAATTTGCAGAAATCAATTACCATCCTATAACCTGTAATGATTCTTTGAGGAATCAATTCATCTTTATCATTAGGAACAACAGTAATACCTCCCTTTTTAGGGACACAATGGACATGGCTTACCCATTGACTATCAGCAACGGGATAAATTATACCTGCCTCAAGGAGCTTTAGTATCTCCTTTCTTACCACTTCTTTCATTTTAGGATTCAGCCGGCGTTGATGGTCATGAACTGGTTTAGCATCTTCTTCCAAATTAATTTTATGTTGACATAGAGTGGGACTAATGCCCTTAAGATCATCAAGAGTATACCCAATAGCAGCGCGATGCTTCTTTAGAGTTTTCAATAATCTCTCTTCCTCATGCCCTGAAAGGTTAGCACTAATAATAACAGGATATATCGTTTTCTCATCAAGATAAGCATATTTAAGAGTATCAGGTAACGGTTTAAGCTCAAACATGGGATCACCCTTGGGTGGAGGAGGATCCCCTAGGATTTCAACAGGTAAATTCTTTTTCAGAATAGGCTCCTGTTTAAAGAATACTTCATCTAATTCCCTTCTTTCATTCATAAACATATCATTTTCATGGTCTAGCAAATATTGTTCTAAAGGATCACTAGGAGGTACGGGAATAGAAGCAAGACCAATAATTTCATCCTTACTAGGTAATTTTTCTTCACGGTGTTGTCTACTAAATTTAGAAAAATTAAATTCATGAGCCATATCATCTAAACCGATAGTAACAACATCTCTTTTGCAATCTATGGTAGCATTAACAGTATTTAAGAAGGGTCTACCAAATATAATGGGACAAAAGCTATCTTGTGGGGAACCAAGAACAAGAAAATCAGCAGGATATTTATTTTTCCCACACAAGACTTCAACATCTCTAACAATTTCCATTGGTGAAACAGTATCTCTATTGGCAAGTTTAATTGTGACATCAATATCTTCCATCTGAGCAGGTGCAATATCATGCATAACTTCTTGGTATAACGAATAAGGTATTGCACTAGCACTAGCACCCATATGACATAAGCCATGATAACAATGATCTCCTATTTTAACAGAAATAACAGGCATGCCTACCACAGGTCTAGGTTTATCTTTATCACGGAGTTTAGCAATTCTAGCAGTTTCATCACAGAAATAAATAACATGCCCATCAATATTATCAGACAAGAGATCTTTAACAATAGCAATATTAGGTTCAACTTTAACTTTCTCAGGAGGTGTATATGTTTTAATATTGCTTTTACGAACCAAAGTTGAAGCTTTAGCATGATCCTTTATCCTAACAGGGAAAGGTGGTTTCTCAACATAAGAAGTAGGCACAATAATAGGATCATTATAAGTGATAGTCTTTTCTTCAACTTTAATAGGCGTAGCTACTTTTACTTCTATGGGAGGATGATATTTAATCCACTTCTCCTTGGGGAGATCAACATAGGCAGCAAAAGATTCACAGAAAGAGGCTACTATCTCAGAGTCAAGTCCATATTTAGTGCTAAATTTATGAAAAATATCGGTATCCATAAAAGATTTAACACAATCAAAACTAGGTGTCATACCTGACTCCTTACCATTGTCGAGGTCCCAATCTTCAGAGTTACATTTAATTCTTTCCAATAAATCCCATTTGAATTCAATAGTCTTCATCATAAAAGAGCCAACACAAGAAGTATCAAGCATGGTGCGATTGTTACCAGAAAGCCGAGCATAATTTTTTTGAATAATCATTTCTCTTGAGAGCTCATGATTGGGGCATGAATATAACATTGATTTAAGCCTCCCCCAAGCTTGAGCGATGCTTTCTCCGTCGCGAGGCCAAAAATTATATATATAATTGCGATCACGATGAACAAGATGCATAGGATAAAACTTCTGATGAAATTCCAATTTCAATCGTTTGTAATTCCAAGACCTCATATCATCACATAGCCTATACCATGTCGATGCATCTCCTCTCAAAGATAAAGGGAAGACCTTATTCTTAGCAACATCTCCGAGTACACTTGCAAGCTTAAATAATCCACAAACTTCATCCACATATATCAGATGTTCATCAGGATGTTTTGTTCCATCTCCTAAAAAAGGATTAGCCAGCAGTTTTTCTATCATACCCGAAGGAACTTCAAAGCAAGCATTTTAATTTTCATTTTTAGTAGGTTCAGTAGGTTGAGGAGCAACTCTTTGCTCTACTGGTCGGGGTGAAGATACCCCTAACAAACCCCTCAGAGGATTACTTTCCATGGTAACAAGTGACAGTAAATTTCAGCACACTATATAAATTTTTCCTTACCAAATTCCACCTACCAAAGGCGCTTCACTCCCCGGCAACGGCGCCAGAAAAGAGTCTTGATGACCCACAAGTATAGGGGACCTATCGTAGTCCTTTCGATAAGTAAGAGTGTCGAACCCAACGAGGAGCAGAAGGAAGTGATAAGCGGTTTCCAGCAAGGTATTCTCTGCAAGTACTGAAATAAGTGGTAACAAATAGTTTTTTAATAGGATAATTTGTAATGAGCAACAAGTAACAAAAGTAAATAAAGTGCAGCAAGGTGGCCCAATCCTTTTTGTAGCAAAGGACAAGCCTGGACAAACTCTTATATAGAGAAAAGCGCTCCCGAGGACACATGGGAATATCGTGAAGCTAGTTTTCATCACGCTCATATGATTCGCGTTCGGTACTTTGATAATTTGGTATGTGGGTGGACCGGTGCTTGGGTACTGCCCTTACTTGGACAAGCATCCCACTTATGATTAACCTCTATTGCAAGCATCCGCAACTACAACAAAGTATTAAGGTAAACCTAACCATAGCATGAAACATATGGATCCAAATCAGCCCCTTACGAAGCAACGCATAAACTAGGATTTAAGCTTCTGTCACTCTAGCAACCCATCATCTACTTATTACTTTCCAATGCCTTCCTCTAGGCCCAAACAATGGTGAAGTGTCATGTAGTCGACGTTCACATAACACCACTAGAGGAGAGACAAGATACATCTCATCAAAATATCGAACGAATACCAAATTCACATGACTACTAATAGCAAGACTTCTCCCATGTCCTCGGGAACAAAAGTAACTACTCACAAAGCATAAACATGTTCATAATCAGAGGGGTATTAATATGCATATAGGATCTGAACATATGATCTTCCACCAATTAAACCAACTAGCATCAACTACAAGGAGTAATTAACACTACTAGCAACCTACCAGCACCAATCCCGGACTTGGAGACAAGAATTGGATATAAGAGATGAACTAGGGTTTTGAGAGGAGATGGTGCTGATGGAGATGTTGATGGAGATTGCCCTCTCCTGATGAGAGGAGCGTTGGTGATGACGATGGCGATGATTTCCCCCTCTGGGAGAGAAGTTTCCCCGGCAGAACAGCTCCGCCAGAGCCCTAGATTGGTTCCGCCAAGGTTCCGCCTTGTGGCGACGGAGTTTCATCCGAGAAGATGGCTTATGATTTTTTTCCCATCGAAAGACTTCATATAGCAGAAGATGGCCACCGGAGGGCCACCAGGGGGCCCACAAGGTAGGGGGCGCGCCCCCCACCCTCGTGGGCAGGGTGTGGCCCCCCTGGTGAAGTTCTTGCTCTCACTATTTTTTATATATTTGGAAAACATCTTCCGTGAAGTTTCAGGACTTTTGGAGTTGTGCAGAATAGGTCTCTAATATTTGCTCCTTTTCCAGCCCAGAATCCCAGCTGCCGACATTCTCCCTCTTTATGTAAACCTTGTAAAATAAGAGAGAATAGGCATAAGTATTGTGACATAATGTGTAATAACAGCCCATAATGCAATAAATATCGATATAAAAGCATGATGCAAAATGGACGTATCAGGGAACTACTCGATCGTTTTCATTGACAGGAAAGGCATGCCACCCAAAATGTTTTATCTCTATCTTTTTCGCTTTGAGCTCTGGCACCTCTACAAATCCCTGCTTCCCTCTGTGAAGGGCCTTTCTATTTACTTTATGCAATTTTTATTTGAGTCTCCATCTTCTCTCTTATAAACCACCAACTAAGGGGCACTATGATCGTGCTTGAGCATTGGGTATAGCTAAATGCGAGTGTGTTTCATGAATGGATCAATGATTGAGCATAATAGGCTAGGCATAACTTGCTTTCGTATTGATATTTAGACATGGTTGCTTGTTGATATGCTTGGGTATTGAAATCTTCATGTCAAAACTAGACTATTGGTTTGAATCATATAAAAGTCCAAATGTCCATGCTACAAAAGAAAATATTATGTGATGAACATGTTAGGCAGCATTCCACATCAAAAAATTTGTTTTTTATCATTTACCTACTCGAGGACGAGCAGGAATTAAGCTTGGGGATGCTGATACGTCTCCAACGTATCTATATTTTTTATTGTTCCATGCTGTTATATTATCATTCTTGGATGTTTTACAATAATTTTATAGCAACTTTATATCATTTTTTGGGACTAACTTATTGACATTGTACCTAGTGCCAGTTGCTGTTTTTGCTTGTTTTTTACTTCGCAGAAAATCAATACCAAGCGGAGTCCAAACGCAACGAAACTTTTTGGAGATTTTTTTTGGACCAGAAGACACAAGTTGGGGCAAGGAAGTACCAGAGGGGGGCTCCGAGGAGAGCACAACCCACCTGGGCGTGCCTAGGGGCCCAGACGTGCCCTAGTGGGTTGTGCCCACCTCGGCCGCCTCCCGCACCGCCTCTTTGCTCTATAAATACCCCGAAAAATCCAAAAATCCTAGGGAAGTCTAGGAAACACAATTCCAACCACCGCAAGTTCCAGAAACCACATATCCAATCTAGACACCATCACTGAGGGGTTCATCATCCTCATTGGTGCCTCTCCGATGATGCGTGAGTAGTTCATTGTAGACCTACGGGTCTGTAGTTAGTAGCTAGATGGCTTCCTCTCTCTCTCTCTGTCTCTCTCTCTCTTGATTCTCAATACAATGGTCTCTTGGAGATCTATTTGATGTAACTCTTTTTGCGGTGTGTTTGTTGGGATCCGATGAACTTTGAGTTTATGATCAGATCTATTTTATCCATGGCAGTTATTTGAGTTTTGATCTCTTATATGCATGATTGCTTATAGCCTCGTATTTCTTCTTCGAATCTTTGTTTTAGTTAGGCCGACTAGATCGATTTTTCTTGCCACGGGAAGAGGTGCTTTCTGATGGGTTCGATCTTACGGTGCTCAATCCCAGTGACAGAAGGGGACATGACACGCATGTATCGTTGCTATTAAGGATAACAAGATGGGGTCTATTCCTACATAAATGTATCGTGTCTACATCATGTCATCGTTCTTATTGCATTGCTCCGTTTTTCCATGAACTTAATACACTAGATGCATGCTAGATAGCGGTCGATGTGTGGAGTAATAGTAGTAGATGCAGGCAGGAGTCGGTCTATTAATATTGGACGTGATGCCTATATAATGATCATTGTCTGGATATCATCATAATTATTTGAAGTTCTATCAATTGCCCAACAGTAATTTGTTTACCCGCCGTGTGCTATTTTTCTCGAGAGAAGCCACTAGTGAAATATGCGGCCCACGGGTCTCTTCTTTATCATATTTGCCTTCGAGATCTATTTTTATTTTCTTTTATTTTCAGATCTATTTATCCAAAAACCCAAAAATACCCTGCTGCAATTTATCGTTATTTATTTTATCTCCCATTCCTGCGAGATCTATTTATCCAATTACTACAATTTTATCTATCTTTTTACCCGAGAGGGATTGACAACTCCTCTTTTACGTCGGGTTGCAAGTATTTGTTCTTTGTGTGCAGGTACCGATAGTGTTGCATGGTTCTCCTACTGGTTCGATAACCTTGATCTCATCGCTGAGAGAAATACCTACCGTAGTTGTGCTGCATCATCCCTTCCTCTTTGGGAAAATACCGACGTAGTTCAAGCTGCATCAGACCTCATTACCTGTCCACCGCATTTTGCACCCCTATACAGACATTCACAAGTCAGACCCCATACATAGAGAGATAAGGGCATGTGTTTTGCAATCTCGAGAGATGCACGGCTCTAATTCCAGCCGTTTCTTTTCATTTTCCCCTCTCAGGGCGACGAAAAATCCCTATGATTTTGTTTCTAGGGTTTTAGTGGAAGAGGAGAGGATACAAGAGCGAGGGAGCTCATCGGTGAAGTGATGGTCTGAGGGGGATGGGAGATGGTGGAGAGGAGGTGGGAGGGGGATGCGGCGGGGCAGAACTATCGAGGAGAAGACCAACACTGTTGGCAGCGGTGCAAGGGAGGGTGCACCGCGATGCTGGCCTCCAACATCGATCGACCAGTCGCGGACAACCACAACCCAGATACGGCGACATACCACGCTAGGCTCAAGCGACTAGGTTGGGGAAGGGAGAAACTAAGGGTTGCGTGTCAGCTACGACCACTAGTGCATATATGTACTATTAAGCTCCCTCCCCAATCACACACACGAAGAAGAAATTGTGCGTTTAAGACATCGCACATGATATAAATAAATATAACTTTGTGCTCCAAAAATAAATGTGTGCGATCGCCAATTCTTCACAGACGCATGTTCTGAACTGTGTGCAATAACATGCACATAATTCACATAACTCAATCGTGTGTAATGAAAAATCTATCACATACGCCTGTTTTAAGTGACCTATGTGTGATGCCCTACACACGGTTTGACTAAAAAAATTGTGTGCGATGACTTACCACATCACATAAGACTGGACCGAGTGAACTGTGCGATAGTGTGCACACGACGTGCGATAGCGTTCACTTGATTCTCTAAGAAATGCTCATGTCTGATGTAGGTACAATCACACACAGGTGGATAAGAACAACCATGAGAACTGAAGGAAATATGCCCTAGAGGCAATAATAAAATTGTTATTTAATATTTCCTTATTCATGATAAAGGTTTATTATTCATGCTAGAATTGTATTGATCAGAACTTAAATACATATGTGTGAATACATAAACAAATATCGTGTCCCTAGTAAGCCTCTACTAGACTAGCTCGTTGATGAAAGATGGTTAAGGTTTCCTAACTATAGACATGTGTTGTCATTTGATAACGGGATCACATCATTAAGAGAATGATGTGATGGGCAGGACCCATCTGTTAGCTTAGCATATGATCATTCAGTTTATTGCTACTGCTTTCTTGAATGTCAAATACATGTTCCTTCGACCATGGGAACATGCATCTCCCAAATACCAGAGGAATACCTTGTGTTCTATAAAACATCACAACATAACTGGGTGATCATAAAGATGCTCTACAGGTATCTCCGAAGGTGTTTGTTGATTTGGCATGGATCGAGATTAGGATTTGTCGCTCCGAGTATCAAAGAGGTATCTATGGGCCCTCTTGGTAATACACACCATAATAAGCCTTGCAAGCAAATGACTAATGAGTTAGTTATGAGATGATGTATTACGGAACGAGTAAAGAGACTTGCTAGTAACGAGATTGAACTAGGTATGAAGATACCGACGATCGAATCTCAGGCAAGTAACATACCGATGGACAAAGGGAATTACGTATGTTGTCATAAGGTTTGACCGATAAAGATCTTTGTAGAATATGTAGGAGCCAATATGGGCATCCAGGTTCCGCTATTGGTTATTGACCGGAGAGGTGTCTCGGTCATGTCTACATAGTTCTCGAACTCGTAGGGTCCTCACGCTTAACGTTCATTGACGATACAATGTTATATGAGTTATATGATTTGGTGACCGGATGTTGTTCGGAGTCCCGTATGAGATCGCGGACATGACGAGAAGCTCTGTAATGGTCTAGAGGTAAAGATTGATACATAGGACGATACTATTCGGACACCGAAAGAGTTTCGGGAGGTATCGGGTGGTCATTGGATCACCGGAAGGGGATTCGGGAAGCCCCGAGAGGAAGATGGGCCTATTGGGCCATTAGAGGGGAGCACACCAGCCCACAAGGGGCTAGCGCACCCCCCTATGGCAGCCATCCTATGGGAGAAAGGAAGGAGGGGGGGTTCGGCCTCCCCCTTCCTTCCCTCTCCCCCCTTTCCTTTTCCCCGCGCGGCTAGGGAAGGAGCCCTAGGAGGATTCAGCCTCCTTGGGGCACCTCCTTGGCTTCTCCCTCCTCCCCCCTGATATGTATCCGTCGTATCTACTTTTCCTAACGCTTTTCCTCTTGTTTTGGACTCTAATTTGCATGATTTGAATGAAACTAACCCGGACTGACGTTGTTTTCAGCAGAACTACCATGGTGTTGTTTTTGTGCAGAAATAAAAGTTCTCGGACTGGGACGACACTTTGCAAGGATTTTTTACATAATAAGAGAGAATTACTGGAGCCAAGAACCACTGAAGGGGGGGCTGGGTGAGCACAACCCACCAGGGTGCGCCCAGGAGGGTTGTCCCCACCTGGTGGCCTCGCAGACCCTGAATCCAACTCCATAAATACCTATTTTTCTAGAAAAAAAATCAGGGAGAAAGAGTTATCGCGTTTTGCGAGATGGAGTCGCCGCCACCTCCCGTTCTTCATCGGGAGGCCAGATCTAGAGTCCATTTGGGCTTCGGAGAGGGGGATCTTCGATCTTCATCATCACCAACCCTTCTCCATCGCCAATTCCATGATGCTCCCCACCGGGAGTGAGTAATTCCTTCGTAGGCTCGCTGGTCGGTGAGGAGTTGGATGAGATTCATCATGTAATCGAGTTAGTTTTGTTACGGCTTGATCCCTAGTATCCACTATGTTCTGAGATTGATGTTGATATGACTTTGCCATGCTTAATGCTTGTCACTTTGGGCCCTGGTGCCATGATTTCAGATCTGAACCGTTTATGTTATCACCATTATATCTATGTTCTAGATCCGATCTTGCAAGTTATGTTCACCTATTATGTGTTATGATCCGTAAACCCCAGAGTGACAGTAGTCGGGATACTTTTCGATGATGACCATAGTTTGAGGAGTTCATGTATTCACTATGTGTTAATGCTTTGTTCCGGTTCTCTATTAAAAGGAGGCATTAATACCCCTTAGTTTCCAATAGGACCCCGCTACCACGGGAGGGTAGGACAAAAGATGTCATGCAAGTTCTTTCCATAAGCACGTATGACTATTTACGAAATACATGCCTACATTATATTTATGAACTGGAGCTAGTACGTATCGCCCTAGGTTATGACTGTTATATGATGAATATCATCTAACGAATTCACTGATCCAATGCCTACGAATTTATCTTATATCGTTCTTGCTAAGTTACTACTGCTGCTATTACTGTTACACTTGATACAAAATCATTGCTATCACTATTACTATTACTATTGTTGTTGCTACTACTATCAAAACTATCATACTACTTTGCTATTGATCACATTGCTGTAAATAATTAATCTCCAAGTGTGGTTGAATTTACAACTTAGCTACTAATACTTGCAAATATTCTTTGGCTCCCCTTGTGTTGAATCAATAAATTTGGGTTGAATACTCTACCCTCGAAAACTGTTGTGATCCCCTATACTTGTGGGTTATCAAGACCTTTTTCTGGCGCCGTTACCGGGGAGCATAGCTATATTTGTTGAGTCACTTGGGATTATTATCAACCTATCACTATGAAGAATCTGAAGGATACTAAGACCAAGATCGTTCCCTCTAGGATGAGGGGAGGTAAGGAACTGTCATCACACTTTGCACTTGATTCGCCTTCTGTTTTGAGTAGACTTGCAAAACCACCACGTGTTATTAATCCTAATATGTCGCAAGTCATTGATGATGCTACTTCTTCTATGAATGATACTCATGATGATGCTAGTACCTTGCTTGATGATAATGTGCCACTAGGTGAATTTCTTGATGAACAAATTGCTAGAGCTAAAGAGAATGAAATTATTGAAATGGATGAAGTACTTGAAACTGAAAATCTTGAAACACCTATTAGATCTAATTCTCCTAGATATGAATTTGCTAAGATACCGGAAGGTTATGTTATGGATGAGGAGACAACTAGAGACTTTCTTGCTTGCAATGATGCAGATGATCTTAAGAAATTATTATGCAAATTGAAAGAAGAATATTTGAATGCTAGAATGAAATGTGACCCTAAGTTTGCTACTTCACCTATCTTTGTTGATGATAAGTATTGTGAATTCTCTGCCGACCCAGAGTTAATCACTTTGGTTGAATCTGATCCTTTCCATGGTTATGAAACTGAAACTGTTGTGGCACATCTTACTAAGTTGAATGACATAGCCACCCTTTTTGCTCATGATGAGAACATTCACTACTATTATATCCTCAAGTTATTTCCGTTCTCATTAAAGGGTGATGCTAAAACTTGGTATAATACTCTTGCTCCTGGTTGTGTGTGTAGTCCCCAGGATATGATTTACTACTTCTCTAAAAAATATTTTCCTGCTCATAAGAAACAAGCTGCCTTACAGGAAATATTTAACTTTGTGCAAATTGACGAAGATAGTCTCCCACAAGCTTGGGGGAGGCTTCTCCAATTTTTTAATGCTTTGCCTGATCATCCTCTTAAGAAAAATGAAATACTTGATATCTTCTATAGTGGATTAACCGATGCTTCTAGGGACTTCCTAGATAGTTGTGCTGGTTGTGTTTTCAGGGAACAAACTGTTGAACAGGTTGAAGAATTATTGAATGACATATTGAAAAATTATGATGATTGGATTCTTCCTGAACCACTGCCTAAACCTACCCCAAAGAAGAGGGGCATCTTATATCTCAGTCCCGAAGATATGCAAGAGGCAAAGAAATCTATGAAGGAAAAATGTATTAAAGCTGAGGATGTCAAAAATTTACTTCCTATTGAAGAAATACATGGGCATGATACACCACCACCACCTAAGGTGGTTGAGGTAAATTCTTTAATGAAATTCAATGTCAATCCTTATAATATGCATCCTAGTCAATGCCTTTATGAGTTTGATAATTATATTAGGAAGCAAGATTACTTCAATGCAAATGTTATGAAACAATTGAAATACAATTCTGATATGATTGCTCGCTTGAGTGACTTGTTTTTTAGAATTACCAATGATGTTAGAGGTGTAGGAAAACATGCCTATATGGTTCAAACTCAACTAGAACATGTCGTTAAATCTCAAAGAGAATTGCTTGATGAAACGAACAATAATATAAATGACTTTGTTGTTAGAGTAGCAACTAGAGGGGGTACAATGACTCAGGAACCACTTTACCCTGAGGGACATCCAAAAAGAATTGAACAAGACTCTCAAAGAATTGACACAAATGCACCCAGTCTTTCCAAAAAGAAAAATGACAAGACTTTGCTTACCTATAGTGAACCTGAAATAGAAAAACTTCCTGAAGCTAATAATGATGTTTCTATTTCTGATGCTAAAACTCAATCTGGTAATGAACACTCACCTTCTTATAATGAAAATGATAATGATGAGGTTCATGAAGACACTCAACAACAATGATAAATAACCAGATAATGATGTTGAGATAGAACCAGCTATTGATCTTGATAACCCACAACCCAAGAATAAAAGATACAATAAAAGAGACTTTGTTGCTAGAAAACATGGTAAAGAAATAGAACCATGGGTTCAAAAACCTATGCCCTTTCCACCTAAATCAACTAAGAAGAAATATGATGAAGAATTTGAACGATTTGCTAAAATGATTAGGCCAGTCTTTTTGCGTACCCGTTTAACTAATATCTTAAAAATGGCCCCTATGCAAAGTACATGAAAGACATCATCATCAATAAGAGAAAAATACCGAAAGCTGAAATCTCCACCATGGTTGCTAATTATTCTTTTAAGGATGGAGTACCTAAAAAACTTGGAGACCCGGGAATACCAACTATACCTTGCTCCATAAAAGGGAATTATGTGAAAATTGCTTTGTGTGATTTAGGAGCTGGTGTTAGTGTTATGCCTTTCTCTTTATACAAAGACTTGATTTGAATAAACTCACACCTACTAAAATATCTTTGTAAATGGATCACAAATTAATGGCCATACCTATTGGTATTTGTGAGGATGTGCCCGTTGTTGCTGCAAATGTTACCATCTTAACAGACTTTGCTATACTTGAGATGCCCGAGGACGACAACATGTTGATTATCCTTGGTAGACCCTTCTTGAATACTATAGGGGCTGTTATTAATTGCAATAAAAGCAAGGTCACTTTTCATATCAATGGTAATGAGCATACAGTGCACTTTCCGAAGAAACAATTCCAAGTGAATGGCATTAATGTTATTGAGAATTCTCCGACACTCAGTATTGGAAGTTTTCAAATACCTCTACCCACTGCCAAAAAGAAATATGATATACTTATTGTTGGGGACATGCATATCCCCGTTGAGGTAACTTAGTGTTTTACGAAAGTTCTTCGGTTTCATGCTAATCGAAGGTGGTTGTTAATAAGACTTGGTCAACCTTATTAATAGATCACTTTTGGGAGGTATGAAGTTGATGATTCAGTAGGCACTACCTTCTGTCCTTACTTTTAATATCTATTTTTCTTAGTTAATAAAATAAAATGCCATGTTTTGTCTGTTTTTTGAATTTCCCATGCAATTAAAAAATGACCCAAAAATAAAAGTTCTCAGAATGCCCTGAAAATTTAATACGTTTTTTCTGAATTTTTGATGCAAATAACACTAGAGGGGGTGTGATACGTCTCTGTCATATCTATAATTTTTGATTGTTCCATGCCAATATTCTACAACTTTCATATACTTTTGACAACTTTTTATACTATTTTTGGGACTAACATATTGATCAAGTGCCCAGTGCCAGTTCCTGTTTGTTGCATGTTTTTTGTTTCGCAGAATATCCATATCAAACGGAGTCCAAACGAGATAAAACCTGACGGAGATTTTTTTGGAATATATATGATTTTTGGGAAGAAAAATTCATGCGAGACGATGCCCAAGGGGGCCACGAGGCAGGGGGCGCGCCCCAGGGGGGCAGGCGCACCCTGGGCCCTCGTGGCCACCCTGTAAGGCGGTTGGTGCCCTTCTTTTGCCGCAAGAAATCTAATATCCGGATAGAGATCGTGTCAAAATTTCAGCCCAATCGGAGTTACAGATCTCCGGGAATATAAGAAACGGTGAAAGGGAAGAATCTGAAAACACAGAAACAGAGAGAGGCAGAGAGACAGATCCAATCTTGGAGGGGCTCTCGCCCCTCCCACGCCATGGAGGCCAAGGAACAGAGGGGAAACCCTTCTCCCATCTAGGGAGGAGGTCAAGGAAGAAGAAGACGAAGGGGCCCACTCTCCCCTTCTCTTCCGGTGGCGCTGGAACGCTGACGTGGCCATCACCTTCACCGCAATCTTCACCAACAACTTCACCGCCATCATCACCAACTCTTCCCCCCTCTATGCAGTGGTGTAACCTCTCTCTTACCCGCTGTAATCTCTACTTAAACATGGTGCTCAACGCTATATATTATTTCCCAATGATGTATGGCTATCCTATGATGTTCGAGTAGATCCGTTTTGTCCTATGGGCTATTTGATGATCAAGATTGGTTTGAGTTGCATGTTTTATTATTGGTGCTGTCCTATGGTGCTCTCCGTGTCGCGCAAGCGTGAGGGATCCCCGCTGTAGGGTGTTGCAATACGTTCATGATTCGCTTATAGTGGGTTGCGTGAGTGACTGAAACACAAACCCGAGTAAGGGGGTTGTTGCGTATGGGATAAAGAGGACTTGATGCTTTAATGCTATGGTTGGGTTTTACCTTAATGATCTTTAGTAGTTGCGGATGCTTGCTAGAGTTCCAATCATAAGTGCATATGATCCAAGTAGAGAAAGTATGTTGGCTTATGCCTCTCCCTCATATAAAATAGCAATAATGATTACCGGTCTAGTTATCGATTGCCTAGGGACAAATAACTTTCTCGTAACAAAAAGCTCTTTACTAAAACTAACTTAGTTGTGTATTTACCTAAACAGCCCCTACTTTTTATTTACTTGCTCTTTATTATCTTGCAAACCTATCCAAAAACACCTACAAAATACTTCTAGTGTCATACTTGTTCTAGGTAAAGCGAACGTCAAGCATGCGTAGAGTTGTATCGGTGGTCGATAGAACTTGAGGGAATATTTGTTCTGCCTTTAGCTCCTCGTTGGGTTCGACACTCTTACTTATCGAAAACTATTGCGATCCCCTATACTTGTGGGTTATCAAGACCTTTTTCTGGCGTCGTTGCCGGGGAGCAATAGCGTGGGGTGAATATTCTCGTGTGTGCTTGTTTGCTTTATCACTGAGTAATTTTTATTTGCTATTCTTAGTTGTTCTTTATCTTTAGTTATGGATATGGAACACGAAATACCAAAAAATTAGGTGTACTTGCTGCTCATGGAGATGAGGAACCTCCTAAAACCCTCGATGCTCGTTATGTGACAGATATTATGTACTACTTTTATAATCCAGAGAAAACCCCATTCAATTTGGTAATGGGAGACACGTTGGATCAACGTGAATACTTCAGGGATTATCGCTTGACTCAAAAAGGGAAACTATTATGGGATCAAATTTATATGTTGTATTGGTATGCTAGGCAACTATGGTTGAGATATGATTATACTTGTTGCTCTAGGATGAAGGCTCCAGACCTTCCCTTTTCATGTGAATTTAATGATAATGAAACTTTGGATTGTTATGCTAGAGGTATATATGACTACTATGATGTGGAACAAATAGAAGAATTTGTTGCTTTTATGGGTGCTTATGAAATTGAATCTATGTTCAAAGAATATGAAAATATTTATGATGCTGTCTATAGACCTGAAAATTTAGCTATCCTTAAATATTGTTACGAGAATTATGAATACAATTCCGATATTGATGCGTTTATTGAGAAAGTCTCCGCTGTCCAAGAAGAGACTAATATTTTGCAGGAATCTATGGAAGAAGAAATTGACGAAACTGTGAGCTCATTGGATGAAAAAGATGAGGAGGAGAGCGAAGAACAAAAGGAGAAAGAGCGGATTGATCACCCGTGCCCACCTTCTAATGAGAGTAACTCTTCAACTCATACATTGTTTAATTTCCCTTTGTTCTTACCGAAGGATGATTGCTATGATGACTGCTATGATCCCGTTGATTCTTTTGAAATATCCCTTTTTGATGATGCTTGCTATGCTTGTGGCCAAGATGCCAATATGAATTATGCTTATGGAGATGAACTTGCTATAGTTCCTTATGTTAAACATGAAATTGTTGCTATTGCACCCACACATGATAGTCCTATTATCTTTTTGAATTCTCCAAACTACACTATATCGGAGAAGTTTGTGCTTATTAAGGATTATATTGATGGGTTGCCTTTTACTACTACACATGATGATTTTGATAGATATAATATGCATGTGCTTGCTGCTCCTACTTGCAATTATTATGAGAGAGGAACTATATCTCCACCTCTCTATGTTTCCAATACGATAAAATTGCAAGAAACTGATTATACTATGCATTGGCCTTTACTATGTGTGCATGAATTGTTATTTTATGACATGCCGATGCATAGGAAGAGAGTTAGACTTCGTTGTTATATGATATATGTTACTTTGTGCTCACTACTAAATTACAAATCATTGGTAATTAAAATTGACTTTGATATACCTTGGGATCCGGGTGGATTCATTACTTGAGCACTATATGCCTAGCTTAATGGCTTTAAAGAAAGCGATGCCAGGGAGACAACCCAGAAGTTTTAGAGAGTCATTTACTTCTGTTGAGTTCTTTTATATAGTTTAAAAACAACAAAAATAAAGATGGGAACCCAAAACTTTTTCAAAAAGGAAAGTGAAAGTGAGAGAGACAAGCATTGTTGAAGTGGGAGCTAGCCTTGAACTTTGTTCATGCTCATGAAAACTTTGTGAATCTTGATTACATAAACTTTTCAATAAAAATAATTATCCCCTTGTACAATTCCATTGTATTATAAAAATAATGTGCCAAGGTTTGCCTTTAGGATGTTTACAATGCTTGTTGGTTTGTACGGTGCAGGACAGAAACTTTGGCTATAGTGCGCGATTTTACATTTTCTACTGGAACGTCAAACAGTTCTGATTCCTTTTGCACTGTCTTTATATGCAAATTTTTTATTTTTCCTAATTTTTGCAGAATTTTTCAAGTATCATAAGTATGGTGAATGTTCAGATTATTACAGACTGTTCTGTTTTAGACAGATTCTGTTTTTGATGCATAGGTTGCTCGTTTTGATGAAACTATCGATTTATATCAGTGGATTAAGCCATGAAAAAGTTATACTAAAGTAGACACAATGCCAAAACAAAATATGAATTGGTTTGCAACAGTACTTAGAGTAGTGATTTTCTTTATTATACTAACGGATCTTACCGAGTTTTCTGTTGAAGTTTTGTGTGGATGAAGTGTTCGATGATCGAGAAGGTCTCGATGTGAGAAGAAGGAAGAGAGGCAAGAGCTCAAGCTTGGGGATGCCCGAGGCACCCCAAGTAAACATTCAAGGAGACTCAAGCGTCTAAGCTTGGGGATGCCCCGGAAGGCATCCCCTCTTTCTTCAACAAGTATCGGTATGTTTTCGGATTCGTTTCGTTCATGCGATATGTGCAATCTTGGAGCGTCTTTTGCATTTAGTTTTCACTTTTCTTTTATACACCATGCTGGTATGAGGTAGTCCTTGGTTGATTTATAGAATGCTCATTGCACTTCACTTATATCTTTTGAGTATGGCTTTATAGAATGCTTCATGTACTTCACTTATATCATTTGAAGTGTGGATTGCATGTTTCTCTTTACATAGAAAACCGCCATTTGTAGAATGCTCTTTTGCTTCACTTATATTTGTTAGAGCGTGGGAATATCTTTTGTAGAAAGAATTAAACTCTCTTGCTTCACTTATATCTATTTAGAGAGATTGCAGGAATTGGTCATTCACATGGTTAGTCATAAAATCCTACATAAAACTTGTAGATCACTGAATATGATATGTTTGATTCCTTGCAATAGTTTTGCGATATAAAGATGGTGATATTAGAGTCATGCTAGTGGGTAGTTGTGGATTAGTATAAATACTTGTGTTGAGGTTTGTTATTCCCGTAGCATGCACGTACGGTAAACCGTTATGTAACGAAGTCGGAGCATGACGTATTTATTGATTGTCTTCCTTATGAGTGGCGGCCGGGGACGAGCGATGGTCTTTTCCTACCAATCTATCCCCCTAGGAGCATGCATGTAGTACTTTGTTTCGATGACCAATAGATTTTTGCAATAAGTATGTGAGTTCTTTATGACTAATGTTGAGTCCATGGATTATGCGCACTCTCACCCTTCCACCATTGCTAGCCTCTCCAGTATCGCGCAACTTTCGCCGGTATCTTAAACCCACCATATACCTTCCTCAAAACAGCCACCATACCTACCTATAATGGCATTTCCATAGCCATTCTGAGATATATTGCCATGCAACTTCCATCATCATCATATACATGACTTGAGCATTCATTGTCATATTGCTTTGCATGATCGTAAGATAGCTAGCATGATGTTTTCATGGCTTGTCCATTTTTTGATGTCATTGCTATGCTAGATCATTGCACATCCCGGTACACCGCCGGAGGCATTCATATAGAGTCATATCTCTGTTCTAGATATCGAGTTGTAATATTGAGTTGTAAGTAAATAAAAGTGTGATGATCATCATTATTAGAGCATTGTCCCATGTGAGGAAAGGATGATGGAAGCTATGATTCCCTCACAAGTTGGGATGAGTCTCCGGACTTTAAAAAAATAAAGAGGCCAAAGAAGCCCAAATAAAAAAATAGGCCAAAGAAGCCCACTGAGGGAGTCCTAGATTAGGGGGTCTCCGGACAGCCGTACTATATCCTTTGGCCGGACTGTTAGACCATGAATGTACAAGATTGAAGACTTCGTCTCGTGTCCGGATGGGACTCTACTTGGCATGGAAGGCAAGCTAGGCAATATGGATATGTATATTTCCTCCTTTGTAACCGACCTTGTGTAACCCTAACCTCTCCGGTGTCTATATAAACCGGAGGGTTTTAGTCCGTAGGACAACATACAGTCATACCATAGGCTAGCTTCTAGGGCTTAGCCTCTCTGATCTCGTGGTAGATCTACTCTTGTACTACCCATATCATCAATATTAATCAAGCAGGACGTAGGGTTGTACCTCCATCAAGAGGGCCCGAACCTGGGTAAAACATTGTGTCCCCTGCCTCCTGTTAGCCCCTGGCTTGTAATATAAAGCTTGTATTATTTTAATTTGTGTCTAGAGTTGTGTTGTGATATCTTCCCGTGAGTCCTTGATCTTGATTGTACACATTTGCGTGTATGATTAGTGTACGATTGAATCGAGGGCGTCACACGCAAGTCCCTCGTACCTACACAAACAATTAAGAACCTCGCAGCCAACGCGATAAAGGGGTTGTCAATCCCTTCACGGTCACTTACGAGAGTGAGATCTGATAGAGATGATAGGATAATATTTTTGGTATTTTTATGATAAAGATTAAAAGTAAAGATTGCAAAATAAACAGTAATAGAAATAACTTGTTGACGGAAGATTAATATAATGGAGAATATACCCGGGGGCCATAGGTTTCACTAGTGACTTCTCTCAAGATAGCATAAGTATTGCGGTGGGTGAACAAATTACTGTCGAGCAATTGATAGAAAAGCGAATAATTATGAGAATATCTAGGCATGATCATGTATATAGGCATCACGTCCGTGACAAGTAGACCGACTCCTGCCTGCATCTACTACTGTTACTCCACACATCGACCGCTATCCAGCATGCATCTAGAGTATTAAGTTCATAAGAACAGAGTAACGCATTAGGTAAGATTACATGATGTAGAGGGATAAAATCAAGCAATATGATATAAACCCCATCTTTTTATCCTCGATGGAAACAATACAATACGTGTCGGTTCCCTTTCTGTCACTGGGATCGAGCACCGCAAGATTGAACCCAAAGCTAAGCACTTCTCCCATTGCAAGAAAGATCAATCTAGTAGGCCAAACCAAACTGATAATTCGAAGGGACTTGCAAAGATAACCAATCATACATAAAAGATTTCAGAGAAGAATCAAATATTGTTCATAGATAGACTTGATCATAAACCCACAATTCATCGGATCTCGACAAACACACCGCAAAAAGAGTTACATCAAATAGATCTCCAATAAGATCGAGGAGAACTTTGTATTGAGATCCAAAGAGAGAGAAGAAGCCATCTAGCGAATAGCTATGGACCCGAAGGTCTGAAGTAAACTACTCACACATCATCGGAGGGGCCATGGAGTTGATGTAGAGGCCCTTCGTGATCGATGCCCCCTCCGGCGGAGCTTCGGAAAAGGCCCCAAGATGGGATCTCTTGGGTACAGAAGGTTGCGGCGGTGGAAATAGGGTTTTGTGGTGCTCCTAGATGTTTTCAGGGTATATGAGTATATACAGGAGGAAGAAGTAGGTCGGTGGAACCACGAGGGGCCCACGAGGGGGAGGGCACGCCCCCTGCCTCATGGCCTCCTCGTTAGTTGCTTGATGTCCACTCCAAGTCCTATGGATCACGTTTGTTCCAAAAATCACGCTCTCGAAGGTTTCATTCCGTTTGGACTCCGTTTGATATTCCTTTTCTGCGAAACACTGAAATAGGCAAAAAACAACAATTTGCACTGTGCCTTGGGTTAATAGGTTAGTCCCAAAAATAATATAAAAATGTATAATAAAGCCCATTAAACATCCAAAATAGAATATATATAATATCATGGAACAATAAAAAATTATAGATATGTTGGAGACGTATCACAGCCTCACAGACTTAGTGAAAATACTAAACATGTCATAAACAGCATCAGGTACCAATGTTTAGAGCTAGCAAACAACATGTTATAGGAACATATCATGGAAAACAAAGGCATGGCATGCTAGTACTAAAGGCAAAGAACAAAACTCCTTTACTGAACTTTAGCCAAAGATGCATAGGAAAGATGGTAGCCTCAATGCAAACATGGCAAGTGATATGATCAATTTCAGACTTGGAGGAAAAACATAGCATGGCAGAAACAGATTCATGATAGCAACTTTGCAAGCTCATGCCACTCACCACAAAGGATTTCATGGCATAACAAGGTAACCAACAATAATTAGACACATTTGTGAAGCTAGACATGGCAATAGCATGGTCATTGGGTGCATGGATCATTAGCAAAACACATGGCAAAAATGCACTTCATGTTAACAATCTGCCAGCAACAATATTTAGTAAAAGTAGAGCATGGTAATGACAAGCTACGCTACTCCATAATTACAACTGGAGGCATGAATGGAAAGAGCATAACCACATCTTCAAAACACTCTTACTGAACTACCTCAAAATGTGCATGGATCTCCTAGTAGCAACAAGACAACATAGCAATAAAATGTAACAGGAAAAGACTTGGCAAAAATCCCAAGTGTCTGAAAACAGCAACATCATATAGCCTATTTTGCATGCTTGTGCTAGTCACCACAAAGCTCATAAAAATACAAGGCTTGCACCACTGTAAAGATGGCATGGAGGATCTCCTAGAACATGTAGACATGATGCTCATAGGATGCACACACAAAATGCAATGAAAATGACAAATCAACAAGTTATGATAAATTCCAGCAAACAACATCATATAGCACTTTTGCAACGAAGATTAGGGCATCAATATGGACAGTAACATGCATGCAAATGACACTAACATGAAGAGCATCACGAGACGAACATTTTGATATATCATATGCGCAAATGGGAGCTATGAGCATGGAGATATGACATGTCAAAGAGGTGCACATAATGTGGAAATTCCAGGGACTTAGAGAAAATATACCCCTCCGGACCTAGGGTTTGCCGGCGCGGATTTTGAGGTTCGCCGGAGTTGGGCGGCGCGGCAGCCGGAGACGGTCGGGGAAGAAGACGCTGACGATGAGGGAGAGATGGCGGGATCCGATGTCGATGGGCGGTGGCGCGGTGCGGTGGGTGGCAGCGGCGGCGCGGAGCAAGGCGCGGGCGGCGGAGCAAGGCGGCGCATGGAGGAGCGGGGCGGCGCGGGGTGCGGGCGACGTCGGGCAGCGGTTCGGGCCGGGAGGGCCCGCTTCGGGCTCGCCGGGCCGCGGCAGTGGTGGAGGCGGGGGAGACACGTGGTAGGCTCTGGTTCGCCGGGGCACGGCGGCGGATGCATACGGCGCCCGGCGGATGTGTCCGGCGCGGAGGGTGGAGGTGGATCTAGGGTTTGGACGCAAATTTCGAGGGAGAGGGCATATTTGTAGGTAGGGGGCTAGGAGAGTCCAAATGAGGTGCGGTTTTCGCCCACACGATCGTGATCTAACGACAGAGAGCATGGAGGGGGTTTAGATGGGCTAGTGGGTTGTTTTGGATGGGTGCTGGGCTGCAATGGGAAAGGGGTTTTTGCGGTTACCCGATTAAACGTTGGGGCATCAAACGACCTCCAAATGGAACAGAATTTGATAGGAGGCCTACCGGTGATGTACCAAGGCCACTCGACAAATCTCGGCCCATTACGAGAACATTTTCCTCCCGCTCATGAAACAATATCTGAGGGGTGCAATGGGTGCATGTGGGAGTGTCGGATTCCGAAACGGACAACGGGGAAAATGACAGGAAGCATGAGACAAACACGAATGCAAATGAGATGCACATGATGACATGAGATGAAATGCATGACATGAACAAAATGCAAAACGAAAGACAAAAACCCAACCACGAAGGATATAGCATATCACATAGTCAGAAATGGCAAGAGTTGGAGTTACAATTATGGAATGTTACATCCGGGGCGTTATAGTGGCCCCCTCACTTATCTCTTTAGCCCATGTCATCACCTACCTCCAGAACCATTGCTCTCTCTCTCTCTCTATTTCTCGTGTTCTTGCTCTCAAACCCATGGATTTCGATCTCTTTGCTTGAAGCTCCGCTTCTGAAATTGTTTTGGGGGATTGCTACTTGGTATGTGAGTCCTCCATTGGTCTAATTAGTTTTTGCTTTAGTGGTTTATATTTTGAATAATTAGCTACTCTTGGTGTTGTTGTAGATGAGCTTGCATGTTGAATTCTTAGAGTTCTAAGTAGTTTGAATGCTTGATATGGCCTCTATGCATCCCTATGAGTAGTTGCTATCAATCTTGTGAAATTTTGCTGAGGAAAATTTTGCACTAAAAATTTCAGAATTTTGTTCATAGGAAAAAGATGAGTTTCTTTAGGAAGTTTGCTTCCAAGAAGAGCTCCAAGGGAGTTATTGGGGAGTCATCAGACAATGATCTCTGCACCAGGGGAATGGTGGAGGTGCGGCCGTGCAAATGGCCGCACAACCCATTCATTTATGGAGCTGGAATCTGTCAAGAGTTTGCACAATTTGCTGCTAATGCCAGCCTCACCGACTTCATCACGCCCGAGTGTGAACAGTATCATCTACTCACAAATTCCTTTGTGCAAAGTTTTCATTTCTTAAGTAGGAATAACCCTCCTGAAGTGCAGTTTAATTTATATGCTGAAACCCATCAAATACCACTTACTAAATTTTGTGATATATGCTTGATCCCTTCTGACGAGGATTTAAGAGAGCCTAGGCCTGCAGAGTTTGATGGTGTTTATTGCACTCTGTCAGTGGGGCATGAGAGAGGGGTATCGGGTGTCACCGCCACTAGCATGCAGTTTCCTTCAGTGCATTATTTTACTCTATTCATTGTGAAATGTTTACTTGCTAGGGAGAAGGTTGGTGCACTTAGTGCCCCCGATTTCACTGTCCTAAGTCGCGCACTTTCAGGCGACAACACTTATAGCTTGGGAGCTATTGTGGCACATCGCCTCCACATTAATAGGTCCAAGGGTAAAATTCATGGTGGTATTTATGCTACTCGCTTAGAGAGTCACTTTAACGTTCAAATACATCGTCATGATTATCGTATGCACAGGGTCTACTTAGATCGTCAGGCTATGGCACATCATCACTTTATTGATAGCGAGAACACTACTATGGATGTTCCTTATAACCTAGTCTTTAGTGAAATTACTCGAGATGTTATTCGGTTGCCTGCACCTGCTTTGTTTGATTCTATTGCCAGGGGCGGATATGCATGAGGATATTGTCGCCTACCGGAACAATCAGGTTGCGGCTGAGGAGGAGCCTAAGGTGTGGGATGCTCAGGTACCAGATGTGTCTCCGTCGTATCTATAATTTTTGATTGTCTCATGCCAATATTATACAACTTTCACATACTTTTGGCAACATTTTATATGATTTATTTAGACTAACCTAATTGATCCAGTGCCCAGTGCCAGTTCCTATTTGTTGCATGTTTTTGTTTCATAGAAAATCCATATCAAACAAAGTCCAAATGCAATAAAAATTTATGGAGAATTATTTTGAAATATTTGTGAATTTTGGGAGGTGGAACCAACGTAAACAGGGGCCCACATGCCCCAAGATACACCAGGGCGCGACGCAGGCCCCAGGCGCCCAGGTGTCTTATGCTCACCTCATATGTCGGTTGGATCTCTACTTCGGGTGCAAGGAAGCTTATATCCGAGGAAAACGTGTTAAAATTTCAATGCAATCGGAGTTACGGATCTCCCAGAATATAAGAAATGGTTTTCGGCCAGATCTGGGAAACGCGAAATAGAAGAGAACAGAGAGGGAGATCCAATCTCAGAGGGGCTCCCGCCCCTCCGCCGCCATGGAGGCCATGGACCAGAGGGGGGACTCTCCTCCCATCTAGGGGGGAGGCCAAGGAAGAATAAGAAGGTGGGGGCTCTCTCGCCCTCTCTCCTGGTGGCGCCGGAGTGCCGCCGAGGCAAGGATCGCGACGGCGATTTGCATCAAAATTCTTGCTATCGTCAACACCAATTCTCTCCCCCTCTATGTAGCGATGTAACACCCCTTCTCCCAGCTGTAATATCTACTTAAACATGGTGCTCAACTCCATATATTATTTCCCAATGATCTATGGTTATCCTATGATGTTTGACTAGATCCGTTTTGTCCTATGGGTTAATCATGATCTTGGTTGGTATGATTTTATATTTTATTTATGGTGCTGCCCTACGGTGCCCTCTGTGTCGCGCAAATGGAGGGGCCCCCGTTGTAGGGTGTTGCAATATGTTCATGGTTTGCTTATTGTCGGTGTTGCAAGGGAGACAGCAGCCTAAACGCGGATAAGTGGGTTATGGCGTATGGGAGTAAAGAGGACTTGATACTTAGTGCTATGGTTGGGTTTCACGACCTTAATGATCTTTAGTAGTTACTTGAGGGCCATGTTATAGAATTGATCAAACTGAGCAAGCTCAACAAGAACGAGAGCTAATTGCAGATCCTCTCTGAGGCCACCTCTGAAGTGATAGATCATGCTCTTTTCATCAGGAACATCCTGCCTTGCGAAGCGAGCAAGTTTCTGAAACTGGATGTTGTATTGATACACGAACATGCTACGTTGCTTGAGGTTGCGGAATTCCTCACGCTTGCTCTCAACAACACTTTTTGGAATGTGATGAGCTTTGAAGTCTCGGCAGAAGTCAGTCCAGGTAATCGGTTGGGCCCCTCTGGAATCTTTGTATTGTTGATACCAATTAGCAGCTTGGTCCTTGAGCTAAAGAGAAGCAAACTTGACATAGTCCTCAGGCCTGACATTGCTACATTCAAAATGCTTGCTGATGTCCATGAGCCAATCATCGGCGTCCATGGCCTCGACACAATTGCTGAAAGACTTTGGCTGATTTGCAAGGAACTGGTTGAGGGTAGAAAACTGAGGTTGATTGTTGAATTGCCCTTGACCTTGATTCCCTTGGTTGCCTTGACCTTGGTTGCGCTCTTGCAAGAGTTGCAAAAGCATCTGGGTGTCGGTGTTGGTGGCTGCCATGACAGCTTGCCATGCCTCCGGAGGCGGATGAGGCGGCGGAGGTGGAGGGTTCGCCTGATCTCCATCGTTACGTTGCAGATTCAGACGCGTTGGTGGAGCCATCCTGAAGAGGGTGACATCCGTTAGAACCATGATAGGCAGATAGACAAGCTGAATCAACGGATATAAATTGCAACATATAGTCTTCATAATAAACATTCGAACAGAGTTGAACGAATGAATTCCAAAGTTAACATTACACGACCATTAAGGTGAGAAGCCACTTAGATACAGGTTGATGAATGAAACAACAAGGTACGACTGGAACAAATAAGTGGTAAGGATTACCCAATCACATACCAAATATCTGCCGGAAGAATAACTAAGAGCTACTAGAATTCCCACCTATAAACTCCCGAAACTTTCTAGTTATGCAATCTGGTGTTGGGGATACAGGGAGGCACAATATATATCACACAACTAACAAGCCCTACGCTCCAACTATATCCATCCGTCAACACATAACCAAGAAAACTCCGAAAATAGTGTACCTCAACCTTCAAAAAGCATCCGTTATACAAGCTATGGCAATACTCCCAAACTCCCTCCCCAGTACTGGGTGGCGTCGAGGTTATCTCACCACTAACTGCATAGAAGAGATTTTCGATGTCGACGAACTCAGGTATTCCAGAACTGCAACGATAAAGTTGTGACGACAACACCTCGGAGCTCAACTCCCGGGACACTGCCACAACCCCTAGATGTCAGGAGGCACCAAGAACAAAATGCTAAAAAAACAACCTAACAACCAAATACAAATAAACAAGGCATCTGCTTGATAACTAGACATATGCTAAAAAAAAGCAACCTAACAACCAAATACTGATAAACAAGGCATCTGCTTGATAACTGGAAAAATACTCACTTCAACCAAACTAAGTACCAAATATAGATAAACAAGGCATCTGCTCGATAACTGGAAAAATGCTCACTCGAACCAACCTAACAACCAAATACAGATAAACAAGGCATCTACTCACTATAAACAACCAAATATAGCCATTCATGAAACTGAATTGGACAATTCATACTTAAACATCACATAGACCTATTGAACAATACATTTTTGCATAACTGAAATAATTAAACATGGCACAGTTAAAGCACTGCACGACAAATGCTACTACAACAAAGGGTACGGGTTGGCAAGCTAGAAAGGGTAAGATTTGCTGATAGAATGTTGCCTCACATTTCATGGACGAGATCCTTCCAGTTGGAAGAGCACAGACCCATGGTGCGCTCTCTGATGTCACAGATGGGCTGTTTCACCTTGGAAGAACCTTCCTGGGTGCCCTCCTCGTGGTCGTGGTCGATGAGATCTGACTTGGCAATCGAGGATCCCAAGCCGCCGCCGTAGAAAGTGTCCTTCAGAAGTGACAAAATGGGCTCGATGGCATATAAAGCTCGCAAATCCTTGACCGCTTGGAGGAGGATATTAGCGGCAGGGCTGTCGAAGAGATCGACGGCGGTTGAACCATAGGGGTTGGGGATGGACCACTTAACCTGTGACATGGCCCGCGTTAAGCCGTCGGTGTGGACGAGCTTGATGTCATAGTCGGCTTTCCCAAGATACAGTAATATGCTAGCCCGCTGACATGAAGCCTTCGGCATGGCAACGTAGTCAATGTCTTCGCCTGCTTCCGCGGTGACGTGTTGCTCCGGGATCGACGGGTCGGGGCGAATGGCGGCCACCTCGCCGACATCCGCCGGAGAGGCCATGATAAACCTCTTCTTGGCCGAACGCTCGCCGGGCTCCCCGGGATACGTGGTCAGGCTTAGGTTATGACATTCTAGGGCAGGGGATGTGGATCTGGCAGGGAGGGACACCGCAGGCCTCATCTAAAAACTCAGGGGAGTGGCGCGACGGTATGGGAATCGCTGGGTAACCTGAACTTTATTATCTAAGCTAGGAGGAACGGGCAGACCGGCAGGGATTGGCGGCGCCGTCATCGGCGGCCGCGAGCTAGGGTTTGAGGGGGGAGGGGGCGGGTGGGGGACTGTGGAGGGGGGTGGTGGTGTTTGAGGATACACCGCGGCTACTAAATTTTTTAGTAATGGTGGGTGGAGATGGTGGTGGACGAGGGAGGGCTACGGTTCAAGTGCCTCGGCTACTGCAATTTTACTATAAGGTCGGTGCTGGAGGAGTGTGGGCGACGGTTGAAGTACGGCGGCTACTAAAATTTGGATAAAGGAATTGATGCGGGGCGGGAGTGCCCAAGATCACGCACGGTCCAATAACAATATGCGTGTATGATAATAAGGAAAAGTGGAGCGGATCCGCCAATTTTTGCAACGCTCAAGGCGGGTAGTTTTTTTTTATATTTCTAGCTAGTTGGTCTATCGCACACGGTTCGTCCTAATTTCCAAATAAATTTACCCGCCTTTAGCTTGCACATGTGGTGGTTTTATAGCGCACTTGCATCGCACATGGTTAAGCGAGTACCTCCACCCTTTGCTCGCGCTTGCGCGGTCGTGGTGATTTCAGCGCACTTGCATCGCACACTTTTGAGCTAGTACCTCCACCTTAATTTGCTCGCACTTCCGTGGTCGTGGTGATTTCAGCGCACTCGCATCACACACGATTGAGCCAGTACCTCCACCTTAATTTTCTCGCGCTTGCGCAGGCGTGGTGATTCACATCGCACTTGTATCGCACACGGTTAAGATATTATACCCCATGTCCGTTGAGGGTCATCAGAGTCTTTGCAGCAAAAAAACGTCAGAGAGGGTCAAAAGACAGCCACACCATCATGTGGCCCAAATATATATGAGTGAAAAGGATGGTCTGTGATGTTCAAAATTCCAATGCACAACTTTGACCCCGCGGGCCCACGGTTGGGAGCATCGTTGAAGATCGATGAGAGGGGGCAGAAGTCAAGAACCACCTGGAAGTGGCTAAATATATGTACGAATATTGGGGATGTTTAAAAATTTAAATAAACAATGCATAACTTTGGTGGCACCTGCCTCGCAAACCCGAAAGCACCCTAACAACCACCTAGCTAGGATATATATAATGACATAATATCGTACCTAGCTAGGATGCTTGGCCCACCACCTCCCACTTCGTGTCGGCGGGGAGGATGCACGTAATGATCGATACTTTGGTCATACATGCATGTCGCCATGACCTACCACAAGATGGACCAATGAATCTATCGTTTGGTCAAATGACAGTTGTTGTTGTCGATAAACTGCTTGGGCCAATAGATTGAACCATCATAAAAATCGCACGAGAGGGACCACAAAACCAGCACCTCTTGCATGCGGCCCAAAATGATGTACGTTGGGAAGGGGTGATGTGTGTTTTCAATATAGAATAATGTACAATTTAGATGTGGTGCCTACCTCTCGATACAGACAACAACCATGAAGGCAAGGTAGTTAAGGACGAGATACGTATGCAGGGTTTGATGTAGGTCGAACCCAGCAATCCGAGCATCTGGGAGGGAATCCTGACAACGCATGAGCTTGATCTTTGGTTGACCGACATTTGATGGCGACCGGTCCTAACACGAACTAGGAGGAATCCATTCATGGCCAACACATACCCCTCATTATCGGTCAAAGGGATGATATATATACACTCGGGGAGCCCACAGATATCCAGGTCGTCACAAAAAACCGCACAAGGGAGACATGGTCGATCAGAAGACCACTACCTCTTGAGCACTGCGTTAGTTTTACCTTGAAGAGGAAAGGGTGATGCAGCAAAGTAGCATAAGTATTTCCCTCAGTTTTTGAGAACCAAGGTATCAATCCAGTAGGAGACTACACGCAAGTCACCTCACACCTACACAAACAAATAAGAACCTTGCAACCAACGTGATAAAGGGGTTATCAATCCCTTCACGGTCACTTGCAAAAGTGAGATCTGATAGAGATAATAAGATAAATATTTTTGGTATTTTTATGATATAGATTGAAAGTAAAGATTGCAAAGTAAAATAGATTGGAAACTTATAAGATGGAAAATAGACCCCGGGGCCATAGGTTTCACTAGTGGCTTCTCTCAAAATAGCATAAGTATTACGGTGGGTAAACAAATTACTGTCGAGCAATTGATAGAAAAGTGCATAATTATGATAATATCTAGGCATGATCATTTATATAGGCATCACGTCCACGACAAGTAGACCAAAACGATTCTGCATATACTACTATTACTCCACACATCGACCGCTATCCAGCATGCATCTAGAGTATTAAGTTCATAAGAACAGAGTAATGCATTAGGCAAGATGACATGATGTAGAGGGATAAACTCAAGCAATATGATATAAACCCCACCTTTTCATCCTCTATGGCAACAATACAATACGTGCCTTGCTGTCACTGGGAAAGGACACCGCAAGATTGAACCCAAAGCTAAACACTTCTCCCATTGCAAGAAAGATCAATCTAGTAGGCCAAACCAAACTGATAATTCAAAGAGACTTGCAAAGATAACAAATCATACATAAAAGATTTTAGAGAAGAATCAAATATTGTTCATAGATAATCTTGATCATAAACCCACAATTCATCGGATCTCGACAAACACACCGCAAAAAGAATTACATCGAATAGATCTCCAAGAAGATCAAGGAGAACTTTGTATTGAGATCCAAAGAGAGAGAAGAAGCCATCTAGCTAATAACTATGGACCCGAAGGTCTATGGTAAACTACTTAAACATCATCGGAGAGGCTATGATGTTGATGTAGAAGCCCTCCATGATCGATTCCCCCTCCGGCAGAGCTCCGAAAAAGGCCCCAAGATGGGATCTCTTGGGTATAGAAGGTTGCGGCGGTGGAAATAGGGTTTCTTGGTGCTCCTGGATGTTTTTGGGGTATATATATGGCGGAGGAAGAAGTAGGCCGGTGGAGCTGCGAGGGGCCCACGAGGGTGGGGGGCGCGCCCAGGGGGGCAGGCGCGCCTCCCTACCTCGTGGCCTCCTCGCTCCTTTCTTGACGTCTACTCCAAGTCCCCTGGATCACGTTTGTTCCAAAAATAACTCTCCCGAAGGTTTCATTCTGTTTGATATTCCTTTTCTGTGAAACACTGAAATAGGCAAAAAAAATAGCAATTTGCATTGGGCCTTGGGTTAGTAGGTTAGTCCCAAAAATAATATAGAAGTGTATAATAAATCCCATTAAACATCCAAAACAGATAATATAATAGCATGTAACAATCAAAAATTATAGATACGTTGGAGACGTATCAAGCATCCCCAAGCTTAATTCCTGCTCGTCCTCGAGTAGGTAAAAGATAAAAACAGAATTTTTTGATGTGGAATGCTACCTAGCATAATTCTCAATGTAATTTTCTTTATTGTGGAATGAATATTCAGATCCGAGAGATTCAACACAAAATTTTAATATTGACATAAAAATAATAATACTTCAAGCATACTAACTAAGCAATCATGTCTTCTCAAAATAACATGGACAAATAAAGTTCATCCCTACAAAATCATATAGTTTGGTCATGCTCCATTTTCGTCACACAAGAATGCTCTCATCATGCACAACCCCGATGACAAGCCAAGCAATTGTTTCATACTTTAGTAATCTTAAACTTTTTTCAATTTTCACGCAATACATGAGCGTGAGCCATGGATATAGCACTATGGGTGGAATAGAATATAATGATGGGGGTTATGTGGAGGAGACAAAAAAGAGAAAGTTTCACATCGACACGGCTAATTAACGGGCTACGGAGATGCCCATCAATTGATGTCAATGCAAGGAGTAGGGATTTCCATGCAACGGATGCACTAGAGCTATAAATGTATGAAAGCTCAACAAAAGAAACTAAGTGGGTGTGCATCCAACTAGCTTTCTCACGAAGACCTAGGGCATTTGAGGAAGCCCATTGTTGGAATATACAAGCCAAGTTCTATAATGAAAGATTCCCACTAGTATATGAAAGTGACAAAACAAGAGGCTCTCTATCATAAAGATCATGGTCCTACTTTGAAGCACAAGTGTGGAAAAAAGGATAGTAGCATTGTCCCTTTTTATTTCTTTTTTGGGCCTTTTTTTATTTGGCCTTTCCCTTTTTTATTTGGTACAATGCTCTATTAATGATGATCATCACACTTCTATTTATTTACAACTCAATGATTACAACTCGATACTAGAACAAAATATGACTCTATATGAATGCCTCCGATGGTGTACCGGGAAGGGAAATGAATCAAGAGTGACATGTATGATAAAGTATGCATGGTGGCTTTGCCACAAAGACGATGTCAACTACATGGTCATGCAAGGCAATATGAAAATGATGAAGCATGTCATAAATGAAATGGTGGAAAGTTGCATGGCAATATATCTCGGAATGGCTATGGAAATGCCATAATAGGTAGGTATGGTGGTTGTTTTGAGGAAGATATAAGGAGGTTTATGTGTGATAGAGTGTATCATATCACGGGGTTAGGATGCATCGGCGAAGTTTGCACCAACTCTCAAGGTGAGAAAGGGCAATGCACGGTACCGAAGAGGCTAGCAATGATGGAAAGGTGAGAGTGCGTATAATCCATGGACTCAACATTAGTCATAAAGAACTCACATACATATTGCAAAAATCTACAAGTCATCAAAAACCAAGCATTACGCGCATGCTCCTAGGGGGTAGATTGGTAGGAAAAGACCATCGCTCGTCCCCGACCGCCACTCATAAGGAAGACAATCAAAGAACACCTCATGTTTCAAATTTGTTACACAACGGTTACCATACGTGCATGCTACGGGACTTGCAATCTTCAACACAAGTATCTCTCAAATTAACAACTACTCAACTAGCACAACTCTAATATCACCATCTTTATATCTCAAAACAATTATCAAGTATCAAACTTATCATAGTATTCAATGGACCTTTTTATGAAAGTTTTTATTATACCTGTCGGCGTTCTGGGAATGGGGGTCCCCAGACTTGCCTGCCTGCGGCCCATGGCGGGGCTGTGCTGGCAGGTCTGTACGGCCCATCATCATCAACAAGGCATTCAAGACCCTCGCGAGGGGCCAAGCCTCACGAGGCGTACGACGCAAGACCTCCTCAGGAGCGGCCTCACCAGGCTGCTTCGCGAGGAGCAGAGATATCAAGGTGGGGCGAACCTCGCAGGCTATCGTGACGTGAGCCATGATGATCAACACCAGGCGGGTGCCAGCGTGCGCAGCGTCCTTGTTTCCTCTTTGGTGCCAAGGGGGCAAGCGCAGGCGCAGAGTACCGAGGCATCAGGCAAAGGTTTCATATCAGTGCAACAAGACCAAGACTAGAAGGACGGCAGGACGGAGGTCACCATGGAGCCCAGGACGGCGTCACCACCAGAACCTTTGGCAGGCGAAGACCACCTTTTGTTAGGATAGCTTGTACTAGCTGTCCCCTTTCAAATTGGCCACCGTTGTTGGCTCCCTTCCCGCTCAATATTTGGGGAGAGGACCAGGGCCTATATAAGTAGGACTAGCCACCACCAAAGGAGGGGGGTCGGATCGGATCAGAGGCCAACCCTTAGCCACACCAAGCACAAGAACACCTCAACCTCAGGAGGCTGTTCTCCCCCTTGTACTGTTCTTCATCAGCCCAAGAGGCAATCCACCACCACCACACTGGAGTAGGGTATTACACCACAACGGTGGCCCGAACCAGTATAAACCTTGTGTCTTTGTGTTGCGAGTGCGTCGAGTTCGTCCGCGAGACCTCAGCGAGCTAGGGCGTAGATCGGTAGGAGGGAAAGAACTTCACGCGCACCCCGGAGTTCGAACCTTAAGGGTTTGCCGGAACCCGTGATCCGACATTTGGCCCGCCAGGTAGGGGTGCGTCGGAGTCTCTTCCTCGCCAATCGACCCGCCGACGCTCCGTGGCCCCGATGTCCGGCGACCCAAGGGCTGACTCCGACCGTTGGGCAGCTTGGCCAGCCCGGGCGGCGACAACATCCCACGAAGACCTCAACCCTACGCCCCAGGCGGCGCGGGCGCCGCCTAACACTGTAGGGCGCGCGTGGCGCGGCCAAGCGTCATCCACCCCCACTCCACGGCAAACGCGAGCCGCTGCAAGGGCCGCAAGCCATGCCATAGCAACGGCACCACACACCCGGCGGGAGGAGGCAAACACGTGGGCCGCGCTCATGCTGGCGCGGGAGTTGCTGCGGTGCCGGCTGATGGATAGCGGACGCGACGCACTGCTGGAACGTGTCGCTGAGCTGCTTGATGCGGAGGTGTCAGGAGCACCGCCTTTCTGCTATTTGCTTCCTTCCCGAGCCACCACTGGACCTCATGACGGGCCACGCTACAACCGCGCACCCTCAGTGCGCCTAAGGGCGTCATCGGCCCCAGGACGGCCGGCGGCGCCGGAGGCCCCGTTGCCCCCGCGCCGCCTTTGGTGAGCGCGGGCACGAGCGTTACCTCCCATGGCTCCAGCGAGGTGTCGAGTTATCACCCTCAAGACACTGCACTGGGTCAGGCGACGTGGAGTGTGGGGCACTACGGCGAGGTGTTTGGGGTAACAGCCCCAGATGCTTATGTGCCCCGCATGATGGATCAGGAGTACACACCGGAGGATGACCCTGGCTCATTTCTCGGGCCAGGTTGGGAGGAGGAAGCATTAGGAGCTGAAGCCTTCCAGGAGCCGCCGGAGAGCCCCGCCAACCGCACCGTTGACAACAGATATATGGTACCACTAATCCCTCAGGAGCAAGCTTACACTAACCATGAGTCACAGATGAACCAGGCCCCGGCGCCGAATGGTGGTTCCGACACGATAGGGGAGACCCACTGGGGGCTGCGTGGAAGGGGCCAGGAGCAAGGCCCCTCCCCGAGTCACGCGGAGCAAGGCAGCGTCCGGAGGTAGGCCCTCTGCCGAGGTGGCGACCGCGACCTTTCCCCCAGCAGAGGACCCGTGGTTGCCGAGGGCGCCGCTGGCGTCTCCTCTACCCTCGTTGGGTCGTCCCAGTTTCCGGTCGTCCCAGCGGTGGCAGGGTGGCGCAAGGCGGGGCCCTCGTCCGGCGATATGAAGCAAGGCCGGTTACTATGAAGAAGGCCCAGTGCCTGTGAAGCTCGCCGCCCATGACACTCTCACGTAATAATGAGTGGGGTTGTACACGCCCCGGAGTCTCAGGGGTGCCGGCCTCAGGCCCTGGGGCTCCCTCCCACGTCTAGTGGCAGCACTTAGCTCCGCGCTGGTGAGAAGACTCGAAGATGAGAAGACTAGACTAGGCGTCGGACACGGCCATTTGCTTTGGATCTCTTCTTCTGTAGCCTTGCTTTATGGATTTGGATTTAAGTTGAGGTCGAGCTTTTGTTGATGCGTGCGGGGGGTGTATTTTCTCATTCAAGTGATTTCTTGCCATCTTGTTCTTGCCTTGTTATGGAGCTCACACTCGCCGCCTCCCCCTGGCGTGCGAGGCTGAGCACAGCACGCGCGCCACGCGCGCCGACCGGCGCAGGAACCTCGCGAGGCCATCTGGGGCGGGTCAGCAGACCCTTCAGGAGCCCCGTGGTGACTCTCGACCTTACAACCCTATTCAGGGCCCGCTCCAGCTAAGGTAAGCCGTGGCGGCAACACTTGTCGTCAGACTCATGACCGACCAAAACGCACCCTCAGCTCGACATAAAGGAGTAGAAATCATGATTTGCTTACATGAGGGGCTCCCCCTCTCAAAATGCTTTCACAATCTTTAGGGGCCACGCCCGAGTTTTTGCATACAGGGTGGAGCAGTAAAGGAACCAGGAATTAGCCACATATGTCGCTCGCCGCTTCCCCCATGTCGTCTTCAGACGCACCGCTGGCATCGCTGTCACCGTCGTTTGCGTTGCCTCCACCTTCGCCGGTGCCGACGTCCCCGTCATCGACCACGTCGCCTTCGTCCGCCGCAACCAAAACCCCGTCATCATCAGAAGCGAAGGCCCTGACCAGCATATCCATGTGGTCTTCAACCCATCACGCCAAGTCGCCCCGGATGGCTTCTAGAACGGGAGCAATAGCGGCGTCTAAATCAAAGCTGAGATCGATGTTTCGGAGGTGGCTGAAGACACGGGAGAACGCGCGCCCAAGCAGACTGCGACTTCTCTCTTCCACAAGTTGGCGAGCCCTGTCAGACCAGGCTTCCAGGCGCGTCACCACGTTGGTGAAGAAGGTCAGGTGACTGGCGTAGTCATTTGAGTGGGGGAGTGGTGCATTCTTGTCACAGATGAAGCCCAGGGCGGTATTAGCCCTGTTCCGAAGGCCCTGAAGCATGGGGGCGTGCTCGCGTTCCAGCGTCTGCCATTGAAGCACTTCCTCCCTGTTTTGCCGCGCGACAGCCTCGGCGTCTGATACGTCCATTTTGCATCATGCTTTTATATCGATATTTATTGCATTATGGGCTGTTATTACACATTATGTCACAATACTTATGCCTATTCTCTCTTATTTTACAAGGTTTACCTAAAGAGGGAGAATGCCGGCAGCTGGGATTCTGGGCTGGAAAAGGAGCAAATATTAGAGACCTATTCTGCACAGCTCCAAAAGTCCTGAAACTTCACGGAAGATGTTTTCAGAATATATAAAAAATACCGAGCGCAAGAAGTTCACCAGGGGGGCCACACCCTGCCCACGAGGGTGGGGGCGCGCCCTACCCCTTGGGCGCGCCCCCCTACCTCGTGGGCCCCCTGGTGGCCCTCCGATGGCCATCTTCTGCTATATGAAGTCTTTCGATGAGAAAAAAATCATAAGCCATCTCCTCGGATGAAACTCCGCCGCCACGAGGCGGAACCCTGGTGGAACCAATCTAGGGCTCTGGCGGAGCTGTTCTGCCGGGGAAACTTCCCTCCGGGAGGGGGAAATCATCGCCATCGTCATCATCAACACTCCTCTCATCGGGAGAGGGTAATCTCCATCAACATCTTCATCAGCACCATCTCCTCTCAAAACCCTAGTTCATCTCTTGTATCCAATTCTTGTCTCCAAGTTCGGGATTGGTACTTGTAGGTTGCTAGTAGTGTTAATTACTCCTTGTAGTTGATGCTAGTTGGTTTATTTGGTGGAAGATCATATGTTCCGATCGTATATGCATATTAATACCCCTCTGATTATGAACATGATTATGCTTTGTGAGTAGTTATGTTTGTTCCTGAGGACATGGGAGAAGTCTTGCTATTAGTAGTCATGTGAATTTGGTATTCGTTCGATATTTTGATGAGATGTATGTTGTCTCTCCTCTAGTGGTGTTATGTGAACGTCGACTACATAACACTTCACCATTATCTGGGCCTAGAGGAAGGCATTGGGAAGTAATAAGTAGATGATGGGTTGCTAGAGTGACAGAAGCTTAAACCCTACACTACTAGGGAAAAGGCTAGCAGCAGCGCAGGTTTTAGACCTATCAGTAGCCCGGGGTGGTGCGCTACTGATAAGGCACTACAGCTAACGAATAGCAGTAGCGTGCCTCCACCCACGCTATGGCTAAATCGACTTAGTAGCAGCGAGTTCTAGGAGGAGCGCTGCTAGTAATTAGTAGTAGCGCTTCTCTCTGCCCGCGCTGCTACTATTATTTCGTATTTTATTTCTTTTTTATTTCATGTTGTATTCGTACACCTTTACACAAATTTTCATACAACAGGAATTTACAAATTGTTTTTACATCATAATGAGTTATTACATCACGGGGTGAAAGAACCGTGTGGACTAGTTTCAAGTGGACGGACATCCACTTGAAACTAATCCGCGGTTCTTTCACCCAATGATATAATAAATATCATCATCATCATCATATCATTAACAACTTATCATCATCATCATCATATCATTGGTCACTAGTCGTAATCACAAGTACTCCTCACATCTTCAACTCTAACACATTGTATCACATAATAAACATATTGTACCTCATAGGACCTACTACATTCTCTTAGGACCTACTATATTCTCTAAGGTAAAATAGCAAAAAACAAGATAGCCCCTCGCTCTCCATTATGGAGAATGCAGATTATCCTGTCTCCAATTCTTGCCTTTCGCTTAATGTTGCTTCCAAGAACCTCCTTATGAATGTCCAAACATTTTTTCCACTCTTTGATTAGCATGTGTTCACCGGTTTCAGAAATTCGATATGCACAGGTGAGATCCGTAGGATGACCTGGCTGTAGGTTCAGAACTTCAAGGCGACCATTGTAATACATCAGATGAGGCACACAATCCATCGGGATTTTCTGTTGAAAAACATAGTAATAACTTCGTAGTTAGCAATGATGTACTAGTTTTAGAAGTATGCAAAAGATGCACGGATGTCGTAATAGTAAAATATCTTACCAGGGTATCTCCATAGAAGTTATCGTGGTTCAACACGTGCACTAGTGGCATGTATTCACCATAATTTGGAGGAGTTCGATAATAGGTATTGTAATTCTCAAAAAAAGTACAATAAGCAATCAGATGATTTTTATCCTTATAAGTTAATTCGGAGCCATCAGTGTAGTGGGTTTTGTCTACCATCTTCTGCACATTCTTTGAAGATTCAAAATAAGCTGTCAATGGAAATAAGCTGTCAACTATTTTGAAATAAACAATATAAATTAGTTAATAACTATGTTTGAGAAACTCACATTGCGGTAGAATCGGAAGCATATCAACAAGGACCCAAATGTCCATATTGTCTTGCTCGATGTCAGGATCACCAAGATCCATGCTGACAATCATACCCTCATAAAAACCATACATTTTGCAAAGTGCTTCCCAATTTTGGCAACCAAAATGGGTTACGCTCTAAGAATTGTACAGATTTACTTCAAAATCGATATCATGATGGGTCCTTAGGTGTATTTTCTTTGTTTGAAAATTTTCATGGTCTTCAAAACCCATCCTCTCCAAGACATAGCGTCTTGCATGGCATGGGATAAGCTAGTCGAATTGTAAAAGATGAAAATTAGACGTTGAAATAGTTGAAGTCATGCTTAATTACGAAAAAAACACTTGTCGTTGTTGCGTACCGTTTCAACATCGAAGGTCTCCTCGAGCTTAATGCTGAAGTGCCGATCTTCATCTAGCTGAACGAACCTGTCGCACATACCTCGATCATCGTGGCACCAACTGCACTCCCCCGGGAGACTGTCGTCGTCCGAGTACGACATTTCCTACGTTCATAATTCAAAGATTAAACTTGTACATATTCTAGCACAAGTCATGCCAGAATTCACGGAAAAATCCGGCATGACCTTTGCTAAAAAAGGACATATCGAGCGCCTGAAATTTGCCGGAACGGAAATTAATCAACACTCCGGCAAAACATAGGCCACTCGGAGGTGTAACCAAAACATGAAATAATTGCTTAAACTAAAAAATAACACCAAATATGGCATGTTCAACTAGTTCTATTAATTCAACTAGTTCTATTAATTCAACTAGTTCTTACTAAATATAAACTTAGTATAAAAAGAAAAAAACTAGTTCTTTCTAAAAATGAAGTAGTTCAACTAGTTACTAATTTACTTACTATACTAGTTCAACTAAAACTTAACTAGTTCAACTAAAACTAAACTAGTTCTATTAATTCAACTAGTTCTTACTAAATATAAACTTACTATAAATAGAAAGAAACTAGCACATCTACTACTACTAATTAACATCTAACTACTACATCTACTACTAATTAACATGTACTACTACTAATTATACAACTAGTTTACCATCACTACTAGTAATTAATATCCACTACTTCTAAAAATCATTATCTATGAACCCTAAATTAACATCTACTACTACTAAAATCATCTACTAACTAAGCAAAGAGAGAGGGGGTTGGGGAGGGGTGGGGGGCTTACAAAGGGAGAGACGGTGGCGGGGAGGTGCTCGGCGACGGAGGGGCGGCGAGGGCGGGCTCGGGATCGGGAGGGCGGCGGTCCTGGGCGGCGGGCTCGTTCGAGGGCGGCGGCGGTGAGGTCGAGGGCGGCGACAGTGTGGTCGAGAGCGGCGGCGGTGAGGTTGAGGGCGGGCGGCGGCGGCGGTGAGGGCGCAGGCGCGCTCGGGCTCGGGCGGCGGCGACAGGGAGTAGGGGAACAAGCCGGTGGGGGGGGGGGAAGGAGGACTTGGCGAAATTTTGATGCGGGGGGTGGTTAACTCGAACTAGCAGTAGCGCACGTACAGAAGACGCGCTATAGCTAACTTATCTACAGCGCGTTTGGGGGAAAACCGCTACTGCTAATGGAAGCAGTTATTTCTTTTGTTTAGTAAAAACATCAAAAATATACATTGGTCATCATTGATATTTTTGTGTACAATCTAAATAGTCAACATGAATCCTCACTGTACCTGTATAGGTACAGGCGAGGATTCATATTGCAACCACAAATCATACACATATAGTTCAATGAAGACCAAGTGCTCGAGATAGGTTGAGAAGCAACATATTTAAGGTGGTAAACACCTTGTTCGCTTAGCAGTATGGGACTAAACTTAATTAGTTGCGGTCATACTTAGCAGCAGCGAGTTTTGAGCAAAACCGCTGCTACTAAGTTCTTTAGCAGTAGCGCGTCCACGGGAAGGGCGCTACTACTATATCTTTCCTGGAGGCAACACCGTGGAAATTATAGTAGTAGCGCTCTTTTCACCTAGAGCGCTACTGCTACTCAGTCATTAGCAGCACTCTTTTCTAAAGCTCGTTGCTGCTAATTAGCAGTAGCGTCTGTTTTTAGACCGCGCTGCTGCTAAGATTCTGTGTATAAGGTTTTCCCTAGTAGTGCTAGTTTATGCGTTGCTTCGTAAGGGGCTGATTTGGATCCATATGTTTCATGCTATGGTTAGGTTTACCTTAATACTTTTGTTGTAGTTGCGGATGCTTGCAATAGAGGTTAATCATAAGTGGGATGCTTGTCCAAGTAAGGACAGTACCCAAGCATCGATCCACCCACATACCAAATTATCAAAGTACCGAACGTGAATTATATGAATGTGATGAAAACTAGCTCGACGATATTCCCATGTGTCCTCGGGAGCGCTTTTCTCTATATAAGAGTTTGTCCAGGCTTGTCCTTTGCTACAAAAAGGATTGGGCCACCTTGCTGCACTTTATTTACTTTTGTTACTTGTTGCTCGTTACAAATTATCCTATCACAAAACTATCTGTTACCACTTATTTCAGTACTTGCACAGAATACCTTGCTGGAAACCGCTTATCATTTCCTTCTACTCCTTGTTGGGTTCAACCTCTTACTTATCGAAAGGACTACGATAGATCCCATATACTTGTGGGTCATCAAGACTCTTTTCTGGCGCTGTTGCCGAGGAGTGAAGCGCCTTTGGTAGGTGGAATTTGGTAAGGAACAATTTATATAGTGTGCTGAAATTTACTGTCACTTGTTACTATGGAAAGTAATCCTGTGAGGGGCTTGTTCGGGGTATCTTCACCCTGACCAGTAGAGCAAAGAGTTGCTCCTCAACCTACTGAACCTACTGAAAATGAAAATGTCTGCTTTGAAATTCCTTCGGGTATGATAGAAAAACTGCTAGCTAATCCTTTTGCAGGAGACGGGACAATGCATCGTGATGAGCACCTAATATATGTGGATGAAGTTTGTGGATTATTTAAGCTTGCAGGTGTACTCGGAGATGTTGTTAAGAAGAAGGTCTTCCCTTTATCTTTGAAGGAAGATGCCTTGACATGGTATAGGCTATGTGATGATACGGGGTCATGGAACTACAAACAATTGAAATTGGAATTTCATCAGAAGTTTTATCCTATGCATCTTGTCCATCGTGATCGCAATTATATATATAATTTTTGGCCTCGCGAAGGAGAAAGCATCGCTCAAGCTTGGGGGAGGCTTAAATCAATGTTATATTCATGCCCCAATCATGAGCTCTCAAGAGAGATGATTATTCAAAACTTATATGCTCGGCTTTCTGATAACAATCGCACCATGCTCGATACTTCTTGTGTTGGCTCTTTTATGACGAAGACTATTGAATTCAAATGGGATTTATTGGAAAGAATTAAACGCAACTCTGAAGATTGGGACCTCGACGAAGGTAAGGAGTCAGGTATGACACCTAAGTTTGATTGTGTTAAATCTTTTATGGATACCGATGTTTTCCGTAAATTTAGCACTAAATATGGACTTGACTCTGAGATAGTAGCTTCTTTCTGTGAATCTTTTGCTACTTATGTTGATCTCCCCAAGGAGAAGTGGTTTAAATATCATCCTCCCATATAAGTAAAAGTAGTTGCACCTATTAAAGTTGAAGAAAAGACTATCACTTATAATGATCCTATTGTTCCTACTTCTTATGTTGAGAAACCACCTTTCCCTGTTAGGATAAAGGATCATGCTAAAGCTTCTACTGTGGTTCATAAAAGCAATATTAAAACTTATACACCTTCTGAGCAAATTAAAGTTGAACCTGATATTGCTATTGTTAAAGATCTCTTGTCTGATAATATTGATGGGCATGTTATTCATTTCCTTGATGAGACTTCTAGAGTTGCTAAACCTTGTGCTAAAGATAAAAACAGACCTGTGGTAGGCATGCCTGTTATTTCTGTTAAAATAGGAGATCATTGTTATCATGGCTTATGTGATATGGGTGCTAGTGCTAGTGCAATACCTTACGACTTATACAAATAAATTATGCATGATATTGCACCTGCTGAGATAGAAGATATTGATGTCACAATTAAACTTGCCAATAGACATACTATTTCACCAATGGGAATTGTTAGAGATGTTGAAGTCTTGTGTGGGAAAACTAAATATTCTGCTGATTTTCTTATTCTTGGTTCCCCACAAGATAGCTTTTGTCCCATTATATTTGGTAGACCCTTCTTAAACACTGTTAATGCTAAGATAGATTGCAAAAAGGATGTTGTTACTATCGGGTTAGATGATATGTCTCATGAATTTAATTTCTCTAAATTTAGTAGACAACACCGTGAAGAAGAATTACCTAGTATGGATGAAATTATTGGTCTTGCTTCTATTGTCGTACCTCGTAGTGATCCTTTAGAACAATATTTGCTAGACCATGAAAATGATATGTTTATGAATGAAAGAAGGGAAATAGATGAAGTATTCTTTAAATAGGAACCTATTCTGAAACACAATTTGCCTGTTGAAATCCTAGGGGATCCTCCTCCACCTAAGAGTGATCCCGTGTTTGAGCTTAAATCATTGCCTGATACTCTTAAATATGCTTATCTTGATGAGAAAAATATATATCCTGTTATTATTAGTGCTAACCTTTCAGAGCATGTGGAAGATAGATTATTGAAAACTCTGAAGAAGCACCGTGCTGCTATTGGGTATACTCTTGATGATCTTAAGGGCATTAGTCCCACTCTATGTCAACATAAAATAAATTTGGAAGAAGATGCTAAACCAGTTCATGATCATCAATGACGGCTGAATCCTAAAATGAAAGAAGTGGTAAGAAAGGAAATACTAAAGCTCCTTGAGGCAGGTATAATCTATCCCATTGCTAATAGTCAGTGGGTAAGTCCTGTCCATTGTGTCCCTAAGAAGGGAGGTATTACTGTCGTTTCGAATGATAAATATGAATTGATTCCTCAAAGAATTATTACAAGTTATAGGATGGTAATTGATTTCCGCAAATTAAATAAGGCCACTAAAAAGGATCATTACCCCTTACCTTTTATCAATCAAATGCTAGAAAGATTATCCAAACATACACATTTTTGCTTTCTAGATGGTTATTCTGGTTTCTCTCAAATACCTGTGTCAGCCAAGGATCAATCAAAGACTACTTTTACTTGCCCTTTTGGTACTTTTGCTTATAGACGTATGCCTTTTGGTTTATGTAATGCACCTGCTACCTTTCAAAGATGCATGATGTCTATATTCTCTGACTTTTGTGAAAAGATTTGTGAGGTTTTCATGGACGATTTCTCCGTCTATGGATCTTCTTTTGATGATTGCTTGAGCAACCTTGATCGAGTTTTACAGAGATGTGAAGAAACTAATCTTGTCTTTAATTGGGAAAAGTGCCACTTTATGGTTAATGAAGGTAATGTCTTGGGGCATAAAGTTTCTGGAAGAGGTATTGAAGTTGATAAAGCCAAGGTTGATGCTATTGAAAAGATGCCATGCCCCAAGGACATCAAAGGTATAAGAAGTTTCCTTGGTCACGCCAGATTTTATAGGAGGTTCATTAAGGACTTCTCAAAAATTTCTCAGCCTCTGACTAATTTATTACAAAAAGATGTACCATTTGTCTTTGATGATGATTGTGTAGAAGCATTTGAAATACTTAAGAAAGCATTGATCTCTGCACCTATTGTTCAGCCACCTGATTGGAATTTACCCTATGATATTATGTGTGATGCTAGTGATTATGTTGTAGGTGATGTTCTAGGGCAAAGAGTTGATAAGAAATTAAATATTATTCAATATGCTAGTAAAACCCTAGACAATGCTCAAAGAAATTATGCTACTACTGAAAAGGAATTCTTAGCAGTTGTATTTTCTTGTGATAAGTTCAGACCTTATATTGTTGATTCTAAAGTAACTATTCACACTGATCATGCTGCTATTAAACATATTATGGAAAAGAAAGATGCTAAACCTAGACTTATCAGATGGGTTCTCTTGCTACAAGAATTTGACTTACATATTGTTGATAGAAAGGGAGCTGAGAACCCCGTTGCAGATAACTTGTCTAGGTTAGAAAATGTGCTTGATGACCCACTACCTATTGATGATAGCTTTCTTGATGAGCAATTAAATGTCATAAATGCTTCTCATACTGCTCCATGGTATGTTGATTATGCTAATTACATTGTTGCCAAACTCATACCACCTAGTTTCACATACCAGCAAAAGAAAAGGTTCTTCTATGATTTGAGGCATTACTTTTGGGATGACCCACATCTTTATAAAGAAGGAGTAGATGGTGTTATTAGACGTTGTGTACTTGAGCATGAACAGGAACAGATCCTACGCAAGTGTCACTCTGAAGCTTATGGAGGACACCATGCTGGAGATAGAACTACACGTAAGGTATTGCAATCTGATTTTTATTGGCCTACTCTCTTCAAAGATGCCCGTAAGTTTGTCTTATCTTGTGATGAATGTCAAAGAATTGGTAATATTAGTAGACGTCAAGAAATGCCTATGAACTATTCACTCGTTATTGAACCATTTGATGTTTGGGGCTTTGACTATATGGGACCTTTTCCTGCCTCTAATGGATATACACATATTTTAGTTGTTGTTGATTACGTTACTAAGTGGGTAGAAGCTATTCCAACTACTAGTGCTGATCATAACACTTCTATTAAAATGCTTAAAGAAGTTATTTTTCCAAGATTTGGAGTCCCTAGATATTTAATGACTGATGGTGGTCCACATTTTATTCATGGTGCTTTCCGTAAAATGCTTGCTAAGTATGATGTTAATCGTAGAATTGCATCTCCTTATCACCCTCAGTCTAGTGGTCAAGTAGAATTGAGTAATAGAGATCTCAAATTAATTTTGCAAAAGACTGTCAATAGGTCTAGAAAGAATTGGTCCAAGAAACTTGATGATGCATTATGGGCCTATATAATTGCATATAAAAATCCTATGGGTATGTCTCCGTATAAAATGGTTTATGGAAAAGCATGTCACTTACCTCTCGAACTAGAACACAAGGCATATTGGGCTATTAAAGAGCTCAATTATGATTTTAAACTTGCCGGTGAGAAGAGGTTATTTGATATTAGCTCACTCGATGAATGGAGAACCCAAGCCTACGAGAATGCCAAGTTGTTTAAAGAAAAAGTTAAAAGATGGCATGATAAAAGGATACAAAAGCGTGAGTTTAATGTAGGTGATTATGTATTGCTATACAACTCTCGTTTAAGATTTTTTACAGGAAAACTTCTCTCTAAATGGGAAGGTCCTTACGTTATTGAGGAGGTCTATCGTTCCAGTGCCATACAAATCAACAACTTCGAAGGCACAAATCCGAAGGTGGTGAATGGTCAAAGAATCAAACATTATATCTCAGGTAATCCCATAAATGTTGAAACCAATGTTATTGAAACCGTAACCCCGGGGGAATACATAAGGGACACTTTCCGGAATGTTTCAGACACCGAAAAGGAATAGGTATGTGGTACGGTAAGTAAACCGACTCCAAAACAGTTTTAAGGCAATATTTCTCTGTTTTGGAATATTTAGAAAAATAGAAAAATAATAAGCAGTCCGGGAAGGACACGAGGGCTCCACGAGGGTGGAGGGCGCGCCCTACCCTCCTGGGCGCGCCCCCTACCTCGTGGGCACCTCGTGCGCTTTCCGGACTCCGTTTTCTTACACGACATGTAATTTGGTCGGTAAAAATTCATTATATAATCTCCCAGAGGTTTTGACTCCCGTATCACGCAAAAATCTCCTGTCTTTGTTTTGAGTTGTTTGTCTGACAGAGGCGTGACGGGTTGTTGCACATCCGCGATGTTGAGGGACCAAGGAAGACCGGAAGCACGGAGGCAAGGCTCGAGGCATTGGAGCAAGAAGTTTTCAGGTGTCAGGAGATGGTGGAGCGTGGGCTCGATTCCAATCACATTATGATCACAGAGTTCACCAACAACCACAAGCTGGATGTCAAGGACATTGGGGAGGCCATCTTCAAGCTTCATGAGAAAATCGAGCACCTCCAAGCCCAGATCTATGACCTGCAAAATCAAAACTGTGAGTATGAATATAGATTCAAGAGGATGAGTTTGGCTGCAGATTTGAGGTTTCAGGAGACTCGATCATCCTTCTATGATGGTGAGCCTATGCCTTGGAAGAAGGACGACAAGCCTACACCATCAACAAAACCATCACCTTTTCCACCAACAAAGAAGAATTGAGTATCTGGTATGGGCACTCCCCTTGGCAACTGCCAAGCGTGGGGGAGTGCCCCGGTATCGTATCACCATCACTTCTATCTTTACCGTTTTTCTTAGTTCGATCCTTTTGGTAATATTTTCATCTAGTAGAATAAAAGTTCTTAGTATGATCTAGTTCTGAGTTTTACTTTACGGTCCTTCTATGTAATCGAGTCCGTGAGCTATATATAATAAAGATTAGTGTTGAGTCAAGGGCTTGATTATTTTGCCATGATCGCAAGTGAATAAAAGAATAGAGAAATAAATAAATAAATAAAAAGGGAAACAAAGAGATCATATGGATCTTATGGAGAGTAATGAGCTCACATAGAAAAAGTATGATGAATAAAAGTTGTTGAGAGTTGACATAGTTTTGGTCATCGTTGCAATTAATAGGAAGCAATAAAGAAAGAGAGGTCTTCACATATAAATATACTATCTTGGACATCTTTTATGATTGTGAGCACTCATTAAAATATGACATGCTAAAGAGTTTACGTTGGACAAGGAAGACAACGTAATGGGTTATGTTTTCTTATGTCTGAGATAGATTATATTGTCATGGATCATCCAACATGGTTGATCTTGCCTTTCCCCCTCATGCTAGCAAAATTCATCGCACCAAGTAGAGATACTACTTGTGCTTCCAAATACCCTTAAACCAGTTTTGCCATGAGAGTCCACCATACCTACCTATGGATTGAGTAAGAGCCTCCAAGTAAGTTGTCATCGGTGCAAGCAATAAAAATTGCTCACTAAATATGTATGACTTTTTAGTGTGGGAGAAAATAAGCTTTATACGATCGTGTGATATGGAAGAAATAAAAGCGACAGACTGGATAATAAAGGTTCATATCACAAGTGGCAATATAAAGTGACGTTCTTTCGCATTAAGATTTTGTGCATCCAACCATAAAAGCGCATGACAACCTCTGCTTCCCTCTGTGAAGGGCCTATCTTTTACTTTTATCTCCTATCTTGCATAAGAGTCATGGTGATCTTCACCCTTCCTTTTTACATTTTATCCTTTGGCAAGCATAGTAGGTTGGAAAGATCCTGGTATATATGGCTAATTGGATGTGAGTTTTCATGAACTATTATTGTTGACATTACCCTTGAGGTAAAACGTTGGGAGGCAAAACTATAAGCCCCTATCTTTCTCTGTGTCCGATTAAAACTCCATACCCATAAGTATTGCGTGAGTGTCAGCAATTGTGAAAGACTATATGGTAGTTGAGTATGTGGACTTGCTGAAAAGCTCTTATATATTGACTCTTTCCTATGTTATGATAAATTGCAATTGCTCCAAAGACTGAGATTATAGTTTGTTAGTTTTCAATGAAGTTTACGATTCATACTTCAAATTGTGATTGAATTATTACTCTAGCATAAGAAATCATATGACAAGAATTATGTAAATTGTTGTTCTAAGAATGATCATGATGCCCTCATGTCCATATTTTAATTTTATCGACACCTCTATCTCTAAACATGTGGACATATTTTTCGATTTCAGCTTTCGCTTGAGGACAAGCGAGGTCTAAGCTTGGGGAGTTGATACATACATTTTGCATCATGCTTTTATATCGATATTTATTGCATTATGGGCTGTTATTACACATTATGTCACAATACTTATGCCTATTCTCTCTTATTTTACAAGGTTTACATAAAGAGAGATAATGCCGGCAGCTGGGATTCTGGGCTGGAAAAGGAGCAAATATTAGAGACCTATTCTGCACAGCTCCAAAAGTCCTGAAACTTCATGGGAGACGTTTTCAGAATATATAAAAATTACCGAGCGCAAGAAGTTCACCAGGGGGCACACCCTGCCCACGAGGGTGGGGGCGCGCCCTACCCCCTGGGCGCGCCCCCTACCTCATGGGCCCCCTGGTGGCCCTCCGATGGCCATCTTCTGCTATATGAAGTCTTTCGATGAGAAAAAAATCATAAGCCATCTCCTCAGACGAAACTCCGCTGCCACGAGGCGGAACCAATCTAGGGCTCTGGCGGAGCTGTTCTGCCGGGGAAACTTCCCTCCGGGAGGGGGAAATCATCACCATCGTCATCATCAACGCTCCTCTCATCGGGAGAGGGCAATCTCCATCAACATCTTCATCAGCACCATCTCCTCTCGAAACCCTAGTTCATCTCTTGTATCCAATTCTTGTCTCCAAGTCCAGGATTGGTACTAGTAGGTTGCTAGTAGTGTTAATTACTCCTTGTAGTTGATGCTAGTTGGTTTATTTGGTGGAAGATCATATGTTTAGATCCTATATGCATATTAATACCCCTATGATTATGAACATGATTATGCTTTGTGAGTAGTTACGTTTGTTCCTGAGGACATGGGGGAAGTCTTGTTATTAGTAATCATGTGAATTTGATATTCGTTCGATATTCTGATGAGATGTATGTTGTCTCTCCTCTAGTGGTGTTATGTGAACGTCGACTACACAACACTTCACCATTATTTGGGCCTAGAGGAAGGCATTGGGAAGTAATAAGTAGATGATGGGTTGCTAGAGTGACAGAAGCTTAAACCCCAGTTTATGCGTTGCTTCGTAAGGGGCTGATTTGGATCCATATGTTTCATGCTATGGTTAGGTTTACCTTAATACTTTTGCTGTAGTTGCGGATGCTTGCAATAGAGGTTAATCATAAGTGGGATGCTTGTCCAAGTAAGGACAGTACCCAAGCACCGATCCACCCACATACCAAATTATCAAAGTACCGAACGTGAATCATATGAACGTGATGAAAACTAGCTCGACGATATTCCCATGTGTCCTCGGGAGCACTTTTCTCTATATAAGAGTTTGTCCAGGCTTATCCTTTGGTACAAAAAGGATTGGGCCACCTTGCTGCACTTTATTTAGTTTTGTTACTTGTTGCTCGTTAAAAATTATCCTATCACAAAACTATCTGTTACCACTTATTTCAGTACTTGCACAGAATACCTTGCTGGAAACCGCTTATCATTTCCTTCTACTCCTCATTGGGTTCGACACTCTTACTTATCGAAAGGACTATGATAGATCCCCTATACTTGTGGGTCATCAGCGTCATCAACCCGTCTCTGAAGAGAAAGCAGCTCGGCGCGGGCAGAGGCCAAGTCCGCCTGCGCCGAGATCAGGGCGGCGGCCATGGCCCCCTCACGCCTCTCCGCCTCGTCTAACCTGGGTCTGAGAGCAGCAGTCCTAGCCGCTGCCTCGGTTCCCGCAAGCCTCATCTTCAGGGCGTGCCGACCTTCAAGATCCGCGCGAACCTCGGCCACCCGGCGGTCGACTTCCTCCTGGACCTTGGCCTCGCGAGCCCCGATGGCATCTTCCGCTTGGGCAACCTGATGTTCCCTCGTCTCCAGTTGCTCAAGCTCGAGGCTACGCTCCACGGCTTCTAGAGCCAACGCCTCCTCACGCTTCCGGGCCTCATCTTCCTCGGCAGGCGTCCCCCTCAGCGATGCGAGAGCGGCCTTACGCGCCTCCACTTTTTGCTTGAGGGACGCGCCCCAAGCGTGGAGCTCCCACACATGCTTCTCCGCAGCCTCGCGACGGCGGTCAGCTTCACGATCCTCCTCCAGAGCTCGAGAGTAGGCCTCATGGGAGGCTGCAAGAGAGGCCTCAGCCTTCGTGTTTTCTAGCTCGCGCTGGTGGCGCCCAAGGTTGATGGACACTTTCATCCTGTGTCACTCCTCCGCCAGTCGCAGACCCTCGGCCTCGAGGCGCGCGTCGACACCCGCAAGCTCTTCAACAAGTCGGCTCATCGCGCCCATCGCCTCCTGGAAGAGCTTGTGACGAACAACGCTCGCCCGTGCTCGAACTCCAACGCGCGACCCACCTCGTCCTCCGCCACGGGGGCTGTAGGCGGAACGTGAAGCGGGGCGCCCCCTCTTGGCAGGGGGATGCGGGCTGGTACCGCCCCGGGCTCCAACCCGGCCTCACGAGGGGCCCCGGCCAGGCAGGGCCCGCTACATGAGGAGGAGCTGAAGATCGAAGCCAACCAGCTGTTGTTCATGACCAGAGGAGGAGCTCGTGGCACGCCCGCTACGCTCTGAGCAAGGCCATAAGGGAAGGACGACGAAGGCGCAAGCTTGGGGCGCCCTAGTGACGAACCAACTCCCACGGCTGGCCCCACGCCGTGGGCAACACCTGAGCCTGCAGCGTTGGAGCTTGGCGGGTGCAACGGGACGAGAGGGAGCTGCTTCTCAGGAGATTTCACGGCCTTGGCAGAAGGGGTCCTGCGGGGATAATCGTCAGGAAAGGAAGGCGACACACGGAAGGTCACTGAGATAAGGTACTTACTCGTCGACGGCAATATACTCTCGTCGCTTCAATGGCCCGAAGATGTTGTTGCCGCTCGGGGATCCCTTCCTATTGCGGAGCCACGCAAAGCCGACCAAAGCACTGGACGTGGCGGCCGGCGCGGAGCGAGGCCAAGGAAGAGCTTGGAGGGACAACTTCAGGGGTGTCCGGCTGCGGTGAACAGTCGGGCGCCGTCTCACCACGACCTCCCAAGGCCTCCGGGGCTTTGACCTCGGGAACCGCATGCTGCGTCGCCTCAGTAACCGACGCCCCAGGGGAGGGATCGCGAGCTCCTGAGGACGATGCCCCACGATCACCACGCGGCATGTGCTCCTCAGCACTTGGGTCGTCGGCCTCCGTCGGAGCTCTCCCACCTGCACCCTCACTCCGGGCGAGCTTGGCACCGACGGTGAGGAAGGGAACCACATCGACGGGGTTCTCACGGGTCCCCACCAGGCCGATTGGGCACAGCCCCCACTCATCAAAGGAGGCCATGCTCTCGGCAAATTCGGCGTTGTTCTCGCAGCGGTACAGCAGACAGCTCTTCCTAGGCATGTCGTCCGGCAGTGAGGCACCCGTCAGGACCGCAAGCACCATTTGTCGCGTCTTAAGAGGAAGCCCCTCCTCCTGAAACCTCATATGGTCCTGACTGCTGAGCAAGGCCCACATCATGCGGGAATGACGCTGAAGCGGAGCGACTCAGCGCTTGACGAACTCCTTCACCACCATAGGCGCAGCCACGCCGGGGTCCTTCAACCTCCTTAGCCTGAGCTAGCCAGGAACGAGACGGGGGCTCGCGAGCCTCTGGTGGCCCCAACTGGAGTTGGGAATAGCAGGCCCTGACGGAGCATGGAGCAGAGGGTTGAGCACACCGGTGTCGACAAACACCCATCGTGTCCGAAACTCGCTCGTGGATGGAGGAAGCTCGAAGTTTATCCCCTCGCCCACCGTCGCAGCCACGGCCTAGAAGCTCACACACCCCGAGCTCTACCAAGGGTCTGTCAGATGCAGTGAGAAGAAGTGGCGGAAGAGGGCCACCGAAGGAGCGATGCCCACCATGGCTTCGCACACAAAGGCGAAGACAGCAAGAAGAGTCACAGATTGAGGGTCGAGATGCAGCATGTGGATCTGATAATGCTCGAGCACCGCATTGAAGAAGGCGGAGAAGGAGGAATCAGGCCAGCCCAGAGGGCATCTATGAAGATTGGGACCTCAGTGGCTGCCCGGGTAATGCGAGCGCGAGACGCGGGCCAAGACGCCGTCTCTCCCCACTTGTTGAAACTGGAAGCAAGCATGGGGCGTACCTTGTCCATGGCCTCGTCGTTGAGCACCAGAGGTCGGCCGAGCGGAGGCTCGAAGGACGGAGGCGCACTCGGTGAAGACAGAGGCTTCTTCCCCTTGTTTGATTGTTTCGGCGCCATGGCGACGAAGCAGGCGGAGTGCAGGACAGATCGGAGAGGAGGAGCGGAGTCTCGAGGAAGCAGAAGGACTGGGGAGGCAAGGCATGGGAAATGGGAGAATAATTGTGTAGGTTGCGGGGGCCGCGTAGCCAGGCGGATTCAAAGGCAGCATGGGGAAGCGGAGACGCCCACGCCCAATCAACTGCCACGCGTCAACCAAGGCCGCATGCTTTGGGGCCCACGGCGCTCCGCGCTTGATCCTTTGGCTTCGCCTCGAAGCCAAGCCCGAGCGCGCCTTGGGCCCGGGGGCTACTATCGGCGTTCTGGGAACGGGGGTCCCCAGACTTGCCTGCCTGCGGTCCATGGCGTGGCTGTGCTAGCAGGTCTGTACGGCCCATCATCATCAACAAGGCATTCAAGACCCTCGCGAGGGGCCAAGCCTCGCGAGGCGGATGACGCAAGACCTCCACAGGAGCGGCCTCACCAGGCTGCCTCGTGAGGAGCGGAGATATCAAGGTGGGGCGAACCTCGCGAGGCTCTCGTGACGTGAGCCATGACGATCGACACCAGGCGGGCGCCAGCGCGCGCAGCGTCCTTGTTTCCTCTTTGGTGCCAAGGGGGCAAGCGCAGGCGCGGAGTACCGAGGCATCAGGCAAAGTTTTCCATATCAGTGCAACGAGACCAAGACCAGAAGGACGACAGGACGGAGGTCACCATGGAGCTCAGGATGGCGTCACCACCAGAACCTTTGGCAGGCGAAGACCACCTTTTGTTAGGATAGCTTGTACTAGCTGTCCCCTTTCAAATTGGCCACCGTTGTTGGCTCCCTTCCCGCTCAATATTTGGGGAGAGGACCAGGGCCTATATAAGTAGGACTAGCCACCACCAAAGGAGGGGGTCGGATCGGATCAGAGGCCAACCCTTAGCCACACCAAGCACAAGAACACCTCAACCTCAGGAGGCTATTCTCCCCCTTGTGCTGTTCTTCATCAGCCCAAGAGGCAATCCACCACCACCACACTAGAGTAGGGTATTACACCACAACGGTGGCCCGAACCAGTATAAACCTTGTGTCTTTGTGTTGCGAGTGCGTCGAGTTCGTCCGCGAGACCTCAGTGAGCTAGGGCGTAGATCGATAGGAGGGAAAGAACTTCGCGCGCACCCCATAGTTCGAACCTTAAGGTTTTGCCGGAACCCGTGATCCGACAATACCAATATTGGATGCCTATCATATTAGGACCAATTTTATAGCCAAAGCAAATTACCATATTGTTCTAAAGGACTCTCAAAATAATATAAGTGAAGCATGAGAGATCAATAATTTCTATAAAATAAAACCACCACCGTGCTCTAAAAGATATAACTGAAGCACTAGAGCAAAATTATCTAGCTCAAAAGATATAAGTGAAGCACATAGAGTATTCTAGTAAATCCTGATTCATGTTTGTCTCTCCCAAAATGTGTGTACAGCAAGGATGATTGTGGTAAACTAAAAAGCAAACACTCAAATCATACAAGACGCTCGAAGCAAAACACATATCATGTGATGAATAAAAATATAGCCTCAAGTAAAGTTACCGATGGACGAAGACAAAAGAGGGGATGCCTTCCGGGGCATCCCCAAGCTTAGGATTTTGGTTGTCCTTCAATTTTACCTTGGGGTGCCTTGGGCATCCAATCTTAGGCTCTTGCCACTCCTTATACCAAAGATATAAGTGAAGCCAACACCAAAATTGTTCCTACCAACAAAATTCACATCCATAGATGCATTATTATTCTCAATCAAAGTAGACAAAGGCATATCATTAGGATCAGAAGAAACACTCTTATTAGCAAACAATTTCATAAGTTCATCCATCTTTCCACTCAAAGCATTAATTTCTTCTATAGCATGAACCTTTTTACTAGTAGATCTTTCGGTGTGCCATTGAGAATAATTAACCATAACATTATCTAGGAGTTTGGTAGCTTCCCCTAAAGTGATTTCCATAAAAGTGCCTCCCGCGGCCGAATCTAAAAGATCTCTAGAAGCAAAACTCAATCCAGCATAAATTTTTTGTATGATCATCCATAAATTCAAACCATGAGTAGGGCAATCGGGAATCATTAATTTCATCCTCTCCCAAGATTGTGCAACATGCTCATGATCTAGTTGCTTAAAGTTCATAATATCGTTTCTAAGAGAGATGGTCTTAGCGGGAGGAAAATACTTAGAGATAAAAGCATCTTTGCACTTATTCCAAGAATCAATACTATTTTTAGGCAAAGAAGAAAACCAAGTTTTAGCACGAAGTCTAAGCGCGGGAATAGCTTCAATTTAACAATATCATTATCCAAATCTTTCTTCTTTTGCATATCACACAAATTAACAAAGTTGTTTAGATGGGTAGCGGCATCTTCACTAGGAAGGCCAGAAAACGGATCTTTCATGACAAGATTCAGCAAAGCAGTATTAATTTCACAAGATTTAGCATCGGTAAAGGGAGCAATCGGAGTGCTAATAAAATCATTATTGTTGGTATTGGAAAAATCACACAATTTAGTACTATCTTGAGACATCGTGACAAACAATCCAACACACAAGCACACAAGAAGCGAGCAAAAAAGAGGCGAACGGAAAAAAGAGGGCGAATAAAACGGCAAGGGTGAAGTGGGGGAGAGGAAAACAAGAGGCAAATGGAAAATAATATAATGCGAGGGATAAGAGTTTGTGATGGGTACTTGGTATGTCTTGCTTTGTGCGTAGATCTCCCCGGTAACAGCGCCAGAAATCCTTCTTGCTACCTCTTGAGCATTGTGTTGGTTTCCCTTGAAGAGGAAAGGGTGATGCAGCAAAGTAGCATAAGTATTTCCCTCAGTTTTTGAGAACCAAGGTATCAATCCAGTAGGTGACTACACGCAAGTCACCTCGCACCTACACAAACAAATAAGAACCTTGCAACCAACACGATAAAGGGGTTGTCAATCCCTTCACGGCCACTTGCAAAAGTGAGATCTGATAGAGATAATAAGATACATATTTTTGGTATTTTTATGATATAGATTGGAAGTAAAGATTGCAAAGTAAAATAGATTGGAAACTTATATGATGGAAAATAGACTCGGGGGGCATAGGTTTCACTAGTGGCTTCTCTCAAAATAGCATAAGTATTACGGTGGGTAAACAAATTACTGTCGAGCAATTGATAGAAAAGTGCATAATTATGAGAATATCTAGGCATGATCATGTATATAGGCATCACGTCCGCGACAAGTAGACCGAAATGATTCTGCATCTACTACTATTACTCCACACATCGACCGCTATCCAGCATGCATCTAGAGTATTAAGTTCATAAGAACAGAGTAACGTGTTAGGCAAGATGACATGATGTAGAGGGATAAACTCAAGCAATATGATATAAACCCCATCTTTTTATCCTCGGTGGCAACAATACAATACGTGCCTTGCTGCCCCTGCTGTCACTGGGAAAGGACCCCGCAAGATTGAACCCAAAGCTAAGCACTTCTCCCATTGCAAGAAAGATCAATCTAGTAGACCAAACCAAACTGATAATTCAAAGAGACTTGCAAAGATAACAAATCATACATAAAAGATTTCAGAGAAGAATCAAATATTGTTCATAGATAATCTTGATCATAAACCTACAATTCATGAGATTTCGACAAACACACCGCAGAAAGAATTACATCGAATAGATCTCCAAGAAGATCAAGGAGAACTTTGTATTGAGATCCAAAGAGAGAGAAGAAGCCATCTAGCTAATAACTATGGACCTGAAGGTCTGTGGTAAAGTACTCACACATCATCGCAGAGGCTATGGTGTTGATGTAGAAGCCCTCCGTGATCGGTCCCCCCTCCGGCGGAGCTCCAGAAAATGCCCCAAGATGGGATATCTTGGGTACAGAAGGTTGCGGCGGTGGAAATAGGGTTTTGTGGTGCTCCTGGATGTTTTTGGGGTATATGGTATATATATATAGGAGGAAGAAGTAGGTCGGTGGAGTTGTGAGGGGCCCATGAGGGTGGGGGGCGCGCCTCCCTGCCTCGTGGCCTGCTCGCTCCTTTCTTGACGTCTACTCCAATTCCCCTGGATCACGTTTGTTCCAAAAATAACTCTCCTGAAGGTTTCATTCCGTTTGGATTCCGTTTGATATCCTTTTCTGCGAAACACTGAAATAGGCAAAAAAAATAGCAATTTGCACGGGCCTTGGGTTAGTAGGTTAGTCCCAAAAATAATATAAAAGTGTATAATAAAGCCCATTAAACATCCAAAACAGATAATATAATAGCATGGAACAATCAAAAATTATAGATACGTTGGAGACGTATCAAAGACCACGTATACACTGCATGCGGCCCGAAAATACGTATGGGTACGATGGTGTATGATGTGTTTAAATCCCAAATGCACAACTTCGATGGGCCACGCCAACTACATTACAAACCGAATACCGTACCCGACTCCAAGCCTGGTTCAATACCTATGATGTCAGTTTCCCAACTTCGAGGCAGCGGGGGGGGGGGGGTCATCCCACGCATGCGCTCAAACTTTATTTTGTATAGCACGGGACACATCTATATCTATACCCCTATATAGTGTGTGAATAACTTTGAATGTTGGTCATTGGATGAAGCCAATCCAACGGTACAGAGATGGCAAATCCGAGCACTACTGGCCGTTGGATATCATCTACATTCCACCAAATTCTACCACATGTACAATCTAGAAGACTCCATGATTGAACTTAAGCATAATGCACAAACCTCAAAACACAAGCACTTCTCCTTTGTTCTCTGGAATCTTCCATATCTTAATTGCCCAAACCTTTTTTTCTAAATGAATTGTCACTTTTTGTTTTTACCTTTACAATGCACAATTCCATGAATCTTAAAAATAGTTTTTTTATAAAACTAATTGATTTTGGATGAGATGAACTATAAGAATTAAACGAACATCTACATCATGCATATCTGGGAGAAGAGGCGGGGAACCAATGAGAGGAGTGGCAAGAAACGGTAGCCTGTTTTGAATGAAAACCTAGTAGAGAAGGAAGCGTGAGCTACACGACTCATGTGCATAGTGCTTACCCATGTACTGCATGTGATGTCAAAAGGGCTTAGGGTTACCGTTCGATTTGGGAGCATCCAACGGTGCACACGTACGATCCGTGGGGTTTTGGTTCTGGCCAGTCAGAACGCACGACTCAGATCGCGCGCGCAGCGGGGGGGATATCATACGGAAACCAACATTCGGTGGAAACCGGTGAAAACCACGAGAAAAAAATGTTTTGAAGTTTCAAAAAAATTCCAAAAAATGCGGGATATTAAGAGGATGATGTTTTATTGCCACACAAAATTTCAAATTGAAACACATTACGAGATTTGAGCTATGAAAAAGATAAAATTAGTGTTAAATAGTGTCGAATAGTAATGTCACTATTCAGGGCGGAATTTGTCTTTTTCATAGCTCACATCTCGTAATGTTTTTCAACTTGAAATTTTGTGTCGCAATAAAACATCAGCTTCTTAACATCCCACATTTTTTCAGATTTTTATGAAACTTTAAAATATGGTTTCCACGAAGTTTTCATTGAATATCGGCTTTCGTGAGTGAACCGTGTGCTATTTGAAAACATTTCGTGAGAAGAATCTCGGTTTTTATATCCCCGTAAATCCAAAACTAAGCTGAAAATCATGAAACCTGCCATGGTGTCATGACATGGCACTTATATGTCAAGAATTTTTTTCGTCCATTGTGGCGCAAGTTTTATTATAAGACTCTTACAAACCAGAGCTTCTCTCAAAGAAGCCTCGTGGTTCCGATAGGGAAACGTGTCCCCCTTGTGGGCGAAATGTAATCACTGCCTCTTTTCACCTTATATTTTCTTCTATGGGCAACATGGAACAATAGGATATCCATGCTGAAATTTAAACTTATTCAGGGTTCGTTTGGCCTTTTTATACACTAATTGAGTTTCCTAGGCATTTAATGTCCATAATTCAAATCTGAACTACAAATACATGCTCCAGTTCACCAAAATGGCTAGAAAAATTATACATGTGTCCTTGGGTGCATGTTTAGGTCCCATGCCAGGAATGGAAACGAATTACAACCGTACCGGTGTCATGGCTCGTCCTCAAACATTTTTGATCTCGATTTTTAAGTCCCCATAAATCCTAAACTTGCCAGAAAGTCATCAAAAGTGGCATGGTGTCACGTCATGGCACATATATGTCGTGGTAAAAACACTGTCCAATTTGGGCCAAGCTTTATTACAAACCTCTTCCAAAAATTAGAGTTTCTCTCAAAGAAGCCTCGTGGTTCCTATAGGGAAACATGTTCCCCTTGTGGGCGAAACGTAATCACTGCCTCTTTTCACCTTGTATTTTCTTCCATGGGCAACATGGAACGACAGGATATCCGTGCTGAAATTTAAACTTATTCAGGGTTGTTTGGCCTTTTTATACACTAATTAAGTTTCCTAGGCATTTAATGTCCATAATCCAAATATGAACTACAAATACATGCTCTAGTTCACCAAAATGGCTAGAAAAATTATACATGTGTCATTGGGTGCATGTTTAGGCCCCATGCCAGGAATGGGAACGAATTACAACCATATCGGTGCCATGGCTCGTCCTCAAACATTTTGAATCTCGGGTTTTAAGTCCCCATAAATCCTAAACTCACCAGAAAGTCATCAAAGGTGGCATGGTGTCACATCATGGCACATATATGTCGTGGTAAAAACATTGTCCAATTTCGGCCAAGCTTTATTACAAACCTCTTACAAAAACTGGAGCTTCTCTCAAAGAAGCCTCGTGGTTTCGATAGGGAAACGTGTCCCCCTTGTGGACGAAACATAATCACTGTCTCTTTTCGCCTTGTATTTTCTTCTATAGGCAACATGGAACGACAGGATATCCGTGCTGGAATTTAAACGATAATCATTGCCTCTTCTCACCTTGAACTTTGTTTTCTACAAGCAACATAGAATAACAGGAGTGTCGGGCTGAAATTTGAAACTGTTCAGAGTTTGTTTGGCCATTGTATATATATTACTAATTACTAAGTTTTCTATGCATTTCATATAGTCCATAATTCAAATTTGAACTACAACCACATGCTCCAGTAAAGCAAAATGGGTGGGAAATCGTACATGTGTCATTGGGTGCATGTTTAGGTCTCGTTTAAGGAATGAGAATGAATTACAAACTTTTTGTCGTCCTGAAACATTGAGAATCTCGATTTTTAGATCCCAGTAAATTAAAAAGTCACCCAAAAAACAAGAAACCCCTGTTCAAGAATTCATCCGATTAACCAGTTAACTTGCCGATTAATCCCTACTCATAGGGTCACCGAGTAGCCGATAAACTGAAAAATCGTCCGATTAATTGATTAAATGATCGATTAACTTGCCGATTAGCCGATTAATCCCCTACTCGCTAGCCAATCGAGCAGCTACCAGTTAACGATTTCCTCAACAATGCAAGAAACTTGGCATGGTTTCATGACATTGCACATATATGTCGTGGTAAAAAAATCATCCAGTTTGAGAAGAGGCACACACATTAGTAGCCAACGAAGTCCTTTTTGAAACAAAAAGCTGTCACGTTAATATCGCAAACGGTTGTATTATATTTACCGTGTCGAAATTTAACCATACTCGGTGGCGTGCGTGCAGCTGTTTGATTAGACGGGACGAGAGATCCTTGACCCCCATGCACCAGCCGCCACCCGCCTCGCTCACAACTTCTCCATTAATGAGTTAATTAAAGCACCTGGACGGAGAGTGTTTGCTTGTGATCCCATGGCAGCATTTGCTTTGTTCGTGTTTTCAACTCGTATTCCGCCCTAATTTAAATTGCCACATAGGACAACGGATAATACGATCACAAATAAAATGGCAACGGATAATACGACGACAAATTTACAACGGCGCAGATAATAATTGTCTTACATATTTCGGATAATTTAAAATGCCACATGCGGCAAAGCCCGAAAGACACGGGGGGCAAGAGAAGAAGGAAATTGCAGACAACGATCTGGGTCACTACTGTCTCTACTCGTTGATGGATCGCCAGGCGGCGAAATCCTCCAGGTCCTTCTTCAATTCCTCACGACTTTGCTTGAAAGCAGCCATGATTCCTCCACCTCCTGCTCGCGCTCGATCCGGAGCTTCCTCAAGGCACCCATCAGTTCCTCGACGATCGCTTTCAGCGTCATCTCCGAGGCACTGCTCTGCTCATGCAGCATCTTCCAGCCGGCGGCCTCCTCCTCCTTCTCGGCGACCAACTTGAGGAGCTTCGCATTGTCACCCATGAGTTGCTTGACAAGGCCGGTCTCCTTGTCAACCAAGGCATCGGTCATCTTGAGCAGCTTCATCAAGCCGTTGACCAGTTCCTGCTGCGTAGTGACGCCAGCGAGAATGTCATCGTTGGTGGCGAAGGACTTCAGGAACGCCGGCTCGTCGCGATGGCCGACGCCTCGAATGCGCTTGTGAGAGCCCTTGCGTGCCCGTGAGAGCTCGTTCGAGGGCTCCGTGGCGCGCTGAGACATCTCTGATGCGGCTGCGGCTTCGCAGTGGGACCTCTCTAGTGCTTCTACGGCCTTGGTCTTTGCTGCCTGGTTATATGTCCATCCTAAAATCCTCCTACCGGTCATGGCGGAATGACTTGACAGAAAAAACCAGTTTTGTGGGTGATGAGAAGAGGAACTGTGAAGTAATTTTTGAGTGTAGTTTTTATAGCCCGGTGCTAAGTGTGAACACATATTAGTTTGATAGGTGTGAATAGATTTTCAATTACTTATTGCATTGTAATCAGCAATGTGACAAGAAACAAGGTCAAAATTTATTGATGGTAGAAGGTTGACCACATAGTTGCCACGTGTTATTTATCACACAAGTGTTAACATAAGGAAATGCATGTGTGACTTACTAATCATCGCACATGAGTACTCGCAGATGCATCATGTGCGATACTCCTAGCCATCGCAAGCAACTAGTTTGCATTTTTTTCAAAGTTTTTTTCTCCACATAGAATCGCACACCAACTAACTGTATTAACCATCTGTGTTGTAAATTCTCATCGTAAACAGTTCATACGAGTCTGTTGTTTGCCACGTATCACAAACATCTTGTTAAGTTGAACCGTTTCTGTTGCGTTCGCTAATCGAAAATAGTTCGTCCGAGTGAATCGTATGCCCTATATCACACACACCTTGATCTGGATAACCGTTTATGTTGCACTCCCTAATAGCAAACGATTCATCGGAGTGAACTGTATGCCGTATATCGCACACACATTGATATGGCTGCCCGTTTCTGTTGTTCTGCCTCATCGCAAATAGTTCGAACGGGTTAACCATGTGCCCAGCATCGCACACGCGACTAAAATCTGAACCTTGTTTGATGCATCCTCCATCGCAAACGTTTTGCACCTTTTTTGACGGTTTTTTACATCCCCGTTTGTGATTAATGCATCGCACACAGTTTCGTCAAAGGGTCTCTGATCGTAGTGTCGCGTTAGCAGCATCCTGCAGTAGTGATAGGACCTGATGGCTTCTATGAGTGGTGATTACCAAGTTAGGCCCAAAGCCTAAGCTTGGGGGAGTACATATTTCCACCGACATTACATTCATTATTGACACATTTCATTCCAGTTGTCGGAGTCCATATTTTTTCATTGTATCATCCATGCTAGATTTATTTTCTCGCTTTCTTGTGTGTTTGAAAAACTTTGAGAAAATACAAAAATATTTCATGCTTCCTTTTTGTTTTCTTTCTAGTTTAATTAGTTGTAATATTAAAAAGAAAACCCCAAAAGATTTCTCGGTTCTTCTTCTTGCTTGTTGGGAGCTTTCCCATGTAAATAGTTTTTCTCGTTTTTGTTTTCCTTCTTTAATTTGCTTTCTTCTAGAAAAACTAAAAACTTCAAAAATATTTCAGTGTGTTTCTCTGAACTTCTTTTCTGTTTATTGAGTCATACCAAGGAGTAGACCACGATGAAATTGTTGAGTGGCTCTCATATGCATTATTGTTATCTAACAAAGAGCCCAAATTACCTTGTCTTCTCCTTTGAATAAAATGTTTGCGGATTTCAGCTTAGTTCACGACACTCTTGCATTATTATTATTTTCAAATCGTTCGGTCGTGAAAGTGAAATTCAATAATGACAATATTTGATGAACTGGCGGTGGCAGAGAGAAATGGGTATGAACTCAACTTCTTCTATTTTTGTAAATTTTTTTAACCTAGTATCCATGATTCAACCTATTATGATCAAACATGTTTGCAATGATAATTAGATATTATAGTTTCTCATGCCATGCTTAAGTAGTTAGGAGTGGATAATGATTTATCTTGGATGTCAACATTGTGTTAAAATGATTGTGATGTAGTATGATGATATGGTATCCTCCTCTGAATGTTCGAGTGGCTTGACTTGGCACATGTTCATGCATGTAGTTGAATCAAAACCAACATAGCCTCTATGACATTTATGTTCATGGTGTTCATATCCTACTCATGCTAGTATCCAATGTTGCTTATGCATAATGCATGTTCATGACCGTTTTCACTCTCTAGCTGGCCGCTTCCCAACCTATTTGCTAGCCTTCACCTGTACTAAGCGGGAATACTGTTTGTGCATCAAAATCCTAAACCAAGTTATTCCTGATGAGTCCACCATACCTACCTATATGCAGTATTTCCCTGCCGTTCTAAGTAAATTTGCATGTGGCACCTCTAAAAACTTCAAATAAATATCCTTTTTTGTGTGCCTGGATTGTTCATGGAGCGACAGGAAGTAGTCAGTATCTTCCATGCTAAGCGAGTTATTCTCATGATGAGTATTTATTCACTCGTCCTTGCATGAGAGGGCGGTAACAGGGATTCCCAGCCCGAAATCAAATTGCAAATAATTAAAACAAACTCCCCTAGGACTAATGGTCGTATGGACGGTACCCGTGGATTCGGTTAGCCGTGGAGTGTGTTTGTTGGTGGAGGAGGAGTAAACCTTCACTTTTTATCGCTTAGGAACCTCCACTAATGTGCTTAGCATGGAAGATACCGATAACTAATGGTCGCAAAGTAAATAACAAGGGTGCATTTTTCAAAATTTCATTTACCTCTGTTTAAAAATTTTGAGCTCTAGCACTGCTGCAAATCACGGCTTCCCTCTGCGAAGGGACTAGCTATTTACTTTTATGATGTGTCATCACCGTCTCAAATAAGCGCCAGATCCTGAGAGCACTATTATCATCCTCATGCATTGTGTGTAGCTAATGTTGGGTGCATCATGACTGGATCTTTTCTACTATGAATTACAATGTTTAGCCATTGCTTGAACTTTGGAGGTGCTCTGCATTTATGTTTTGCGGTATCAGAAAGGGCTAGCGATATACCACTATTGTCATGTTATATCATGGTTGTTTTGACAAAAGTGTTGTCGTTTGAGATATCTTATTATTGCTCGCTAGTTGATTATGTCATTGATATGAGTTAATATAATTTTTAAGAGTTATTGTCGACATGTTTAGTCATGATCTTGGTTGAAAACCTGGGTGCTACTTAAGCTTATTTATGTAAACAAGAGCAAAAAAGTTCGTAAAAGTTTTTCTTTTTCACTTTCAGTTTATCAACTGAATTGCTTGAGGACAAGCAAAGGTTCAAGCTTGGGGGTGTTGATACGTCTCCATCGTATCTACTTCTCCTAATGCTTTTCCTCTTGTTTTGGACTCTAATTTGCATGATTTGAACGAAACTAACCCGGACTGACACTATTTTCAACAGAACTACCATGGTGTTGTTTTTGTGCAGAAATAAAAGTTCTCGGATTGGAACGAAACTTTGAGAGGATTTTTTATATAATAAAAGAGAATTGTTGGAGCCAAGAACCACCGGAGGGGGGGCTAGGTAAGCACAACCCACCTGGGCGCGCCCAGGTGGGTTGTCCCCACCTGGTGGCCCCGCAGACCCTGAATCCAACTCCATAAATACCTATTTTTCCAAAGAAAAATCAGGGAGAAAGAATTATCGCGTGTCGTGAGACGGAGCCGCCACCACCTCCTGTCCTTCATCCGAAGGCCAGATCTAGAGTCCATTTTGGGCTCCGGGGAGGGGGGTCTTCGATCTTCATCATCACCATCCCTTCTCCATCGCCAATTCCATGATGCTCCCCACCGGGAGTGAGTAATTCCTTCGTAGGCTCGCTGGTCGGTGAGGAGTTGGATGAGATTCTGATGTCTACTACACGACCTTCTTCTTGTAGACGTTGTTGGGCCTCCAAGTGTAGAGGTTTGTAGGACAGTAGCAAATTTCCCTCAAGTGGATGACCTAAGGTTTATCAATCCGTAGGAGGCATAGGATGAAGATGGTCTCTCTCAAGAAACCCTGCAACCAAATAAGAAAGAGTCTCTTGTGTCCCCAACACACCCAATACAATTGTAAATTGTATAGGTGCACTAGTTCGGCGAAGAGACGGTGATACAAGTGGTATATGGATGGTAGATAAAGGTTTTTGTAATCTAAAAATATAAAAACAGCAAGGTAACTAATGATAAAAGTGAGCACAAACGGTATTGCAATGCTAGGAAACAAGGCCTAGGGTTCATACTTTCACTAGTGTGTAGCGACCAGACCTCAAACGGTCCAATCTCTGTGCTCAGGTGTCATCCCTGGATCAGTAATGCTGACACCACATAGTACTTGAAGGATTTATAACAGAGTAGCAATCACACACTTATTACATCGATAGTCTCAAAAGAGAACTTATTACAATAAATATGGCTTAAGGCCATCTAATAACGATAACAGTGGAAGGCTTGGAAGATAAGTGAGTCCATCAACTCCAACGGCATCACTGAGTATAGAACCACGACCTAAAAACACCTTAATCGTCGTCTGAAAAGTCTGCAACATTAACGTTGCAGCCCGAAACGGATCAGCACATGGAATATGCTGGCAATGTAACACATAGAGAGTAATGGAATGAAATAGGCTATACTATATGCATATTTGGCTGGTGGAAAGCTCTATGGTTACAGTTTTGCGTAAAGCCAATTTTTCCCTACTGCAAAGGAATAAATTTTATTTAACTATTGTGGTAGTTGTTAAACATTGAGAATGGTTGATAGCATTCTCAATCCCAATTAAACATCATCATTAAACAAAACCCAACAAAATTAATTTAGAGTAACATGATGAGATTCACATGATAATCCAGGTACTAGATACTCAAGATGTCCATAACCGTGGACACGGCTAACCATGATTAGTTTTTTTACACTCTGCAGAGGTTTGCGCACTTTTCCCCACAAGACTCGATCTCCTCCGTTGGGATTCTCGCACTACATGGTGTTTGAGAAACGGATGACCGAGACATAGTCTTTTAGAAGCGCTAGCACCTTACGATCGGGTAGACCGTTACACCTACTTTCCCCTACATCTGCTAGTCTACCACTATAAGAGTTCCCACAACTTATTCAACTATGCTAGAGCCCATAGTAGCTTGTGGCTGCACACGGAAGTTTCTAGCATGAATAATCTCATGATCCCTTTGAGCCTGGGTGGCGGTCCAAAAGAAAATAGGCAATCGCTGGAATATCCAGGTGCCTCAATCCACCCAGATGTGTATTTAAGTTTCCATCTTAGATAAACCATTAAATTAACAATCTCACATCTGTCATGGATACACTCACCCAATCCACGTCTACTAGAATAGCATGGCATAATAAGCAAATGTAGAAGTAACTCCCAAAGGTTTGATAATAACAGGTAATAGGTACTACCTCATCTACTTCCTAACCCACAATTTAATTAGATCCTAATCATGCAATGTGTGAGGATTGATCTAATGCAATAAAACTGGATAATTGGAAGTATGATCAAAGTGTTACTTGCCTTGCTAATGATCCGGAAAACCTAGCGATTCGAAGTAACAAGCGGCGCACTCCGGGTACTCTATCGCAAACAAACAAACATACAATAAGTACTCAACTAATGCACAGGTAAAACTCAAATAAGAGATCTAACCAGAAAGTTCAACTTAAGAACTCCGGTTGGTAAAAAGAATCAAATCGAACGAAGCAACGAAAAACAAACGGCAAAAGAAACAAGCCTCGTTTACTATTCTGGATCTAGGGCAATTTTTACAGTGGCAAAAACTTGTTTGAGTTGGTTAAACAGAAAGAGGGTTTCGAGACAAAACTACAGGCGCTTGAATCGCCTGATTCCGAAAACGAGCGAAAAGTTAGACTAGAACGAAAAACGGATCAGGAATCGCGATCCGAAAAATCGCGGATTTCATCCGAGAAAAAGAAAACGACGAATAGATTAACGGACAAACGTTCGTTATCTGGACCTAACCGATGAATGCGTTCGTTAAAACGAACGAACGAGCGAATGCTCGCTAATTAAATAAACCGGAAAAACCGATCTATTTAAAAAACGAAACTAAAAAAACCGAACAAAACCGACGGAAAACTGATCGGTTTTCTATAAAAAAAACGGCGGCGAAAAACTACCTCCGGCGGCGGCGGATCCGGCGGTCCAGCGAGGCAGCGCAGCGGCGATCCGGCGGCAGGCGGCGGCGCGGGGGCGGCGCTAGGGTTAGGGTTTGGTGGGGCGGCGGCGGCTGGGCTGCTCGAGCCTCGGGGCGGCGCTATTTAAAGCCCGGCCAGTAAGAGTCCGGGCCGGGTCCGACTCTAAGTCGGTTCGTTATTATTATTATTTTTTAAATAATTACGCTCAGAAAAAAACAAAAGGAAAACTAAACGGACTCCAAAAATCCCGAAATAAATTTTTCCCGGATTCTAAAATCAAGCCGCACAGGATGAACATTTATTTGGGGCCTAAATGCAATTTTGAAAAACACACATTTTTCCTAAATTCAAATAAAATAGCAATAAAACCAAAATAAAATCTTATTTGATTTTTTATTAAATCCTCAATAGTTCTTTATTTTGGGAAAGTCATTTTATTCCCTCTCTCATATTTTGAGAATAGAAATAATTGAAGATAAAATAAATCAAATCAAATGATCCTATTTTCAAAATTTGAGAAAACTCAAATATGAAAATAACGAAATCCCCAACTCTCTCCGAGGGTCCTTGAGTCGCATAGAATTTCTAGGATCAACCAAAATGCAATAAAATATGATATGCAATGATGATCTAGTGTATAACATTCCAAATTGAAAATTTGGGATGTTACAAACCTACCCCACCTTAAGATGAATCTCGCCCTCGAGATTCGGGTTGGCTAGAAAATACGTGAGGGTGGTCCTTCAGCAATTCTTCCTCTCGCTCCCAGGTGGCTTCATCCTCCGTGTGGTGGCTCCACTGAACCTTGCAAAACTTGATAACCTTGCTGCGGGTGACTCGACTGGCATACTCTAGAATCTTAACTGGTTTTCTCCTCATATGTCAAATCACTGTCCAACTGAATCGCTTCCAGTGGCACTGTGTCTCTCAGCGGTATATCAGCCATCTCTGCGTGGCATTTCTTCAACCGGGAAACGTGGAAGACGTCGTGAACTCCTGACAATCCTTCGAGCAACTCAAACTTGTAGGCTACTTCTCCCATATGCTCCAAAACTTTGTATGGGCCTACAAAACGTGGCGCTAACTTTTCCTTAACTCCAAAATGCTTAACTCCTTGAAGTGGTGATACTGGAGATAAACTCGGTATCCGACTTAGTAAACTGTCTCCTTGCGTTTAGAATCTGCATAACTCTTCTGCCTGGATTGAGCTACCTTGAGTATATCGCGAATCAATTTCACTTTCTGTTCAGACTCCTTAATCAGATCCGGTCCAAACAACTGGCGGTCTCCAACTTCATCCCAAGACAATGGGGTCCTACACCTCCTTCCGTACAATGCTTCAAAACGGGCCATCTTCAAACTGGATTGATAACTGTTGTTGTAAGAGAACTCTGCATATGGCAAATTATCATCCCAACTAGATCCATAATCTAGCGCACAAGCTCTTAGCATATCCTCCAAAATCTGAATGACTCTCTTGGTCTGTCCATCAGTCTACGGATGGAAAGCTATACTAAACTCCAGTCTGGTACCCAAAGTTTCATGCAACTGATTCCAGAACTTTGAGGTAAATTGGGTTCCTCTATCTGATACAATACTCCTTGGAACTCCATGCAGACATACGATTCTGGTCATGTATATCTTTGCCAACTTTGCACTGGTATAGGTAGTCTTCACTGGAATGAAATGAGCTACCTTTGTCAAACGATCGACTACAACCCATATTGAGTCATAGCCTGAACGAGTTCTGGGTAAACCCGTAATAAAATCCATGCCTAACTTGTCCCACTTCCATTCGGGTATTGGCAATAGCTGTAGCAATCCTGCTGGCTTCTGATGCTCTGCCTTTACTCTCTGACATACATCACAAACTGCTACATATTCCGCAATATCCTTCTTCATTCCGGTCCACCAGAAAGTATCCTTCAAATCCAAATACATCTTGGTATTTCCTGGGTGAATCGAATATGGTGAATCATGGGCTTCCCGCAGAATTAACTTCCTGATCTCTGGGTCATTAGGCACATAAACACGGTCTTCAAACCATAAGGTATCGTGCTCATCTTCACGAGATCCTTTAGCTTTTCCTTTGCTCATTTTCTCCTTTATAGAAGCAATCTCCTTGTCAGTCTTCTGGGCTTCTCTGATCTTATCCATCAAAGTAGACTGAATCTCCAATGCTTCTACATAGCCTCTTGGAACTATTTCCAAACATAGCTCTCGAAGATTTTCGGCTAACTCTCTTGGTAAATCTCCCGTCATTAGTGTGTTGACATGGCTTTTACGGCTCAGTGCATCGGCTACTACGTTAGCCTTTCCGGGGTGATAATGCAATCTCATATCATAATCCTTGATGAGCTCCAACCATCTCCTTTGCCTGAGGTTCAACTCTTTCTGCCTGAAAATATACTTCAAACTCTTGTGATCCGTGTACACATCACAATGGTTTCCAATGAGAAAGTGCCTCTAGGTTTTCAATGCATGCACTACGGCTGCTAACTCCAAATCATGCGTAGCATAATTTAACTCATGAGGCTTAAGCTGTCGTGAGGCATGTGAAACAACTCTTCCTTCCTGCATAAGCACTGCTCCAAGTCCTTGACGTGAAGCGTTGCAATACACCTCATAATCCTTGGTCTGATCTGGCAAAATCAACACAGGTGATGTAACCAAACGTTTCTTTAACTCCTGGAAACTAGCCTCACATTCCTCAGTCCATATGAACTTGGTATCCTTTTTCAACAGCTCCGTCATATGCTTCACAATCTTTGAGAAATTCTTAATAAACCTCCGGTAGTATCCTGCAAGTCCAAGAAAACTCCGGATCTCTCCAACTGTTGTTGGGGCTTCCCAATTTGTCACGGTATTAACCTTAGTGGGATCTACTGCTATACCTTCTCCGGATATAACGTGTCCGAGAAATCCAACTTCCTTCAACCAAAACTCACATTTGCTAAACTTGGCATATAACTGATGTTCTCTGAGCTTTCCAAGAACCAAACGCAAATGCTCCTTATGCTCCTCTTCATTTTTCGAGTAAACCAGGATATTATCAATGAACACTATGACGAACTTATCCAAAAACTCCATAAACACTTTGTTCATCATGTTCATAAAATATGCAGGTGCGTTAGTCAGACCAAATGACATAATGGTATACTCATACAGCCCATACCTGGTGGTAAAAGCCGTCTTAGGTATATCCTGTTCTCGAATCTTCAACTGGTGGTATCCTGATCGCAGATCGATCTTGGAAAATACCTTAGCTCCTTGCAATCGATCAAACAGATCATTGATCATCGGTAGTGGGTACTTGTTCTTGATGGTTACTTCATTCAATCCTCGATAATCAACAACCATCCTTAATGATCCATCCTTCTTCTCCACTAGAAGTACTGGCGATCCCCAAGGAGAAGAACTTGGGTGAATATATCCTTTATCCAGTAACTCCTTAATCTGCTTCTTAATCTCCACCAAATCCTTTGCAGGCATCCTATAAGGTCTCTTAGATATTGTCCCTGTGCCTGGCAAAAGTTCAATCAAAAACTCAATATCTCTATCCGGTGGCATGCCTGGCAATTCTTCTGGAAATACATCAGGGAAATCTTTCACCACTGGTACTTCCTGTTAGACAATTTACTTGAGTCCTCTTTGGCACATGCCGGGATACATACTTGATCCTTCTTCCTTCTGGGGTGGTAAGCAAGATTGACTTACTGGCGCAATCGATGTTTCCTCCATACATCGACATCCAATCCATACCCAGAATTACATCCAATCCTTGTGATTCCAAAATGATTAAATCCGAGGGAAACACATGCCTACCTATACTCAATGGCACTTGAAAACATCCTTGGCTAGCCATATACTTCGCTCCTGGTGAGCTTACTAACATAGGTGTTCTAAGAACTTTGGTGGGCAGGTTATACTTATCCACAAATCCCCTTGATATGTATGAATGCGATGCACCAGTATAAAAAAGAACGAGTGCAGTAAATGACTTAACCAAAAACTTACCGATTACTGCATCCGGCTGCTCTTCAACCTCCTCCACGTTAACGTGGTTCACCTGTTCCCTATTGAAAGGGTTCGACTTCTTCCCAGAGCTTCCATTGCCATTTCCATTCTGGGATTCAGGACATTCATTGGCATAATGTCCGGTCTTCTGGCACTTAAAGCAAGTGACTTGGCTCAGGTCTCTCTTGGCTGGGGTCGATGGGTTGGTGCAGTTCTGGCCATTGCTTCCTCCATTCCCATTACCATTCTTGGTGCCATTGTGATTGTGCGAGCTACCTCCTCCATGGGTATGCTGAAAATGTCCTCCCGGTCTAGGGGTAAAACGTGGTTTCTGTTGAGCTCCTGAATTGTACTTCCCTTGTCCATACTTCCTCTTGCGGTTCTCAATCTGTTGCTACTTCCCTTCAATCATGAGAGCACGATCTACCAACTCCTGGTAGTTGTTGAAACTTGCTACCATCAACTGCATGCTCAACTCATCATTTAGTCCTTCCAGAAACTTCTCCTGCTTACCTACATCCGTAGCAACGTCATCTGGGGCATAACATGCTAACTTACTAAAGTCCTCCACATACTGGCCAAATGTCCGTCCTCCTTGGCGCAAGTTGCGAAACTCTCGCTTCTTCATGGCCATAGCTCCTGCTGAAACATGGGCAGTACGAAAAGCCTGCTGAAACTGGTCCCACGTGACAGTGTCGACAGGAAAAGTGGCTGTGAAATTCTCCCACCATGATGTTGCGGGTCCTTCAAGCTGATGTGTGGCAAACTTCACCTTTTCCGCATATGTGCATCCTGTTGTGGTCAACTCCCTTGCTGTCTTGCGGAGCCAATCATCTGATACTATCGGCTCGGTGCTACTGGAAAACACCGGCGGATTCAGCCTAAGAAAATGGGCTAAGTGATCAATAGGTGGTGGTGGTGGGTTGTTATTGTTGTTCCCCTGATTCTGATTCTGGACTAGCAACTGCATCAATGTGTTATGCTGCTGGATCAACTGAGTGAGCTCCGGTGGGAAGGTAAATCCAGGGTCACGTCTCGGAGGCATCTGAGGGTTTAGAAAAGATGAAATTTAAGAATAGAGGGGGTCTAAAGAGAAAACACTACCCATATGCACATGAGGCAAAAGCAAACAATTCACTTCATTCAATCAATCAAACAAGGGCATACAATCGATCTAACTATCGCAAAAGTGTTCGGACTACTATATTTACATGGTGGACTACTACTACTGATGGGGTGGTCTACTGGAAATATTCTTCGGTTGCAGACTCCATGATATCTGCTCCAGCTTCATCAACATAGTCATCATCGCTATCATCTGGATTCGAGTCGGTGTCGTCGATGATGATGTAGTCTTCCGGGCGAATCTCCTTGGGTTCTTCGTCTTCTTCTACTAGTGTAGGGCCTCCCATGAATATTCCAATCTTCTTGATCAGATCTTCATTCTTCCCCACTAATACTTCGATTTCCTCTTCATAATCTTCACGTGTAGCCTTGATTTCTTCCTCCAGTTCCTTGATTCTTGTCCTCGCCTTCTTCAGATCTATCATGTCGGCGCACATCTAGTTCTCCTGACATCGAATGTGATGGTTTAACTCCTGGATAAAAGATGCAACTGATCTATCCTTCCCGGTGCTGATCATCTCCCAGTGCTCATCTCAGCGCCCACAAATCTGGTAGATAGTATCCTTGAGATCATTGCGGTAAACTTCTCCAATACGTCCCATGGCGATGTGAGCTGCCATGCTCTTTCCTAGATTCCAAGTTGGTGCATCAAAAGAAAACTCTATGGGCTCAGTGACTGGCATGAACGTCCTTCCTGGAACTTGAACTTGAATCATCCAGCGCTCTTCTTCAGGTAAAGTGGCGTTGTAGGTTCCGGTGAAGCTTGGTACTCCTATGTTCAGGTATCTAGTGACTTCCTTCAAGTGACGTCCAAAGGGTGTATCTTCATCCGGTTGTGTGAACTTATTCCTTGCATCCGCCATCCTAAAAGAGTAGAAAAGATGGGAAGTCAGAAAGAGAGGAGAGTGAGTAGTGATCTAGGTCTTTTCCTTAGTGGTCGTGTCCTACAGTCAGCGCGTGCTCTTATAGCATCTTGTAGCGACCAGACCTCAAACGGTCCAATCTCTGTGCTCAGGTGTCATCCCTGGATCAGTAATGCTGACACCACATAGTACTTGAAGGATTTATAACAGAGTAGCAATCACACACTTATTACATCGATAGTCTCAAAAGAGAACTTATTACAATAAATATGGCTTAAGGCCATCTAATAACGATAACAGCGGAAGGCTTGGAAGATAAGTGAGTCCATCAACTTGTAACATCCCAAAATTCTAAATTCTGGAATGTTATAATAAATAGATAGATTTGACTGATTGTTTGATTGATTGTCTGAAAGTGAGTGAATTCGAAACTTTTGAAAGTTAAATGAGAGGGAATAAAAGGACTTTCCCGAACTTTCATATTTGCTTTTATGATCTCCATAAATTCAAATTCTTTTCAAACACAAAACCCTAGAGAGAAGATGACATGACTTCTTCCATTTAAAAAAATGAAAAGGGTGTTTGAAAAATAATTGAATTTCATTTGGAAATATTCCAATTCTGAAACTTTATGCGACTCAATGATTTTCACGAGAGAAGATAAAATGACTTCTTCAAATTATATGAAATATGAGTTGGGAGTTTCAAAGAATTAAATTCAAAGTTCTTTTGAATTTATTTTCAATTTGGAATGTTAGATCATCATGCATATCTTATTTTCTTGCATTTTGGTCGATCCTAGAAATTTCACGCAACCCAAGGACCTTCGGAGAGAGTTGGAGATTTCGTTATTTTCATATTTGAGAGTTTTCTCGAATTTGAAAAAAGAGGATCATTTGATTTATTTATTTCATCTTCAATAAATTTTCCGGCGTCAAAAATATAAGAGAGGGAATAATATGACTTTCCCAAATTTAGGAAAAATGAAGATTTAATAAATAGATCAAGTTTTGGTTTTGCCAGAGTTTTATTTGCATTTTATTCGGATAGGGAAAAATGCGTGTTTTCAAAAATTGCATTTTAGGCCCGGAGAAAAGTTCATTTTGTTTGGCTCATTTTTAGGAGTCGGAGAAAATTTACTTTAGATTTTTCGGAGTTCGTTTAGATCTCTTTTTTGTTTTTTTCTGCGCGCTGAACCGTTTATATAAAAAAAGACTTACCGCAGGCCAGCCACCGCCGCGCCCCAGCCCCAGCCCCCTGCGCGCGCAGCCAGCGCCAGGCAAGGCAGGCCGCCGCCGCCGCCTCTTGTTTCCCTGGCTGAATCCTAATAGGATTCTTAGGCCGGCTCTTTTCCTAGTTTCGTTTTCTTTCTTTTTCTTCTAGACTCTTTTTCCTATTCCTAGTCTAATTTCTTGTCCCCTACCCCAAGTCTCCTCACCCCTCCCCAATATAAATACCCAAGCACCCCCCCCCCTCTAAACATCAAATCAAAACCCCTCTCTCCACCACCCAAGCCGCGCCTCTCACCCGCGCCGCGCCCTGCGTCACCCGCCGCCGCCGCGCCTTGCCTACACCGCCGCCGCCCCTCACCCACGCCACCGCCGCCGCCGCCCAACGCCGCCGCCGGAGCCCCTCACTGGAGACCTCGCCGGAGGTACCGCGCCGCGTCTCTTCTCTTTTGCTCGGATCGTTTTCTTCTAATCGTTCCGATTCTTTTTCTTCTCTTCCGATTCGTTTTCTTTCCGGTTCTTCGCTAAACCGTTCCGGTTTTCTAGATCGGTTTTCCGTTTCTTTCCGGTCTTTTTCTCTGAAAACCCTAGATTGGTTTTCGTTCTTCTTTCAGACCGTTCGTCTCAACGAACGTGATCACCGATTATTTCCCGGTTAACGACGCCCGTTCGTTTAACCGTTCTTCTTTTTTCTTTTCGTCGCATTTATTCCGCGATCGCGATCTCAGATCCGATCTTCGTTCTAGTTATCTTCTCGCCCGTTTATCGGAATCAGGTGATTCAAGCGCCTAGAGTTTCGTCTCGAAACCGCCGTTCCGTCTAATCAACTTAAACAAGTTTTTGCTTTGGTAAAATTTGACCTAGTTTCAACTTGCTAGAACCGAGTTGTTTTCTTCCGCCGTTTGTTTTCCGTTTCTTTGTTCGGTTCGTTCTTTCTTTGCAACCGGAGTTCTTAAGTTGAACTATCTGGTTCGTTCTCTCCTTCGAGTTTTACCTGTGCATTAGATGAGTACTTATTGTGTGGTTACTATTGTTTGCTTACGATAGATTGACCGGAGTGTGACGAGTAGATCTATCAAGAGTTTTAAGTGCGAATCATCTCCATCTACATTGCAGGCAAGTTCACACTTTGATCATACCTTTTCTACAACCCATGTTTTATTGCATTAGATCAATCCTCTCACATTGCATGATTAGGATCTAATTAAATTGTGGGATGGGAAGTAGATGAGGTAGTACCTATTACCTGTTTATTATCAAACCTTTGGGAGTTACTTCTACGTTTGCTTCTTATGCCATGCTATGCTAGTAGACGTGGATTGGGTGAGTGATATCCATGACAGATGTGAGTTTATTAATTTTAATGGTTTATCTAAGGTGGCAACTTAAACACACATCTGGGTGGATTGAGGCACCTGATGTCTATCAGGACTTGCCTGTTTTTTTTCGGACCGCCACCCAGGCTCAAAGGGATCATAAGATAATTCATGCTAAATACTTCCGTGTGCAGCCACATGCTACTATGGGCTCTGGCATAGTTGACTAAGTTGTGCGAACTCTTACGGGGTGAACTAGCAGATGTAGGGGATGTAGGTGTACCGGTCTACCCCACATGTAAGGTGCTAGTGCTTCTGAAAGACTATGTCTCGGTCATCCGTCTTCTCAAACACCCTGTAGTGCGAGAAACCAAACGGAGGCGATCGAGTCATGTGGGGAAAAGTGCGCAAACCTCTACAGAGTGTACAAACTAATCATGATTAGCCGTGTCCCCGGTTATGGACAACTTGAGTATCTAGTACTTGAATATCCTGTGAATCTCAACATGTTACTTCTAATTAATGTTGTTGGGTTTTAATTATTTTTAATTGGGATTGAGAATGCTGTCAACCATTCTCAATGTTCAACAACCACCATGATAGTAATTAAATTTATTCCTTTGCAGTAGGGAAAAATTGGCTTTACGCAAAAACCTTATAACCATAGAGCTTTTCCACCAGCCAAATATGCATGCAGTGATAGCCTTTATTCATTATTCTCTATGGTGTGAATTTGCCAGTACATTCGATGTACTGACCCGTTTCGGGCTGCAACGTCTCATGTTGCAGGATTATCCTACGACGAGTAAGTGATACGTTAGGGTTACGATTTCTACACTCAACTTTGCCGTTGGTGTTGATGGGAATCCACAACCTTGTTGCTTCCGCTATATGGATTGAGGTAATAGTATTTACGTTACTATATACATGTGATTTACCTCTGTTATAAATCCTTCGAGTACTGTGTGTGTCAGCATACTGATCCAGGGATGACACATAAGCATAGAGACTTGACCCATTCGGGTCAGGTCGCTACACAACTCCAACGGCATCACTGAGTATAGAACCACGACCTAAAAACACCTTAATCGTCGTCTGAAAAGTCTGCAACATTAACGTTGCAGCCCGAAACGGATCAGCACATGGAATATGCTGGCAATGTAACACATAGAGAGTAATGGAATGAAATAGGCTATATTATATGCATATTTGGCTGGTGGAAAGCTCTATGGTTACAGTTTTGCGTAAAGCCAATTTTTCCCTACTGCAAAGGAATAAATTTTATTTAACTATCATGGTACTTGTTAAACATTGAGAATGGTTGACAGCATTCTCAATCCCAATTAAACATCATCATTAAACAAAACCCAACAAAATTAATTTAGAGTAACATGATGAGATTCACATGATAATCCAGGTACTAGATACTCAAGATGTCCATAACCGGGGACACGGCTAACCATGATTAGTTTTTTTACACTCTGCAGAGGTTTGCGCACTTTTCCCCACAAGACTCGATCTCCTCCGTTGGGATTCTCACACTACATGGTGTTTGAGAAACGAATGATCGAGACATGGTCTTTCAGAAGCGCTAGCACCTTACGATCGGGTAGACCGTTACACCTACTTTCCCCTACATCTGCTAGTCTACCACTGTAAGAGTTCACACAACTTATTCAACTATACTAGAGCCCATAGTAGCTTGTGGCTGCACACGGAAGTTTCTAGCATGAATAATCTCATGATCCCTTTGAGCCTGGGTGGCGGTCCAAACGAAAACAGGCAATCACTGGAATATCCAGGTGCCTCAATCCACCCAGATGTGTATTTAAGTTGCCACCTTAGATAAACCATTAAATTAACAATCTCACATCTGTCATGGATACACTCACCCAATCCACGTCTACTAGCATAGCATGGCATAATAAGCAAACGTAGAAGTAACTCCCAAAGGTTTGATAATAACAGGTAATAGGTACTACCTCATCTACTTCCTAACCCACAATTTAATTAGATCCTAATCATGCAATGTGTGAGGATTGATCTAATGCAATAAAACTGGGTAATTCAAAGTATGATCAAAGTGTTACTTGCCTTGCTGATGATCCGGGAAACCTAGCGATTCGAAGTAACAAGTAACGCACTTCGGGTACTCTATCGCAAACAAACAAACATACAATAAGTACTCAACTAATGCACAGGTAAAACTCAAATAAGAGATCTAACCAGAAAGTTTAACTTAAGAACTCCGGTTGGCAAAAAGAATCAAACCGAAGCAACGAAAAACAAACGCAAAAGAAACAAGCCTCATTTACTATTCTGGATCTAGGGCAATTTTTACAGTGGCAAAAACTTGTTTGAGTTGGTTAAACAGAAAGAGGGTTTCGAGACGAAACTCCAGGCGCTTGAATCGCATGATTCCGATAAACGAGCAAAATATTAGACTAGAACGAAAAACGGATCAGGAATCTCGATCTGAAAAATCGCGGATTTAATCCGAGAAAAAGAAAACGATGAACAGATTAACGAATGAACGTTCGTTATCTGGACCTAACCGATGAACGCGTTCGTTAAAACGAACAAGCGAGCGAACGCTCGTTAATTAAATAAACCGGAAAAACCAATCTATTTAAAAAACGAAACTAAAAAACCGAACAAAACCGACGGAAAACTGATCGGTTTTCTAAAAAAATCCGGCGGCGAAAAACTACCTCCGGCGGCGGCGGATCCGGCGAGGCAGCGCGGCGGCGGTCCGGCGGCGGGGCGGTGGCGGGCGGCAGGGCGGGGCGGCGGCGGCAACGCGGGGGCGGCGCTAGGGTTAGGGTTTGGTGGGGCGGCGGCGGCTGGGCTGCTCGGGCCTCGGGGCGGCGCTATTTAAAGCCCGACCGGTAGGAGTCCGGGCCGGGTCCGGCTCTAAGTCGGTTCGGTTAATTTAAAAAAAAATAATTACGCTCAGAAAAAAAACAAAAGGAAAACTAAACGGACTCCAAAAATCCCGAAATAAATTTTCCCCGACTTCTAAAATCAAGCCGCACAGGATGAACATTTATTTGTGGCCTAAATGCAATTTTGAAAAACGCGCATTTTTCCTAAATTCAAATAAAATAGCAATAAAACCAAAATAAAATCTTATTTGATTTTTTTATTAAATCCTCAATATTTCTTTATTTTGGGAAAGTCATTTTATTCCCTCTCTCATATTTTGATAATAGAAATAATTGAAGATAAAATAAATAAAATCAAATTATCCTATTTTCAAAATTTGAGAAAACTCAAATATGAAAATAACAAAATCCCCAACTCTCTCCGAGGGTCCTTGAGTCACGTAGAATTTCTAGGATCAACCAAAATGCAATAAAATATGATATGCAATGATGATCTAGTGTATAACATTCCAAATTGAAAATTTGGGATGATACATAGTGCAAGTTCTCTCAACAATAATAACATAATTGGATCACATAACTATCCCTCAACATGCAACAAAGAGTCTCTCCAAAGTCACTAATAGCGGAGAACAGACGAAGAGATTATGGTAGGGTACGAAACCACCTCAAAGTTATTCTTTCCAATCAATCCGTTGGGCTATTCCTATAAGTGTCACAAACAGCCCTAGAGTTCATACTAGAATAACACCTTAAGACACAAATCAACCAAAACCCTAATGTCACCTAGATACTCCAATGTCACCTCAAGTATCCGTGGGTATGATTATACGATATGCATCACACAATCTCAGATTCATCTATTCAACCAACATATAGAACCTCAAAGAGTGCCCCAAAGTTTCTACCAGAGAATCATGATGAAAACGTGTGCCAACCCCTATGCATAGGTTCATGGGCGGAACCCACAAGTTGATCACCAAAACATACATCAAGTGAATCACGTGATATCCCATTGTCACCACAGATACGCACGGCAAGACATATATCAAGTGTTCTCAAATCTTTAAAGACTCAATCCAATAAGATAACTTCAAAGGGGAAACTCAATCCGTTACAAGAGAGTAGAGGGGGAGAAACATCATAGGATCCAACTATAATAGCAAAGCTCGCGATACATCAAGATCGTGCCAAATCAAGAACACGAGAGAGAGAGAGAGAGATCAAACACATAGCTACTGGTACATACCCTCAGCCCCGAGGGAGAACTACTCCCTCCTCGTCATGGAGAGCACCGGGATGATGAAGATAGCCACCGGAGAGGGATTCCCCCTCCGGCAGGGTGCCGGAACGGGTCTAGATTGGTTTTCGGTGGCTACGGAGGCTTCTGGCGGCAGAACTCCCGATCTATTCTGCTCCCCGATCGTTTTAGGGTATATGGAGATATATAGGAGGAAGAAGTGCGTCAGGGGGGCACGAGGGGCCCACGAGGGTGGAGGGCGCGCCCTTGCCTCGTGGCCTCCTTGTTGATCGCCTGACGTGCACTCCAAGTCTTCTAGGCTTCTTCTAATCCAAAAATAAGTTCCACGAAGTTTCAGGTCAATTGGACTCCGTTTGATTTTCCTTTTTTGCGATATTCTAAAACAAGGAAAAAACAGAAACTGGCACTGGGCTCTGGGTTAATAGGTTAGTCCCAAAAATAATATAAAAGTGTCTAAGAAAGCCCATAAACATCCAAAACAAATAATATAATAGCATGGAACAATCAAAAATTATAGATACGTTGGAGACGTATCAGCATCCCCAAGCTTAATTCCTGCTCGTCCTCGAGTAGGTAAATGATAAAAACAGAATTTTTGATGTGGAATGCTACCTAACATATTTCTCTAAGTAATTCTTCTTTATTGTGGCAAGAATATTCAGATCCATAAGATTCAAGACACAAGTTTAATATTGACATAAAAATAATAATACTTCAAGCATACTAATAAAGCAATTATGTCTTCTCAAAATAACATGGCCAAAGAAGGCTATCCCTACAAAATCATATAGTCTGGCTATGCTCCATCTTCACCACACAACGTATTTAAATCATGCACAACCCCGATGACAAGCCAAGCAATTGTTTCATACTTTTGATGTTCTCAAACTTTTTCAATCTTCACACAATTTTATGAGTGTGAGCCATGGATATAGCACTATAGGTGGAATAGAATGGTGGTTTTTGAGGAGACAAGGAGAAGATAGTCTCACATCAACTAGGTGTATCAACGGACTATGGAGATGCCCATTAATAGATAGCAATGCGAGTGAGTAGGGATTGCCATGCAACGGATGCACTAGAGTTATAAATGTATGAAAGCTCAACAAAAGAAACTAGTGGGTGTGCATCCAACTCGCTTGCTCACGAAGACCTAGGGCATTTTGAGGAAGCCCATCATTGGAATATACAAGCCAAGTTCTATAATGAAAGATTCCCACTAGTATATGAAAGTGACAACATAGGAGACTCTCTATCATGAAGATCATGGTGCTACTTTGAAGCACAAGTGTGGTAAAAGGATAGTAGCATTGCCCCTTCTCTCTTTTTCTCTCATTATATATATAGTGTTACTATTCATCATCCGGGGTGCAGAATAAGTATTTCTTCACCCGAGGTAATCTTACGATCATTTCATAATTAAATTACGTTTAGAATTCAAATAGTTAAATTCCTATTGATTCACTATGTAAAATTTGACATAAAAAAATAAAAATATAGGTCATAAGACAAGAAAATTTGTAGTTTATGTGTATTTTAGACTATGTTTTTACGTTTGTAATTTTACATAATATAAAATATTTTTTACGGCGATTAAATATTTTCTTACGGTCTCTTTTTACGTCGGAAATAAGACAAAACTTACGGAACGTAAAATTACGGTGCATTGATGGTAAAATAGAGGGGGGTGAAGAATAATTATTCCTCAACCAGGATGACAAATAGCGTGACCCTATATAGTGTTACTATTCATCATCCGGGGTGCAGAATAAGTATATATTGGGTCTTCTCTTTTTTTATGGCCTCTTTTTTGGGGGGCCTTTTCTCTTTTTTTTAGTCCGGAGTCTCATCCCGACTTGTGGGGGAATCATAGTCTCCATCATCCTTTCCTCACTGGGATAATGCTCTAATAATGATGATCATCACACTTTTATTTACTTACAACTCATGAATTACAACTCGATACTTAGAACAAGATATGACTCTATATGAATGCGTCCGGCGGTGTACCGGGATGTGCAATGACTCATGAGTGACATGTATGAAAGAATTATGAACGGTGGCTTTTCCACAAATACAATGTCAACTACATGATCATGCAAAACAATATGACAATGATGAAGCATGTCATAATAACGGAACGGTGGAAAGTTGCATGGCAATATATCTCGGAATGGCTATGGAAATGCCATAATAGGTAGGTATGGTGGATGTTTTGAGGAAGGTATATGGTGGGTTTATGGTACCGGCGAAAGTTGCGCGGTACTAGAGAGGCTAGCAATGGTTGAAGGGTGAGAGTGCGTATAATCCATGGACTCAACATTAGTCATAAAGAACTCCAATACTTATTGCAAAAATCTATTAGTTATCGAAACAAAGTACTACGTGCATGCTCCTAGGGGGATAGATTGGTAGGAAAAGACCATCACTCGTCCCCGGCCGCCACTCATAAGGAGGACAATCAATAAATAAATCATGCTCCGACTTCATCACATAACGGCTCACCATACGTGCATGCTACGGGAATCACAAACTTCAACACAAGTATTTTTCAAATTCACAACTACTCAACTAGCATGACTCTAATATTACCATCCTCATATCTCAAAACAATCATCAAGTATCAAACTTCTCATAGTATTCAATGCACTTTATATGAAAGTTTTTATTATATCCCTCTTGGATGCCCATCATATTAGGACTAGTTTCATAACCAAAGCAAACTACCATGCTGTTCTAAAGACTCTCAAAATAATATAAGTTAAGTATGAGAGCTCATTAATTTCTATAAAATAAAACCACCACCGTGCTCTAAAAAGATATAAGTGAAGCAATAGAGCAACAACAAACTACTCCGAAAGATATAAGTGAAGATCAATGAGTAGTTAAATAATTATTTAGCTATGTGAAGACTCTCTAAAATTTAATAATTTCATATCTTGGTATTTTATTCAAACAGCAAGCAAAGCAAAATAAAATAAAATGACGCTCCAAGCAAAACACATATCATGTGGCGAATAAAAATATAGCTCCAAGTAAAGTTACCGATGAACAAAGACGAAAGAGGGGATGCCTTCCAGGGCATCCCCAAGATTAGGCTCTTGGTTGTCCTTGAATATTACCTCGGGGTGCCTTGGGCATCCCCAATCTTAGGCTCTTGCCACTCCTTATTCCATAGTCCATCGAATCTTTACCCAAAACTTGAAAACTTCACAACACAAAACTTAACAGAAAACTCATAAGCTCCGTTAGTATAAGAAAGTAAATCACCACTTAGGTACTGTTGTGAACTCATTCTAAATCATATTTGTGTAATATCTACTGTATTCCAACTTATCTATGGTTCATACCCTCCGATACTACTCATAGATTCATCAAAATAAGCAAACAACACATCGAAAACAGAATCTGTCAAAAACAGAACAGTCTGTAGTAATCTGGATTAAACGTATACTTCTGGAACCCCAAAAATTCTAAAATAAATTTCTGGACCTGAGCAATTTTTCTATTAATCATCTGCAAAAAGAATTGACTAAATATCACTCTCCAAATAAAAATGGCAGCAATTCTCGTGAGCACTAAAGTTTCTGTTTTTTTACAGCATGATCATAAAGACTTCACCCAAGTCTTCCCAAAGGTTCTACTTGGCATAAACATTAATTAAAACATAAAAAACACAATCATAACAGAGGCTAGATAAATTATTTATTACTAAACAGGAGCAAAAAGCAAGGAACAAAAATAAAGTTGGGTTGCCTCCCAACAAGCGCTATCGTTTAACGCCCCTAGCTAGGCATGATGATTTCAATGATGCTCACATAAAGGATAAGAATTGTAACATAAAGAGAGCATCATGAATAATATGACTAGCACATTTAAGTCTAACCCACTTCCTATGCATAGGGATTTTGTGAACAAACAACTTATGGGAACAATAATCAATTAGCATAGGAAGGTAAAGCAAGCAAAACTTCAAGATTTTAAGCACATAGAGAGGAAACTTGATATTATTGCAATTTCTACAAGGATATGTTCCTCCCTAATAATAATTTTCAGTAGCATCATGAATGAATTCAACAATATAACTATCACATAAAGCATTCTTTTCATTATCTACAAGCATAGAATTTTTATTACTCTCCACATAAGCAAATTTCTTCTCATGAATAGTAGTGGGAGCAAACTCAACAAAGTAACTATCATGGGATTGAAAATTGAAATCAAGATGACAAGTTTCATTGTTATCATTATTCTTTAAAGCATATGTGTCATCACAATAATCATCATAGATAGGAGGCATGCTTTCATCATAATAAAAAAAGGAGCATCAAGTGTTGATGGTTAACAAGACCACTAGTTTCAAGAAAAAGGGCAAAGGAAATAAAGGGAACTTAAAGAAGAACGGCAAGCAAGTTGCCGCTCCCATGAAGAAGCCCAAAGCTGGACCTAAGCCTGAAACTGAGTGCTTCTCCTGCAAAGGAAGTGGTCACTGGAAGCGGAACTGCCCCAAATACTTGGCAGATAAGAAGGATGGCAAAGTGAACAAAGGTATATTTGATATACATGTTATTGATGTGTACCTTACTAATGCTCGTAGTAGCGCCTGGGTATTTGATACTGGTTCGGTTGCTCATGTTTGTAACTCAAAATAGGAGTTGCGGAATAAACGAAGATTGGCTAAGAACGAGGTGACGATGCGCATCGAGAATGGTTCCAAGGTTGATGTGATCGCCGTCGGCACGCTACCTCTACATATACCTTTGGGATTAGTTTTAGACCATAATAATTGTTATTTGGTGCCAGCGTTGAGCATGAAGATTATATCTGGACCTTGTTTATTGCAAGACGGTTATTCATTTAAGTCAGAGAACTAATGGTTGTTCCATTTATATGAATAATATCTTTTATGGTCATGCATCCTTGATGAATGGTCTGTTCTTGTTGAATCTCGATTATAGTGATACACATATTCATAATATTGATGCCAAAAGATGCAAAGTTGATAATGATAGTGCAACATATTTGTGGCACCGCCGTTTAGGTCATATTGGTGTAAAGCACGTGAAGAAACTCCATGCAGATGGACTTTTGGAATCACTTGATTATGAATCATTTGATACTTGCGAACCATGCCTCATGGTCAAGATGACTAAAACTTCATTCTTTGGAACAATGGAGCGAGCTAATGACTTATTGGAAATAATACATACCTATGTATGTGGTCCGATGAGTGTTGAGGCATGCGGCGGGTATCGTCATTTTCTGACCTTCACGGATGATTTGAGTAGGTATGGGTATATCTACTTGATGAAAGATAAATCTAAAACATTTGAAAAGTTCAAAGAATTTCAAAGTGAAGTGGAGAATCATCGCAATAAGAAAATAAAGTTTCTACGATCTGATCGCGGAGGCGAATATTTGAGTTACGAGTTTGGTCTTCATTTAAAACAATATGGAATAGTTTCACAACTCATGCCACCTGGAACACCATAGCGTAATGGTGTGTCCGATCGTCGTAACCGTACTTTATTAGACATGGCGTGTTCTATGATGTCTCTTACCGATTTACCACTATCGTTTTGGGGTTATGCATTAGAGACAACCGCATTCACGTTAAATAGGGCACCGTCTAAATCCGTTGAGATGACACCGTATGAACTATGGTTTGGCAAGAAACCTAAGCTGTCATTTCTTAAAGTTTGGGGTTGCGACACTTATGTCAAAAGGATTTAGCCTGATAATCTCGAACCTGAATCGGAGAAGTGCGTCTTCATAGGATACCCTAAGGAAATAGTTGGGTACAACTTCTACCACAAATCTGAAGGCAAGATCTTTGTTGCCAAGAATGGATCATGAGAAGGAGTTTCTCTCGAAAGAAGTGAGTGGGAGGAAAGTAGAACTTGATGAGGTAAATGTACCTTCTCTCGAATTGGAAAGTAGCAAATTAAGAGAAATACATTCCCATGATGCCTACACTAACTACAGAAGAAGCTAATGATGATGATCATGAATCTTCAGATCAAGTTACTACTGGACCTCGTAGGTCGAACAAAGCACGTTCCGCACCAGAGTGGTACGGTAATCCTGTCCTAGAAGTCATGTTATTAGACCATGGCGAACCTATGAACTATGAAGAAGCTATGATGAGCCCAGATTCCGATAAATGGCTTAAGGCCATGAAATCTGAGATAGGATCCATGTATGATAATAAAGTATGGACTTTGGTGGACTTGCCCGATGATCGGCAAGCCATTGAGAATAAATGGATCTTCAAGAAGAAGTCAGACGCTGATGGTAATGTTACCATCTACAAAGCTCGACTTGTCGCGAAAGGTTTTCGACAAGTTCAAGGGGTTGACTACGATGAGACCTTCTCACCCGTAGCGATGCTTAAGTCAGTCCGAATCATGTTAGAAATTGCCGCATTATATAATTATGAAATCTGGCAAATGGACGTCAAAACTGCATTCCTCAATGGATTTCTTAAAGAACAGTTGTATATGATGCAACCAGGAGGTTTTGTCGATCCTAAAGGTGCTAACAAAGTGTGTAAACTCCAATGATCCATCTATGGACTGGTGCAAGCATCTCGGAGTTGGAATATACACTTTGATGAGGTGATCAAAGCATATGGTTTTATACAGACTTACGGTGAAGCCTGTATTTACAAGAAAGTGAGATGGAGCTCTGTAGCATTTCTGATATTATATGTGGATGACATATTGTTGATTGGAAATGATATAGATTTTATAGATAGCGTAAAAGGATACTTGAATAAGAATTTTTCAATGAAAGACCTCAACGAAGTTGCTTATATATTGGGCATCAAGATCTATAGGGATAGATCGAGACGCTTAATAGGACTTTCACAAAGGACATACCTTGATAAAGTTTTGAAGAAGTTCAAAATGGATCAGTCAAAGAAAGGGTTCTTTCCTGTGTTACAAGGTGTGAAATTGAGTCGGACTCAAAGCCCGACCACCGCAGAAGATAGAGAGAAAATAAAAGTCATTCCCTATGCCTCAGTCATAGGTTCTATCATGTATGCTATGTTGTGTACCGGACCTGATGTGTGCCTTGCCATAAGTTTGGCAGGGAGGTACCAAAGTAATTCAGGAGTAGATCACTGGACATCGGTCAAGAACATCCTGAAGTACCTGAAAAGGACCAAGGATATGTTTCTCATTTATGGAGGTGACAAAGAGCTCGTCGTAAATGGTTACATTGATGCTAGCTTCGACACTGATCCAAATGACTCTAAGTCACAAACCAGGTACATATTTATATTGAATGGTGGAGATGTCAGTTGGTGTCGTTCCAAGCAAAGCATCGTGGCGTGATCTACGTGTGAAGCGGAGTACATAGCTGCTTCGAAAGCAGCACATGAAGGAGTTCATATCCGATCTGGGTGTAATACCCAGTTGAAAGAACATGCGGTGCCCCCATGTTTGGTTTTGGTAATTGATGACAATCTCTATGGACTAATGGTTGCCTTGAGTTATATTTGAAGGTTTTATCCATAGGCTTTTCTTGGAGTACATGTGTTGGTTTCAAGGAGAGTTTGTGTCGACCAAGGTGCTATTCAAGGAATTATCCAAAGATTGGTCATGTGAGTGTTGAGCTTATTGCAAGCATGTCTTGAAGAAGAAGATTGTGTGATCATTCATGTCTACCTTCAAGACATCATCCAAATGAAGAGAATTGGAAAGATTCAAGGTTGATCAAGATTAAGTCAAGAATGAATCAAGTTGATCAACACACAAAGCATACAAGATGTATTGAGGGATCAAGTGATCCCATGGTATGGTAAGCATTATCCATTATGCTTTGTTTGCTAACCCATGGCTTTCTTGAGAGTTCTTTGTGGGGTTAGGTTGCGATGTGCAAGTTCAAGTGGAGCATCATGAAGAGATCAAATGCTTGAAGCTTGCCGTCCATTGTGGTAACAATGGATTCATGAAGATGTGCGGAAGAGTGGCTCACCCATAATGGAGTATGGGGAGCAATCAACTAGTCTTCATCGAGCCAACACAATCAAGAAAGGTGGTCCAACTTAAGGGAGTCAAGATCGTCATCATCTAGCTCAAGTGGACCATGTGCAAGCCAAAGGCTTTCCCTTGATAGGTTTTCTATTTTTCCGGTCTCATGGTGGTAGTTGGGAGACTGGATTATAGGATCGATTGTCGTACTATCAAGGGGGGCTCTCGATGAGTAGCTTGATCGTATCGTTCGTAGAGAGCTCAAACCATTGCATCCTTGCATCATCTTTCTTGGTTCTTGTTTGGTGCTCTTTGTGAGTTTTGGAGCTTATGGTCATCTTGATGACTAGCTCGAGTTCATCGAAAACGGAGTTCACATGCATCTTCTATGATGTTTTCGATGTTGGAGGTTTTGCCGGTTCTTCTCGGTTGGAGGTTTCACTCCTATATTTGTTAGGCATTCCTCCCCTGCCTCTTCTTACTATAACCAGTCGATGTTTTGATGCTACTCGTCGTCTTGTATCCAACAAGCTTGAGTTTGCTTAATTCGGAGCTCATATGCAGAAGTTATGGTAGTTCTGGTTTTCCGTGGAGTATACTTGCTTACGTGGAAGTGGCATAAGGATGGCGCCAGCGGTAGTACCGCTGGGCCAGAGCGGCAGTACCGCTTATCGCCACAAACGGTAGTACCGTTGTCCCATAGCGGTAGTACCGTCCATGGCCATAAGCGGTAGTACGGCTCCGGTTCCGTGCTGGTACCGCCTCGACTCGAGACGTGGTTTTCTCGTGTTGGGTTCAGCGGCAATAGGAGCGGTAGTACCGCTCATGTGCGGTAGTACCACAGCTACCACCGCCCCTAGTGCCGCTTAATGGCCCTCCTCCCTGTTCCTTCTCCCTGTGCTCGTGGTAGGCGCTGTGCACGGTCCCAACGGTAGTACCGCTGGGCCAAGCGGCAGTACCGATGCGGCCAATGGTAGTACCGCTGGCTCCATCGGTAGTGCCGCTCATACGGCTCTGCCTGGCACTCTGTTTCGCTCCGCTCTCCGTGTTCTATCGCTCGGGCGGTAGTACCGCTCCCCTGAGCAGTAGTACCGCTCGTGCGCGAACTGAGCACATAACGGTTGGATACGGGAGCTCCTATAAAAGGGGGTCTTCTTCCCCATTCAACCTTATCCTTTGAGCTCGTGTTCTTCCCCCATTGTTGACCTTCTTCGAGCTTGCTAACTCTCAATCCCTCCATGGATTCTTGCTAGTTTTGAGGGAAAAGAGAGAGGAGATCTAGATCCACATTTCCACCAATCACTTTCTCCTCTATGTGAGGGGAACCCATTGGATCTAGATCTTGGAGTTCTTCGTGTTCTCTTCTTCGTTCTTCCTCTCATTTTCCTCCCTAGCATTTGTTGCTTCGGTGGGATTTGGGAGAGAAGGACTTGGGCACTCCGTGTGCCCTTGCCATTGCATTTGGTGCATCGGTTTGAGTTCTCCACGGTGATACGTGGAAGTTAAAAGTTGAGAAGCTTATTACTCTTGGGTGCTTGGTACCCTTGAGCTTGTTCCTCTTGGGTGCTTGTGTGCCCTAGACGGTTGAGGTCACCTCGGAGCGATATTCCATTATGGTGAACTTCGTGGTGTCGTTGGGGAGTTAACCCCAACCTTTGTGGTGTTCGGAGCTCAATCATTGTCGTGTAAAGCTTCGGGCAAGCGTCGGGGTCTCCAATTAGGTTGTGGAGATCGCCCCGAGCAATTTGACGGGTTCCGGTGACCGCCCCCAAGGGTTGCCAAAGTGTACGGGTTCGGTAACCGCTCCCAATGGTTGCCATTTGTACGGGTTCCGTGACCGCCCTCAAGGGTCCCTTAGTGGAATCACAACATCTTGCATTGTGCGAGGGCGTGAGGAGATTACGGTGGCCCTAGTGGCTTCTTGGGGAGCATTGTGCCTTCACACCGCTTCAAACGGATATTAGCATTCGCAAGGGTGTGAGCTTCGGGATACATCGTCGTCTCCGCGTGCCTCGGTTATCTCTTACCCGAGCCCCTTTACTTATGCACTTTACTTTGTGATAGCCATATTGTTTCTTGTCATATATCTTGCTATCACATAGTTGGTTATCTTTCTTAGCTTAAGTTGTTGGTGCACATAGGTGAGCCTAGTTGTTTTAGGTTTTGTGCTTGACAAATTAACCGCTAGGTTTATTCCGCATTTGTTCAAGCCTAAACCGTAATTATTTTAAAATGCCTATTCACCCCCCTCTAGGCGACATCCACGATCTTTCACCAGTGCATCGGGTCCAATGAAAATATTTTGTGACAACATTAGAGAAATTGCCTTGGCGAAGAAATCCAGGTTTCACAAAAGAACTAAACACATTGAGAGACACTTCAACTCCATCCATGAAAAGGTTAAGGAAGGAGACATAGAGATTTGCAAAATACATACGAATCTGAATATAGTAGACCCGTTGACTAAGCTCTTCCGCGAGAAAAACATGATCAACACCAAGACTCCATGGGTGTTAGATTAATTACAATGTAATCTAGATTGTTGACTCTAGTGCAAGTGGGAGACTGAAGGAAATATGCCCTAGAGGCAATAATAAAGTTGTTATTTTATATTTCCTTATTCATGATAAAGGTTTATTATTCATACTAGAATTGTATTGATCGGAAACTTAAATACATGTGTGTGAATACATAAACAAATACCGTGTCCCTAGTAAGCCTCTACTAGACTAGCTCGTTGATCAAAGATTGTTAAGGTTTCCTAACCATAGATATGTGTTGTCATTTGATAACGGGATCACATCGTTAAGAGAATGATGTGATGGACAAGACCCATCTGTTAGCTTAGCATATGATCGTTCAATTTATTGCTACTACTTTTTTAAATGCCAAATACATGTTCCTTCGACCATGAGATCATGCAACTCCCGGATACCGAGGTATACCTTGTGTGCTATCAAATGTCACAACGTAACCGGGTGATCATAAAGATGCTCTACATGTATCTCCGAAGGTGTTTGTTGAGTTGGCATGGATCGAGATTGGGATTTGTCGCTCCGAGTATCGGAGAGGTATCTTTGGGCCCTCTCGGTAATACACATCATAATAAGCCTTGCAAGGAAATGACTAATGAGTTAGTTATGAGATGATGTATTACGCAACGAGTAAAGAGACTAGCCGGTAACGAGATTGAACTAGATATCAAGATACCGACGATCGAATCTCGGGCAAGTAACATACCGATGGACAAAGGGAATTACGTATGTTGTCATAAGGTTCGACCGATAGAGATCTTCATAGAATATGTAGGAGCCAATATGGGCATCCAGGTTCCGCTATTGGTTATTGACCGGAGAGGTGTCTCGGTCATGTCTAAATAATTCTCGAACCTGTAGGGTCCGCACGCTTAACGTTCGTTGACGATATAGTGTTATATGAGTTATATGATTTGGTGACCGAATGTTGTTCGGAGTCTCGGATGAGATCATGGACATGACGAGGAGGCCCAGAATGGTTCGAAGGTAAATATTGATATATAGGACGATACTATTCGGACACCGAAAGAGTTTCGGGAGGTACCGGGTTCTCATCGGATCACCAGAAGGGGTTCCGGGAAGCCCCGGGAGGAAGGTGGGCCTATTGGGCCATTAGAGGGGAGCACACCAGCCCACAAGGGGCTGGCGCACCCCCTATGGCAGCCGGCCTATGGGAGAAAGGAAGGAGGGAGATTCGGCCTCCCCCTTCCTTCCCTCTTCGCCCCTTTTCTTTTCCCCTCCGGCAAATATGGTAAGGGGGGCGCGGCTAGGGAAGGAACCCTAGGAGGATTCAGCCTCCTTGGGGCGCCTCCTTCGCTGCTCCCTCCTCCCCCATCTATATATATGTGGGAGGGGAGCGCCACACATAAACACGACAATCTCTTAGCCGTGTGCGGCGCCCCCTCCACAGTTTCGTCCCTCGGTCATTTTTTCGTAGTGCTTAGACCAAGCCCTGCGGAGATAGCATAACCACCACCGTCACCACGTCGTCGTGCTGCCGGAACTCATCCACTACTTCGCCGTCTTGCTGGATCAAGAATGTGAGGACTTCACCGAGCTGAACGCGTGGTGAACGCGGAGGTGTCGTACATTCGATACTCAATCGGTTGGATCACGAAGAAGTTCGACTACATCAACCGCGTTAACAAATGCTTTCGCTTACGGTCTACGAGGGTACGTAGACACATTCTCCCCTCTCGTTGCTATGCATCTCCATGGATAGACCTTGCATGTGCGTAGAACTTTTTTTGTTTTCCATGCAACATTTCCCAACAAGAAAGGATTGACTCGAGGCTCACCGATCTGAACTAAGCTCCTATGGATGAGGCAAACAAACTGATACGTAAAGTTCACATCGAACGGAACTCTGATGAACGCGCTAAGGTGATGCTGGAGTTGATAGCATTCATTTACATCCGGAGATGACACATATCGTGGTATACGCGGCAAATGACAACACTAGAATCAAGGACAATGCCTTTGATGGTGACGACATCTAGATGAGTAGATGGTTGTGAGCAATCGGAATATTTTTAGTTAGTGCGACCTAAAATTGAGGTGGTCGATGTAGATAGAAAGGCAAAACTCATACTCCACGATACATGGTTCAAGCTCTTCTTCATCCGAGTGAATTTCCCTCATCAATGCGGTCCTAGCGGTGTGAGGGTTCGGCTAGGGGAACCTACGATGTGTCGGGGATGTTTCTTTAATGTTGCAAAGGACATGAGCTTTTCTGTTGCTGTTGGCAGTGACACAAGCTTTTTCTTGCTTAGTTTGGAGTTATGATGTGAGATTTCTTAAAAAGAATATAATATTTGATAAAAAAAATCAAGTCTTGAACCGACAACACTGTGTTAATATGTGATTTATATGACACGAAATTGATACCACTATATTCGTTTTTTAAATTACTTACTTGTAATTATAATTTTGTATCAAATCCTTGTCTTAACGAAACCTAATACAGCCTATATACGAGAACGGAGTAATACTTATATTATATCAGAACTTGATTATTGGATCGTAGATTTATCTTAGAAAGACTTTCATAATAATATATTTTGTTCATTTTATTATCTATGGTTAGTATAAAAATCATGATCAAAGCTGCGTTTGTACGATGCAACATTGTCAAGTATTTTTATGGAACTTTGTTATTATTCGATTGAACATTGTTGTATGAAATATTTTATATTCATTTAATCCTTTCAAATTTTATTTTTCTTTTCTTTTGAGATGTTTAAGCTTTCTTTAATTCAGAGATTTTTTTTGTTCCTTTTGAGTATTTATGGCACTGAAATCCACATGATCTTTTTTCCAAAAAGAAAATCTTTGCTCTTGATGTATTACAATCTCTTGAAGTATTTTTCTTATGGTATGATTAAAAATTCTTCGATCAAATGTTATAATTTCAAAACGGTATATTTTTCAGAGATCTGCAAGTGAGCAAATCAAATTATCAAAAGATCCAAAAGGGCAGAAAACCAGCAGAGGAGGAAAAAAAAACCAGTGACATGAGCAGTATATAAATACAGAGAAACACCCGCCCTGCTTTCGTGTCTCCCTTCTCTCGCCCCTCACACCTTTCTTCCCCACCGCTACTCCTGCCGGAATCCGTGATCCCGGCGCGAGCATCTCACGCCCACTTCCCATCATCTCCCAGGATCCAGCCTCCGCACGCTCGCCGGAGCCGCCAAGCTACAACCAAGCACGCGGTGCCCGATTCGCCGAGTGCGGCGGTGGCCAGGCCCAGATCTGCGAGATCGCCACCGACCACGCTCCGCCTCCTCCGAGGTACAGTGGACACGCCTTATCCTTCAGATCCGCTCTTCTATCCAGTCATATCCGATGCGCCACTGCTGATTGGCTGAAACGGTGCGACTGCTCTAGTAATGCTTCTGGGATCCCTCGGGCTCGGACGCCGGTAGTGCTGAGCGGCATCTAGTCGGCGGCGTGCTCCCGTGGCGGCGACTTGGGCGAGATGCAGCGAAACGGGGTGATGGAATGCACAGCGTGCCGCTCCCGGCTGGTGGCGCCGAGCCCGCGGAGCGTGTCCAGGGCGTACGACAAGCACCACAACAAGATAACGTCCAAGTTCCGCGCGCTCAAATTCCTCCTCGTCGTCGGCGACTGCATGCTCGTCGGCCTCCAGGTGTGTTTCTACCTCTCTGTAACGATAATCGAACTACTACGTTCTCATCAGCTCAATCCATCACGTGGTGCAAATACTTGTGAAATGGTATTTTGGCATGATCTGCGTCGAACAATTGTGAGGCAATGTCTGCATGCTTCAGTTAGTTGGTCCCTTCTTTAACGTTACATGCATCTATCTGGTAACAAGCACTCTCTCGTGTCAAAATATGAGGCTTATTTCACTAACAATTACTTTGTTAATATGTGGTTTATGTGACATAAAATTGATGCCATTAGATTCGTATTGAAAAAGTACTTGCGATTTGTACCGCATAAACCATGTATCAATAGTAATTGTTGGTCAAAGCATTACCTTAATGAATGAAAATACACCTTATTTTTTGGGATAGAGGGACTAGTAAGTTACTTTCTTACGATTAGCTTTCCATTAGAGATAATGGAAGTAAGTATATTTTCTTGCGAAAGATAATCCAAGTAAGTTAGAGAGCTGTGTTCATGATTAGGTTCCGTACTTTAATAATTTACTGTTGTCTGCAGCCCATCCTAGTGTTCATGTCAAAAGTAGATGGGAAGTTCCAGTTCAGCCCCATCAGTGTTAACTTTTTGACGGAGGTTGCAAAAGTTATCTTTGCTATCGTGATGCTAATTATTCAGGTTTGTTCTTGGCTTCTTGCTCCAATGTGTTTCTATTGTGCATGTACGCCGATGATGTCACATGATGTTATACATGAAACACCATTTTTTACACGCATATCTTGTCTGGATGGTTCTGATTTTTTTTGTGCTTGTTAGGCTCTTGCCTGTTTTTGGCATATCTTGCATAACACATGTAGTTATTCCTGTAACAAAAGTTCTTTACTCACCTATCACCATAGGCAAACTTTGTCACAGCAGACTGTTTGGAAATTTGTGTACCATTCTATTTTCCATGGTGCATAATAGCTGCAAGCGACATATTTAATTTGTTGATGGCTTCTCTATAGCTTAGGCTCCTCACTTCTTATTCGCCTCTTTAACGTTGTTGTACTAATCTGACAGTCTCGAAAGCAAAAGGTTGGGGAAAAACCACTTCTGGCACGTTCAACCCTTATACAGGTGATGTATCTGGCCACATGATGATACAGTTTACGCCCCTTTTGTTGCTTGTGTTCATATCATTGCGTGTATGTTTTCATTTTCAACATTGAATCAGTGCTTGGTATTTTTGTTCTATATAGTTTTATGTTGTTTTATATCTTATTACTTTCCCCCCCAATATTACGTTTCTATTCCCCCTATACCCATACTTAAAAATACTTTATTTCACTTTTTTATCACATTGTTTTGTTATCTGATAATTCAATCATTTCTTTTTGTAGGCAGCCCGCAATAATGTACTCCTAGCTGTCCCTGCACTTCTATATGCCATCAACAATTACCTTAAATTTATCATGCAGGTAAGTTTCATTGGATTTAGAGGCAGAGTCTTGCAGTTGTCATGAGTAAACATTTTTTGCCTTGTGAGATTGACGTACAGCTATACCTGACACATATTGAGCGTATTGTGCAGTTGTATTTCAATCCTTCAACTGTGAAAATGCTAAGCAACCTAAAGGTACACTTTTCTTGTCCTACTCAGATGTCATTGTTTAGTTGTATTAGTGTGTATGCATATATAACACCATTTGTGATCCAAACTTCTCTAGGTACTGGTCATAGCTGTTCTTCTGAAATTTATAATGAGAAGGAGGTTCTCTGTTATTCAGGTAAGGTTGACGTTTAAATTCTGTTGCAGTTATTTCTACAGTTTAGTTTTAGTTTGAGGATTGAGTTTACCAAAGTGTTTTATGCTTTTAGATTATTTGTTTATCTACTAGTACTACTATCATGTAACTTAAGAATTACTGGATTAGGCTCTACCTGCCTCATTTTACATGATCTATTGCCCAATCATATTAGGAATATTAAGAAGCATTGATCAGTGCATTCTGAACTTACTAGAAATTGTTAGAACTACTAGTAGTATCATAGTTAATAAGGCATCACCAAAGTGTCGTTTAGGCGTTGAGGCAGTCTTGGGTGGTGACCATAACCGTTTTGTGGCGTCCAAGGCATCGAGAAGGCATGGTATAGTGTTGCCTGAGGCGAGGCAGGTGATGAGGTTGCTTGTAGTGGGAGGATGGAAATAGAGAGCAGGTAAATCATTGAAGAGGGAAGTGAGATACATACATACAGTAGCTAAGATAAAAAAGAGACCTGCAACCTTGGGTTGAGGGAAGCAGTTCTGATGCTGAAGCCACCTATCTGTTGTCTCCACTGGCTTGCTGCACCGAGCCCTTGCTGCTGTCACCACATCTTGGCTCGTTACTTCTGCTCTGGCTGCAGATTGCCACTGCCGCTGATGTCACTGCATGTCGTAGTTGTCATTGTCTCCGACGGTCTGATTATTGAGTTACAAGGTTGATGAGGAACAATAGAGAGAAGGCGAAGAAAAAAACATAAGTCAAATCTGTTTGATTATTTCTAGATACTTCTACCCTATTCTAGTATTTGTTTCTTTTCTTAACCCTAACTACTGTTTTCTAGAGTCTTCTAGCCATGAGTAGAATGTTGAATCTTAAGCAATGTTTTCTAGAGTGTTCTAGCTATAAGTAGAAGTTGAGATGGCTTCCCAAAGCCCTGTAAATTAGGTTTTCACCTCTAGTTTGTAACCAGACTTATGTACCCCACTACCTATAATAGAACCTGGTGTTCTATCTAAGATCTTGGACTAGATCTTGTGCCCTATGAGTTTGTATTGAACTCCTGCTGCCATATTGGCCTATATTTGCCTCTAGAGTGATATCTAGGGCAGCACGTTGAAGTAGTTCCTTCAACACTAGTGCTGTACACTTTGTAGCAGCAAGGTGGAGTTGTTCCTCCACATCCTTGTGCTGCTTCAGAGGTTGAACTTCAGGCACCATGGCTGGTATCCCCTCCTTTCAGCTGCCACCATGGCTGGTATCCCCTCCTTTCACCTGCTTCCCTTGTTCTTGCAGCTGCATTTTGCAGCTGGCTCTTCAGGGCACACAGAGCAGGGTTGAGGTGGATCACGCTATTGGGCTATGATTGCCATTTCAACCTTGACTTTTTCATCCGGGACACCATTTTATCATCTAATTGTTGCCGTACAAGATTGGAATGTCATGCCTTCTGTGCCTAGTAGGTGCTATAATGACCAGTCAAAGCTATTTACAAGAAAGGATTTTTCATCCCAAATTCCTTTGACAAAGTTAGCAGTGGAAAGCTCTGCTAACCGTTTCAGCTTCAGCCTCCTTTGGCAGTTGTGCATATCCCAAATAAATTAGCAGAATATTGGCTAGGTACAGGCTGTGCCTTGCCATGTTCCCTCAGCCTAGCACGATAGCCATGGTTATGTGGTTGATTTATTGGCTACAGCCATGCATTTCTTACAAATGGTTGGGAAATGAGGAGCGATAGTGGATTTTCCGTATATCTAAGCATATCTGAGCATAATGACCAAGGACAAAAGGTGCATGGAAAGTGCCATAAAAGTTCCGACTCTCAGCAATGTTAACTTCTCCCTTGCTTCTTGTTTCAAATGTTGGCAGTGGGAAGCTCTTGCTCTATTACTTATTGGGATCAGCATCAATCAACTTCGAACTGCACCTGCGGGCGATACAGCATTTGGTCTTCCTATCACTGCTATCGCATACATCTATACACTGATTTTTGTAAGTTGCTGTCAGGGCCATCTGGTTCTTTAGTTTTTTCCTTTGTTCTTTCACTTGTTTTTATAAGCTGTCGCAACAGGCAGCGAGCTTAAAGTTGCTGTATATTCAGTTGAAACTGTGAATTGTAGGTAACTGTTCCATCACTAGCTTCTGTCTACAACGAGTATGCAATGAAAAGTCAAGATACTAGTATTTATCTTCAGGTACTTTCTTAATTTGACTATAATCTGTTCAGAATTATTAGGGAGTAACTGCCATTTTTTTAATTCTATCGAACTATATGCTTATTTTATGGTATTTCTCTTTTACTTTTCCAAATTCCTGTCGTAAGGCATGGGCTCATTCTTGTCTCCATCTCTGATTGTTTTGCCCTTTATCTAATTGGATGTTCTTTTGATATACTTCACAGAATTTATTTCTGTATGGATATGGTGCAATATTCAACTTCCTCGGCATCCTTGGGACGGCCTTATTCCAAGGTATGCACCTTTGTTGAATGCCCAGTATTTTTATGCTAGGTGAATAGTAAGTACTGCATGTTATACGGGCAGGGAGTTTGTATTATATTATCATCCTTAGTGCTTTCTTAGTTGTGCAATCAAGGGATGGGAGTCGGGTATTACTTATTCTTATGAGCTGTTAAAACGAAGGAGTGATTTCCTGGTTGGTTCAGAATTTGAAATATGATTATTTTTTACTAAACCTTGAGGCCAGATATGAGCATCTCTTTAATTGTTTATCAATGACCACTGTCAGATCCCAGAGCAAAAAGGATAGCCATGTTCTTTCTTGTCCTGTCATGTCCAAAGCATCTGTTCATGAAATGTCATAATGCTACTTAAGTGTTGGTGCAGCACATGTTTCTGGTGTAATCATGTCTTCTTACAGGGCCCGAGAATTTTAATATCCTTCAAGGGCATTCAAGGGCTACGATGTTTCTCATATGTAACAATGCTGCGCAAGGCATTCTTTCTTCATTCTTCTTCAAGTATGCAGGTAAATGTTCTACCTTCCAGTCTTTCTTTTGTACATTGTGTTTGTTCTTATCTATTTCTTCTATAATTTCTCCTCATTAAATGGTCAATTGAAATTATCCTGCAGATACAATTTTGAAGAAGTATTCCTCAACTGTTGCCACAATTTTTACTGGTCTAGCTTCTGCTGCTTTTCTGGGACATACCTTGACTATTAACTTTCTCCTGGGCATATCAGTGGTGTTTATTTCAATGCATCAGGTATCCTTACCCATTTCTTAACTTAATTTTATTTAGCCAACCTTCTTCCTCTTCCATTTGTGTAACTTCTATTTGTTCTCAGTTCTTCTCACCTATAGCTAAAGTCAAAGGCGACAAACCAGGTGCATTATTGGAGTTGCAAGATACACAGAATCATCGGTAAGTTTCTATCCTTTCAAATGGTTCGAGTATGAATTTTGATCAGTTTGTCTGACTTGTTTTATACTGAATTCTTGATTCCTTGATAACTTTGATACACACACATGAATAATTACTTATGCTGTTATGATCATAAACTGATTTCCAAGTTTTTTTTTGACTCGTATGATGCCTATTACATCACAGGTCATCTGATTCTTCTTTTGTAAATATGACTGCTGGTGCTGCTGAGGACGTAAGCTACTTTTCTTGCTTCAAGAATAATAGAAACATCATTTACATTGCGGACACTCACATTTTAAGTTGCTCATGTCATTTCAGGCTAGCCATCAGCTTGGAACTGATGAGAGGCAACAACTGTTGCCAATTTGAAACGTATATTTTGTAGGTATGAATGGCTTACCTTATCCAGAATTTCTATAAGAATGTTTGCTCATGTTACATGCCTTGCTTTCTCTAGTAAGTAGAACAAGAATACATTTAACATATCTTTTCTGTCCATATGCGTACGCTCATGATATTTGAATTATGAACCAAATTCTAAATAAATAAGCATACGTCTCTGCGCCTACAAACTTGTGGGTATGTATCTATAATAGCTGTATTATTTGAGGAAAATATGTGCAGACATGTGTGTGATAAAAGAAATAGTGGTATCAAACAGGAGTTGCATGATCCAAACAGAAATTCTCATTGTTTCGGAGAATAAGTTTCAAGATTAAAACGATATGTGTAGTTGTACATATAGGCCACACTTGGTTTGATGTGGGCCCCACAATTATATTTTCATTTCGAACGAAGGAAATTGTAGAAGTAACTTGAGCCTGCATAGGTTCTATCTGTAACTCACCAATCCGGAATTAAGTTTGTTAAGAAGCCACGTTGCTAAGAATACTAACTAGCTCACTGCCTTTGAACTCCTTGTATTTCTGCAGGTAGGATAGAAGACACTTTTTCCAGGTGGTTCCAACAGTTGGGGGACAGCAGATTTTGTGTGGTGCTGCGAGTGAAATAAACTACTGTACACTGTAAAGGCAAAGACAGAAGTTACAAATGTGTTCCCTTTTCCATTTCATTCTTTTGGAGGGGGTGCGACCGTGCGTGGCCAGGTGGCGCATGATAACTTGGATAGTAAGGATATACTCCCTCTGTCCGGAAATACTTGTCATTGAAATGGATGTATCTAGATGTATTTTAGTTCTATATACATCCATTTTCATCTATTTTGATGACAAATATTTCCGGACGGAGGGAGTATTATCTCCACAGGAAGTCCCCAATACGATACACATAGAAATTCATTTTTCCCTGGAGCATGTTGCGTACAGTCAAAATGAGGTATTCTTTTGTACGGAATTTTTGAGCTACCGATCATTATAACAATTCGTTAATACTTGGTTCTTCTGGTGCTTATATGGTGACCGTCTGAATCCTTTTTTTTTTGGTGTTGTAAGAGGTTGAAGTCGATCTTCATAAAATAGCACTGTTTCATGTTTGAACCTAAGAACCGTTGTTACTCAGTAGGACAGGAAGTCAGAATTACTCCCTCCGATCCATCTTAATTGTTGCTGATTTAATACAAAATATTCGTTGTAGCTGTTTTACAAGTGGTTCTCAATCTAGGACTTATCTTCTTTCAGATTATGAACCCAACCTTGAAAATGAGGTGCAGTTTGTTTGAAGATTTTTTTCATTTTTAATAGACCAAATGCTCCAGCAGCCCATTAAGATGATATCCAGTGCAATTTCTCTAGGAAACACAACCATAGATAAGCAGATTTCATCATAGCATTAGGGTGGATCGGCCGATCTTTCACGAAAGGAGTGGGTCCCGCAAAGAACACGAGGAGAAACACTAAACCAACACAAGAAAGTCACACATGTGCTAGATCCTTGAATACATGGAACGGTATACGATCAACTAGGGACGATACAATGGTAACAGTCTTCTTCGTGAGGAGGTCTTGAGTTCTTCCCTAAAAGGGGTCTTGAATCCGCTTGGGAGATCTCTGGTGGAGGCTCGAATCTTCATGGAGAAGGTAACCAAGTGGATGAGCAAAGCTCTCACATAAACATGAGCTAAACCTTTGCTAACCCTAGAAAGTTGGGCGAGGTGGAGTATATATAGTCTAGGGGGGAGAAGGGATACACGGGCCTCGGCCCTTCACTGTGCGCAGACAGGGAAGGCCGGATGTCCGGGCTGGTCGGGTCGGATGTCCGGGCTTTCAGGCGGCGCCGGATGTCCGGGCTGGAGTGGTGGCATTTGTTGCTCTCGGGTTCGGAGGGCCCAGATTTCCGGGCTGGTGGCCGGATGTCCGGGGGCTCGGGAGAGGCCGGATGTCCGGGCTGTCGCGGCCGGATGTCCGGAGCCTGTAGCTTCTGGCGGCTGTGCTGCTGTAGTGGACGACGCTCCAGGGGCCGAATGTCCGGGGTCATGGCCGGATATCCGGGGCCTGGGAGATGTTCTTGGTTCCTTCCGTTGGTTCTCCTCATCCGTGGATTTGGGGACTTGTACATCTTCATGCACATCTTTGGGAGGGCCCTCTTGGTGCCTAATCATGCACAACACCTCGGACTTAGGTAGTAGCCATGTCTCATGCATAGAAAATGGAAGTTCGGAGAGGAGTGAGTTCACCTTATCTTCGATAGCCTTGGCTCGGGCTCGTGTCATTGGTCCAAGTGGTGTCGTAGGAGGTGTAGGTGCATCCATGGGGATGATCTTGGGATGCTCCGCATCATCTCCCCTCCCTTGGGGAAGATTCGTCCTTAGATCGAAATCCTCATCACCATGGTAGGGCGAGTGATCTTTGATTTTGAAGATGTCGCTCACGGAGTACTTGCCACGAGGGATGTCGATCTTATATGCGTTGTTGTTATAGCGTGCAAGCACCTTGAATGGTCCATCCGCGCGTGGTCGAAGTTTGGACTTGCGTTCTTGGGGAAAGTGGTCCTTGCGAAGGTGTAGCCACATGAGGTCTCCAATGTTGAATATCATAGGGTGCTTGTTGACGTTGAGCTTGGTCGCAAGGCGTTGTACTTGGCGCTCGATGGTGTTTCTTGTATCTTCATGCACCTTTTTGAGATGGGTCGCTCGTGTACTTGCGTCCAAATTGATGCGCTCTTGGAGTGGTAGAGGGAGAATATCCAATGGTGACAAAGGGTTGAATCCGTAGACGACCTCGAAGGAGGACTTGCCGGTTGTTGAGTGTCTTGCGCGGTTGTAGGCGAACTCGGCGATAGGTAGGCACTCCTTCCACTCGGCGATAGGTAGGCACTCCTCCCACTCTTTGATGTTCTTCTTGATGAGTACTCAAAGTAGAGTGGAGAGTGTGTGGTTGGTAAGTTCCGTTTGGCCGTCGGTTTGAGGATGGTAAGCCGTGGAGAAGAGTAGCTTGATTCCGAGCTTGGCGCATATGGTCTTCCAAAAGTAGCTAAGGAACTTGACGTCGCGGTCTGAGACGATAGTCTTTGTCACTCCATGTAGACGCAATATTTCCCTACAAAAGAGATTAGCAACATATGAAGCATCATCTATCTTGTTGCAAGGAATAAAATGTGCCATTTTTGAAAAACGGTCCATAACGACAAATATTGAATCTTTCCCATTTCGAGTCCTAGGCAAACCAAGTACAAAGTCCATGTTAATGTCTTCCCATAGTTGGTATGAAATTGGTAGAGGCATATAGAGGCCATGAGATTGAGCTTTGGACTTAGCTTTGCGACATGTAGAGCATCGGTTGGTGAAACGATTGACGTCCCGAAACATCTTGGGCCAAAAGTAGTTCTTCAAGAGCATGGCGAATGTCTTGTCGCATCCGAAATGTCCCATTAAGCCTCCTCCATGAGATTCCTGCAAAAGCAACAAACGAAGAGAAGACTCGGGGATGCAAAGTTTGTTAGCTCTCATGAGATATCCATCTTTGATGTAATAGCGTTCCCAAGATGTATGCGACAAATACTTGGCATAAGGAGTAGCAAAAGTTGCTTCATGCTCATACAAGGCTTTGATATGCTCGAAGCCAATGACATCTAACTCAAGTTGTGTAACAAGCATGCATATGCGGGAAAGAGCATCCGCTACAATGTTTTCTTTACCCTTGATGTACTTGATGACATAAGGAAAAGACTCAATAAATTCACTCCATTTAGCATGACGCTTGTTCAACTTGTTTTGTCCCTTAAGATACTTGAGAGTCTCATCATCGGTATGAATGATAAACTCATGGGGACGAAGATAATGTTCCCATTCATGCAAGACTCGCACTAAAGCATATAGCTCTTTGTCATAAATGGGATAATTGAGTTGCGCTCCGGAAAGTTTCTCACTAAAATAAGCTATGGGGCGCTTCTCTTGCACACACCTCCTATGCCATTACCACTAGCATCGCAATGAATCTCAAAAGGCTTGTCGAAGTTGGGTAAAGCAATCACGGGAGCATGAGTAAGCAAATTTTTAAGCTCATTGAATGTGGTATCTTGGGATGGTCCCCAAACAAAAGGCGCATTATTCTTGCTCAAAGCATGCAAAGGCGAAGCAATGGTGCTAAAATCCTTCACAAAGCGACGATAGAAACCCGCAAGGCCAAGAAAACTACGCACTTGATGCAAGTTGGTTGGTTGTGGCCAAGTTTTAATAGCATTGATCTTGGACTCATCAACATGAACACCCTTAGAGGAAACAACAAAACCTAAGAAAACGAGCTTATCAACACCAAAAAGGCATTTCTCCATATTAGCATAGAGGCGCTCTTTTCTAAGAGTTTGCAAAACGGTGTGGACATGGGTGACATGCTCTTTGATAGATTTGCTAAACACAAGAATGTCATCGAAGTAAACCACAACAAATATACCAATGTAAGGGCGAAAGACATGATTCATAAGGCGCATAAAAGTGCCCGGTGCCTCCGAGAGACCCATAGGCATGACTAACCACTCATACAAACCAAACTTGGTTTTGAAGGCGGTTTTCCATTCATCACCCTCTTGTATGCGGATTTGATAGTAACCACTCTTAAGATCAATTTTGGAAAAGATAGTGGCACCACTAATCTCATCAAGCATATCATTGAAGGAAATATGCCCTAGAGGCAATAATAAAGTTATTATTTATTTCCTTATTTCATGATAAATGTTTATTATTCATGCTAGAATTGTATTAACCGAAAACATAATACATGTGTGAATACATAGACAAACAGAGTGTCACTAGTATGCCTCTACTTGACTAGCTTGTTAATCAAAGATGGTTATGTTTTCTAACCATGGACAAAGAGTTGTTATTTGATTAACGGGATCACATCATTAGGTGAATGATCTGATTGACATGACCCATTCCATTAGCTTAGCACCCGATCGTTTAGTATGTTGCTATTGCTTTCTTCATGACTTATACATGTTCCTATGACTATGAGATTATGCAACTCCCGTTTGCCGGAGGAACACTTTGTGTGCTACCAAACGTCACAACGTAAATGGGTGATTATAAAGGTGCTCTACAGGTGTCTCCAAAGGTACATATTGGGTTGGCGTATTTCGAGATTAGGATTTGTCACTCCGATTGTCGGAGAGGTATCTCTGGGCCCTCTCGGTAATATACATCACATAAGCCTTGCAAGCATTGCAACTAATGAGTTATTTGCGAGATGATGTATTACGGAACGAGTAAAGAGACTTGCCGGTAACGAGATTGAACTAGGTATTGAGATACCGACGATCGAATCTCGGGCAAGTAACATACCGATGACAAAGGGAACAACGTATGTTGTTATGCGGTCTGACTGATAAAGATCTTCGTAGAATATGTAGGAGCCAATATGAGCATCCAGGTTCCGCTATTGGTTATTGACCGGAGACGTATCTCGGTCATGTCTACATTGTTCTCGAACCCGTAGGGTTCGCACGCTTAAGGTTTCGATGACAGTTATATTATGAGTTTATGAGTTTTGATGTACCGAAGTTAGTTCGGAGTCCCGGATGTGATCACGGACATGACGAGGAGTCTCGAAATGGTCGAGACATAAAGATTGATATATTGGACGACTATATTCGGACACCGGAAGTGTTCCGGGTGATTTCGGAGAAAACCGAAGAGCCGGAGAGTTACCGGAACCCCCCCGGGAGAAGTAATGGGCCATATGGGCCTTAGTGGAGAGAGAGAGGGGCAGCCAAAGGTGGGCCGCGCACCTCCTCCCCCCTGGTCCGAATTGGACTAGGAGAGGGGGGCGGCGCCCCCCTTTCCCTCTCCCTCCCCACTTCTTTCCCCCTCCTAGTAGGAGTCCTACTCCTACTAGGAGGAGGACTCCTCCTTGGCGCGCCATAGAGGCCGGCCGGCCTCCTCCCCTTGATCCTTTATATACGGGGGCAGGGGGCACCCCTTGACACACAAGTTGATCCACGTGATCATATTCTTAGCCGTGTGCGGTGCCCCCTTCCACCATAGTCCTCGATAATATTGTAGCAGGTGCTTAGGCGAAGCCTTGCGACGGTAGTACATCAAGATTGTCACCACGCCGTCGTGCTGACGGAACTCTTCCCCAACACTTTGCTGGATCGGAGTCCGGGGATCGTCATCGAGCTGAACGTGTGCTAGAACTCGGAGGTGCCGTAGTTTCGGTGCTTGATCGGTTGGGCCGTGGAGACGTACGACTACATCAACCAAACGCTTCTGTTGTCGATCTACAAGGGTACGTAGATCACACTCTCCCCCTCTCGTTGCTATGCATCACCATGATCTTGCGTGTGCGTAGGAAATTTTTTGAAATTACTACGTTCCCCAACAGTGGCATCCGAGCCTAGGTTTTATATGTTGATGTTATATGCACGAGTAGAACACAAGTGAGTTGTGGGCGATATAAGTCATACTGCTTACCAGCATGTCATACTTTGGTTCGGCGGTATTGTTGGACGAAGCGGCCCGGACCGACATTACGCGTACGCTTACGCGAGACCGGTTCTCCCGACGTGCTTTGCACAAAGGTGGCTAGCGGGTGACAGTTTCTCCAACTTTAGTTGAACCGAGTGTGGCTACGCCCGGTCCTTGTGAAGGTTAAAACAACACCAACTTGACAAACTATCGTTGTGGTTTTGATGCGTAGGTAAGATTGGTTCTTGCTTAAAGCCCGTAGCAGCCACGTAAAACTTGCAACAACAAAGTAGAGGACGTCTAACTTGTTTTTGCAGGGCATGTTGTGATGTGATATGGTCAAGACATGATGCTAAATTTTATTGTATGAGATGATCATGTTTTGTAACCGAGTTATCGGCAACTGGCAGGAGCCATATGGTTGTCGCTTTATTGTATGCAATGCAATCGCGTTGTAATGCTTTACTTTATCATTAAGCGGTAGCGATAGTCGTGGAAGCATATGATTGGCGAGACGACAACGATGCTACGATGGAGATCAAGGTGTCGCGCCGGTGACGATGGTGATCACGACGGTGCTTCGAAGATGGAGATCACAAGCACAAGATGATGATGGCCATATCATATCACTTATATTGATTGCATGTGATGTTTATCTTTTATGCATCTTATCTTGCTTTGATTGACGGTAGCATTATAAGATGATCTCTCACTAATTATCAAGAAGTGTTCTCCCTGAGTATGCACCGTTGCGAAAGTTCTTCGTGCTGAGACACCACGTGATGATCGGGTGTGATAGGCTCTACGTTCAAATACAACGGGTGCAAAACAGTTGCACACGCAGAATACTCAGGTTATACTTGACGAGCCAAGCATATACAGATATGGCCTCGGAACACAGAGACCGAAAGGTCGAGCGTGAATCATATAGTAGATATGATCAACATAGTGATGTTCACCAATGAAACTACTCCATCTCACGTGATGATCGGACATGGTTTAGTTGATTTGGATCACGTGATCACTTAGAGGATTAGAGGGATGTCTATCTAAGTGGGAGTTCTTAAGTAATATGATTAATTGAACTTAAATTTATCATGAACTTAGTCCTGGTAGTATTTTGCAAATCATGTTGTAGATCAATAGCTCGCGTTGTTGCTTCCCTGTGTTTATTTTGATATGTTCCTAGAGAAAATTGTGTTGAAAGATGTTAGTAGCAATGATGCGGATTGGATCCGTGATCTGAGGTTTATCCTCATTGCTGCACAGAAGAATTATGTCCTTGATGCATCGCTAGGTGACAGACCTATTGCAGGAGCAGATGCAGATGTTATGAACGTTTGGCTAGCTCAATATGATGACTACTTAATAGTTTAGTGCACCATGCTTAACGGCTTAGAATTGGGACTTCAAAAGACGTTTTGAACATCATGGACCATATGAGATGTTCCATGAGTTGAAATTAATATTTCAAGCAAATACCCGAGTTGAGAGATATGAAGTCTCCAACAAGTTCTATAGCCAAAAGATGGAGGAGAATCGCTCAACTAGTGAGCATGTGCTCAGATTGTCTGGGTACTACAATCGCTTGAATCAAGTGGGAGTTAATCTTCCAGATAAGATAGTGATTGACAGAATTCTCTAGTCACCATCACCAAGTTAGTAGAACTTCGTGATGAACTATAGTATGCAAGGGATGACGAAAACGACTCCCGAGCTTTTCATGATGATGAAATCGATGAAGGTAGAAATCAAGAAAGAGCATCAAGTGTTGATGGTAGACAAGACCACTAGTTTCAATAAAAGGGCAAAGGGAAGAAGGGGAACTTCAAGAAGAACGGCAAGCAAGTTGCTGCTCAAGTGAAGAAGCCCAAGTCTGGTCCTAAGCCTGAGACTAAGTGCTTCTACTGCAAAGGGACTGGTCACTGGAAGCGGAACTGCCCCAAGTATTTGGCGGATAAGAAGGATGTCAAAGTGAACAAAGATATATTTGATATACAGATTTTTAATGTGTATTTTACTAGTGTTCGTAGCAACCCCTCGGTATTTGATACTGGTTCAGTTGCTAAGAGTAGTAACTCGAATCGGGAGTTGCAAAATGAACAGAAACTAGTTAAGGGTGAAGTGACGATGTGTGTTGGAAGTAGTTCCAAGATTGATATGATCATCATCGCACACTCCCTATACTTTCGGGATTAGTGTTGAACCTAAATAAGTGTTATTTGGTGTTTGCGTTGAGCATGAATATGATTTGATCATGTTTATTGCAATACGGTTATTCATTTAAGTTAGAGAATAATTGTTGTTCTGTTTACATGAATAAAACCTTATATGGTTACACACCCAATGAAAATGGTTCTTTGGATCTCGATCGTAGTGATACACATATTCATAATATTGAAGACAAAAGATACAAAGTTAATAATGATAGTGCAACTTATTTGTGGCACTGCCGTTTAGGTCATATTGGTGTAAAGCGCATGAAGAAACTCTATGCTAATGGGATTTTGGAATCACTTGATTATGAATCACTTGATGCTTGCGAACCATGCCTTATGGGCAAGATGACTAAGACTCCGTTCTCCGGAACAATGGAGCGAGCAACTGACTTATTGGAAATAATACATACTGATGTATGTGATCCGATGAGTGCTGAGGCTCGCGGCAGGTATCGTTATTTTCTGACCTTCACAGATGATTTGAGCAGATATGGGTATATCTACTTGATGAAACACAAGTCTGAAACATTTGAAAAGTTCAAAGAATTTCAGAGTGAAGTGGAGAATCATCGTAACAAAAATAAAAAGTTTCTACGATATGATCACAGAAGTAAAATATTTGAGTTACGAGTTTGGCCTTCAATTAAAACATTATGGAATAGTTTCACAAACTCATGCCATCTGGAACACCACAGCTGGTGTGTCCGATCGTCATAACCGTACTTTATTGGATATAGTGCAATCTATGATGTCTCTTACCACTATCGTTTTGGGGTTATGCATTAAAGACAGCTGCATTCATGTTTAAAAGGGCATCATCTAAGTCCGTTGAGACGACACAATCTGAACTGTGGTTTGGCAAGAAACCGAAGTTGTCATTTCTTAAAGTTTGGGATTGTGATGCTTATATGAAAAAGTTTCATCCTGATAAGCTCAAACCCAAGTCGGAGAAATATGTCTTCATAGGATACCCAAAGGAGACTATTGGGTACACCTTCTATCACAGATCCGAAGGCAAGACATTCGTTGCTAAGAATGGATCCTTTCTAGAGAAGGAGTTTCTCTCGAAAGAAGTAAGTGGGAGGAAAGTAGAACTTGATAAGGTAGTTGTACCTTCTCCCTTATTGAAAAGTAGTTCATCACAAGAAATTTGTTCCTGTGACTACTACACCAATTAGTGAGGAAGACTAATGATGATGATCATGTAACTTCAGATCAAGTTAATACCGAATCTCGTAGGTAAACCAGAGTGAGATCCGCACCAAAGTGGTACGGTAATCCTGTTCTGGAAGTCATGTTACTAGACCATGACGAACTTGTGAACTATGAATAAGCGATGGTGAGCCTAGATTCCGCAAAATGGCTTGAGGCCATGAAATCTGAGATGGGATCCATGTATGAGAACGAAGTATGGACTTTGGTTGACTTGCCCGATGATCGGCAAGCCATAGAAAATAAATGGATCTTCAAGAGGAAGACGGACGCTGATAGTAGTGTTACTATCTACAAAGCTAGAATTGTCGCAAAAGGTTTTCGACAAAGTTCAAGGTGTTGACTACGATGAGATTTTCTCACTCGTATCGATGCTTAAAAGTCTGTCCAAATCATGTTAGCAATTGCCGCATTTTATGAAATCTGGCAAATAGATAACAAAACTGCAATCCTTAATGGATTTCTTAAAAGAAAGAGTTGTATATGATGCAACCAGAAGGTTTTGTCAATCCTAAAGGTGCTAACAAAATAAGCAAGCTCCAGTGATCCATCTATGGACTGGTGCAAGCATCTCGGAGTTGGAATATACGCTTTGATAAGTTGATCAAAGCATATAGTTTTATACAGACTTACGGTGAAGCCTGTATTTACAAGAAAGTGAGTGGGAGCACTACATCATTTCTGATAAGTATATGTGAATGACATATTGTTGATCGGAAATAATGTAGAATTATTCTGCAAAGCATAAAGGAGTGTTTGAAAGGAGTTTTTCAAAGAAAGACCTCGGTGAAGCTGCTTACATATTGAGCATCAAGATCTATAGAGATAGATCAAGACGCTTGATAAGTTTTTTCAATAAGTACATACCTTGACAAGATTTTGAAGTAGTTCAAAATGGAACAGTCAAAGAAAAAGTTCTTGCCTGTGTTACAAGGTGTGAAATTGAGTAAGACTCAAAGCCCGACCACGGCAGAAGATAGAAAAGAGAATGAAAGTCATTCCCTATGCCTTAGCCATAGGTTCTATAAAGTATGCCATGCTGTGTACCAGATCTATTGTATACCCTACCACTGAGATTGGCAAGGGAGTACAATAGTGATCTAGGAGTAGATCACTGGACAACGGTCAAAATTATCCTTAGTGGAATAAGGATATGTTTCTCGATTATGGAAGTGACAAAAGGTTCGTCGTAAAGGGTTACGTCGATGCAAGTTTTGACACTAATCCAGATGACTCTAAGTCTAAATCTGGATACATATTGAAAGTGGGAGCAATTAGCTAGAGTAGCTCCGTGCAGAGCATTGTAGACATAGAATTTTGCAAAATACATACGGATCTGAATTATGGCAGACCCGTTGACTAAGCTTCTCTCACAAGCAAAACATGATCACACCTTAGTACTCTTTGGGTGTTAATCACATAGCGATGTGAACTAGATTACTGACTCTAGTAAACCCTTTGGGTGTTGATCACATATCAATGTGAACTATGGGTGTTATCCACATAAAGATGTGAACTATTGATGTTAAATCACATGGCGATGTGATCTAGATTATTGACTCTAGTGCAAGTGGGATACTGAAGGAAATATGCCCTAGAGGCAATAATAAAGTTATTATTTATTTCCTTATTTCATGATAAATGTTTATTATTCATGCTAGAATTGTATTAACCGGAAACATAATACATGTGTGAATACATAGACAAACAGAGTGTCACTAGTATGCCTCTACTTGACTAGCTCATTAATCAAAGATGGTTATGTTTTCTAACCATGGACAAAGAGTTGTTATTTGATTAACGGGATCACATAATTAGGTGAATGATCTGATTGACATGACCCATTCCATTAGCTTAGCACCCGATCGTTTAGTATGTTGCTATTGCTTTCTTCATGACTTATACATGTTCCTATGACTATGAGATTATGCAACTCCCGTTTGCCGGAGGAACACTTTGTGTGCTACCAAACGTCACAACGTAAATGGGTGATTATAAAGGTGCTCTACAGGTGTCTCCAAAGGTACATGTTGGGTTGGCGTATTTCGAGATTAGGATTTGTCACTCCGATTGTCGGAGAGGTATCTCTGGGCCCTCTCGGTAATATACATCACATAAGCCTTGCAAGCATTGCAACTAATGAGTTAGTTGCGAGATGATGTATTACGGAATGAGTAAAGAGACTTGCCGGTAACGAGATTGAACTAGGTATTGAGATACCGACGATCGAATCTCGGGCAAGTAACATACCGATGACAAAGGGAACAACGTATGTTGTTATGCGGTCTGACCGATAAAGATCTTCGTAGAATATGTAGGAGCCAATATGAGCATCCAGGTTCCGCTATTGGTTATTGACCGGAGACGTATCTCGGTCATGTCTACATTGTTCTCGAACCCGTAGGGTCCGCACGCTTAAGGTTTCGATGACAGTTATATTATGAGTTTATGAGTTTTGATGTACCGAAGTTAGTTCGGAGTCCCGGATGTGATCGCGGACATGACGAGGAGTTTTGAAATGGTCGAGACATAAAGATTGATATATTGGACGACTATATTCGGACACCGGAAGTGTTCCGGGTGATTCCGGAGAAAACCGGAGAGCCGGAGGGTTACCGGAACCCCCCGGGAGAAGTAATGGGCCATATGGGCCTTAGTGGAGAGAGAGAGGGGCAGCCAAAGGTGGGCCGCGCGCCTCCTCCCCCCTGGTCCGAATTGGACTAGGAGAGGGGGGCGGCGCCCCCCTTTCCTTCTCCCTCCCCACTTCTTTCCCCCTCCTAGTAGGAGTCCTACTCCTACTAGGAGGAGGAGGACTCCTTGGCGCGCCATAGAGGCCGGCCGGCCTCCTCCCCTTGATCCTTTATATACGGGGGCAGGGGGCACCCCTTGACACACAAGTTGATCCACGTGATCATATTCTTAGCCGTGTGCGGTGCCCCCTTCCACCATAGTCCTCGATAATATTGTAGCAGGTGCTTAGGCGAAGCCCTGCGACGGTAGTACATCAAGATCGTCACCACGCCGTTGTGCTGACGGAACTCTTCCCCGACACTTTGCTGGATCGGAGTCCGGGGATCGTCATCGAGCTGAACGTGTGCTAGAACTCGGAGGTGCCGTAGTTTCGGTGCTTGATCGATCGGGCCATGGAGACGTACGACTACATCAACCAAACGCTTCCGTTGTCGATCTACAAGGGTACGTAGATCACACTCTCCCCCTCTCGTTGCTATGCATCACCATGATCTTGCGTGTGCGTAGGAATTTTTTTGAAATTACTACGTTCCCCAACAATCATCTAGGCGTGGAATGGGATACCTATAGCGAACGGTGATAGCGTTGATAGGTCTACAATCGGAGCACATGCGAAAGCTACCGTCACGTTTTGGCACAAGAATGACCGGGACGACGCAAGGGCTCAAACTTTCACGCACATGTCCATGGTCTATGAGATGCTTTACTTTCCTTTGTATTTCTTTGGTTTCTTCGGGGTTGACGCGGTATGGAGCTTTGTTCGGAAGAGGTGCTCCGGGGATGAGGTCGATTCGGTGCTCAATGCCTCGTAGAGGAGGTAGACCTGGAGGTAGCTCATCGGGGAAAACATCTTGAAATTTCTATAAAAGAGAAGACAAGACTAGAGAAAAAGTGTGAGAAGTGTTAGTTTGTGGTGCATTGTCCTTGCACACGAGGACGTAGTGTAGGACACTAGATGGGTTCTCACACACTCCTCTTATCTCACTTTTGGTGGAAAATAGGACTAGGTTCTTCTTTTCGCTCACCGTGGAGGTGTTCGATTTGGGCTTGTGGCGCTCACTCTCATTATGGTGGCTCGCTCTCTCACTATGATCTCCATGATGGGTGGCTTGCTTGTCGACGATCACTTGACTTGGCGACATTGGACGGAGGACGTACTCCTTGCCCTTCATCTTGAAGATGTAGTGGTTCGTTCGGCCGTTGTGGATGACTCCTCTATTGATTTGCCATGGGCGTCCAAGGAGAAGATGTCAAACGGTCATTGGAATGACGTCGCACTCCAAGGTGTCTTCGTAGGCGCCAATTTTGAAGGAGACTTGTACTCGGTGCTCGACTTGGATGGTGCCGGAGTCGCTATGCCATTGCACTTTGTATGGATGTGGATGCTTCGTCTTGGGCAATTGGAGCTTGGAGCAAAGTTCTTCACTTGCGAGATTATGACAACTTCCTCCATCGATGATGACTGAGGGAGTCCTGGATTAGGGGGTGTCCGTATAGCCGGACTATACCTTCGGCCGGACTCCTGGACTATGAAGATACAAGATTGAAGACTTCGTCCCGTGTCCGGAAGGGACTTTCCTTGGCGTGGAAGGCAAGCTTGGCGATACGGATATGTAGATCTCCTACCATTGTAACCGACTCTGTGTAACCCTAGCCCTCTCCGGTGTCTATATAAACCGGAGGGTTTTAGTCCATAGGACGAACAACAATCATACCATAGGCTAGCTTCTAGAGTTTAGCCTCTCCGATCTTGTGGTAGATCTACTCTTGTACTACCCATATCATCAATATCAATCAAGCAGGACGTAGGGTTTTACCTTCATCAAGAGGGCCCGAACCTGGGTAAAACATCGTGTCCCCTGCCTCCTGTTACCATCCGGCCTAGACGCACAGTTCGGGACCCCCTACCCAAGATTCGCCGGTTTTGACACCGACATTGGTGCTTTCATTGAGAGTTCCTTTGTGTCATCACTTTTAGGCCCGATGGCTTCTCCGATCATCAACAACGATGCGATCCAGGGTGAGACTTTTCTCCCCGGACAGATCTTCGTATTCGGCGGCTTTGCACTGCGGGCCAATTCGCTTGGTCATCTGGAGCAGATCAAAAGCTACGCCCCTGGCCATCAGGTCAGATTTGAAAGTTTGAACTACACGGCCGACATCCGCGGAGACTTGATCTTCGACGGATTCGAGCCACAGCCGAGCGCGCTGCACTGTCACGATGGACATGATTTAGCTCTGCCGCCGAACAGTGCCCTGGAGGCCGTACCTGTGTCCGCTTCGACCCCTAGCTCGGAGCCGATCACACCAATTGAGGATGGGTGGTTAGACACCGCCTCGGGGGCTGCAATCTCTACGACGATCGAGCCGAACACCAGCCCTATTCTCTGCGAAGCCCGTGACTCCAAGGAGCCGGACTCCTCTCCAGACTCCGAGCCCTCCGCGCCCCGACCGATCGAACCCGATTGGGCGCCGATCATGGAGTTCACCGTCGCGGACATCTTTCAGCACTCGCCCTTCGGCGATATTCTGAATTCACTAAAGTCTCTCTCTCTTTGTCAGGAGAGCCCTGGCCGGACTATGGTCAGCAAGGTTGGGATGCGGATGATGAAGAAATTCAAAGCCCACCCACCACCCACTTCGTAGACACTGTCGATGATTTAACCGACATGCTCGACTTCGACTCCGAAGACATCGACGGTATGGACACCGATGCAGGAGACGATCAAGAACCAGCACCTATAGGGCACTGGAAAGCCACCTCGCCGTATGATATATACATGGTGGACACCCCAAAAGAAGGTAATGGCAATGGAACAGCGGAGGATGACCCCTCCAAGAAGCAGCCTAAGCGCCGGCGTCAGCGGCGCCGCTCTAAATCCCGCCAAAACAAAAACGGTAATTCCGGCACGGGAGATAATAATACCCCGGACAGTGCCGAAGACAACCACCTCCAGCAAGATTCAGCACAGGAGGATAGAGAAGCCAGCCCTCATGAGAGAGCAGCAGACAGAGAGGTCGAGGACGATAATTATATGCCTCCCTCCGAAGACGAGGCAAGCCTCGACGACGACGAATTTGTCGTGCTGGAGGATCTCGTCGAACAAGAGTGTTTCAAACGCAGGCTTATGGCCACCGCGAGCAGCCTCAAGAAAAAACAACAACAACTTAGAGCTGATCAAGATTTGCTAGACGACAGATGGACTGAAGTCCTTGCGGCCGAAGAGTATGAACTCGAACGCCCCTCCAAGAGCTACCCAAAGCGCAGGTTGCTACCCCAATTAGAGGAGGAAGCACCTAAACCTACATCACCAGCGCATGATGCGGCCGACCGGCCACCCCGTGGCCGCGACAGAGAGGCCTCTCGGCCCACCACTCAAGCCGCACCCCAGTGCCGCTCAAAAAATACCAAGGCATGGGAAAATGCGCCAGACCTGCGAGATATATTGGAGGACAAGGCAAGGCAAACAAGATCGATCTACGGATCACGTGGGTGCCCCACGGCACGAGACGGTACTCGTCACACCGGATATAGTAAATCCGGCCGGGCCGAACACAGTAGACAAAGCTCGTTTGAGCTGCATCGTGATGTAGCCCAATACAGAGGCGCCGCACACCCACTATGCTTCACAGATGAAGTAATGGATCATCAAATCCCCGAGGGTTTCAAACCCGTGAACATCGAATCATACGATGGCACAACAGATCCTGCGGTATGGATCAAGGACTATCTCCTTCATATCCACATGGCCCGCGGTGATGACCTACACGCCATCAAATACCTCCCACTCAAGCTTAAAGGACCAGCTCGGCATTGGCTTAACAGCTTGCCAGCAGAATCAATTGGTTGTTGGGAGGACCTGGAAGCCGCATTCCTCGACAATTTCTAGGGCACTTATGTGCGACCACTAGACGCCGATGACCTAAGCCACATAATTCAGCAGCCAGAGGAATCGGCCAGACAATTCTGGACACGGTTCCTAACCAAGAAAAATCAAATTGTCGACTGTCGGGACACAGAGGCCCTAGCAGCCTTCAAGCATAACATCTGCGACGAGTGGCTTGCACGACACCTAGGACAGGAAAAGCCGAAATCTATGGCAGCCCTCATGACACTTATGACCCGCTTTTGCGCGGGAGAAGACAGCTGGCTAGCTCGTAGTAATAACATGACCAAGAGCCCTGGTAATTCGGATACCAAGGATAGCAGTGGCAGGTCGCGTCGCAACAAGCAAAAGCGCCGCATTAACGGCGACAACGCTGAGGATATGACAGTTAATGCCGGATTCAGAGGCTCTAAACCCGGTTAGCGGAAAAAGCAATTCAAAAGAAATACTCCGGGCCCGTCCAGTTTGGACCGAATACTCGACCGCTCATGCCAGATACATGGCACCCCCGAAAAACCAGCCAATCACACCAACAGGGATTGTTGGGTGTTCAAGTAGGCAGGCAAGTTAAATGCCGAAAGTAGAGACAAGGGGCTGCATAGCGATGACGAGGAGGAGCCCCGGCCGCCGAACAACAGTGGACAGAAAGGTTTTCCCCCACAAGTGCGGACGGTGAACATGATATACGCAACCCACGTCCCCAAGAGGGAGCGGAAGCATGTGCTAAGGGACGTATACGCGATGGAGCCAGTCGCCCCAAAGTTCAACCCATGGTCTTCCTGCCCAATCACTTTTGATCGAAGGGACCACCCCACTAGCATCCGTCATGGCGGATTCGCCGCATTGGTTCTAGACCCAATTATTGACGGATTTCACCTCACTAGAGTCCTTATGGACGGCGGCAACAGCCTGAACCTGCTTTATCAGGATACAGTGCGGAAAATGGGCATCGATCCCTCGAGGATTAAACCCACCAGAACGACCTTTAAAGGCGTCATACCAGGTGTAGAAGCCAACTGTACAGGCTCAGTTACACTTGAAGTGGTCTTCGGATCTCCGGATAATTTCCGAAGCGAGGAGTTAATCTTCGACATAGTCCCTTTCCGCAGTGGCTATCACGCACTGCTCGGGCGAACCGCATTTGCCAAGTTCAATGCGGTGCCGCACTACGCATACCTCAAGCTCAAGATGCCAGGCCCTCGAGGCATCATCACGGTCAATGGAAACACCGAACGCTCTCTCCGAACGGAGGAGCATACGGCGGCTATCGCAGCGGAAGTACAAAGCAGCCTCTCAAGGCAATTCTCTAGTCCGGCCATTAAACATCTGGACACCGTCAAGCACGCCCGGAGTAACCTACACCAAGACCGCCCGGCACGTTCAGAGCAAGCGTAGCAATGCGGCCCCAACCCCAGCCCTCGCGAACTTGCGAAACCAGTGTTGCGCGTACACAACTACGCTCTGGAAATACCATGGGCACAAGGGGAGGGGCACCATCACGGCACGCCCGAAACACGGCTTAAACCGCACTAGGGGCTGCCGATTTCTTAATTTTCTCTTATTTTCAGGACTCCATTCTTCGGAAGGCCTGTCCGGCAGTACAATCACCGCACAAACGATACAACCAGGGAAGCAGAAAGCTACGCCGCACTATGGAGCTCTAAGGTGGTCTCTATAACGAGCAATATACCTGTTTTACATACCATTCCGCAGCTCGCCCCTGGAAAGGACATGTTAAATAGTCCCATCTTTTGTTTATTGCACTATTTGTATCGTTCTGCTTTGATCGTAGCTTTTTTAAAATAAACAATGCATAGCTTCCGTCTATTATTGCATTACCTTTTTTACGAATATATGTTCATTAATGACATGTTGCACCCGTACACTTTGGTACGGCCAATACGCCAGGGGCTCAAGTACCCCACAATACGGCGTGAGAAGTTTGAACACTTTCACAAGTGCGGCACCCGAACTTATAGCATTATATGCATCGGCTCCGAATCATGTCTTGGGTCAAATGTTGGGTTTGCCCGGCTCCTATGTTTTGGTACCTTACGTTCCGTTATATCGGCTAAGGTAGCACTAGGAGAACTACTTCGATTGTGCCCCAGTTGAGCTGGGCTAAGCACCTCAGTAGAGAAAGCTAAAACTGACCGTCATGATAAGGCGAGAGCTGGTCGCTGTTCAAGAGGTTTTTGAGTCCCTAAAGACTTATGTCGCTTAGAGCGAGGAGTTGGCTTTGTCCGGCCTAGGCGTGGATAGCGCCCCGAACTCGGTCTTCCGAACACTAGGGGCTTCGCCGAAATTTAAAATTATAGAATTCTATGGCTAAGTGAGAGTGTTCAAGCATTATAGTCTGATTGCCTTGTTCGTTGTGTTGAGCGCCTCCCTCGAAGGACCCAAGAATGGGAAAAAGAGCGCTCATGTTTATCCCGAACACCCCAGCACTCGTGGCATGGGGGCAGAAGCCAACGACTCACCATCTCTCAAATTTGATAAATGGCCGCACAGAAGGTAATATTTTAAATTCAAAAGCGTTGCTTAACGCATATGAACAAGTTTTCAGCGTACAGGATCACAAATGCGAGTTTACTCAAAAATTACATCTTTGGAGTATTCATCCGCTATAAGGCGGGCACCCTTCAGGACGCCCTCATAATACGCTTCCGGGACGCGATGCTCCTTGCCCGGCGGCGGCCCGTCCTTCACCAGCTTCTCTGCATCCATCTTGCCCCAGTGCACTTTAGCACGGGCAAGCGCCCTACGGGCACCTTCGATGCAGATGGAGCGCTTGATTACTTCAAGCCGTGGACAGGCATCCACCAGCCGCCTCACCAGCCCGAAGTAGCTCCCAGGCAGAGCCTCTCGAGGCCACAGCCGAACTATGAGGCCCTTTATGGCCTGTTCGGCAACCTTGTGGAGCTCGACCATTTGCTTCAGCTGGTCGCTCAAAGGCACCAGGTGTCCGGCCTCAGCATACTAAGACCAGAACACTTTCTCCGTCGAGCTCCCCTCTTCGGCTTGGTAGTAGGCGGCGACAACCGACGCACTGCGGGGCAAATCTGTGAATGCTCCTGGAGAGCTCCGGACTCGGGTAAGTAACAAGTAATTCACTTTCACGTGCTTGCTTTGCATAATGAATGCCTTACCCGCCGCTATCTTCTTCATTGCTTCAATTTCTTTGAGGGCTTTCTGGGCTTCGGCCTTGGCAGACTTCACGCTTTTAAGGGCTGCCGCAAGCTCGGACGCTTGCGTCTTTGAGTTAAGCTCCAAACTCTCGTGTTTTTTCACGAGAGCCTGGAGCTCGTTCTGCACCTCCTCCACCTGCGCCTCCTGCTTCCCTCTCTCCGTGCGCTCCACGGCCGCTCTGTTTATGGCCTCGGACAACGCTTGCTTAAGGGTGGCCACCTCGGTCGTGGCCCCTATAATAGCACGTTGATCCTGTCATTTTTTGCAACCACATCTTCTCTATATACTTGCGCAAGGTATTACTTACCTTCCTTCTCCTCGAGTTGCCTCTTGGCATGGCCGAGCTCGTTCTCGGACCGTGCAAGGTTTTGCTTTAGCGTATCCACCTCCGCAGTCAGTGCGGCGGAGGCCAGCAGCGAAGCCTGCATACGCATATTGACTTGATTATGTTAGACTCCTGCGAATGTTATTAGATCCTCTATTCGGCTTTTCTTTCCGAACGCCGAACAGAGCATCAGGGGCTACTGTCTATGCGGTAATATTTTTACATATTCTTTACTTACCTCAAAGCTTGTTAGAAGGCTGGCACAGGCTTCAGTTAGTGCGCTCTTGGCGGACCGAACCTTCTGGATCACCGCACTCATAATAGTGCGATGCTCCTCGTCGATGGAGGTGCCGTTAAGCGTCTCCAGCAAATTGTCCGGTGCCTCCGGTTGGACGGAGGTCACCGGCTCGGTAGGCTCGCTCCTCTTGGAAGGAGGCTGCCTACTAGAGTCTGGAACCATTGAAGGTTCCGGTGCGATGTCCGGCTCAAGGCCGGACTCGGAGCCCTTGGGGGTTTTATCCCCTTTGCGCCTGGAGTCTGGGAGGTCGCCTTGCGGCGCCTCAAGGACCACCTCCTCCTGACTTGGAACCTGTTGGGACAGCACCTCGGCGTCGTCCGTAGGGTGGGGGGAGGTAGCCGTCGGAAGCGAATTCACATCCGATGAATCAAGGGAACCGCTCGACGACACGTCGAGCCGGTCTTTGGGTGGACTGCATAAACATATTCGACATAAGGAAAAGCTGTGCAATGGAGGAATACTATGAATCACTCTGGTATCCGGACACTTATGATCTCGCCAGGGGCTTGGCCCTGTGCGACCACTCCTCTTCGCCATCGTCGGCGTTGGTGGAGCCGTCTGGAGGAAGGGTTTTCCCCTTCTTGGACCCTTCGGCCTCCCCAGTTGGGGCGGCCTTCCTTTTCTTCTCTCCCCCCGCTGGAGGGGGAGAGGTCTCTTCTTCCTCCTCCTCGTCTTCATGGGAGGAGTCGCCTTGGAGTCATCGGATGATGAATCCGACACCTCCTGGCGCCGGGCACTCTTTCGAGTCCCAGTGGCCTTCTTCTTGGCCTTCTTCTCCGGCACCACGTAGGGTGCCGGAACCAGCAGCTTCGCCAAGTGAGCGTCCGCTGGGCCTTCGGGAAAAGGAGCCGGGCAGTTGATTTGTCCGGACGTCTCCTGCCAATCCTATCAAAGGTAAGGGAGGTTAGATCCCGCATGGAGTCAAACTATGAAAAACTAATACCCTGTAAAAGGTAAAAAATAGCTTACCGCACGAGTGCGACGCTGCGTGCTGAATCCGCGATCCTCGGTAGGGGATGTGGGGGCCTCGGCGCCCTTGAAAAGCACCTTCCAGGCATCTTCGTACGTCGTGTCGAAGAGCCTGCTCAGAGTTCGGTGCTACGTCGGATCGAATTCCCACAGGTTGAAAGCCCGTTGTTGACACGGGAGGATCCGGCGGATGAGCATAACCTGGACTACGTTGACAAGTTTGAGCTTCTTGTCCACCAGGGTTTGGACGCATGTTTGGAGTCCGGTCAGCTCTCCTTCTTTACCCCATGACAGGCCCGTCTCTTTCCAGGAGGTGAGCCGCGTAGGGGGTCCGGATCGAAACTCGGGGGCTGCGACCCATTCAGGGTCGCGCGGCTCGGTGATGTAAAACCACCCCGATTGCCACCCCTTTAGGGACTCCACGAAGGAGCCCTCGGGCCATAGGACGTTGGGCATCTTGCCCACCATGGCGCCTCCGCACTCCGCCTGGGTGCCGCGCACCACCTTCGGCTTGACGTTGAAAGTCTTGAGCCATAAGCCGAAATGGGGGCGGATGCAGAATAAAGCCTCGCACACGACGATAAACGCCGAAATATTGAGGACAAAGTTCAGGGCCAGATCGTGGAAATCCAGGCCATAGTAGAACATGAGCCCCCGGAAAAATGGGTGGAGAGGGAAGCCCAGTCCGCGGAGGAAATGGGGGAGGAACACCACCCTCTCATGGGGCCTAGGGGTGGGGATGAGCTGCCCCTCTTCGGGAAGCCGGTGCGCAATGTCGTTAGACAAGTATCCGGCCTTCCTCAGTCTTTTGATGTGTCCCTCCGTGACGGAGGAGACCATCCACTTGCCTCCCGCTCCGGACATGGCTGGAGAAGGTTGAGGTGGGGTGTGCAGACTTGGGCGCTGGAGCTCAAGTGCGCGGAAATGGATAGGCAAAGGAGGAAGAAGGCGTGGATGAAAAGGTGGATCCTTATCCCCTTATATGGGCGGACGCGACTATGCGCCCCCACCAGCCTGGTAAAACTCGCTTATCTCTCAAGCACCGTAGTCAATGGCGCGGTTGGGTTACCCACACTCGTGTTGATGAGAATCCCGGAATAAGGGGACATGATCTCTGCTTGACAAGACGTGCCAAGGAAACCGCCTCGCTAAATGCGCTGAGGTAGAACAATAAAACAATTCGAATAAAGACTTGGTCGTGGTGTGATGTCACGCTACGGAATACGTCAGCAGATTAGATTTGTGTAAATATTATTCTCTCTATGGCAATATGTGGAAACTTATTTTGCAGAGCCGGACACTACCTTTGTGTTCAAAATCTTCTATGAAGTACTTGGAGGAGGAACCCGCCTTGCAATGTTGAAGACAATCTGCGTGCCAGACTCGTCATCATTGAAGCCCGGTTCAGGGGCTACTGAGGGAGTCCTGGATTAGGGGGTGTCCGGATAGCCAGACTATACCTTCGGCCGGACTCCTGGACTATGAAGATACAAGATTGAAGACTTCGTCCCGTGTCCGGAAGGGACTTTGCTTGGCGTGGAAGGCAAGCTTGGCGATACGGATATGTAGATCTCCTACCATTGTAACTGACTCTGTGTAACCCTAGCCCTCTCCGGTGTCTATATAAACCGGAGGGTTTTAGTCCATAGAACGAACAACAATCATACCGTAGGCTAGCTTCTAGGGTTTAGCCTCTCTGATCTCGTGGTAGTCTACTCTTATACTACCCATATCATCAATATCAATCAAGCAGGACGTAGGGTTTTACCTCCATCAAGAGGGCCCGAACCTGGGTAAAACATCGTGTCCCCTGCCTCCTGTTACCATCTGGCCTAGACGCACAGTTCGGGACCCCCTACCCGAGATCCGCCGGTTTTGACACCGACAATGACCTTGACGAATCGTCCATTGATGCCGGCTTTGGTGTGGAATATGTGGCATCTTTGGTCTTCTTCTTGGTGATGTTGGAGGGTCAATACTTTGGAGACAACAAGTGCGGGACTTGAGTCTTCGTCGCAAAAGACTTGTTCCTCTTCATCGTTCACTTGCCGGTGCATGGCGACTTGCTTGATGGCGTCCATTTCTTCTTCACTCATTGAGTCGTAAGTGCCGTCGTCGTTGAGGATCATGGTCCGCTTGTTGGTGCACTCATAGGACTTGTAACCTCGGCCTCCGCAAGTGAAACACTTGAAGGAACTCGTCTTGACGGTCTCATCGGTTGGAGTTGATGATGATGAAGCTCTTGGCTTGAAGTTGCTCGTAGTAGGATGACTTGTACTTGACGAAGCTTTCTTGGAACTCGACTTGTCGATGTTGGTAGTATAAGGCTTTGTAGTCGGTCTTGGAGTCGTTGAAGCTTGGTTGTTGGAGAAACCGTAGGACTTGGATGAGAACTTGGCATACTTGAAATCATCTTGCACTTCATGTTCCGCTTTGGTAGCTTGGTGCACTAGCTCGATGAGATTTGAGTATGGTTGGAAGTCGGCGATCTTCTTGATGGGATGATTGAGTCCATTCAAGAAATGTGCCATTGTTTGCTCATCATCTTCCGTGACATTGGCTCTTATCATTGCAATCTCCATCTCCTTGTAGTACTCTTCAACGTTCTTGGTTCCTTGCTTGAGTTGTTGGAGTTTCTTGAAGAGGTCGCGGTTGTAGTAGGTAGGTACGAAGCGTGCTCTCATGACATCCTTCATTTGTGCCCAAGTAGTGATGGGTGATTCACCTCTTGCCTCTCGGCGCTCGATAACTTGTTCCCACCAAATGAGCACATAGTCTTGGAACTCAAGGGATGCCATGGCGATCTTCTTCTCTTCTTCATAATTGTGCAAACGGAAGATCTTGTCAACTTTCAATGCCCATGAAAGGTACTCTTCGGGATCGTTGCTTCCATTGAACTTGGGCATGGTGAACTTGAGTTTGCCATAGCGTTGCTCTTCATTGTGTTGGGGTCGGGGATGATGACGCCCATGTTGTTGATGATTGTTCAACTCGTGGTGCTCTTGGCGTGGAGGGTTGTCAACCTCATGTTGCTCTTGTCGTGGAGGATCTCCATTGTCTTCATGATGTTGAGGAACTTGTTGTTCTTGACGTGCTTGTGGAGGAGCTTGTAGAGCTCGAGGAGGGACTTGATGGTGCACGCGAGCTTGATAAATCCTCTCCCGGGCTTCTTCGCGAAGTGCTTCGGCATGTTCACGAGCTTGTCGGCCTTGGTCGGCTACGGCTCGACTTGAATCGCGTAGAGCTTGTTGTGCCTCAAGTGCTTGAGCGTCACGGAGTTGTTGTTCTTGACGTTGTGCCTCGGCATCTTGAGCATTTTGGTGTAGACACGCTCGCGCTTCCTCTTCATGTTGTCGTTGTCGTTGCCGTTCTCGTGCTAGCGCAAAGGCCTCTTGAGTTTGACGTTGTCGGCGCTCTTGAGAGTCAGTGTCGCGTAGGGGATTGAGGCTTGCTTGATGATTGTTGTGCGTGGCTCGGCGAAGAGTGTTCGATGTCGGTGTACTTGAGCCGGAGAGGGTGAAGTCGGAGTGGCGGCTTCAACGGCTCCTTCTTGAAGTGGAAGAAGAGCGGTTGAGCAACAAAGCACGAATCTCGTCCATCCTTGCGTCATTCTCTTGCTTGTGATCGTCGAGCTTGTAGTCAAAGTAGTCCCTTGTACGTTGCTCGGAAAGTCGCAAGTCGGCGGCAAGGTTGTCGATGCGTTCACTCATGGCTTGTTGCTCTTGATGCAAAGCACGTTGTGCACCAAAGAGGTGACTCTTGGTGACGAAGGAGTTCATGTCGTCGTCTTGCTCCATGAAGAGTGGGTTGGTAGAAGTACTTGGCCTATCCATCATTCCAAGATAAATGTGAGTGGTAGAAAGAGAAGAACGAGTACCAAATGTACCTTGACCGAAGTTGAAAGTGGATCGAGGATCACTCCAATGTAGGAGTATGATCACTAATGTGCACAAGTCTCGTTGCCGGCAATACTCAATGGCTAGTCTCGATGCGTAAGCAACGCAAAGGAGTAAGGCTATAATGGCTATCAATGTAATGGCAAGAGTGATATGTCCAATACCAAGATGAGGTTACCGGTCTTGCTTCCGGTATGGTGTCAAAATGGTGGCACGAATACCAAGGTGTAGTTGAGGTGGTCGTTGTTGATGGCGATGTAGGACGGCGGTGATGATGTAGGACGTATCTATGGCGAAGATGAGCGGCGGTGGTGTCGATGTCGAACCGTACCTAGATAGCCGAAACACAAAAGGATACGGTACCGCAACTCAAATTCTCAAACCTCGAAGTAGCAAATGTGTCGGAGAGCGAAACGGTCCAAAATGGTTGGGCTATGCGGAAGTGGTGGAGGTATGCAGAAGTATATGTGGTATTTGGTGGGCACCGGAACAAAATTTGGTGAAAAATGGACGGAAAATGGGGTGGTGGATGGAGATGTTGTTGCCAGGGGTCGGATGTCCAGGTGGAAGGCCGGATGTCCGGGGGCCGGATGTCCGGGCTTGACGAGCCGGATGTCTGGGCTCTGGATCCGGGGACGAACGGGATGAACACCGCGTGGAGAGGTCAAATCCGGGCGAAATTCGGAGGAATTTGTGGATGGAAATTGGGGGAAAATGGATGGGAAACTAGATCCACTCAAAACAAAGCAAATCCACGGATCCAAACCAACAAAATCTCAACACACCAACAAATCACAAAAAAAAATTGGGGCTATTTTTGGTGGGGGATTTTCGAATTAGGACGAAAAACAACAAAACAAGGCTAGAAACACAACGGGGAGGCTCCGAAATCGTGATCAATGTGGCTCATGATACCAAGATGGTGTAGGGTGGAACCCTAATCGGCCGATCTTTCACGAAAGGAGTGGATCCCGCGAAGAACACGAGGGGAAACACGAGGAGAAACATGAGAGAAACACTAAACCAACACAAGAAAGTCACACATGTGCTAGATCCTCGAATACATGGAATGATACACGGTACACGATCAACTAGGGACGATACAATGGTAACGGTCTTCTCTGTGACGAGGTCTTGAGTTCTTCCCTAAAAGGGGTCTTGAATCCGCTTGGGGGATCTTCTCCGGTTGAGGCTCGAATCTCCATGGAGAAGGTAACCAAGTGGATGAGCAAAGCTCTCACACAAACATGAGCTAAACCTTTGCTAACCCTAGAAAGTTGGGCGAGGTGGAGTATATATAGTCTAGGGGGTAGAAGGGATACGCGGGTCTTGGCCCTTCATTATGCGCAGACAGGGGAGGCCGGATGTCCGGGCTGGAGTGGTGGCATTTGTTGCTCTCGGGTTCGGAGGGGCCGAATTTCCGGGCTGGTGGCCGGATGTCTAGGGGCTCGGGAGAGGCCGGATGTCCGGGCTATCGCGGCCGGATGTCCGGAGCCTATAGCTTCTGGCGGCTGTGCTGCTGTAGTGGATGACGCTCCAGGGGCCGGATGTCCGGGGCCTGGAAGATGTTCTTGGCTCCTTCCGTTGGTTCTCCTCATCCGTGGACTTGGGGACTTGTACATCTTCATGCGCATCTTCGGGAGGCCCCTCTTGGTGCCTAATCATGCACAACACCTTGGACTTAGGTAGTAGCCATGTCTCATGCATAGAAAGTGGAAGTTCGGAGAGGAGTGAGTTCACCTATCTTCGATAGCCTTGGCTCGGGCTCGTGTCATTGGTCCAAGTGGTGTCGTAGGAGGTGTAGGTGCGTCCATGGGGATGATCTTGGGATGCTCCGCATCAAATAATGTGACTCCAGCATCTGTCAGCAAATGGACGGTCCCGAAAGAGGTGCAAAATGATTTTCTTCATGTGCTCATTACACAGAACACAATTATAGTTGTAAGAAACATGGTTTCCCTTCAAAAGTCATCCTCTGCTCCTGATCTCAAATGAGCTTGGGATAAACAGTAACATGATAAAAAAGAAAATAAATTAAAAAAACTGATTTTTTTTGCGCAAACATTGACAAAAGTTTTACATGCTTGTAGAATTTCATGTTGAAAAGACATTTTTAGAAGTCGTGAAAAAAATCAGCACTCCAAAATGCTTTCGAAAATAACATTTTGGAACATCAATTTTGTTTCTTTTTGCCACGACTTTCAAAAATGTGATTTCAAGATGAAAGTTTGTGAGCACGTGAGACTTTTGTCAATGTCTGTACCTTTGAGTTTTACTGTTCATCCATTTAAGCTCAGGCTTAGAAACTCCATATCGGGTTTTTCTTTTCAGAAGGTTCTTGAAGCCAGAAGATCCAGAAGATCTATGCATCAGCCAAGAAGAACACTTCCAAAGTTCTAAGACCAATCATGATTTTATACATCTTCGTAGAAGAATAAACACTAGAATTCTAGGGGTAGGTCCACTTAGGCCAACTCCAACGCGCAACCACAAACGAATGTCTGTTTTGTCCGGATTCTTTGGGTTAGCTGTGGGCGCGTTGTCCTGCTGAGCTTGTCCAAATGTGGCTGTTGTGCCCAATCGGCTGATGCATTTCGTCCATCCGCCAGAATCATTGCTACAAAAATAAAAAATAAAATTAGGACCCGCGGCTATAGTCATGCCAGCACCCATAGTTCATGTCGGCTAGAGTGTGAGCCTACAAAAAAACGCCCCGAGTTCATGTCGGCACACTTGCCGGTGCTCAAAAAACGACCATTCGCGGGCCCTAGTTCAGGCTGGCACACAAGCCGACATGCAAAATGATGGCACTCTCGACCATAGCTCAATCATCAAGCTCGAACAATTCTTTTTGCTTCTTCTCGAACCATGGCCTTCTCCTCGGGGACACCTTGCTCAAGTCCACCTTCATGATCTCCATCTCCTTCGCCATGAAAGCGAGCACCACCTCTTCTGCTTTGGTCGCTTCAATCTCGAGCTTCTTCGTTTGGATGGCCTCTTCCATCTCGAGCTTCTTCGCGTGGATGCTCGCGGCGACTCTACTTGTGGAGAGCGAACATCCGACGAGCCGGTGCTCATTGCGGCCATGGCGGTGGGGTAAGAATGGTCGGTGTGGGGTGACTGAACCCTAGGAGGAGGAGGGCATGCCGCATGGCCTTGGTGACGATGGCCTCGTTCTCCTGGGCGGAGGCCTTCTATAGCATGGCAGCGACCTTCCTCTCCGCATCTCTGGCCCTTCGGCCGACCCTCTTCGTTGATTCTTGGGAAAGCTCCTTCGGCATGAGCACCTTCTTGGGCTTCTTCTTATTCTTCTTCTTCTTCTTCAGGCACACGGGGCAGGAGACAATGGCGGCCGAGATGGCGTCGGTGGCAGGGCGATGGCGGGTGGCGAAAGGGAGGGATGGTTTTTGGGAGGGAATGGGAAAATGGGGAGGAAGTGCCCCTGACGGGCGGGCCAAGGGGAGGACAAGGTCTGGTGTCCCGCACTCCGCAGCCTATCCGTTTCGACGCAAACCGTACCCAAATTTGGGCCTGAAATGTGTCGTAGACAAATGAAAAATAGATGCCCGTCCATTTGCATCCGCGCATTGGGCCATGCTTCTGTCCGTTTCAACCCAAACGGACATGGTCTGACCAAATGAGGTCGCGCATTGGATTTACCCTTATCCATGCCATCGCCATCTCGTTGAGTTCTGCTGTGAACGGTAGTGGAGAAGAATGAATTGCCAGTGAACTTGAGTGACATAGGCCTATGAAACAAGTCTTCCAGGTTTTCCAAAGCCAAAACTGCTGAAGAGAAATCTCAATGTTATTGCAAAAGGAGTGAAGATAAGGTATGCATCCTGAAGCCTTTGGTCAAGCCATTATCAGTCCAAAAAAGAGTGGAGTCGCCACAAGTAGGTGCACAGATACCATGCTCTTTGTAGACAGGCAACAGTTTGAGAACAACTTTCCACCAAAAGGAACCCAAAGCTTTGTTACTAGGAAGACAATTTGGATAGTAGGTTTTCTGGATAATGTTGACCCAAGAGGTGTCCACTCCGTTGAAAAACTTGTGCAAATATTTCATCAGAAGAGCTTGATTGTGAATGATGATATCTAAAATACCAAGTCCTCCATGGGATTTAGGCAAACAAGCTTTATCCCAAGAAATCAGAGTCAGCTTCTTTCTCTTCCGATCCATACTTTCTTCAGAAGCAATGTGTCAAGTATTTGTTGATCAGATGGACCACAGAGAGGATGCACATGAAAAAAATGGCATACCAAAGAAGACTAATTTAGTTAATTTGTCACCATAGAACAACAAGATGGCACGGCAACTTAATCTAGTCTCAATCCTTTAGAGCATGAGCACAAAGTCTTCAATTCTTGGTTTAGAGAGGCTCAAGTTACGGATCCTATGTGGACGACAGCGTAATCCAAGGCAGGCAAGCGCGTAGGTGAGGGCTGCAGAAGTCCAACAAGCCTAGGCTGGCAGCCAAAGAGGTAAAATGACGACATCGAACAAAGAGGGTGTGGATGCAAAGCAAAGGAGAGGCCCGGTAAGGGATTTCAGTTGGCTGAGGATGTCGAAGTCCTACGTGGTGGCATAGGTCCGGACACCCACAAACCTCCAGACGTGTGTTGGAGATGCCCTTAACTTGTGTGCCTAAGTTACGGCGTTGAGTAAAATAAGACTTCGATTCCGTTAGCGGCTTGCAGTCATCGTAGTAGCCATATCTGAAATATAGAGTAGAGTATGCAACAGTGATCTCCAATTCAGTTGGATCCGACGAACCACAGCAGACACAACGAGGCGGGCAATTTAGCTGAGCCCAATTCAAACCAAACCAAAACAAGATCTTGACAAAATGGTATCAGGAAGAAAACCGTGCATAAATCTACTTCAAAAGATGTCTGAATTCCATACAAGTTAATGCACAAGCTCTAGTACCGCTAGCCCTTGCTTGTGCCCCATAAACTTTCATATTACGATACTGCTTCACTCTTAACAGTCACTCTACCATGGCATCAGCTTTTTCCTTCGTTGGCGGCTTCACATTTTTGGCTTTCTTTCTACCTGTGGAATGAAGCTCGAGTGAATCTTTCAACCAGACAAACGCAGAATAGGAGTAAACTTCTCAGTCAATTCAAAGATAGAAAATTGGAGCAACATATCAGTGTTTGATGTATCATGTTACTTGAATATCAGAATAACTAACCTTTGCCTTTCAATCTTTTGATCTGTATTCTTGAGTTTTTCTTCACATTAAACTTCATCTGAGACTTGTCCTTTGCAGTTTCCGAAGATGCTGTATGTTAAAGTACAAAGATAAGCAATAGCACTGCAATGATGAGCGACACGCACGGGCACACACAAATAAGTGATGGCAACAAATATATGAAGAAATGACATCAAACAACACACTGAAACATTTAACCAGAAATAAATAAATGGAAGACAACATAGTTCCCTCCATAAGCAGCAGAGAGAATTAGGTCCATCGGCACTCATGGTTGGTCATGAACGCGTCCCAGTGCAAAACAAATACTCCCTCCGTCCCATAATATAAGAGCGTTTTTCACACTACGCTAGTGTGAAAAACGCTCTTGGGACGGAGGGAGTACATCATTATGTTGCAAAATCAAGGACAATACAAAATAATAAGGGGCACGAGTGGCACATATAGATAGTCCTGTCCTAGCTACTTTTTCAAAATGTACACTGTTTTTTGCTTTTACGATAATTTATCATAATATACTAGAAACACAACTACACATGTAAATGAAATACTAATACAGGAATAGCAATACTGGATGCTTTATTTACTATTTTTTTTATCTCATGATAATCCACGGCAATGCCATGGCCTTAGTTTGGTATGGCAATTTTCTAAACATGACTGTTTTTGTTTAAACTACCTCAATGGGTACCAAGCATAAATGCCACTTCTCAAATGGTTACCATGGCTTGGTAACTACAGCATTCAACAATATAGAGTTATGACACTGATTCTTGTTTCTTCTTGGAGTAAGTACAGTTATCACTAGGCAAACTAGCTAGCTGGACTAAACTAGTCGGAACTTACAAGAAGGTTATGCAGCCCTACCATCAGAAAAATCTATCAAGAGCAAAATAAGAGTCTTTCTTCGCAAATGAAGAATAAAATCTTTAGCAGAGAAAAGGAACCTAGGAATCAGAATAAAGTAGACGATGCCATTGAAGCTGTAAAGAAGCGAGGTAAATGACACTACATAATTACATATGAACTTTATCACTACCATCTGGGCACCAGCGTAAATTCAATTAGTATAAATATAGATGGGTACCATCAATTCATCACTAGTTCTTTTTTTTTGTGGCACTCCACTAATTCAGACATCTTCATACTGAAGCATACCGAGCAGAATTCAAGAAGTTGGATAAATCAATATCGTTTTGAAACATATTTCATCATGATAAAATAGAATGCAACCAAGAAACAGACATTTCAACACCAAGCAAACCTAGGAAACATAATGTGTCACCCTGAGCCTTAGCATCCTATCTGCAACACCAAATTTAACTGGTAACTAACTGTTCAACCTAAGTGTACCATTAATTTATGCCACTAGTAGACTGACAACAAATAGAATCATTTTACAACAAGGTAACACTCTAAGTTATGCTTCGACCACCATTTTATCATACCAGTGTAATCAGTAATCAGAGCTTAAAAAGTCGAGATGAACATTACAGACAACATCAAAGCGAGCATCAGCAACATCACCAATGTTACGATTACCATGAATGGCTCAACTGAACCTAAAAGAAACGCACAACACATGACTCGCCAACAAATTCCATATATAACTTAAATGGACGACCTCACGACCATGTGGCAACGCAATGCAAAAACACTACGATCAAGGGAATGCAACACATCTAGAGCAAATGGGCAATGCTCCCGAATCACTAGTAACCAAATTCTCGTGCAAATTACGCAGGTCTACAGACAAATAAGCAAACTGGCTAATCCCCTCCATTCGGCTCGAAATAATCAAGCAAACCGAGACTGTACCTTCAGCAGACACCATGTCGACGTCGCCCATGTTGTTCTCCAGCGCCTTAACCATCACAGCCTCCTTCTGATCCTGCACCAAACAAGCATCAGAGCGCCACCAGGGAAATAAGTAGGAGGGGAGGCGGAAGGGGATAGAACCTACCCGGTTGAGGCGGCGCAGGAGCTTGCGCTTGCGCTTGCCAGATATGGCGATGGGCGCGTTGTGGTGCTTGAGCTTGCCGGAGTTGGGATCCCCATGGGCGCGGCGCTTGCGGTCATGGCTGGACTCGCGCTTGCTCTTCTGCACCACGTTGTACTTGGCCATGGCGGCGGGTGGGTCTCGGCCGCCGCGGAAGAGGAGGAGAGGAGAGGAAGCCGACCGAACCCTTCCGCCCCGGCCTTTAACCCTTCTCTACTGCCTGGAGATTCGCGCAGGCACACGTGTCTGCTCGGCCGCTTGAAGATTCGTGCTACTAGGGCATGCCTGCCCAAAGTGTGACATCTTTTTTTTGCGAGGGTGCTACTTGTTGTATGATGTTGTAATTGCACGATGCATTGCTCTTCCTGCATAGTCATGTATATATGATGTATAAAGTAGTCCTCAGACCTCAACTATACAAGAAACTAGGAGGTGGGCTCAATACACAATATGCACATAACACATATACTCAACATCCACCCACCCACCCATCCCCCCCTCAGTCGAAGCGGCACCGCTGCTGACGCAAAGACTGGACCGAAACTCCTCAAATGATGCCGTAGGCAAGCCCTTGGTCATGATATTGGCAAATTGTTGGGAAGTAGGGACGTGTAAAACACGAATATGGCTAAGGGCCACCTATTCCCGAACAAAATGAATATCCAACTCAATATGCTTGGTCCGTTGATGATGCACCGGGTTAGCGGAGAGGTAGACCACCAAGACGTTGTCGCAGTAGACTATCGTGGCACGGCCAACAGGGCAAGAGAGCTCCTGAAGCAGCTGGCGAAGCCACGAACACTCGGTGACGACGTTGGCCACCGCACGATACTCAGCCTCAGCACTGGAATGAGAGACTGTAGGCTGCCACTTGGACGACCACGAGATAAGTGAGGGTCCAAGGTAGACACAATAGTCCGAAGTGAAGCGACGAGTGTCAGGGCAGCCCACCCAGTCTGCATCGGAGTAGGCGGTGAGGGCGGTGTCGGTGGAGGCGTGAAGCATGACGCCAAGATCCATAGTGCCACAGAGATAGCGAAGAATTCGCTTGACGGCAGCCCAGTGAACGTCTCGAGGAGCATGCATATGAAGACACACGACATACTGGATCTCCGGTCAAGTCAGAGTGAGGTACTAGAGAGCACCAATGATAGACTGATAGAAAGCAGCATCCGGAGCAGGAGAACCATCCGTGGCAGAAAGCTTGGCCTTCGTATCAACAAGCGTAGCGGCGGGCTTATAGTTAAGCATGTCGGCGCACTCCAGGAGCTCGTGAGCATACTTCCGCTGATGAAGGAAGAAGCCATCCGGACGGCGCACCACCTCGACACCGAGGAAGTAGTGCAAAGAACCCAAGTCCTTGATGACGAACTCAGCACGAAGACGAGCCGTGAGCTGACTGAGAAGACCAGCCGTACATGCCGTCAGGATGATGTCGTCGACATAGAGCAGCAAGTAGGCTGTGTCAGATCCCTGATGATAGACGAATAGCGAGGCGTCCGAGCGGGTAGAGCGGAACCCAAGCTGGTGGAGAAACGCCGCGATGCGCTGGTACCAAGCGCGCGGAGCCTGCTTGAGTCCGTACAAGGACCGCGAAAGTAGGCACACGTGGTCGGGAAGCGCCGGGTCAACAAACTCGGTGGGCTGCTGGCAGAAGACCTGCTCCTTGAGGTGACCATGGAGGAAGGCGCTGGAGACGTTCATCTAGTGCACCGGCCAAGCACGGGAGACCGCAAGGTGGAGAACCGTGCGTATCATGTCGGGCTTGACGACCGGAGCGAAGGTGTCAGTGAAGTCGATGCCAACATGCTGGCAGAAGCCACGAACGACCCAACACGCTTTGTGGCGATCCAGGGTACCATCAGGACGGAGCTTGTGTTTAAAGATCCACTTCCCGATAATCATGTTGGCGTGCCGGGGACGAGGAACAAGCTGCCACGACCGGTTGCGCAACAGGGCGTCAAACTCCTCTTGCATCGCAGGCATCTAGAGCGGGTGACGAAGAGCGGCTCGAAAGAAGGACGGCAACGGCGACGGCTTAGAGGTGGACGCTGCATGGACGTAGTCATCCAAGGCATAGCGTGAGCTTGGACGAAAAACACCCGTACGGGCTCGGGCGGACCGGCCACAGGCGCCGGGGGGGGGGGCACCGAAGGCGCCTGGGGCACCGAAGGGGGCCGAGGGCGCCGAGGAAGCCATGGGCACCGGGGGGGCCGGGGCGCGAATGCTACGGCTATAGGGGGCGCCGTGTAACGCCCGGATAATTAAGCTACAGTGAACCTATGATAATGATGCCGCGTCACCTCCGTTACTGTTGCTAATCTCGCATCAGTTTAAAATGTTTCGAATTCAAATTTGAATTTTTGTCAAATATCAAAAGTTTTCAAACACTAAAACTATAATGTTCGGAAGGTGCCAATTAATGCCTAGGTATTTATGGTGAAGGAACCACGCTTTTACGGAATGCCTAAATATATTAAAATGAATTAAATTAGAAGGGGGAAAATAAATAAAAGAAAAGGAATAAAAACAAAAAACAAAACAAATACAAAAAGAAAGAAAAGGGGAACCCCCACTGGGCTTCGGCCCACCAGGCCGGCCCAACCGGCCACCCCCCACTCCCAATAACCCCCACTCCACCCGGTTAAATTATAGCCCACTCCCCACCTCCCCCACGACGCTCTCCCCTCCCCCTCCCCCGATCCAGATCGGATCGGGGCACGATGCCGCCGTGCGCCGCCGCCTTGCCCTCGTCTGTCGACGTTCGGAGCCACCACGACGGCCTGCCTCCCCGTCGCCGGTTGTCTCCGTTTTCCTCCTCAACCCCCACTGCCCTGTGCCTTGCAACTCCTTGTGAGCCCCCTCCTTCTCCTCTGCCCCGCTCCGCCGCACACGTGCGCCTCGCCCGCACGCCGCGTCCGCGGCTGTTGGGGAACGTAGTAATTTCAAAAAAAAAATCTACGCACACACAAGATCATGGTGATGATAGCAACGAGAGGGGAGAGTGTTGTCCACGTACCCTCATAGACCGAAAACGGAAGCGTTAGCACAACGCGGTTGATGTACTCGTACGTCTTCACGATCCGACCGATCCAAGTACCGAACGCACGGCACCTCCTAGTTCAGCACACATTCAGCTCGATGACATCCCGCGAACTCCGATCCAGCAGAGCTTCACGGGAGAGTTCCGTCAGCACAACGGCGTGGTGACGGTAATGATGTTGCTACCGACACAGGGCTTCGCCTAAGCACCGCTACGATATGACCGAGGTGGAATATGGTGGAGGGGGCACCGCACACGGCTGGGAGAGATCAACTGATCAACTTGTGTGTTTAGAGGTGCCCCCTGCCCCTGTATATAAAGGAGCAAGGGGGGAGGCCGGCCGGCCCTCTATGGGCGCGCCAGGAGGAGGAGTCCTCCTCCTAGTAGGAGTAGAACTCCCCTTTCCTACTCCTACTAGGAGGAGGAAAGGAAGGAGGAGAAGGAGAAGGAAGGAGAAGGAGGAAAAGGAGGAAAGGGGGGTCGGCCCCCTAGTCCAATTCGGTTTGGGCTAGGGGGGCCGCGCGCCCTGCCTCCTCTCTTCCACCACTTGGCCCATGAGTCCCATTACTTCTTCCTCATATTCCTGTAACTCTCCGGTACCCCCGAAAATACCCGAATCACTCGGAACCTTTCCGATGTCCGAATATAGTCGTCCAATATATCGATCTTTACGTCTCGACCATTTCAAGACTCCTCGTCATGTCCCCGATCTCATCCGGGACTCCGTACTACCTTCGGTACATCTAATCACATAAACTCATAATACAACCGTCACCGAAACTTTAAGCGTGCGGACCCTACGGGTTCGAGAACTATGTAGACATGACCGAGACATGTCTCTGGTCAATAACCAATAGCGGAATCTGGATGCTCATATTGGCTCCCACATATTCTACGAAGATCTTTATCGGTCAGACCACATAACAACATACATTGTTCCCTTTGTCATCGGTATGTTACTTGCCCGAGATTCGATCGTCGGTATCTCAATACCTAGTTCAATCTCGTTACCGACGAGTCTCTTTACTTGTTCCGTAATACATCATTCCGCAACTAACTCATTAGTTGCAATGCTTGCAAGGCTTAAGTGATGTGCATTACCGAGAGGGCCCAGAGATACCTCTCTGACAATTGGAGTGACAAATCCTAATCTCGAAATACGCCAACCCAACAAGTACCTCCGGAGACACCTGTAGAGCACCTTTATAATCACCCAGTTACGTTGTGACGTTTGGTGGCACACAAAGTGTTCCTCCGATAAACGGGAGTTGCATAATCTCATAGTCATAGGAACATGTATAAGTCATGAAGAAAGCAATAGCAACAAACTAAACGATCAAGTGCTAAGCTAACGGAATGGGTCAAGTCAATCACATCATTCTCCTAATGATGTGATCCCGTTAATCAAATGACAACTCATGTCCTTGGTTAGGAAACATAACCATCTTTGATCAACGAGCTAGTCAAGTAGAGGAATACTAGTGACACTCTGTTTGTCTATGTATTCACACATGTATTATGTTTCCGACTAATACAATTCTAGCATGAATAATAAACATTTATCATGATATAAGGAAATAAATAATAACTTTATTATTTCCTCTAGGGCATATTTCCTTCAGTCTCCCACTTGCACTAGAGTCAATAATCTAGTTCACATCGCCATGTGATTTAATACCAATAGTTCACATCACCATGTGATTAACACCCATAGTTCACATAGACATGTGACCAACACCCAACGGGTTTACTAGAATCAATAATCTAGTTCACATCGCTATGTGATTAACACCCAAAGAGTACTGAGGTGTGATCATGTTTTGCTTGTGAGAGAAGTTTAGTCAACGGGTCTGCCACATTCAGATCCGTAAGTATTTTGCAAATTTCTATGTCAACAATGCTCTGCACAGAGCTACTCTAGCTAATTGCTCCCACTTTCAATATGTATCCAGATTGAGATTTAGAGTCTTCTGGATCAGTGTCAAAATTTGCATCGACGTAACCCTTTACGACGAACCTTTTGTCACTTCCATAATCGAGAAACATATCCTTATTCCACTAAGGATAATTTTGACCAATGTCCAGTGATCTAATCCTAGATCACTATTGTACTCCTTTGCCAAACTCAGGGCAGGGTATACAATAGGTCTGGTACACAGCATCGCATACTTTATAGAACCTATGGCTGAGGCATAGGGAATGACTTTCATTCTCTCTCTATCTTCTGCCGTGGTTGGGTTTTGAGTCCTACTCATCTTCACACCTTGTAATACAGGCAAGAAATCCTTCTTTGACTGTTCCATTTTGAACTACTTCAAAATCTTGTCAAGGTATGTACTCATTGAAAAAACTTATCAAGCGTCTTGATCTATCTCTATAGATCTTGATGCTCAATATGTAAGCAGCTCCACAGAGGTCTTTCATTGAAAAACTCTTATTCAAGTATCCCTTTATGCTATCCAGAAATTCTATATCATTTCCAATCAGCAATATGTCATCCACATATAATATCAGAAATGCTACAGAGCTCCTACTCACTTTCTTGTAAATACAGACTTCTCCAAAAGTTTGTACAAAACTATATGCTTTGATCAACTTATCAAAGCATATATTCCAACTCCGAGATGCTTGCACCAGTCCATAGATGGGTCGCTGGAGCTTGCATATTTTGTTAGTACCTTTAGGATTGACAAAACCTTCTGGTTGCATCATATACAACTCTTCTTTAATAAATCCATTAAGGAATGCAGTTTTGTTTATCCATTTGCCAGATTTCATAAAATGCGGCAATTGCTAACATGATTCGGACAGACTTAAGCATAGATACGAGTAAGAAACTCTCATCGTAGTCAACACCTTGAACTTGTCGAAAACCTTTTTGCGACAATTCTAGCTTTGTAGATAGTAACACTACTATCAGCGTCCGTCTTCCTCTTGAAGATCCATTTAATCTCAATGGCTCGCCGATCAATGGGCAAGTCAATCAAAGTCCATACTTTGTTCTCATACATGGATCTCATCTCAGATTTCATGGCCTCAAGCCATTTCGCGGAATCTGGGCTCATCATCGCTTCCTCATAGTTCGTAGGCTCGTCATGGTCAAGTAACATGACCTCCAGAACAGGATTACCGTACCACTCTAGTGCGGATCTCACTCTGGTTTACCTACGAGGTTCGGCAGTAACTTGATCTGAAGTTACATGATCATCATCATTAGCTTCCTCACTAATTGGTGTAGTAGTCACAGGAACAGATTTCTGTGATGAACTACTTTCCAATAAGGGAGCAGGTACAGTTACCTCATTAAGTTCTACTTTCCTCCCACTCACTTCTTTCGAGAGAAACTCCTTCTCTAGAAAGGATCCATTCTCAGCAACAAATATCTTGCCTTCGGATCTGTGATAGAAGGTGTACCCAATAGTTACTTTTGGGTATCCTATGAAGATACACTTCTCCGACTTGGGTTTGAGCTTATCAAGATGAAACCTTTTCACATAAGTATTGCAACCCCAAACTTCAAGAAACGACAGCTTAGGTTTCTTGCTAAACCACAGTTCATACGGTGTCGTCTCAACGGATTTAGATGGTGCCCTATTTAACGTGAATGTAGCTGTCTCTAATGCATAACCCCAAAACGATAGTGGTAAATCGGTAAGAGACATCATAGATCGCACCATATCTAATAAAGTACGGTTACGATGTTCGGACACACCATTACACTGTGATGTTCCAGGTGGCGTGAGTAGTGAAACTATTTCACATTGTTTTAACTGAAGGCCAAACTCGTAACTCAAATATTTTACTTCTGCGATCATATCGTAGAAACTTTTATTTTTGTTACGATGATTCTCCACTTCACTCTGAAATTCTTTGAACTTTTCAAATGTTTCAGACTTGTGTTTCATCAAGTAGATATACTCATATCTGCTCAAATCAACTGTGAAGATCAGAAAATAACGATACCCGCCGCGAGCCTCAACATTCATCGGACTGCATACATCAGTATGTATTATTTCCAATAAGTCAGTTGCTTGCTCCATTGTTCCGGAGAACGGAGTCTTAGTCATCTTGCCCATGAGGCACGGTTCGCAAGCATCAACTGATTCACAATCAAGTGATTCCAAAAGCCCATCAGCATGGATTTTCTCCATGCGCTTTACACCAATATGACCTAAACGGCAGTGCCACAAATAAGTTGCACTATCATTATTAACTTTGCATATTTTGGCTTCAATATTATGAGAATGTGTATCACTATAATCGAGATCCAACAAACCATTTTCATTGGGTGTATGACCATAGAAGGTTTTATTCATGTAAACAGAACAATAATTTATTCTCTTACTTAAATGAATAACTGTATTGCAATAAACATGATCAAATCATATTCATGCTCACAAAATAACACTTATTTAGGTTCAACACTAATCCCGAAAGTATAGGGAGTGTGCGATGATGATCATATCAATCTTGGAACCACTTCCAACACACATCATCACTTCACCCTTAACTAGTCTCTGTTCATTCTGCAACTCCCGTTTCGAGTTACTACTCTTAGCAACTGAACCAGCATCAAATACCGAGGGGTTGCTACGAACACTAGTAAAATACACATCAATAATCTTTATATCAAATATACCTTTGTTCACTTTGCCATCCTTCTTATCCGCCAAATACTTGGGGCAGTTCCGCTTCCAGTGACCAGTCCCTTTGCAGTAGAAGCACTCAGTCTCTGGCTTAGGTCCAGACTTGGGTTTCTTCTCCTGAGCAGCAACTTGCTTGCTGTTCTTCTTGAAGTTCCCCTTTCTTCCCTTTGTCCCTTTACTTGAAACTAGTGGTTTTAACATCAACACTTGATGCTTTTCTTGATTTCTACCTTCGTCGATTTCAGCATCACGAAGAGCTTGGGAATCGTTTCCGTTATCCCTTGCATATTATAGTTCATCACGAAGTTCTACTAACTTGGTGATGGTGACTAGAGAATTCTGTCAATCACTATTTTATCTAGAAGATTAACTCCCACTTGATTCAAGCGATTGTAGTACCCAGACAATCTGAGCACATGCTCACTGCTTGAGCTATTCTCCTCCATCTTTTAGCTATAAAACTTGTTGGAGAATTCATATCTCTCAAGTCGGGTATTTACTTGAAATATTAACTTCAACTCCTGGAACATCTCGTATGGTCCATGACATTCAAAATGTCTTTGAAGTCCCGATTCTAAGCCGTTTAAGCATGGTGCACTAAACTATCAAGTAGTCATCATATTGAGCTAGCCAAACGTTCATAACATCTGCATCTGCTCCTGCAATAGGTTTGTCACCTAGCGGTGCATCAAGGACATAATTCTTCTGTGCAGCAATGAGGATAAACCTCGGATCATGGATCCAATCCGCATCATTGCTACTAACATCTTTCAACTTAGTTTTCTCTAGGAACATATCAAAAATAAAACAAGGGAGCTAAACGCGAGCTATTGATCTACAACATAGATATGCTAATACTACCAGGACTAAGTTCATGATAAATTTAAGTTCAATTAATCATATTACTTAAGAACTCCCAGTTAGAAAGACATCCCTCTAATCTTCTAAGTGATCACGTGATCCAAATCAACTAAACCATAACCGATCATCACGTGAAATGGAGTAGTTTTCAATGGTGAACATCACTATGTTGATCATATCTACTATATGATTCACGCTCGACCTTTCAGTCTCAGTGTTCCGAGGCCATATCTGCATATGCTAGGCTCGTCAAGTTTAACCTGAGTATTCTGCGTGTGCAAAACTGGCTTGCACCCGTTGTAGATGGACGTAGAGCTTATCACACCCGATCATCACGTGGTGTCTGGGCACGACGAACTTTGGCAACGGTGCATACTCAGGGAGAACACTTTTATCTTGAAATTTAGTGAGAGATCATCTTATAATGCTACCGTTAATCAAAGCAAGATAAGATGCATAAAAGATAAACATCTCATGCAATCAATATAAGTGATATGATATGGCCATCATCATCTTGTACTTGTGATCTCCATCTCCGAAGTACCGTCATGATCACCATCGTCACCGGCGCAACACCTTGATCTCCATCGTAGCATCGTTGTCATCTCGCCAATCTTATGCTTCCACGACTATCGCTACCGCTTAGTGATAAAGTAAAGCATTACATCGCGATTGCATTGCATACAATAAAGCGACAACCATATGGCTCCTGCCAGTTGCCGATAACTCGGTTACAAAACATGATCATCTCATACAATAAAATTTAGCATCATGTCTTGACCATATCACATCACAACATGCCCTGAAAAAACAAGTTAGACATCCTCTACTTTGTTGTTGCAAGTTTTACGTGGCTGCTACGGGCTTAGCAAGAACCGTTCTTACCTACGCATCAAAACCACAATGATAGTTTGTCAAGTTGGTGCTGTTTTAACCTTCGCAAAGACCGGGCGTAGCCACACTCGGTTCAACTAAAGTTGGAGAAACTGACACCCGCCAGCCACCTGTGTGCAAAGCATGTCGGTAGAACCAGTCTCGCGTAAGCATACGCGTAATGTCGGTCCGGGCCGCTTCATCCAACAATACCGCTGAACCAAAGTATGACATGCTGGTACGCAGTATGACTTATATCGCCCACAACTCACTTGTGTTCTACTCGTGCATATAACATCAACGCATAAAACCCGGCTCGGATGCCACTGTTGGGGAACGTAGTAATTTCAAAAAAATTCCTACGCACACACACGATCATGGTGATGCATAGCAACGAGAGGGGAGAGTGTTGTCCACGTACCCTCGTAGACCGAAAGCGGAAGCGTTAGCACAACGCGGTTGATGTAGTCATACGTCTTCACGATCCGACCGATCCAAGTACCGAACGCACGGCACCTCCGAGTTCAGCACACGTTCAGCTCGATGACATCCCGCGAACTCCGATCCAGCAGAGCTTCACGGGAGAGTTCCGTTAGCACAATGGCGTGGTGACGGTGATGATGTTGCTACCAACGCAGGGCTTCGCCTAAGCACCGCTACGATATGACCGAGGTGGAATATGGTGGAGGGGGCACCGCACACGGCTGGGAGAGATCAACTGATCAACTTGTGTGTTTAGAGGTGCCCCCCTGTCCCTGTATATAAAGGAGCAAGGAGGGAGGCCGGCCGGCCCTCTATGGGCGCGCTAGGAGGAGGAGTCCTCCTCCTAGTAGGAGTAGGACTCCCCTTTCCTACTCCTACTAGGAGGAGGAAAGGAAGGAGGAGAAGGAGAAGGAAGGAGAAGGAGGAACAGGAGGAAAGGGGGCCCGACCCCCTAGTCCAATTCGGTTTGGGCTAGGGGGGGCGCGTGCCCTGCCTCCTCTCTTCCACCACTTGGCCCATGAGGCCCATTAGTTCTTCCTCGTATTCCAGTAACTCCCCGGTATCCCCGAAAATACCCGAATCACTCGGAACCTTTCCGATGTCCGAATATAGTCGTCCAATATATCGATCTTTATGTCTCGACCATTTCGAGACTCCTCGTCATGTCCCCAATCTCATCTGGGACTCCAAACTACCTTCGGTACATCTAATCACATAAACTCATAATACAATCGTCACCAAAACTTTAAGCGTGCGGACCCTACGGGTTCGAGAACTATGTAGACATGACCGAGACATGTCTCTATTCAATAACCAATAGCGGAACCTGGATGCTCATATTGGCTCCCACATATTCTACGAAGATCTTTATCGGTCAGACCGCATAACAACATACGTTGTTCCCTTTGTCATCGGTATGTTACTTGCCCGAGATTCGATCGTCGGTATCTCAATACCTAGTTCAATCTCGTTACCGGCAAGTCTCTTTACTCATTCCGTAATACATCATTCCGCAACTAACTCATTAGTTGCAATGCTTGCAAGGCTTAAGTGATGTGCATTACCGAGAGGGCCCAGAGATACCTCTCCGACAATCAGAGTGACAAATCCTAATCTCGAAATACGCCAACCCAACAAGTACCTTCGGAGACACCTGTAGAGCACCTTTATAATCACCCAGTTACGTTGTGACGTTTGGTGGCACACAAAGTGTTCCTCCGGTAAACAGGAGTTGCATAATCTCATAGTCATAGGAACATGTATAAGTCATGAAGAAAGCAATAGCAACAAACTAAACGATCAAGTGCTAAGCTAACGGAATGGGTCAAGTCAATCACATCATTCTCCTAATGATGTGATCCTGTTAGTCAAATGACAACTCATGTCCATGGTTAGGAAACATAACCATCTTTGATCAACGAGCTAGTCAAGTAGAGGCATACTAGTGACTCTCTGTTTGTCTATGTATTCACACATGTATTATGTTTCCGGTTAATACAATTCTAGCATGAATAATAAAAATTTATCATGATATAAGGAAATAAATAATAACTTTATTATTTCCTCTAGGGCATATTTCCTTCAGCGGCTACCGTGCTGCCCCTCCTCCTGCCGCTCGCGCACCGCGCCCGCTCGCGCGAGGCCGCACCCGAGCCTCCCGCGCTCAGCGCTCCACCGCCCGCACCGCGTGTCGGTGTCAAAACCGGCAGATCTTGGGTAGGGGGTCCCCACACCAAAGCCCAGCAAGAGGGAAGTATTCATCCCTCATTTCCTCCACGGGCTAGGGTTTCCACTCCACCCCTTCGTCCGTGGGCTTATGTTCTATTACGGGCTAGATTTCCATGATCTATGCCCGAACTCCTTCCTCAACATCTCATCGTTCATCATCATGTGTGAGGCCTTCCTCCGCATCCAACCCCACTTCGGGCTGTGGCTCAAGGTCTTCAACGTGAAGCCGAAGGTGGTGGATGGCCAGCACGCGGAGTGCGGAGGCGCCATGGCGAGCAAGCTGGCCAATGTCTCCTGGCCAAAGGGCACTTTCGTGGAGACTGTAAAAGAATGGCAGAAACATTGGTTCTACATCACAGAACCCCGTGGCGCCACCTGGGCCGCAGCTTTCGAATTCAACTCCGGCGCTCCCATGCGACTCACCTCCTGGGTCGAGAAGAGCCCGAACTGGTGATCGCCAGACGAGCTGACAGCGCTGCAGACACGCGTTCAAAGCATGGTGGACAAAGATGTCAAACTTGTCGATGTAATCCAGGTGATGCTAGTTCGCCAGATTCTCCCTTGCCAAAGCCGAAGTCACTCTCTATGAGAGTTTAATACGAAGAAGCACCAAATCCTGGAGAGGCTCTTCGAAACAACCCACGAAGATGCCTGGAAGTTTCTCTTCAAGGGCAACGAGATACCGCCGGCCATAGACTCGGACCGCGGGTACAACATTAATCGCCCCGCCAACAAGGTAAATCTTTACCGCATCCTCTACTTGCTTATTTCAAGGACGATATCTAAGCTTTCATTATTATGGCTTCTTCAGGACTGGATGGAGAAGGTGAAGCGGATCCAATGTCCGGCTCCGCTGCCTAAAGAACCAGTCATCCCGTGTTTAGCGAAGATGCTGGTGCTGGCGTGTTGGGGAACGTAGTAATTTCAAAATTTTCCTACGCACACACAGGATCATGGTGATGCATGGCAACGAGAGGGGAGAGTGTTGTCCACGTACCCTCGTAGACCGAAATCGGAAGCGTTAGCACAACGCGGTTGATGTAGTCGTACGTCTTCATGATCCGACCGATCCAAGTACCGAACGCACGGCACCTTCGAGTTCAGCACACGTTCAGCTCGATGACATCCCACGAACTCTGATCCACCAGAGCTATACAGGAGAGTTCCGTCAGCACGACGGCTTGATGATAGTGATGATGATGCTACCGACGCAGGGCTTTGCCTGAGCACCGCTACGATATGATCAAGGTGGATTATGGTGGAGGGGGCACCGCACACGGCTGGGAGAGATCAACAAATCAACTTGTGCGTCTATGGGGTGCCCCCTGGCCACGTATATAAAGAAGTGGAGGAGGGGGAGAGGGCCGGCCCCTATGGCGCGCCCTGGAGGAGTCCTACTCCCATCGGGAGTAGGATTCCTCCCCTTCCAAATAGTAGGAGTAGGAGACAAGGAAGGGGAAGAGGGGAAAAAAGGAAGGAGGGGGCGCCGCCCCTCCCCTAGTCCAATTCGGACTAGTCATTGGGGGGGGGGGCGTGCGGCCTGCATCTCTCTCCCCTAAAGCCCAATAAGGCCCATATACTTCTTCCCCCGTATTCCCGTAACTCCCCGGTACTCCGAAAAATACCCGAACCACTCGGAACCTTTCCGATGTCCGAATATAGTCATCCAATATATCGATCTTTATGTCCCAACCATTTCGAGACTCCTCGTCATGTCCCCGATCTCATCCGGGACTCCGAACTACCTTCGGTACATCAAAACACATAAACTCATAATACAAATCGTCACCGAATGTTAAGCGTGCGGACCCTACGGGTTCGAGAACTATGTAGACATGACCGAGACACGTCTCCGGTCAATAACCAATAGCGGAACCTGGATGCTCATATTGGCTCCCACATATTCTACGAAGATCTTTATCGGTCAAACCGCATAACAACATACGTTGTTCCGTTTGTCATCGGTATGTTACTTGCCCGAGATTCGATCGTCGGTATCTCAATACCTAGTTCAATCTCGTTACCGGAAAGTCTCTTTACTCGTTCTATAATGCATCATCCCGTAACTAACTCATTAGTCACATTGCTTGCAAGGTTTATAGTGATGTGCATTACCAAGAGGGCCCAGAGATACCTCCCTGACAATCGGAGTGACAAATCCTAATCTTGAAATACGCCAACTCAACAAGTACCTTCGGAGACATCTGTAGAGCACATTTATAATCACCCGGTTACATTGTGACGTTTGGTAGCACACAAAGTGTTCCTCCGGTAAACGGGAGTTGCATAATCTCATAGTCATAGGAACATGTATAAGTCATGAAGAAAGCAATAGCAACATACTAAACGATCAAGTGCTAAGCTAACGGAATGGGCCAAGTCAATCACATCATTCTCCTAATGATGTGATCCCGTTTATCAAATGACAACTCATGTCTATGGCTAGGAAACTTAACCAGCTTTGATCAACGAGCTAGTCAAGTAGAGGCATACTAGTGACACTTTGTTTTGTCTATGTATTCACGCATGTATTATGTCTCCGGTTAATACAATTCTAGCATGAATAATAAACATTTATGATGAAATAAGGAAATAAATAATAACTTTATTATTGCCTCTAGGGCATATTTCCTTCAGTCTCCCACTTGCACTAGAGTCAATAATCTAGTTCACATCGCCATGTAATTTAACACCAATAGTTCACATCACCATGTGACCAACACTCAAAGGGTTTACTAGAGTCAGTAATCTAGTTCACATCGCCATGTGATTAACACCCAAAGAGTACTAAGGTGTGATCATGTTTTGTTTGTGAGAGAAGTTTAGTCAACGGGTCTGCCAAATTCAGATCCGTATGTATTTTGCAAATTTCTATGTCTACAATGCTCTGCACAGAGCTACTTTAGCTAATTGCTCCCACTATCAATATGTATCCAGATTGAGACTTAGAGTCATCTGGATCAGTGTCAAAACTTGCATCGACGTAACCCTTTACGACGAACCTTTTGTCACCTCCATAATCGAGAAACATATCCTTATTCCACTAAGGATAATTTTGACCGTTGTTTAGTGATCTACTCCTAGATCACTATTGTACTCCCTTGCCAAACTCAGTGTAGGGTATACAATAGATCTGGTATACAACATGGCATACTTGATAGAACCTATGGCTGAGGCATAGAGAATGACTTTCATTCTCTTTCTATCTTCTGCTGTGGTCGGGTTTTGAGTCTTAATTTCACACCTTGTAACACAAGCAAGAACTCTTTCTTTGACTGTCCCATTTTGAACTACTTCAAAATCTTGTCAAGGTATGTACTCATTGAAATTTTTTATCAAGCGCCTTGATCTATCTCTATAGATCTTGATGCCCAATATGTAAGCAGCTTCACCAAGGTCTTTCTTTGAAAAAATCCTTTCAAAAACTCCTTTATGCTTTCCAGAAAATTCTACATTATTTTCGATCAACAATATGCCATTCACATATATTTATCAGAAATGTTGTAGTGCTCCCACTCACTTTCTTGTAATTACAGGCTTCACCACAAGTCTATATAAAACTATATGCTTTGATTAACTCATCAAAACATATATTCCAACTCTGAGATGCTTGCACCAGTCCATAGATGGATCGCTGGAGCTTGCACATTTCGTTAGCATCTTTAGGATCGACAAAACCTTCTGGTTGCATCATATACAACTCTTCTTTAAGAAATCTATTAAGGAATGTAGTTTTGACATCCATTTGCCAGATTTCATAAGATGTGGCAATTTGCTAACATGATTCGGAAAGATTTAAGCATCGCTACAAGTGAGAAAATCTCATTGTAGTCAACACCTTGAACTTTGTCAAAACCTTTTCCGACAAGTCTAGCTTTGTAGATAGTAACACTACTATCAGCGTCCGTCTTCCTCTTGAAGATCCATTTATTTTATATGGCTTGCCGATCATCGAGCAAGTCAACCAAAGTCCACACTTTGTTCTCATACATGGATCCCATCTCAGATTTCATGGCCTCAAGCCATTTCGCGGAATCTGGGCTCATCATCACTTCCTCAAAGTTCGTAGGTTCGTCATGGTCAAGTAACATGACACCCAGAACAGGATTACCGTACTGCTCTAGTGCGGATCTCACTCTGGTTGACCTACGAGGTTCGGTAGTAACTTGATCTGAAGTTACATGATCATCATCATTAGCTTCCTCACTAATTAGTGTAGGAGTCACAGGAACAGATTTCTGTGATGAACTACTTCCCAATAAGGGAGCAGGTACAGTTACCTCATCAAGTTCTACTTTCCTCCCACTCACTTCTTTCGAGAGAAACTCCTTCTCTAGAAAGGATCCATTCTCAGCAACAAATATCTTGCCTTCGGATCTGTGATAGAAGGTGTACCCAACAGTTACTTTTGGGTATCCTATGAAGACGCACTTCTCCGACTTGGGTTTGAGCTTATCAAGATGAAAGTTTCACATAAGCATCGCACCCCCAAACTTTAAGAAACGACAACTTTGGTTTCTTGCCAAACCACAATTCATATAGTGTCGTCTCAATGGATTAGATGGTGCCCTATTTAACGTGAATGTAGCTGTCTCTAATGCATAACCCCAAAACGATAGTGGTAGATCGGTAAGAGACATCATAGATTGCACCATATCTAATAAAGTACGGTTACGGCGTTCGGACAGACCATTACACTATTGTGTTCCAGGTGGCGTGAGTAGTGAAACTACTCCACATTGTTTTAACTGAAGGCCAAACTCGTAACTCAAATATTTTACCTCTGCGATCATATCGTAGAAACTTTTATTTTCTTGTTATGATGATTCTCCACTTCACTCTAAAATTCTTTGAACTTTTCAAATGTTTCAGATTTGTGCTTCATTAAGTAGATATACCCATATCTGCTCAAATCATGTGTGAAGGTCAGAAAATAACGATACCTGCTGCCGGCCTCAACACTCATCAGACTGCATACATCAGTATGTATTATTTCCAACAAGTCTGTTGCTCGTTCCATTGTTCCGGAGAACGGAGTCTTAGTCATCTTGCCCATGAGGCATGGTCCGCAAGCATCAACTGATTCATAATCAAGTGATTCCAAAAGCCCATCAACATGGATTTTCTTCATGCGCTTTACACCGATATGACCTAAACGGCAGTGCCACAAATAAGTTGCACTATCATTGTCAACTTTGCATCTTTTGGCATCAATATTATGAATAAGTTACACTACGATCGAGATCCAACAAACTATTTTCATTGGGTGTATGACCATTGAAGGTTTTATTAATGTAAACAGAACAACAATTATTCTCTGATTTTAAATGAATAACCGTATTGCAATAGACATGATCAAATCATATTCATGCTCAACGTAAACACCAAATAACATTTATTTAGGTTTAACACTAATCCTGAAAGTATAGGGAGTGTGCGATGATGATCATATCAATCTTGGAACCACTTCCAACACACATCGTCACTTCACCCTTAACTAGTCTCTGTTCATTCTGCAACTCCAGTTTCGAGTTATTAATCTCAGCAACTGAACTAGTTGAAAGCACAAGTGCTCCCTAGGTGGTTTTGATAATTGATGACAACATATCTCTTGTTGGACTAACATTTCTATCTAGCATGTTTCAGATAAGTTCAACAATGGAGTGGCATGGACTAAAGGTTGTGGGAACTCCTTCAAGATGCTAAGGACAAAGGATTGGCTAAAGCTTCAAGCTCAAGACTCTTCATTTTACATTTTAGTGATCCAAGATCACATTGAGTCCATAGGAAAAGCCAATACTATCAAGGAGGGATGAGGTGTTGCTTAATGAGCCTCTTGCTTCATGTGCTTAATGATATGCTCCAAAATCCTCAGCTACTTTCCCACTTCCACAAATGACCTAAACCCTAAGCCAAACTCGGTCATACCGATTCTTTCTATCCGGCGCCACCGAGTTTCACTTGTCATAAGCCACTGCCAAACCCTAGCAATTCGGTTCTACCGATAGGGATCTCGGTCTCACCGAGACGGGATTGCAAACTCTCTATTTCCCTTTCGTAACTCTTCGGTCTCACCGAAAGAGCGAATTGGTCCCACCGAGATTGCAATGTAAACTCTTTGTTTCCCTTTTGTAACTTTTTCGGTCTCACCGAAAGAGCAAATCGGTCCCACCGAGTTTGCCTGACCAACTCTCTGGTTAGCTTATTACCAAACTCGGTCTCACCGAGTTTGTGTAATCGGTCTCACCGAGATTACGTTATGCCCAAACTCTAACCATATCGGTCCTACCGAGTTGCATGTCAGTCCCACCGAAAATCTCTAACGGTCACTAGGTTTACCTTTTCGGTCCGACCGAGTTTGTTGATTCGGTCCCACCGAGATTGGAAAACTGTGTGTAACGGTTGGATTTTGTGTGGAGGCTATATATACCCCTCCACCTCCTCTTCATTCGTGGAGAGAGCCATCAGACTAAGCCTACACTTCCAGCTGTTGGGGAACGTAGCATAAATTCAAAAATTTCCTACGTGTCACCAAGATCTATCTATGGAGTCATCTAGCAACGAGGGAGGAGTGGATCTACATACCCTTGTAGATCGCGCGCGGAAGCGTTCAAGAGAACGGGGTTGATGGAGTCGTACTCGTCGTGATCCAAATCACCGATGATCCTAGCGCCGAACGGACGGCACCTCCGCGTTCAACACACGTACGGAGCAGCGACGTCTCCTCCTTCTTGATCCAGCAAGGGGGGAGGAGAGGTTGATGGAGATCCAGCAGCACGACGGCGTGGTGGTGGAAGTAGCGGGATTCCAACAGGGCTTTGCCAAGCGCTGCGGGAGGAGGGAGATGTGTCATGGGAGGGAGAGGGAGGCACCAGGGCTTAGGTTGGGCTGCCCTACCTTCCCCCCACTATATATAGGGCCAAGGGAGAGGGGGGATGCGCAGCCTTGGCCCTTCCTCCAAGGAAGGGTGCGGCCAGGGAGGAGTCCCTCCTCCCCAAGGCACCTCGGAGGTGCCTTCCCCTTTTAGGACTCTTCCTCTCCCTTGATTCTTGGCGCATGGGCCTCTTGGGGCTGGTGCCCTTGGCCCATATAGGCCAAGGCGCACCCCCTACAGCCCATGTGGCCCCCCGAGGCAGGTGGCCCCACCCGGTGGACCCCCGGGACCCTTCCGGTGGTCCCGGTACAATACCGGTGACCCCGAAACTTGTCCTGATGGCCGAAACAGCACTTCCTATATATAATTCTTTACCTCCGGACCATTCTGGAACTCCTCGTGACGTCCGGGATCTCATCCGGGACTCCTAACAACTTTCGGGTTACCGCATACTAATATCTCTATAACCCTAGCGTCACCGAACCTTAAGTGTGTAGACCCTACGGGTTCGGGAGACATGCAGACATGACCGAGATGACTCTCCGGTCAATAACCAACAGCGGGATCTGGATACCCATGTTGGCTCCCACATGTTCCACGATGATCTCATCGGATGAACCACGATGTCAAGGACTTAATCAATCCCGTATACAATTCCCTTTGTCTAGCGGTACGATACTTGCCCGAGATTCGATCGTCGGTATCCCGATACCTTGTTCAATCTCGTTACCGGCAAGTCTCTTTACTCGTTTCGTAACACATCATCCCGTGATCAACTCCTTGATCACATTGTGCACATTATGATGATGTCCTACCGAGTGGGCCCAGAGATACCTCTCCGTTTACACGGAGTGACAAATTCCAGTCTCGATTCGTGCCAACCCAACAGACACTTTCGGAGATACCTGCAGTGTACCTTTATAGCCACCCAGTTACGTTGTGACGTTTGGCACACCCAAAGCACTCCTACGGTATCCGGGAGTTGCACAATCTCATGGTCTAAGGAAATGATACTTGACATTGGAAAAGCTTTAGCATACGAACTACATGATCTTGTGCTAGGCTTAGGATTGGGTCTTGTCCATCACATCATTCTCCTAATGATGTGATCCCGTTATCAACGACATCCAATGTCCATGGCCAGGAAACCGTAACCATCTATTGATCAACGAGCTAGTCAACTAGAGGCTTACTAGGGACATGGTGTTGTCTATGTATCCACACATGTATCTGAGTTTCCTATCAATACAATTCTAGCATGGATAATAAACGATTATCATGAACAAGGAAATATAATAATAACTAATTTATTATTGCCTCTAGGGCATATTTCCAACAGTCTCCCACTTGCACTAGAGTCAATAATCCAGTTCACATCGATATGTGATTAACACTCAAGGTCACATCCCCATGTGACTAACACCCAAAGAGTTTACTAGAGTCAATAATCTAGTTCACATTACCATGTGATTAACACTCGATGAGTTCTGGGTTTGAACATGTTATGCTTGTGAGAGATGTTATAGTCAACGGGTATGAATCTTTCAGATCCGTATGTACTTCGCAAATCTCTATGTCATCTTGTAGATGCAGCTACTACGCTATATTTGGAGCCATTTCAAATAACTGTTCTACTTGGAGCTATTCTAAATTGTTGCTCCATTATACGTATCCGGTATCTCTACTCAGAGCTATCCGGATAGGTGTTAAGCTTGCATCGACGTAACTCTTTACGTCGAACTCTTTATCACCTCCATAATCGAGAAAATTCCTTAGTCCACTAGTTACTAAGGATAACTTTGACCGCTGTCTTGTGATCCATTCTTGGATCACTCTTGTACCCCTTGACTGATTCATGGCAAGGCACATTTCAGGTGCGGTACACAGCATAGCATACTGTAGGGCCTATGTCTTAAGCATAGGGGACGACCTTCGTCCTTTCTCTCTATTCTGCCGTGGTCGAGCTTTAAGTCTTAACTTCATACCTTACAACTCAGGCAAGAACTCCTTCTTTGACTGATCCATCTTGAACACCTTCAAGATCATGTCAAGGTATGTGCTCATTTGAAAGTACCATTAAGCGTTTTGATCTATACTTATAGATCTTGATGCTCAATGTTCAAGTAGCTTAATCCAGGCTTTCCATTGAAAAACACTTTCCAAATAACCCTATATGCTTTCCAGAAATTCTACGTCATTTCTTATCAACACTATGTCAACAACATATATTCATCAGAAATTCTATAGTGCTCCCACTCACTTCTTTGGAAATACAAGTTTCTCATAAACTTTGTATAAACCCAAAATCTTTGATCATCTCGTCAAAGCGTACATTCCAACTCCGAGATGCTTACTCCAGTCCTTAGAAGGATTGCTGGAGCTTTGCATACTTATTAGCATCTTTCAGGATTGACAAAACCTTCCGGTTGTATCACATACAACCTTTCCTCAAGAAAATCGTCGAGGAAACAATGTTTTGACATCCTATCTGCAAGATTTCATAAATAATGCAGTAATCGCTAATATAATTCCAACAGACTCTTAGCATCGCTACGAGTGAGAAAGTCTCATCGTAGTCAACTCTTTGAACTTGTCGGAAAACATCTTAACGACAAGTCGAGCTTTCTTAATAGTGACATTTACCATCATTGTCCGTCTTCCTTTTAAAATCCATCTGCACTCAACAGCCTTATGACCATCGAGCTGTTCTGTCAAAGTCTACACTTTGTTTCCATACATGGATCCTCTCTCGGATTTTATGGCCTCGAGCCATTTATCGGAATCTGGGCCCACCATCGCTTCTCCATAGCTCGTAGGTTCATTGTTGTCTAGCAACATGACTTCCAAGACAGGATTACGTACCACTCTGAAGTAGTACGCATCCTTGTCATCCTACGAGGTTTGGTAGTGACTTGATCTGAAGTTTCATGATCACTATCATAAGCTTCCACTTCAATTGGTGTAGGTGCCACAGGAACAACTCCCTGTGCCCTGCCACACGCTAGTTGAAGAGATGGTTCAATAACCTCATCAAGTCTCCACCATCCTCCCACTCAATTCTTTCGAGAGAAACTTTTCCTCGAGAAAGGACCCGATTCTAGAAACAATCCCTTATTGCTTTCGGTTCTGAGACAGGAGGTATACCCAACTGTTTTGGGTGTCTTATGAAGATGCATTTATCCGCTTTGGGTTCGAGCTTATCAGCCTGAAACTTTTTCGCATAAGCGTCGCAGCCCCAAACTTTTAAGAAATGACAACTTAGGTTTCTCTAAACCATAGTTCATACGGTGTCATCTCATCGGAATTACGTGGTGCCCTATTTAAAGTGAATGTGGTTGTCTTTAATGCCTAACCCATAAACTATCGTGGTAATTCGATAAGAGACATCATGGTATGCATCATATCCAATAGGGTGCAGTTATGATGTTCGGACATCACACTACGGTGTTCCAGGCTGTATTAGTTGTGAAACAATTTCCACAATGTCTTAATTCTGTGCCAAACTCGTAATTCAGATATTCATCTCTATGATCATATCATAGATCTTTTATCCTCTTGTCACGACGATCTTTCAACTTCACCCTGAAATTACTTGAACCTTTCAATAATTCAGACTCGTGATTCATCAAGTAAATGTACTCAACATCTACTCAAACCATCTGTGAAGTAAGAACATAACGATATCCACTACATGCCTCAGCACTCATTGGATTGCACACATCAAAATGTATTACTTCCAACAAGTTGCTTTCTAGTTCCATTTTACTGAAAACGAGGCTTTCAGTCATCTTGCCCATGTGGTATGATTTGCATGTCTCAAGTGATTCAAAATCAAGTGAGTCCAAATGATCCATCTGTATAGAGTTTCTTCATGCATATCTACCAACAAACATGGTTCGCATGTCTCAATCCTTTCAAAAATGAGTGAGTCCAAAGATCCATCAACATGGAGCCTCTTCATGTGTTTTATACCGATATGACTTAAGTGGCAATGCCACAAGTAGGTGGTACTATCATTACTATCTTATATCTTTTGGCATGAACATGTGTATCACTATGATCGAGATTCAATGAACCATTCATTTTAGGTGCAAGACCATTGAAGGTATTATTCAAATAAACAGAGTAACCGTTATTCTCCTTAAATGAATAACCGTATTGCGATAGACATAATCCAATCATGTCTATGCTCAACGCAAACACCAATCTCGATGGTAGAGGGAGCGTGCGATGTTTGATCATATCAACATTGGAAACACTTCCAACACATATCGTCAGCTCACCTTTAGCCAGTCTCCGTTTTATTCCGTAGCTTTTATTTCGAGTTACTAACACTTAGCAACCGAACCGGTATCTAATACCCTGGTGCTACTAGGAGTACTAGTAAAGTACACATCAACACAATGTATATCCAATATACTTATATCGACCTTGCCAGCCTTCTCATCTACCAAGTATCTAGGGTAATTCTGCTCTAGTGGTTGTTCCCCTTATTACAGAAGCACTCAGTCTCGGGTTTGGGTTCAACCTTGGGTTTCTTCACTAGAGCAGCAGCTGAATTGCCGTTTCATGAAGTATCCCTTTGTTCCCTTGCCCTTCTTGAAACTAGTGGTTTCACCAACCATCAACAATTGATGCTCCTTCTTGATTTCTACTTTCGCGGTGTCAAACATCGCGAATATCTCAAGGATCATCATATATGTCCCTGATATATCATAGTTCATCACGAAGCTCTAGCATCTTGGTGGTAATGACTTCGGAGAACCATCACTATTTCATCTGGAAGATCAACTCCCACTCGATTCAAGCGATTGTTGTACTCAGACAATCTGAGCACAAGCACAACAATTGAGCTTTTCTCCTTAGTTTGTAGGCTAAGAAAATCATCGGAGGACTTATACCTCTTGACGTGGGCACGAGCCTGAAATCCCAATTTCAGCCCTCGAAACATCTCATATGTTTCGCGACGTTTCAAAACGTCTTCGGTGCCTCAACTCTAAACCGTTTAACTGAACTATCACGTAGTTATCAAAATGTGTATGTCAGATGTTTGCAACATCCACAGACAACGTTCGAGGTTCAGCACACTGAGCAGTGCATTAAGGACATAAGCCTTCTATGAAGCAATGAGGACAATCCTTAGTTTACGGACCTAGTCCGCATAATTGCTACTATCAACTTTCAACTAAATTTTCTCTAGGAACATATCTAAACAGTAGAACTGAAGCGCGAGCTACGACATAATTTGCGAAGACCTTTTGACTATGTTCAGGATAATTAAGTTCATCTTATGAACTCCCACTCAGATAGACATCCCTCTAGTCATCTAAGTGATTACATGATCCGAGTCAACTAGGCCGTGTCCGATCATCACGTGAGACGGACTAGTCATCATCGGTGAACATCTTCATGTTGATCGTATCTACCATACGACTCATGCTCGACCTTTCGGTCTCTTGTGTTCCGAGGCCATGTCTGTACATGCTAGGCTCGTCAAGTCAACCTAAGTGTTTCGCGTGTGTAAATCTGGCTTACACCCGTTGTATGTGAACGTAAGAATCTATCACACCCGATCATCACGTGGTGCTTCGAAACGACGAACTTTCGCAACGGTGCACAGTTAGGGGGAACACCTTCTTGAAATTTTTAGTGAGGGATCATCTTATTTACTACCGTCGTTCTAAGTAAACAAGATGTATAAACATGATAAACATCACATGCAATCAAATAATAGTGACATGATATGGCCAATATCATATAGCTCCTTTGATCTCCATCTTGGGGCTCCATGATCATCTTGTCACCGGCATGACACCATGATCTTCATCATCATGATCTCTATCATCGTGTCTTCATGAAGTTGTCTCGTCAACTATTACTTCTACTACTATAGCTAACGGTTAGCAATAAAGTAAAGTAATTACATGACGTTTATGTTGACACGCAGGTCATAAATAAATTAAGACAACTCCTATGGCTCCTGCCGGTTGTCATACTCATCAACATGCAAGTCGTGATTCCTATTACAAGAACATGATCAATCTCATACATCACATATATCATTCATCACATCCTTTTGGCCATATCACATCACATAGCATACCCTGCAAAAACAAGTTAGACGTCCTCTAATTGTTGTTTGCATGTTTTACGTGGCTGCTATGGGTTTCTAGCAAGAACGTTTCTTACCTACGCAAAAACCACAACGTGATATGCCAATTGCTATTTACCCTTCATAAGGACCCTTTTCATCGAATCCGATCCGACTAAAGTGGGAGAGACAGACACCCGCTAGCCACCTTTATGCAACTAGTGCATGTCAGTCGGTGGAACCAGTCTCACGTAAGAGTACGTGTAAGGTCGGTCTGGGCCGCTTCATCCCACAATGCCACCGAATAAAGATTGGACTAGTAACGGTAAGCATATTGAACAAAATCAACGCCCACAACTACTTTGTGTTCTACTCGTGCATAGAAACTATGCATAGACCTAGCTCATGATGCCACTGTTGGGGAACGTAGCATAAATTCAAAATTTTCCTACGTGTCACCAAGATCTATCTATGGAGTCATCTAGCAACGAGGGAGGAGTGGATCTACATACCCTTGTAGATCGCGCGCGGAAGCGTTCAAGAGAACGGGGTTGATGGAGTCGTACTCGTCGTGATCCAAATCACCGATGATCCTAGCGCCGAACGGACAGCACCTCCGCGTTCAACACACGTATAGAGCAGCGACGTCTCCTCCTTCTTGATCCAGCAAGGGGGGAGGAGAGGTTGATGGAGATCCAGCAGCACGATGGCGTGGTGGTGGAAGTAGCGGGATTCCAACAGGGCTTCGCCAAGCGCTGCGGGAGGAGGGAGATGTGTCATGGGAGGGAGAGGGAGGCGCCAGGGCTTAGGTTGGGCTGCCCTCCCTTCCCCCCACTATATATAGGGCCAAGGGAGAGGGGGGAGGCGCAGCCTTGGCCCTTCCTCCAAGGAAGGGTGCGCCAGGGAGGAGTCCCTCCTCCCCAAGGCACCTCGGAGGTGCCTTCCCCTTTTAGGACTCTTCCTCTCCCTTGATTCTTGGCGCATGGGCCTCTTGGGGCTGGTGCCCTTGGCCCATATAGGCCAAGGCGCACCCCCTACAGCCCATGTGCCCCCCCGGGGCAGGTGGCCCCACCCGGTGGACCCCCGGGACCCTTCCGGTGGTCCCGGTACAATACCGGTGACCCCAAAACTTGTCCCGATGGCCGAAACAGCACTTCCTATATATAATTCTTTACCTCCGGACCATTCCGGAACTCCTCGTGACGTCCGGGATCTCATCCGGGACTCCGAACAACTTTCGGGTTACCGCATACTAATATCTCTATAACCCTAGCGTCACCGAACCTTAAGTGTGTAGACCCTACGGGTTCGGGAGACATGCAGACATGACCGAGATGACTCTCCGGTCAATAACCAACAGCGGGATCTGGATACCCATGTTGGCTCCCACATGTTCCACGATGATCTCATCGGATGAACCACGATGTCAAGGACTTAATCAATCCCGTATACAATTCCCTTTGTCTAGCGGTATGATACTTGCCCGAGATTCGATCGTCGGTATCCCGATACCTTGTTCAATCTCATTACCGGCAAGTCTCTTTACTCGTTTCGTAACACATCATCCCGTGATCAACTCCTTGATCACATTGTGCACATTATGATGATGTCCTACCGAGTGGGCCCAGAGATACCTCTCCGTTTACACGGAGTGACAAATTCCAGTCTCGATTCGTGCCAACCCAACAGACACTTTCGGAGATACCTGTAGTGTACCTTTATAGCCACCCAGTTACGTTGTGACGTTTGGCACACCCAAATCACTCCTACGGTATCCGGGAGTTGCACAATCTCATGGTCTAAGGAAATGATACTTGACATTGGAAAAGCTTTAGCATACGAACTACATGATCTTGTGCTAGGCTTAGGATTGGGTCTTGTCCATCACATCATTCTCCTAATGATGTGATCCCGTTATCAACGACATCCAATGTCCATGGCCAGGAAACCGTAACCATCTATTGATCAACGAGCTAGTCAACTAGAGGCTTACTAGGGACATGGTGTTGTCTATGTATCCACACATGTATCTGAGTTTCCTATCAATACAATTCTAGCATGGATAATAAACGATTATCATGAACAAGGAAATATAATAATAACTAATTTATTATTGCCTCTAGGGCATATTTCCAACACCAGCATCCTATTTCTGAGAGAGAACTACCTACTCATGTGTTGAGGCCAAGATATTCCATTCCTACCATATGAATCTTGATCTCTAGCTTTCCCCAAGTTGCTTTCCACTCAAACCTTCTTTCCACCAGATCCAAATCCTATGAGAGAGAGTTGAGTGTTGGGGAGACTATCATTTGAAGCACAAGAGCAAGGAGTTCATTACCTACACACCATTTGTTACTTCTTGGAGAGTGGTGTCTCCTAGATTGGCTAGGTGTTACTTGGGAGCCTCCGACAAGATTGTGGAGTTGAACCAAGGAGTTTGTAAGGGCAAGGAGATCGCCTACTTCGTGAAGATCTACCGCTAGTGAGGCAAGTCCTTCGTGGGCGATGGCCATGGTGGGATAGACAAGGTTGCTTCTTCGTGGACCCTTCGTGGGTGGTTGCTTCTTCGTGGACCCTTTGTGGGTGGAGCCCTCCGTGGACTCGCGCAACCATTACCCTTCGTGGGTGGAGCCCTCCGTGGACTCGCGCAACCGTTACCCTTCGTGGGTTGAAGTCTCCATCAACGTGGATGTAGGATAGCACCACCTATCCGAACCACGGGAAAAACATCCGTGTCTCCAATTGCGTTTGAATTCTCCAAACCCTTCCCCTTACATTCTTGCAAGTTGCATGCTTTACATTCCGCCGCTCATATACTCTTTGCATGCTTGCTTGATATGTATTGTGTATGTTGAAATTGTGCCTAAAACTCCACTCAAACCAAAAAGGCCTAAAAATTGCAACTTTAGCACTAAGTGTCTAATCACCCCCCCTCTAGACACATCTACTTCTAGATCCTACAAGTGGTATCAGAGCTTTGGTCTCCATTGCCTTGGTTTAATCACCATTGGAGGAAGATGGATGTGTCTACCTTAGGGAGTCTTAGACATAGAGTGCCTATTCTTGACGGAGAGTATTTTCATGAGTGGAAAAATGAGATGCTTGTAATTTTCAATCAATATCATTTGAACAAGTATATTGCTAGCCCTTGTGCACCTCATATTGATCCTTTGCATCCTACCCTAGATGAAGATATTGACATGATTCGCAATCTTAGAACTATTGAGCTCATCATTAGAGGATTGCCCAAAAATTTGATTGCTAGTTTGCCTACTCTTAATTGTGCCTATACTATATGGAAATTTCTTGAGGAACGATTTCCCGATCATTCCTTGAAAAATTTGGATGAAATTCTCCATAAATCTATTGCCTTGAGTAAGATGAACTCTAGTGATCCTAGTTTTGGTGATTATCTATTTGAGCTTGCCAATCTCAAGCGAGCTAAAGGAGATGTTGGAATCATTAGTGATATCATATTCGAAGCTATAAGAATTCATAAAGGTGACCACTTATGATGATCATTTATCTAATGAATTACCCTCTCTAGGAAATGATGAGTCATAAGATCATGGTGAACATGGATACTATGATGATGATGATGATGATAGTGACTTCGATCTTGATGATGCAATGAGACATTTTGGTCTTATGGAAAATCTTCGGGGATATGAGTCAGGAGGAAAGGAATGGGTTCTTGATAGTGGATGTACTGATCATATGACCGGAGATGAAGAGATGTTCCGTGAGCTTGCTGAAAATGACGGCCCTCGAAAATATGTCACCTTTGGTGATAATTCAAAGGGTAAAGTGGTTGGCCTTGGTAAGGTGGCCATCTCACATGATAGTTCCATTCAAAATGTCATGCTCGTTGAATCTCTTGGCTACAACTTACTTTCAGTATCTAGACTTGCTGATTTCGGTTTGAATGTCCTATTTACTGAGGTAGAGTGCCAAGTATTTCGTCGAGACAATCATAAAATGGTCTTTACGGGTATGCGTAGAGGTGATCTTTACATTGTCGATTTCTCTAAAAAGGCACAACCTAAAACTTGCTTTGTTGCTAAATCCTCAAAAGGTTGGTTGTGGCATAGACGACTAGGTCACGTTGGCATGAGAAACCTTGACAAGCTTATTAAAGGAAATCATATCCTTGGAGTTAACGATGTCATATTTGATAAGGATAGACTTTGCAGTGCTTGTCAAGCAGGTAAACAGGTTGGAGGAAGGCATCCCGTGAAGAACATCATGACCACAAGAAGGCCACTCGAGCTACTTCATATGGATCTTTTTGGTCCCAACGCCTACAAGAGTCTCGGTGGAAATTCTTTTGGTCTAGTTATAGTTGATGATTTTTCAAGATTTACGTGGGTGTTCTTTCTTAATGACAAGTCGCAGGTCCAGAAGATCTTCAGAAACTTCGCTAGGAAGGCCCAAAATCAGTTTGACGTGAAGATCAAGAAGGTTCAGAGTGACAACGGAACGGAGTTCAAGAACGCAAATGTGGACACCTTTCTTGACGAAGAAGGGATTTCACACGAGTTCTCGGCTACGTACACACCTCAACAAAATGGAGTTGTTGAGAGGAAGAACCGGACGCTCATCGAAATGGCAAGAACGATGCTTGATGAATACAAGACGCCGAAGCACTTTTGGGCAGAAGCGGTTGAGACAGCTTGTCACGCAACAAATCGCTTATATCTTCACAAGCTACTCGGCAAGATGGCATACGAGCTTCTCACCGGTAACAAACCCCAAGTTGGATACTTTCGAGTATTCGGCTCAAAGTGCTACATTCTTGATAAGCATCGTCGTTCAAAGTTTGCTCCTAAATCTCATGAAGGTTTTCTACTTGGTTATGGCTCAAACTCTCACACTTACCATGTCTACAACAATTTCACCCGAAAGGTTGAAGAGACGGTAGATGTGAAGTTTGATGAATCTAATGGCTCGCAAGTAGAGAAATTGCCAATTGATGTAGGAGACAAAGACCCTTCAGAAGCAATCCAAGACTTGTCCATTGGCAAAATTCGTCCAACGGAGGTGAAGGAGAGTACTTCATCCGTCCAAGTGGAAGCTTCTACTTCACGACAAGGTGAACCAAGAATCGACACGGAAGCATCCACAAGTGGGACACACCAAGATGAAGAAGACAAGGAAATGCATCAAGACGAACATCAACGACCTCTTTCTCCACCACGACAAGAGAACGACGACGTCAACAATGAAGAAGGCCAAGAAGAAGAACAAGATGAAGAAGATGTTCAATGAAGACCCAAGCAAAAGCTCTCACGAGTTCGAGCAAGAATTGCCAAAGATCATCCCGTCGAGCAAATCCTCAATGATATACAAACCGGGAGAATCACTCACTCAAAAACTCATTTAGCTAACTTTTGTGAAAACTATTCATTCATCTCTAGCATTGAACCTATGAACGTTGAAGAAGCATTGGAAGATCCGGATTGGATAAACGCTATGCATGAATAGCTACACAATTTTGAGAGAAACCAAGTTTGGACATTGGTTGAGAAGCCCGACAACAACCACAACATCATTGGTACCAAATGGGTGTTTCGCAACAAGCAAGATGAAGATGGACAAGTGGTTCGCAACAAAGCACGTCTCGTCGCCCAAGGGTACACACAAGTCGAAGGTATGGACTATGGTGAGACATATGCTCCCGTTGCTAGACTTGAGTCCATTCGCATCTTACTTGCCTATGCTAATCACCATAATATCACCTTGTACCAAATGGACATTAAAAGTGCTTTTTCTAAATGGTGAAATAGAGGAGGAAGTTTATGTCAAACAACCTCCCGGCTTTATCAATCCTAAGAAACCAAATCATGTTTACAAACTTCACAAAGCTCTTTATGGTCTTAAACAAGCTCCTAGAGCATGGTATAAATGCTTGACCAAGTTCCTTATTACAAGTGGTTTTGAAATTGGTAAAATTGATTCTACTCTTTTTACTAAAAGGGTTAATGGAGAACTATTTGTATGCCAAATTTATGTCGATGATATCATATTTGGTTCAACTAACCCTCTCTTTAGTGAAAAGTTTGGAAATCTAATGTCAGAGAAGTTTGAGATGTCTATGATGAGTGAACTCAAATTCTTTCTCGGTTTGCAAATCAAGCAAACTAAGGAAGGTACATTTGTCTCTCAAACGAAGTACACCAAGGACTTATTCAAGAAGTTCAATATGCAAGAATGCAAAGGTATGTCTACACCCATGCCTACTAGTGGACATAATGATTTGACCAAAGATGGTGAACTGGTTGATCAAAAGGTTTATCGCTCTATGATTGGTTCATTGTTATACCTATGTGCTTCACGTCCCGATATTATGCTAAGTGTGTGCATGTGTGCACGATATCAAGCTGCTCCTAAAGAATGTCATCTTAAGGCTGTGAAAAGGATAGTGAGATATTTAATACATACACCAAATTTTGGCATTTGGTATCCTAAGAGGTCTTCTTTTGATCTTGTTGGCTATTCCGACTCGGATTATGCCGGAGACAAGGTTGATAGAAAGTCCACTTCGGGTACTTGTCAATTTCTTGGTAGATCTCTTGTGTCTTGGTCTTCCAAGAAACAAAACTCGGTATCCTTATCCACCGCCGAAGCGGAATACATTGCCGCTGGTTCATGTTGTGCTCAATTACTTTGGATGACCCAAACTCTTAAAGATTATGGGATCTATGTGAAACATGTTCCACTACTTTGTGACAATGAAAGTGCTATCAAAATTGGTCATAATCCTGTACAACATTCTCGAACTAAGCATATTGAAGTTCGTCATCATTTCATTCGAGATCATGTTGCTAAGGGTGACATTAATCTTAAGCATGTTCGCACCGATAAGCAATTAGCGGATATATTTACCAAACCTCTTGATGAGAAAGTGTTTTGCAGGTTGAGAGGAGAATTGAACATCATTGATGCTTCGAACTTGGAGTAGAAACTCCATTGGATACATGCAAGACATGAGCTTATGACTAATCCATGATATATCTCTTATGATAACTATCCTATGTCTTGGATATATTTGCACCTTGCATGTTGTCTAACCCATGTAGGTGCTTGGTTGAATCTAATTCCATGAGATTGCGACTCACTCACATCTTGAGCAATCTCTACATCACCAAGTCTCTACACAATGGCGGTTGAAGACAAGGAAGCACAAAACCATTCAAACATATCCTTTGACAAATTCTATGTTGAGCTTCATGATTGTCATTTTTGGATACACAAGTGCTCTTCCTTGCAAGAACTAACCCATGTAGGTAGATGAACTCAAACTCCAAGTGGTACTCTCAACTCTTGATGAGCTACATCAACCTTGAGCACCCACACAAGTTCAACTACATGAGCAAGAACCACACCACCACCCAAGGTATGTTATTCCATCTTAGAGAAGCTTTACTCCAAGACATGAGTCAAAGCAACTCAACAAGATGTGAATACATCAAGATGCTTAAACGAAAAATGGTAACCCCATTTTGAGCTTAAACGATGAGTATGACCTATGATCAAGTGTTCTCACTTGACTCCTAAGTCAATATACTCTAACATAGGTGACTATGTCACCGCCCAACTCTAGATGAAGTTCTCTTGTGTTCTTTTTGTGTGTATCTCATGCATGTTTAGTTTCTTTCTCTTTTTCAAAAACAAAAAAAACTCCATCTAGATTTTTCAGTCTCTTCTCTTTTCTTTCTGTTTATGTTCTGCATTTTCTGCATTTAATTCCTTGCAAATCCTTCAGGTAATTCATTGCAAATCTTTGTGAGATCCTACATGTCTAGTGAGCTGAGGTGACAAGTGTTTTTCTCTGTGTGAACTCGGTTTCACTGACTTGTAATTTTCGGTCCAACCGAATCTTTTCGGTGCCACTGAAACATACCACTCGGTGCCACCGACTTCACAACAGGAAAAACAGTTTGCCACTTGTTCTATATTTCTTCTAATCTAGCTCTACTCAATGAATCTTGTCCTCTACAAGCATCACAGCTTTATCCATTGCTTTGTGCTGAGTCTCAAGGACCAAACCTATACGACGGATTCCAGAAAGCCCTTCTTGGAAATTGATGTCAAAGGGGGAGAGAGAGATCACATCAAAGCTTGTAGGAGAGAGAGATCACATCAAGGGAGAGAAAAAGTCTCAAGGACCAGACCTACAAGAGAGAAAGTATTAAGGGGGAGAGAGAGACTTCCAGGGGGAGAGAATACTCAAGGATCCCAGATGTCCCAGATGCTTGATGCTTGATGTTCAAGAGGAGAGATGTCACATGTCTTTTTAGGGGGAAAGACATGTTCGTTTGTATCTTTCAGCTCTGATTTGCTGTTCCTTATCTTCTCCCAATATCCCATGTAAGATTCTGGGGGAGCAAGACACCTAAGGGAAAGAAATCAGTCAAATTCATTGCATATCTTTATTCTTGGGGACATGTTGAATCCAATGTGGTACCTTGTACTCACTCTCTACATGTCATCCCAGTCTTGGTATTCTTGTGGTTTCTTTTGTTTGCTCTGGCTAGTGGATGTACCTGTGTTATCTAAATTTGTTTGTGCAGGTTCATTCCATCCTAAGCCAACTCAAGGCCACAAGGTAAGTATATGCATCAAAATCATGAGTATGAGGAGTTCTTGCTTATGTACATACTGTTTGCAAGAAGGACTCATGAGCATGAAGGTATTTTCCTTGATAATCTTTTGCTCTGATGCATATGGCCAAGATACATGTAACACATTGCCTACTCTGTCATGGTTATGCTCTCACATGCCTCTATATTTCATATTTACATGAGTGCATACATGTAGGGGGAGCCTATGCTTGTTACATGTCCTTCCAAAGCTTTACTTGTTGTTCTTTATATCTTTATCTAAAGCTTTGATGTATGTTGCCATCAATTACCAAAAAGGGGGAGATTGAAAGCACAAGTGCTCCCTAGGTGGTTTTGATAATTGATGACAACATATCTCTTGTTGGACTAACATTTCTATCTAGCATGTTTCAGATAAGTTCAACAATGGAGTGGCATGGACTAAAGGTTGTGGGAACTCCTTCAAGATGCTAAGGACAAAGGATTGGCTAAAGCTTCAAGCTCAAGACTCTTCATTTTACATTTTAGTGATCCAAGATCACATTGAGTCCATAGGAAAAGCCAATACTATCAAGGAGGGATGAGGTGTTGCTTAATGAGCCTCTTGCTTCATGTGCTTAATGATATGCTCCAAAATCCTCAGCTACTTTCCCACTTCCACAAATGACCTAAACCCTAAGCCAAACTCGGTCATACCGATTCTTTCTATCTGGCGCCACCGAGTTTCACTTGTCATAAGCCACTGCCAAACCCTAGCAATTCGGTTCTACCAATAGGGATCTCGGTCTCATCGAGATGGGATTGCAAACTCTCTGTTTCCCTTTCGTAACTTTTCGGTCTCACCGAAAGAGCGAATCGGTCCCACCGAGATTGCAATGTAAACTCTTTGTTTCCCTTTTGTAACTTTTCGGTCTCACCGAAAGAGCAAATCGGTCCCGCCGAGTTTGCCTGACCAACTCTCTGATTAGCTTATTACCAAACTCGGTCTCACCGAGTTTGTGTAATCGGTCTCACCGAGATTACGTTATGCCCAAACCCTAACCATATCGATCCTACCGAGTTGCATGTCAGTCCCACCGAAAATCTCTAACAGTCACTAGGTTTACCTTTTCGGTCCGACCGAGTTTGTTGATTCGGTCCCACCGAGATTGGAAAACTGTGTGTAACGGTTGGATTTTGTGTGGAGGCTATATATACCCCTCCACCTCCTCTTCATTCATGGAGAGAGCCATCAGACTAAGCCTACACTTCCAGCATCCTATTTCTGAGAGAGAACTACCTACTCATGTGTTGAGGCCAAGATATTCCATTCCTACCATATGAATCTTGATCTCTAGCTTTCCCCAAGTTGCTTTCCACTCAAACCTTCTTTCTACCAGATCCAAATCCTATGAGAGAGAGTTGAGTGTTGGGGAGACTATCATTTGAAGCACAAGAGCAAGGAGTTCATTACCTACACACCATTTGTTACTTCTTGGAGAGTGGTGTCTCCTAGATTGGCTAGGTGTTACTTGGGAGCCTCCGACAAGATTGTGGAGTTGAACCAAGGAGTTTGTAAGGGCAAGGAGATCGCCTACTTCGTGAAGATCTACCGCTAGTGAGGCAAGTCCTTCATGGGCGATGGCCATGGTGGGATAGACAAGGTTGCTTCTTCGTGGACCCTTCGTGGGTGGTTGCTTCTTCGTGGACCCTTCGTGGGTGGAGCCCTCCGTGGACTCGCGCAACCATTACCCTTCGTGGGTGGAGCCCTCCGTGGACTCGCGCAACCGTTACCCTTCGTGGGTTGAAGTCTCCATCAACGTGGATGTAGGATAGCACCACCTATCCGAACCACGGGAAAAACATCCGTGTCTCCAATTGCGTTTGAATTCTCCAAACCCTTCCCCTTACATTCTTGCAAGTTGCATGCTTTACATTCCGCTGCTCATATACTCTTTGCATGCTTGCTTAATATGTATTATGTATGTTGAAATTGTGCCTAAAACTCCACTCAAACCAAAAAGGCCTAAAAATTGCAACTTTAGCACTAAGTGTCTAATCACCCCCCCTCTAGACACATCTACTTCTAGATCCTACACTAGTATCAAATACTGAGGGGTTGCTATAAACGCTAGTAAAGTACACATCAATAACATATATATCAAATATACCTTTGTTCACTTTGCCATCCTTATTATCCGCCAAATACTTGGGGCAGTTCTGCTTCTAGTGACCAGTCCCTTTGCAGTAGAAGCACTTAGTCTCAGGCTTAGGTCTAGACTTGGGCTTCTTCACTTGAGCAGCAACTTGCTTGCCGTTCTTCTTGAAGTTCCCCATCTTCCCTTTGCCCTTTTCTTGAAACTAGTGGTCTTGTCAACCATCAACACTTGATGCTTTTCTTGATTTCTACCTTCATCGATTTCATCATCATGAAAAGCTCGGGAATCGTTTTCCTCATCCCTTGCATACTATAGTTCATCACGAAGTTCTACTAACTTGGTGATGGTGACTAGAGAATTCTGTCAATCACTATTTTATCTGGAAGATTAACTCCCACTTGATTCAAGCGATTGTAGTACCCAGACAATCTGAGCACATGCTCACTGCTTGAGCTATTCTTCTCCATCTTTTAGCTATAGAACTTGTTGGAGACTTCATATCTCTCAACTCGGGTATTTGCTTGAAATATTAACTTCAACTCCTGGAACATCTCATATGGTCCATGACGTTCAAAACGTGTTTGAAGTCCCGATTCTAAGTCGTTAAGCATGGCGCACTAAACTATCAAGTAGTCATCATATTGAACTAGCCAAACGTTCATAACGCCCGCATCTGCTCCTGCAATAGGTATGTCACCTAGTGGTGCATTAAGGACATAATTCTTCTGTGCAGCAATGAGGATAATCCTCAGATCACGGATCCAATCCGCATCATTGCTACTAACATCTTTCAACTTAGTTTACTCTAGGAACATATCAAAAATAAAACAGGGGAGCTAAACGCGAGCTATTGATCTACAACATAGATATGCTAATACTACTAAGACTAAGTTCATGATAAATTAAAGTTCAATTAATCAAATTACTTAAGAACTCCCACTTAGATAGACATCCCTCTAATCATCTAAGTGATCACGTGATCCAAATCAACTAAACCATGTCCGATCATCACGTGAGATGGAGTAGTTTTCAATGGTGAACATCACTGTGTTGATCATATCTACTATATGATTCACGCTCGACCTTTCGGTCTCCAGTGTTCCGAGGCCATATCTGTATATGCTAGGCTCGTCAAGTTTAACCCGAGTATTTCGTGTGCGCAAAACTGTCTTGCACCCGTTGTATTTGAATGTAGAGCTTATCACACCCGATCATCACATGGTGTCTCAGCACGAAGAACTTTCGCAATGCTGCATACTCAGGGAGAACACTTATACCTTGAAATTTAGTGAGAGAACATCTTATAATGCTATCGTCGATCTAAGCAAAATAAGATGTATAAAAGATAAACATCACATGCAATCAAAATATATAACATGATATGGCCATCATCATCTTGTGCCTTTGATCTCCATCTCCAAAGCATCGTCATGATCTCTATCGTCATCGGCATGACACCATGATCTCCATCATCTTGATCTATATCAATGTGTCGTCACATGGTCGTCTCGATAACTATTGCTATCGCATAGCGATAAAGTAAAGCAATTATTTGGCACTTGCATCTTATGCAATAAAGAGACAACCATAAGGCTTCTGCCAGTTGCCGATAACTTCAACAAAACATGATCATCTCATACAACAACTTATATCTCATCACGTCTTGACCATATCACATCACAACAAGCTCTGCAAAAACAAGTTAGACGTCCTCTACTTTGTTGTTGCAAGTTTTACGTGGCTGCTACGGGCTGAGCAAGAACCGTTCTTACCTACGCATCAAAACCATAATGATAATTTGTCAAGTTAGTGCTGTTTTAACCTTCTCAAGGACCGGGCGTAGCCACACTTGGTTCAACTAAAATTGGAGAAACTGACACCCGCCAGCCACCTGTGTGCAAAGCACGTTGGTAGAACTAGTCTCGCATAAGCGTACACGTAATGTCGGTCCGGACCGCTTCATCCAACAATACCGCCGAACCAAAGTATGACATGCTGGTAAGCAGTATGACTTGTATCTCCCACAACTCACTTGTGTTCTACTCATGCATATAACATCTACGCATAAAACTAGGCTCTGATACCACTTTTGGGGAACGTAGTAATTTCAAAATTTTCCTACGCACACACAGGATCATGGTGATGCATGGCAATGAGAGGGGAGAGTGTTGTCCACGTACCCTCGTAGACCGAAAGCGGAAGCGTTAGCACAACGCGGTTGATGTAGTCGTACGTCTTCACGATTCGACCGATCCAAGTACCGAACGCACGACACCTCCGAGTTCAGCACACGTTCAGCTCGATGATGTCCCACGAACTCCGATCCAGCAAAGATTCACGAGAGAGTTCCGTCAGTACGACAGCGTGATGACGGTGACGATGATGCTACCGACGCAGGGCTTCGCCTAAGCACCGCTACGATATGATCGAGGTGGATTATAGTGGAGGGGGCACCACACACGGCTGGGAGAGATCAAATGATCAACTTGTGTTTCTATGGGGTGCCCCTGGCCACGTATATAAAGGAGTGGAGGAGGGGGAGAGGGCCGGCCCCTATGGCGTGCCCTGGAGGAGTCCTACTCCCACTGGGAGTAGGATTGCTCCCCTTCCAAATAGTAGGAGTAGGAGACAAGGAAGGGGAAGAGGGAAAAGAAGGAAGGAGGGGGCGCCGTCCCTCCCCCTAGTCCAATTCGGACTAGTCATCGGGGGGCGCACGACCTGCCTCTCTCTCTTCCCTAAAGACCAATAAGGCCCGTATACTTCTTCCCCGTATTCCCATAACTCCCCGGTACTCCGAAAAATACCCGAACCACTCGGAACCTTTCCGATGTCCGAATATAGTCGTCCAATATATCGATCTTTACGTCTCGACCATTTCGAGACTCGTCGTCATGTCCCCGATCTCATCCAGGACTCCGAACTACCTTCGGTACATCAAAACACATAAACTCATAATACAAATCGTCACCGAACGTTAAGCATGTGGACCCTACGGGTTCGAGAACTATGTAGACATGACCGAGACACGTCTCCCGTCAATAACCAATAGCGGAACCTGTATGCTCATATTGGCTCCCACATATTCTACGAAGATCTTTATCGGTCAAATCGCATAACAACATACGTTGTTCCCTTTGTCATCGGTATGTTACTTGCCCGAGATTCGATCGTCGGTATCTCAATACCTAGTTCAATCTCGTTACCGAAAAGTCTCTTTACTCGTTATGTAATGCATCATCCCGTAACTAACTCATTAGTCACATTGCTTGCAAGGCTTATAGTGATGTGCATTACAGAGAGGGCCCAGAGATACCTCTCCGACAATCGGAGTGACAAATCCTAATCTCGAAATACGCCAACTCAACAAGTACCTTTGGAGACATCTATAGAGCACCTTTATAATCACCCAGTTACGTTGTGACATTTGGTAGCACACAAAGTGTTCCTACGATAAACGGGAGTTGCATAATCTCATAGTCATAGGAACATGTATAAGTCATGAAGAAAGCAATAGCAACATACTAAACGATCAAGTGCTAAGCTAACGGAATGGGTCAAGTCAATCACATCATTCTCCTAATGACGTGATCCCGTTTATCAAATGACAACTCATGTCTATGGCTAGGAAACTTAACCATCTTTGATCAACGAGCTAGTCAAGTAGAGGCATACTAGTGACACTCTGTTTTGTCTATGTATTCACACATGTATTGTGTTTCTGGTTAATACAATTCTAGCATGAATAATAAACATTTATCATGAAATAAGGAAATAAATAATAACTTTATTATTGCCTCTAGGGCATATTTCCTTCACGGCGCCCTATAAGGCGCCAGAGAAGAAGGCCACAGGGAAGGCCAAGGGGGTCCAGAGTGGCCCCCGTCGTAAGGGCGCTTCGGACGCGACGTCCAAAGACAAGACCCGCTCCTCCGCCACTGAAGACGACGATGATGAGGAGGAGGAGAACAACCCTCCCCCTGATGAGGGAAAGAAGAAGAGGGCGGCCTCCACGAACCTGGAGGCGGATACGTCCCAGAAAGGGAAGGGCTCCCTTGCGGATAACTCCGGGTGGGACGTCAACAGCAGTCCGGAGAGATGCCCCCGCAATAAGCCTCGGGATGCAACGTAAGTGCTAGGACTCATACATGCCCATAAATCTAGCCTATCCTCTTCGTTGTATTGACATGATTAGTTATGCTATTGCAGTCCGGCCCACGACAGCTCCCAGCGATCCTCGTCACGAGGTTCGTTGGATTCAAAGGCGATGGCCCGCGAGTCACCGTCTTGCTCACTCCCCCATGGCCAAGGACGATGCGGAGGTGCTGTCCCGAAGGACTTTCCCAGGCTGGGAGGGGCTCAGGAGGCGCCATAAGGCGATGCCTCCATCGCCGGACACCAGGGAGCCAATCCCCATGGAGACTGGTGGTGAGGAGGGTCGTATTCAGTTCGGCCCTCAGCCGGACTCGATTCCGGAGACCGATGCGGCTCCGGGATCCGGCATGCAGCCTTCTTCGAAAGAAGGGGGTATGCCTATTCCACCAGTGACCCCTGTCCAACCAGGGGCACCGGATAATCTGCTGGAAGCGCTGCGAGGCGCTTCCATTGTGGATGAGCACCATGTTCTTATGGGCACAGTAATTGAAAGGGTTCAGTCCGCCAAGAGCGGACTAACCGAAGCCTGCAGCAGCCTGCTGACAGGTTTTGAGGTAAGCGATGCAAAAAGATAAAATCCCCATATAGATAGTAGCCCCTGAGACACTGTCCGGTGTTCGGAAAGAAAAAGGCGGACAAAGGATCAATCCTTTATTGCAGGAAACTAACTAAATTGTATGAAATGAATATGCAGGCGTCGCTATTGACCGCAGCCTCACATACTGCTGAGGCCTCTGAACTGAAGCGGAGACTGGAACAGGCCGAGGGGGAGCTCGGCCATGTGAGGAGGCAGCTCCAAGAAAAACAAGGTATGTGATAACCCGTTATGTATTCGAAAAAGGTAAAATGATATGCATTGACCGAAGTGTCATGATATGTATAGAAGCGACGACCGAGGTCGAGGCCCTGAGAAAAGCCCTGGCCGAAGCTGAGGAGAAGGCTGTCAAGGAGCAGACCACCCGTAATAAGCTCAAGGCCTGGGTCAACGAAATCCAACAGGAGCTCCAGGACGCGGTGAGGAAGTGCGAGACCTTGGAGCATAATGCGTCGGCTCAAGAGGCCGAACTTGCCAAGGCTCGTAAGAGTGCGGAGACAACCTGGAGTGAAGCCTAGGGCGCCCTCTAGGAGATCCAGGAGGTCAGGAAGATCGCGGCGGGTAAGGCATTCAATATGCAAAGCAAGAATGTGAAGAGGAACTATCTTTTAATGACCCAGATTCAGATTTCTCCACAGGCTTTTGTTGATCTGCCATGCAGTGTGACTGGCGCCGCAGAGTTCCTCCGAGCCGAAGAAGGGAGCTCCACAGAGAAGCTGTTCTGGTCGCAATATCTTGCGCCAGAACATCCGGTGCCCTTCAGCGATCAGCTAAAATAGCTGGTTGAGCTGCATAGGGTGGCCGAACTGGCCATGAAGGATTAAATCTGGCTGTGGCCAGCTGAAGCTATACCTAGTAGTTACTTCGGCCTCCTGAAGAGGCTGGTGGATGCCTGTCGTCGGCTGGACATCATCAAGCGGTTCGTCTGCATCGAAGGCACGCGTATGGCCTTCTCCTATGTCAAGGTCTGGTGGGCGAAGATGGACACCATCCGAGGGGCCACCTGAGGGCAAGGAGCGCCGCACACCCAAGCGATACTTTGGCGATGTCTTGGAGGGGTCCCGCATTGTTGCGGATCAGTGTGCGAAAGACACGATCTTTTAATGAATGTATTCAAGTTCCTTCTACCTTGTATGATTAAACAAAGTGGGTTTGTAATATAATGCTTGTTATGTTTTTAAATTTTACCTCCTATGCGGCCGTGTTGTATGAAATCTGAGGGTTGGCCAGTCGTCGGCTTCTGCCCCCACGTAGGTAGTACGGGGGTGTTTGGGATGGTATCTGAACAATATTGGTCCAATTATATGGTCTTTGAAGGAGTTGTTTGGCGCAATGAACCAGGCAACCAGACTATGTGGCTTTAACGCCCTCACTTAGCCATAGGAGTTCGATAATAAAAACATGGGTGCAACCTCTAGTATCCTAACTAGAGTGCTATAAGCGTCTGATCAGGAAGTACCGATCCTTCATGTAATGCGGAAGAAATCTCCAATGACTTGCAACCTCCCAACAGCTGACCGGCTCCCGATGCATCATGACAGTCAGTTTTCGGTTTTCTCTACTGGGATGCTCCTTTGGATAAGCCAAGGCACAATCGCAGTAGTTCTCCCTTTACTACCTTAGCCGATATAGCGAAATGTAAGGTAGCAAGCACAGGAGCCGGACAACCCAACTATTGACCAAAGACATGATTTGGAGCCAATGCATATAATGCTAAATTCGGGGTGCCGAACTATACTTATAAAAAGTGTTCGGACTTTTGTTGCCGTAGTGTGGGGTGCTATGAAGCCCCTGGCAAACATCAAATGTACCAAAGTGTACGGGTGCTACCTGATAGGGTTTACCAGAAAAGAAAAGACAAAAAAGGAAGAAAAAAGAAGAATAAGTGATAAGCTAGGGCCGGAAAATTTGAGCCGCAAACTGCTCTTACTATAATTTCATTGGTGCGTTAAAGCGCGTTTATACAAGTAATGCAATAAGCAGGAGGCTGGTTACTATGCGAATTGTATAAACGTGCTTTAACGCGTTTATACAAGTGTACGGAATGCGGTCCATCCGAGCAGTGCGTGATAGCCGCTACGGAAGGGGACTATGTCGAAGATTAACTCCTCGCTTCGGAAATTGTCCGGAGATCCCAAGATGACCTCTAGGGTGATTGAGCCTGTACAGCGGGCCTCTACACCTTGTATAACTCCTCTGAAGGTAGTCTTTGTGGGTTTGATCCATGATGGATTAATGCCCATTTTGCGCATTGTATCCTGATAGAGCAAGTTGAGGCTGCTGCCACCATCCATCAGGACTCGCGTCAGGTGGAACCCATCAATTATTGGGTCCAGGAACAGTGTGGCTGAATCGCCGTGACGGATACTGGTCGGATGATCCCGACGATCGAAAGTGATTGGGCATGACGACCATGGATTGAATTTTGGGGCGACTGGCTCTATCACGTAGACGTCCCTGAGCGCGCGCTTGCGCTCCCTCTTGGGGATATGGGTAGCATATATCATGTCCACCGTTTTAACCTGAGGGGGGAACTTCTTTCCTCCCCCTGTGTTCGGCGGTCGGGGCTCCTCGTCGTCGTCCTCGCTTTGGGATCCCTTATCCTTGTCTTCGGCATTTAACTTGCCGGCCTGTTTAAAAACCCAACAATCTCTATTGGTGTGCTTGGGTGGTTTGTCTGGGGTGCCATGAATCTGGCACAGACGATCAAGTATGCAGCCCAAGCTAGATGAGCCCGAATTGTTCTTTTGAAACGGCTTCTTCCGCTGACCGGACTTAGAGCCACTGAATTCGGCGTTGACCGCCGTATCCTCGGTGTTGTCATTGTTGTTTCGTTGCTTGTATCTATTGTGTCGAGACTTGTCTTTGTTATTTTTAACTTCAAGGGTGCCGGTGGCGCTTGCATTGTTTTTTGCTACAGGCCAGCCAACTATCCTCACCCGCGCAAAAGCGGGTCATGAGTGCTGTAAGGGCTGCCATAGATTTTGGCTTTTCTTGGCCGAGGTGGCGGGCGAGCCATTTCTCACGGATGCTATGTTTAAAGGCCGCTAGGGCTTTGGCATCCGGACAGTCAACGATCTGGTTCTTTTTGGTTAGGAACCTAGTCCAGAATTTCCTGGCTGACTCTCCATGTTGTTGAACTATGTGGCTTAGGTCATCGGCGTCTGGTGGCCGGACATATGTACCTTGGAAGTTGTCGAGGAAGGCTTCTTCCAAGTCTTCCCAGCTGCCGATAGAGTTTTCAGGCAGGCTGTTTAACCAGTGCCGAGCTGGTCCTTTAAGCTTTAGAGGGAGGTATTTGATAGCATGGAGGTCATCTCCACGGGCCATATGTATATGGAGAATGAAGTCTTCAATACATACCGCGGGGTCTATGGTTCCGTCGTATGATTCTATGTTCACGGGTTTGAACCCTTCTGGGAATTCATGTTCCATGACTTTGTCGGTGAAGCAATGAGGGTGTGCGGCGCCTCTATATCGAGCGGTGTCGCGACGTAGCTCTGATGGAGTCCGTCTGCGGCTTTCGGCCCGCGCGTGGCTAGGTTTGTCACGTCCGAATAGATGGCCGTCGTCGCGTGTCGGGGCACGTCCTCGCGATCCATAGATCGATCTGGTATGTCCTGCTTTATTGTTCAGGTCCCACCGAAGGTCATATGTATGGCCGTGGGCTAATTTACCTCTGCCTTTGCGATGAGGCGGGGCGGGCTGGTGTTCAGCTTGAGTTGCCGTTTTGTCCCGACCACGTGGTGGTCGGTCAGCTGCATTGTGCGATGGTATGTATTCCGGTGCCTCATCGTCGAATTGAGGTAGCAATTTGCGCTTCGGGTAGTGTCGGTGTCAAAACCGGCGGATCTCGGGTAGGGGGTCCCGAACTGTGCGTCTAAGGCTAATGGTAACAGGAGGCGGGGGACACGATGTTTACCCAGGTTCGGGCCCTCTCGATGGAGGTAATACCCTACTTCCTGCTTGATTGATCTTGATGATATGAGTATTACAAGAGTTGATCTACCACGAGATCGTAGAGGCTAAACCCTAGAAGCTAGCCTATGATTATGATTGTTGTTGTCCTACGGACTAAACCCTCCGGTTTATATAGACATTGGAGGGGGCTAGGGTTACAAAGAGTCGGTTACAGAGAAGGAGATCTACATATCCAAATCGCCAAACTTGCCTTCCACGCAAAGGAGAGTCCCACCCGGACATGGGACGAAGCCTTCAATCTTGTATCTTCATAGTCCAACAGTCCAACCAAAGTATATAGTCCAGCTGTCAGAGGACCCCCTAATCCAGGACTCCCTCAGTAGCCCCTGAACCAGGCTTCAATGACGATGAGTTTGGCGCGTAGATTGTCTTCGGCATTGCAAGGCGGGTTCCTTCTCCGAATACTCCATAGAAGATTTTGAACACAAGGATTGTGTCCGGCTCTGTAAAAAAAATTCCACATACCACCGTAGAGAGTATAATATTCCACAAATCTAATTAGCTGACAACTTTTCATAACGTGACATCCTGCCGTGGTCCGGTCATTACGAACCGTTTTTCCCAGCCTGCCACTGCACGTGTTGCGAGGCGGTTTTATTGGCATGTCTTGTCAAAGCAGAGATCGTGTTCCCCTCTTCACGGGATTCTTATCAATACGGGTGTGGGTAACCCAATCGTGCTTGTTAGTATGACTCCTTGATTTTAGGCAAGTTCCAAACGGCCACGCGAAGGATGCTTGATATTCACCCTCTTTATAAAGGGGCCAAGGCCCGTCCTTTTCTTCTTGCACTCGATCCTTCCCCTCCCCCACCTCGAGTTCCAACACCCAAGGCTCAGGCTAAGCACTTCGGACCTCCAACTATGTCCGGATCCAACCTTCAAGGTCGGTGGATGGCCTCCTCTGTCACAGAGGAGGACATCAAGAAGCTAAGGGAAGCCAGGTATCTGACCGCCGAAATCTCGCACAGGCTGCCTGCTCAAGGGCAGGTCATCCCCACTCCCGAACCCAACGAGAGTGTCGTATTTGTTTCCCACTTCCTCCGAGGGCTAGGCTTTAGTCTTGATCCCTTTGTAAGAGGGCTTATGTTCTATTACGGGCTTGATTTCCATGATCTAGCTCCAGATTCCATCCTTCACATCTTGTCGTTTATTGTCGTGTGTGAGGCCTTCCTCCGCATCACCCCACACTTCGGCTTATGGCTCAAGACCTTCAATGTGAAGCCGAATACGATCGATGGGCGACACGCAGAATGCGGAGGTGCCATAATAAGCAAAGGCGCCGATGCCCTATGGCCAAAGGGTTCCTTCCCGGAGGTGTCCAACTTATGGCAGCGGGAGTGGTTTTACATCACATCTCCCCGAGGTACAAAGTGGGCAGCTGCCCCCGCCTTCCGCTCGGGTCCCCCGTCGCAACTGGCGTCATGGGTCAACAAGGGGCTAGACTGGGGGCCAGTTAATGATGTGCTGACATTGCAAAGTCGCATCCGAGATCTCCTCAAGAGGGATGTCAGGCTTGTCAAGGTAATGCAAGTTATGCTAGTTCGTCGGGTCCTGCCATGCCAACATCGATCTCTCCGTATGTGGGAGTTCAACCCAGAAGGACCGTGAACTATTCAACAAGTCTTCGGCGTGACGCTCGAAGAGATGTATGGATTGTTCTTCGAATCACGAATAAAGTGTCCGAACACCACCGAGGATGCGGGTCTCAATTGTAACCGTTTAGATACCCACGTAAGTAATTCTGCGGCCGAACATGCTGTCTTTTTATTTGTCATAACATCATCGGCCAGGACTGGATAAAAAAGGCGGAGAGGATCAGGTGTTCGGCCCCCCTTCCCGAAGGCTCACCGGATCCTATACTAGCCAGGATGCTTGAGCACGCACCTTATCAAGTGCCATCAGAGGAAGATAAAGGGAGGAATAAAGAAGCCGAAAGCGGGCTTCACACATTAATCATCCAAACCGGGGGAATTAGTGTCTCCGCGAAGGAGGATAATCGGGGAGAAGAATCTAGAATCCCCTCTCCCCAAGGAAGGAAAAGGACCGCCTCTGAAGACTTGGAAACGAAGGTTTCCAAACGCGGGAAGAAACCTTCGCTAGGGGGCCCTGCCCCGGAGGGCGTCCTTACCACACAGTGCCCGCAAGGGGGCCATCCCTCCACCGAGCTGTAAGTGAACAAGAGTACTTTGGTAAATATATCCTGCTTTATCTCCAAGGACAATAACCGAGACATATATCTTGCAGTCCGGCTCATAGCCCTTCTCGACAGAGTTCATCTTCGGGGGATCTTCTTCTAGAGATGATGGAGAGCGAAACGCCTCCCCCTGTCTCCCCGTCTCCTGGGGCGGACGACCCTGAGGTGTCATCATAGAGGATTTCTCCTGATCCGCCAAGGCCAGAAGGTAACCCTTCGGCCACCCGAAGTCCGGAGTATTCGGGTCCTAAGGAGAGCAACAGAAAGAGTCTGGGATTGTCCGATGCACAACCGGACGCACTGATGGGTCTTTTGGAGCAAGCGGCTATCTCAGAGGCGCATCATACTTTAATGGGTACGTTGGTTGAGAGGATTTCATCCGCCAATAGTGGGTTGCATGAGGCTTTTACGAGCCTGCTAAGAGGCTTTGAGGTACGTAAAGTAATATATAAATTTTTTGACGGTACCACACACGCTAGGTGTGCTCTATACAGATAGTAGCCCCTGAGACTTTGGTTGCTGTACAGAGGCGGCAAACAGAGGATCATAGTCCTAGGTAATGATCGCGCTGCTTTCATGTGCATGCGGCTGAGGGTCCGGTGGCTAGCCGGACTACTGAGTTTTCCGGACTGAGGCGACAACTTGACACGGCAGATGCCGACATTGCGCTTGTGAACAAGCGGCTTGATGAGGCACATGGTATGTATGTTCGGGTGGTTAACAAATATTAAGAGGAGCATGATGCTAGTATCTATAATATGCTGTGACTGCAGATGGAGATGCCGCCGTGGAGATCCTTCAGGCAGAACTTGCCCGAGCCAAGGAACAAGCCAGGAGAAGTGATGCGGCCGCCCTAAAGGCGGCCTAAGACTTAAGAGCCGAACAGGCTGCTCATCGCTAGAGCGAAGATAAAATAGCCAAGATGGCTGTTGAGCTGAAAGATGCCGTCGGCAGATATGAGCTTCTTGAAAAGGAAAGCCAAGCAAAAGCAGCTGACCTGAAGAAACCGTGGAAGCGGCCAAGGAAACCCGCTCTCAAATCAGAGCGGCGAAGGAGGAGCTCCGTCAAGCCGGAGATATCACGGCTGTGAAGCCCTTTTTGTTGCGGACGAAGTTCGGAGATCCGAAGTATGCCCCTCTGGATCAATTATGGAGTGCTGCAGACGCATACTTGGACTTGGCAATGAGTGCCGCTGATGCGACTGTAAGTGCATCTAGTGCCACCCCTAGTTGGTTTTGGAGTATTGACGACAAACCTAGTTGAGGGACTAATGTGTTTGTGAGAATTGCAGGAAAACACAGGTAGAAGTCCCTCATTGATTCGGTTTACTACCAGAGATGACCCCTAAAAATGAATGAAGACATTGAAGTCAAAGGTGGTATATGAAGATATTCACATTGAAGACTATGACAACAGAAGACACGTTATGAAGCGTATGGAACTCGAAGACTTAGATCTTTCGTAGTTCTTTTTATTTGTGTTGAGTCATAGGAACCACCATACTGTTAAGTGGGGTCCAGGAGAACAAGTCAGAATGACTTAAGTGATGCCTAAATCAAAAACCTATGTCTTCGAGTGAAGACAATGAGAGCAAATCTTGTCCAGAGCCGGACAAGTCAGCTTTGCTTGTAGCCCAAGTAAAGTTGCCATGAGAGTTCGAAATCTGACCGTTGAGACACGTGTCAGTTCCCTAGTGACCCAGGGTCATTTCGGACAAATCAGGTCGGGTTGCCAAGTGGCTATAAATAGCCCACCCCCACAACCATAAACGGTTGGCTGCTCAGATTTTAGTGCATGGCTTTTGTCGTTTGAGAGCAACCCACCTCGAAGCCTTTGAGAGAGAATTCCTAGTGAGGAGAAAAGCCCTAACCACCCAGAGCCAGAGTAAATTGGGCATCACTTAAGTCTTCTTGTCTGTGTGATCTGAAGACTTATTACACTTGAGGACTGTGAATCCTCCAGACGGTTAGGCGTCGCGTTCAGAGCATCCAAGAGACATTGTGGATTGCCAGTGAACGAAGTCTGTGAAGGTTTGGGAGTCTACCTTGAAGACTTACCAGAGTGATTGAGCGAGGACTAAGTGACCTTAGCTCAAGGAGATTACGGTGAGGACTTGGTGTCCTGAACTATGTGTTCAGGACTGGGTGTCCGGGACTGTGTGTCCTAAGGTTTAAATACCTAGCCGCTCCAACCAGACGTACAGTTGTCACAGCAACTGGAACTGGTCCAACATATCATTGTCTTCAATGAGTCACTGGTTTCATCTTCACTTCCTTCTCTTGCTGTTACTCATTATGAAGTCATTGCGTGCTTGCTTTATCATTTGTCTTCACAACGTGAATGCATGATCTGTTTGGCTTCATAACTTCTTCCTACTTGATCCATATTACACTGAAGCTGTTTGTCACTGTGCTTTCACTCTATTGAATACATGACCATGGCTGGCCTAGTGTAATCTAACTTCTGCTGCATAGTAATAGGCATAATCTTCACTGTTTGTCTTCATAACTCCCAAGTTTTGAAGACTTTCATAAAAATCGCCTATTCACCCCTCCTCTAGTCAATATAACGCACTTTTAATTGGTATCAGAGCAAGGTGCTCCCTTGTTCTGTGTGATTCGGTTTAACCACCTGGAGTTTTAGCTATGTCGACTGCAGGGATAATCAAAGTCTCAGCTGCATGCCCCGTCTTCGATGGAACTGAATATCCCTACTGGAAGAATAAGATGCGCATGCATCTTGAAGCCATTGACGTCGACCTATGGTATGTCGTCGAGAACAGCGTTCCCAAGGCTGGAGAAGGTGTCACTGCTGCTGATGTCAAGAAATTCGTTCAACTGGACTCTACTGCCAAGAACATCATCTGTGGTCATCTGACCAAAGGACAGTATGGCCGTGTGAGTGCCTTGAAGACATCCAAACTGGTCTGGGACTGGCTCTCAAAGGTCAATGAAGGCATCTCAACCCAGAGAGATCAACGAATCAGTGTCCTTCGCAATCTCTTCAACCGCTTCAAGCGAAATGACAATGAGAATGTCCAGCACACATTTGATAGACTCACTGACATCACAAATGAGCTTCAAGCCCTCGGCGCCACTGAAATCACCAAACATGAAATCGTCAAAACGCTGCTGAGATCACTTGATAGTTCGTTTGACATCCTGGCCCTGATGATTCAAGAACGTCCTGATTTCAAGACACTTGATCTGTGTAACATACTTGAGAGGCTCAACACACACGAGTTTCAGCTTTTTGAGAAAAGAGATATCTACGGTCCAAACTATGGGCGAACTCACGCCTTGAAGGCAAAAGCTGTCTCCTCATCTGAAGAAGAATCTGACTGCAGTTCTGATGATCCTGAAGACATTGGAAGAGAACTTGCAATGCTAGTGAAGAAGTTCCAAAAATTCACCAAGAAGAAAGGCTTCAGAAAATCTTCACGATCAAGCTCAAGGAATGATGAAGCTTCTGCTCATGACTACAAGAAGAAAACATGTCACAAGTGCAAGAAAACTGGACACTTCATCTCTGAGTGTCCACAGTGGGACAATGAGAAAAGAAGGAAGAAGAAGAGCAAGGAATATGATTCTGACGACAAGAAGAAGAAGAAATACTCAAAGTCTTCTTCCAAGTCTTCATCAAAGTCTTCATCACACAAGAAGAGCTCATCTGGCAAGGCACGTGCGTTTGTTGGAAAGGAGATGGATTTAGAGGAGGAGTCCGCATCTGAGGAGGCAGAGGTGGAGTCTGAGGAGGAGTCTGATTCTGGCATTGCGAGTCTGGCTACAGCATACGTCGCCAAGTCCATCTTCAACACTGAAGACAATGACTGCATCACCGACACCAACGCAAATGACAAGAACGACTCCACTCCTACCTACTGCTTCATGGCACGCGGTGCCAAGGTAAACACACGCACTACTCGCTATGAAACATCTAGTGACGATGACTCTGAATGTGATTCAAAACCTAGCTACAAAACACTTGCTAAAATTGCAACTGAACAACAGAAAGCTATGGAACATATTCAAAAACTGTTAGACAGAAGTGATGATCTGTTGGGTGCTGAAATGACTCGATCTGAATCCTTAATTGAAGACATAAAAAACCTTCACGTTAAGTATCAGGAACTTGAAGATCGTCATGATACTCTCTCAACAACTCATGAAAAACTTTCCTATGATTATCTTCAAAGGAAGCAAGAACTTGAGAAATTGAGGGTGGCTCATGAAGATCTTCAAAAGGAAAACGAGTCACTTCGCTCCGAACAGATCAGTCCCGCTCAGGAAGGATTTGAACCACCATGTCTTAAATGCATTGAGCGTGATAATGCTAATTCTGTTGCTGAATGTTCCACTTCTACTGCTGTTGCAATATCTTCAACTGTTGATGTGGTAACTAACCCCTCTGCTGAGGATACCACTGCTATTGCTGATGAGAATGCTATGTTGAAGACATTGCTTGAAATAGGGATGTACAAAAGTCTTAAAGGACATCAGACACTATGTGATGTCCTCAAGAAGCAGATCCTGAATCGAAACCCTAGGAAAGAGGGTGTTAGATTTGTGAGGAAAATCAATGCAGATGGCTCTTACTGGAAACCTGAGCAGTACCCCAAAACCACATGGGTTGCTGCAAAGGAACTTTCAGCAGATCCATCCAACTTATCTGGCTTCACTTGTGCTAACCCCATTATCATTGATGAATCCTTTGATGCAAACTATAAACTGTTTAAGAATCAGAATGGTGAAGTGTTTGCCAGGTACATTGGTACTAACTGCAGGAATGGACCGCCTATGAAGAAGATCTGGGTTTCCAAAAAGTGTCTGGAAAATCTTCCTGTGAATGTCTTCATGACACCTCACTTGAAGAAGACAAATCTCAGACCAAAGGCTTCATACGGTCCAATGGCTTCATACAAACAGAGGACTCACCTGAGTCACACTAACACAAATGTTTTGCAGGGAAACCATACTCAGGCACATGAGTATGAGCGCGGTTCATCGAACCGTGTTCATGTGACCAAAAATTATTCTGCTTATTCCTATGAGTATTATTGTCCACCTGCTAGACTGTTTGCTAAGGCTTCAAAGCCAAAATTCTCAGATGCTGCACTTAGACTTATTGCTTCTAAGCCACCCTTGAAGATGTGGGTGGTTAAGAAAGCTTAACTCTCTTTTGCAGGGAAAGGTCTCCAGCAGAAAAACAAAATCTTCTGATGCTATTGCTGGGGACCTTAAAAATCTTGTAGGGCGCAAGATAAAATGCCCGAATGGGATCAATATGTACTTCGTTCCTGAATCGCATGCTACTCTCCCTATTAGTCCTAATCTGGATTTAAGTTTTCATAACCCACTGGTTCGTCAAATGTTTATGCTTCACAATTCTCTTCGTGAAGCCTATCCCCCTAACTGTACTGTAGGGTACGACACCAGCGACTTCAAAATCTTCAGAATGGATTATTGACAGTGGGTGTACAAATCACATGACTGGCAGAAGAAGCCTTCTTATGGACTCAACATTACGTCCATCCGACAAGAGCCACATCACATTTGCTGACACTGGTAAAAGTAAGGTATTGGGTCTAGGTAGAGTTGCAATCTCAAAGGATCAACACATGGATAAAGTCATGCTTGTTGAATCCCTTGGCTTCAACTTAATGTCTGTCTCAATGCTTTGCGATCTGAATATGATTGTAATGTTTGAAAAATATCGTTGCCTGGTGCTAATGGAATCTGAAAAATCTCTAGTGTTTGAAGGGTATCGGAAAGGTGATTTGTACGTGGTAGATTTCTCAGCAGGGCCACAACTTGCGGTATGCCTTCTTGCAAAAGCTTCAGAATGCTGGCTTTGGCATCGGAGGCTTGGGCATGCTGGCATGAGGAACCTCCACACCCTTGCGAAGAAGAAGCATGTCATAGGCATCGAGGGCATCAAGTTCAAGAAAGATCATTTATGCGGTGCCTGTGAAGCAGGGAAGATGACAAGGGCAAAACATCCTTCGAAGACAATCATGACTACTACACAACCCTTCGAACTGCTCCACATGGATCTTTTCGGTCCCACTCACTACTCAACTTTTACTACTACTGCTTGCCTCTATGGCTTCGTCATTGTTGATGATTACTCTAGATATACTTGGGTACACATAATCCTTTACAAGACTGAAGTGCAGGATGTCTTCAGACGCTTCGCCAATCGAGCTATGAACAATTTTGGCGCCAAGATAAAGCACATTAGAAGTGACAATGGCATTGAATTCAAGAACACTGGCCTTGATACATATCTTGATACCTTGGGCATCACACATGAATTCTCAGCTCCGTACACGCCACAGCAGAATGGCGTCGTCGAACGCAAGAACAGAACACTCATTAAAATGGCCAGAACAATGCTAGATGAATACAAGACTCCAAGAAAATTCTGGACTGAAGCCATTGATACTGCATGCCATACAATCAATCGTGTTTATCTTCACAAGCTTCTGAACAAGACATCTTATGAACTCCTAACTGGCAAGAAGCCAAATGTCAGTTACTTCAGAGTATTTGGCACAAAGTGCTGGATCAAGGACCCACATCACACCTCAAAGTTTGCACCAAAAGCACATGAGGGCTTTATGCTTGGATATGGAAAGGATTCACACTCCTACAGAGTCTTCAATCTATTCCATTACAAAGTGGTCGAAACAGTGGATGTCCGGTTTGATGAAACAAATGGTTCACAAAGAGAGCAACTGCCAAATGTGCTAGATGAAGTCCCAGCTAGTGAATCAATCAAGCTTATGGGAACTGGAGAGATTATGCCTTCTGAAGCTCATCCTGAAGAAGAACTCATCATCTCAGCACCTGATCAACATGAAGATAATGCTCAGCAAGAAGACATTCCTCCAAACAACAACGCAGTTCAGCAAGAGCAAAGTCTTCGCCCTATACATCCTCGTGTTGCAAATGAAGTGTAGATTGACAGAATACTTGACAGCATCAATGCACCTGGTCCACTCACTCGTTCAAGGGCAACTCAGCTAGCAAACTTCTGTGGGCATTTCACATTCGTCTCAATATCAGAACCCAAGAAAGTTGAAGAAGCCTTCATGGAACCTGAATGGATTCAAGCTATGCAAGAAGAGCTTCAACAGTTTGAGCTGAATAATGTATGGGAACTGGTTAAGCGTCCCGATCCACGGAAGCACAACATAATAGGCACCAAATGGATATACCGCAACAAGCAAGATGAGCATGGTCAAGTTGTCAGAAACAAAGCTCGTCTCGTTGCTCAAGGATATACTCAAGTAGAGGGCATTGACTTCGATGAAACTTTTGCTCCTGTGGCTAGGCTTGAAGCCATACGCATACTGCTGGCCTATGCAAATCATCATAACATACTTCTATATCAAATGGATGTGAAAAGTGCCTTTCTCAATGGCAAGATTGAAGAAGAAGTGTATGTTGCACAACCACCTGGTTTTGAAAATCCAAACCATCCTGATATGGTATACAAGCTCAACAAGGCACTGTATGGCCTCAAAAAAGCCCCTAGGGCCTGGTATGATACACTCAAGTACTTTCTGAAGAGCAAAGGCTTCATACCTGGTTCCCTGGATCCCACTCTTTTCACGAAGACATACGATGGTGAACTGTTTGTGTGCCAAATATATGTGGATGACATTATCTTCGGCTGCACCAATCGGAAGTACAGTGAAGAGTTTGGATATATGATGCAAGAGCAATATCAGATGTCCATGATGGGGGAGCTGAAGTTCTTTCTTGGTCTTCAAATCCGACAACAGCGCAATGGCATCTTCATATCTCAAGAGAAGTGTCTCAAAGATTGCCTGAAGAAGTTCGGTATGCAAGCCTGCAAAGGCTTCACTACACCAATGCCAGCCAAACATCATCTAGGTCCTGACGACAATGGTAAAGAGTTCGATCAAAAGGTATACCGCTCCATGATTGGGTCTTTACTTTATTTATGTGCATCTAGGCCAGATATCATGCTTAGTGTTTGCATGTGTGCTCGATTTCAAGCGGCACCAAAGGAGTCGCATCACTTAGCTGTGAAGCGAATTCTTCGATATTTGGCTCAAAGCCCAACTCTAGGATTATGGTATCCAAAGGGCTCAGAGTTTGATTTGGTTGGATTTTTGGATGCTGATTATGCTGGTGACAAAGTTGATCGCAAGTCTACATCAGGCACATGTCACTTTCTGGGACGATCACTTGTATGTTGGTCTTCAAAGAAGCAGAACTGTGTATCTCTCTCCACTGCTGAATCTGAATACATTGCTGCTGGATCTTGCTGCGCTCAGCTTCTGTGGATGAAGCAAACACTCAAGGATTATGGCATTCATCTGAAGCAAGTGCCACTTTACTGCGACAACGAAAGCGCCATCAAGATTGCCAACAATCCAGTTCAGCACTCGAAGACAAAGCACATTGAAATTCGCCATCACTTTCTCAGAGATCATGTTGTGAAGGAAGACATTGATATCATACACGTCAACACTGAAGACCAATTGGCAGATATCTTCACCAAGCCCTTGGATGAGAAGAGGTTTTGCAAGTTACGGTGTGAGCTAAATATCTTGGAATCCTCAAATGTCCTGTGATCAGGCACACATCCTAACACTTATGCATATTGATAACTTAGATGTGCAACGCACAAAATAAAGTATATCTTCAATCAATGAAGACATACATTCTAAGTGTGAATACATTAATGTGGAATTTGACTTCGGAGCACCACAATAATTGTGCGCCGTGTCTGGGTCTAATACTTCCTATACGGTGGGTAACGCCACCACCAAACGTTCCATTTTGAAGTGTTTAACTCATGGCATTACCTTGCAATATCTTCACATTGGTTTGGCTTCGAACTTAACATGTCTTCATGATTATCTTCACTACGATGATTATATATATATATATATGCTCTAAGTGTTCTGTCCTCTACAGCATTCACTTATAGCTATGTCTTCTTGGTTGAATCTTTTGAACTAAGTGAATGTGATCGGACCCTAACCTCTCTATGCTTTCTATCTCAAACTCTATCTCTCCAAGTCATATGCATTCTGTTGAAACTGTCGAATGTCTTCACTGTGTCCTTGTCAGCTGAAGACATAGAGACAACCACAAAAGTCCGTTTTTAATGCTCATTCCTCCACATAATATCCGGAGAAGCAGGAACGACCGCCCGACAATTTAGGCATGCGTGGGACGTGGAACAAACCCCAAACTTCCGCTAACTGGCCACGTGTGCCTCAAATGCGAACCGACAGGGGCACCTGCGTAATAGCACAGTGCCGCCTCTGAGTCTATAAATTCACACTTACCGCAGTCATTATCTCCTTCTTCCATCCTCGCACGAACCCTAGCGCCACCGCTAGCACTCGATGACGCCGGAGACGAAGCGCTTCGCTGCCGCAACCTCTCCAACGCCGTCCTCACGCCGACCGCGGACATCGTCCTCTCCGCCGTCACCATAGGTGTTTTCCGTCGCCAAGTTAGGGCACGGAGGACTGAACTGCTCGGCATCAACTTCCTTCCGTCTAGTAGTTCCAGTGTGGTAAATAAAACTTCTTTTTACAGCCTCTTTTGATCTCTTGGTTCTGTCACTTTCAACCATAAGAAGTTTCTCTTCACACCAGTTAGATCTCTCGCTGCATCTCATAACATGCCTAGTATATTCACTTGTGCTTCATAAAGTAGTTAGATTCCTCACTTGTACTGATCTATGGGTTCGTACAAATCTGGAACCAACTTCTTATCTATAAGTGAATGTCTTCGCACAATGAGGTCAATGTCTTCTAAACTGATTAATCTTCAAAACCTTCTGAGAATGCATATGACCTCTTCCCCTTCCCTCGCACCTTAATGCTGTCACAGGTACATGTCCGTGGGAGAATCCTTCGGTTCTCATAGTCCGCATTCATTTGCAGAATTCCTACAGCATCACATAAACTCTCCTGAAGCCAGTTCCTGTTTGTCCAGAAAAAGAAAGCCTTTGAAGCCTTTGAAAGTTTTGAAGCCTTTCAAGTTAAATTTTATGGCTTCAGTTGCAGCAGCAAGAAAGGGGGGCAGACAGAGACGTGAGGGAACTTCCAAGGATCTGCCTGAAGACTTGGCAGAAATGTACAAAACAGATCCAGAAGAGAGCTATGGGCAGCGCAAAACCCGAATCCAATGGATTCGACGCTATTGGGCAGAACAGTGGTTCAAATACCGCTTCGTCACCCAGGAGTATGCTGAAAAGAATGCAATCAAGAGTCCATGGGGGGATATCTTATACAAGAACCTTGTACCCAGAACCAGAGACGAAGCCATTGCTCAAGGCTTCTACCCATGCATGGTCTGAGGACCACAGCCTGATGATGCACATCAGTCGTCACTTCTCTGTTGTCGTGACGACAATCTCTTCAAACGCAACTTTCAGTTTGCTCAACAGTCTGCGAAGCTAAACAAGAAGAAATTTGGGCTTGACTTCAATCCTGGTCCCTCCTCACCAAGGGCATATGGCACACGCGACGCGGAACCCAATATCATCGGTCCGTTTGCCAATCTTGAGGGCCTGATCACCCACATCTTAGTCCAAGGGACTGCTGTGAATGACCCTCCAGCTGATTCTGAGTCTGATGAAGCTCCTGCTGTGCCGAAGCCAAAGCAGACAAAACCAAAAGCTTCGAAGCCGGCCCCTGCCTCAAAAATCTCAAGGGCGAAGCCATTGAAAACTGCACCTCCTGAAGTCAGTGTGCAGTCTGAAGATGTATCCCGCATCTCCAAGCCCCTGAAGGATAAGGAGCCCCAGCAACACACAGGCAAAGAGCTCACTGCTGCTGCCATTCTGCGCAGTGAAGCCATTGATCTATCAAGCAATGAAGATCTGGGCGATGACGCACTAGAACAGCTCATCAAAAGCAAGGAGGAAGCGGAAATCTTCAACAATCTGCCTCTCTTTGATGTCGCCATTATCCACAGCTTCATCGATGAATGGTTTGACACACCAGATATAAGCTTCAATGATCTGCAGCTGCCTGTTGGACTCAGCGTCGCCTTCCAAGGCGCAATTGCTTCAGAACTGGCCATTGCTTAGCGCATTGTTGAGATGAAGCAGAAAATTGATCACGAAAAAGCTCAGTTCAAGAAGCACATGGCTAGTCTCAGCGTGCAGGAAGTGAGAAGCTTCAAAATCATGCTGCATGATCTCAAAGAAAACTTTCTGAAGAAGCGTGCTGAAGCTCAAGGCTCGCGTGAAAGGATGAAGTCATTGGCTGACAAATGTGTTCAAGCCTACAACGAGGCTGAAAAGCGCAAGGCACTTGGGCGTCCAGGCATCGACCCCAAGATGGCCGCAAAGAAGAAGAAGCAGCCTGCTGTGAGTGAACCAGAGGCATCAAGACAAGCAGCCACTCCCATTGTCTTCCCAACTGCCACGACTGGCTCGAAGCCAAAGAGCCGGTCAACAGCTTCAGAGCTAAAGAAGACAAGAGCTGCAGAAGCTGAAGCCAGAAAAAGGAAGAGCTCTGAAGCCTCTCCTTCTGCCCCCAGTAAAAAGAAGCGTAAGACTAAGAAATCTAGGGCTGCTCCCACAGAGCCCTTGATGGTTGAACCCCTTTCTGTCATTCACCCCAATGCAGAAAGAAGACTAACAGTTCATGAGCCTGCTCCCACAGAGGCACCTGACGCTGAAGATATTCCAGCAGCCGACCCACTAGCTGCTGAAGACATTGGTCATCAGGACAATGTGCAAGGTGATGCAGCCCTTCCTCAGCTTGAAACAAGCGAACCCATCAGCATTGGTCGTCCTCTGACGCCAATGGCACAAGATGAGTCATGGGCGGATCGCCCTCAGGAGGAAGAAGACATTCAGGCCCAGCCCACTCCGACACCACAAGCGTCGTCTGCGTTCCGTAGGCTTCGCAAAGGTCCACGGCCTCAAGTCCAGTCTGCAGAAATTCCGGCTGCATCAGCCGAAGACAATGAAGAAGCACCTCCAGAACCCACTCCCTCGCTCCATCAAGATGCAATTCCCCAAGAGAACGTGCCTGAAGATGTCCCTCAAACTACTAACACTGAAGCCAATGTGGAGCCCGCCCCACCAAATGCTTCAGCGGACAGCGAAGCCACTGTGCCAGACACTTCAGTTCCTGAATCTGCTGCAGGTCCACAATTTGACTATCACATAGAGCACAGGCCTCATGTCCAGAAGCCAGTCCCAAGGCTTCCAAGGTTCCCAGGTCCTTCATCAGCACCTGGCTCCTTTGATGTAAACAGCTTCAAGGCAGACAACACATTTTTCGATAGCTCCAAGAACCCCTATTCAAGGGAAAGGATTGTATCAGACAGGTTCTGGAGCTATTCACAGTGCAGCTATTATTCTTGCATCTTATACAACCAAGGTCGCATCTTCCCACACAAGCGCCTTGAGGTTGAAGCTATTGCTGGTCTGCCATGTCTTGAGGAAGCTTTGGACTGCTTCAGGCAAGTGGGTCTGCTGCCGTTCGTGACTGATGAAGAGCACTGGAACGAAGAGCTTTTGCTTCAGTTTTATGCCACTCTCCACATCAAAGGCTACAACAGAGATCCTAAGACTTGGATCCTGGAGTGGATGACCGGAAATGTCCATCATGAAGCCAATGCATTCAATATCATTGAGCTCACTGGCCTGCCCACTCTAGGCGAATTCTTCGAGGAAGGGTGTCAACTTCATTCTGAAGCTATTGAGAGCATATTTCAGAGACCTGAACCCAATATGAGTCAGATGCTCTCAATGATGAAGCCATTGCCTCAAGATGCACCCTATCCAACTGAGTTCTTTGTTGAAGACCTAGAGTACCTGCCCAGGACCATATATCATATTATCCGGCGGACTCTCTGGCCCATTAAGGGACACTCTCCACATGCCAAGATTGAGGGTGCAATGAAGACTCTCATATTCTATATCATGCATGGCAAATGCTTCAATACACAGGATCTTTTCATACGACAACTTGCTGCGTCAGGCTCGGACTTATTTGGTCTAAAAATCTATGCCCCTTGGGTGATGAGGCTGATCAAACTGCACTCTAGAATTTCGTATCAGCCCTCAGCCCGAAACCATCGCATCTTTCTGCCAGATGTGGATATCTCTGCTGAAGTAATATACCCTGAGCCTGCAAAGCAACCAATAAGTCTTCATAATGCCGAACACCAGAGCTTCATGCAGAATGTTGAAGGTGTTGAAGCCATGTCCAGGGTCTATCCTATGGCTGGCACTACACGTGCACCAACATCAACTGAAGTCACCGATAGCACAAACGCTCCAAGACCCAAGAAGCGTGCTCGTGTCCTCACTGACCGAGAGCTTCTTGTGGCCCTTCACCAAAAGCAAGATAGGCATCACGACTAGCTGAAATGTCAGATGAAGAGCCTCTTGGTGGATGTCAATCGTCTTCGAAACCTGGCCACCAAGAATGCCTTTGTTACGCATGAGACTTGCCGTCGTACGTGGAAAGGGCTCTCAATGATCTGCACTGAAGCTGAACTTGAAGAGGATGGCTTCACAGAGCGCTTCAAATTTGACACCACACCTCCTAGGAGGGCTGTGATGCGCAACACACCGTCACTTGAAGACTCTGAGTATTCCTCATCTGCTGCCACCGTCACTGCAAGGATCATTGATGAAGATGATGATGCTACTTCACCACCACCCGCTTCAGCACCTCAAAGCTCAGCACCGCCAAACAACTCCACCGACCCTGCTGCGCCTGGGAACGCGTAGAAAACTCTATGTCTTCAAACCTTTTTTGGTCATTCCTGACAAAAGGGGGAGAAGCATATGATGTTTATAGTCTTCAAGCGGGTCAATATGGGCGGGTGCCTTGTTTTGTTATACTTGCTTCGTGTTTGCAACTCTTGTTTTGCTTCATTTGGCTCTTTTGAGTTGTAAACACTAAAACTCGATGGTCGTCTGCTACTTGTTTTACCACTCCTTTTGCGAAGATAAATTCCGCATGTGCGACGATAAATTCCGCACTCATCTCATTCTGCAGACGTCCATTTTCCATTATGCATGTTATTATCTTCATATACTTTCACATGCATAGTAGATTGTCATCATAAGCTGAAGCTGATCTCCACAAGTACAACCTGCCATGTGCACAAAAGCAAATTAACTTATATGCACATCTTTAGGGGGAGCACCTGCAACTTATGATGACAATTCCTTTACAGACTTCACACTTTATATTCCCCGTTGAAAACTTCAACTAGTTTGTCATCAATCACCAAAAAGGGGGAGATTGTAAGTGCATCTAGTGCCACCCCTAGTTGGTTTTGGAGTATTGACGACAAACCTAGTTGAGGGACTAATGTGTTTGTGAGAATTGCAGGAAAACACAGGTAGAAGTCCCTCATTGATTCGGTTTACTACCAGAGATGACCCCTAAAAATGAATGAAGACATTGAAGTCAAAGGTGGTATATGAAGATATTCACATTGAAGACTATGACAACAGAAGACACGTTATGAAGCGTATGGAACTCGAAGACTTAGATCTTTCGTAGTTCTTTTTATTTGTGTTGAGTCATAGGAACCACCGTACTGTTAAGTGGGGTCCAGGAGAACAAGTCAGAATGACTTAAGTGATGCCTAAATCAAAAACCTATGTCTTCGAGTGAAGACAATGAGAGCAAATCTTGTCCAGAGCCGGACAAGTCAGCTTTGCTTGTAGCCCAAGTAAAGTTGCCATGAGAGTTCGAAATCTGACCGTTGAGACACGTGTCAGTTCCCTAGTGACCCAGGGTCATTTCGGACAAATCAGGTCGGGTTGCCAAGTGGCTATAAATAGCCCACCCCCACAACCATAAACGGTTGGCTGCTCAGATTTCAGTGCACGGCTTTTGTCGTTTGAGAGCAACCCACCTCGAAGCCTTTGAGAGAGAATTCCTAGTGAGGAGAAAAGCCCTAACCACCCAGAGCCAGAGTAAATTGGGCATCACTTAAGTCTTCTTGTCTGTGTGATCTGAAGACTTATTACACTTGAGGACTGTGAATCCTCCAGAAGGTTAGGCGTCGCGTTCAGAGCATCCAAGAGACATTGTGGATTGCTAGTGAACGAAGTCTGTGAAGGTTTGGGAGTCTACCTTGAAGACTTACCAGAGTGATTGAGCGAGGACTAAGTGACCTTAGCTCAAGGAGATTACGGTGAGGACTTGGTGTCCTGAACTGTGTGTTCAGGACTGGGTGTCCGGGACTGTGTGTCCTAAGGTTTAAATACCTAGCCGCTCCAACCAGACATACAGTTGTCACAGCAACTGGAACTGGTCCAACATATCATTGTCTTCAATGAGTCACTGGTTTCATCTTCACTTCCTTCTCTTGCTGTTACTCATTGTGAAGTCATTGCGTGCTTGCTTTATCATTTGTCTTCACAACGTGAATGCATGATCTGTTTGGCTTCATAACTTCTTCCTACTTGATCCATATTACATTGAAGCTGTTTGTCACTGTGCTTTCACTCTATTGAATACATGACCATGGCTGGCCTAGTGTAATCTAACTTCCGCTGCATAGTAATAGGCATAATCTTCACTGTTTGTCTTCATAACTCCCAAGTTTTGAAGACTTTCATAAAAATCGCCTATTCACCCCCCTCTAGTCGATATAACGCACTTTCAGCGACTGAGTTTTTCAAAGATCATAAAGATCATGAAGTGTAAAGATTGTTCTGGTCGCAGTTCAGTGCTCCAACGCGTCCGCTGCTGTTAAATGAACAAATGGCCGAGTGGGCCGAGCTCCATAGGTTGTCCGGACTTGCCATGAGGTCTGTCGTGGATCATCTTTGGCCGAAGGGACCAAGGCTGAATAGTTATTTTGGTTTAGTGCAATGATTCCTTGGTGGTGTGCCGCGTATCGACGCTGTAAAGAGGTCGACGTGCATAGAGGGTGCGCGGATGGCTCTTGCCCGTGTTAAGACATAATGGGCAAAGATGGAGGCCACCGCTATTGCAACCCGGGAACCGGCCATAGGCTAGGTCTTGGCTGAGCACTATTTTGAAGAAGTCCTAGAAGGCGCTCGTTTAATAGAGGCTCAGTGCTCGAAGAGTATCATGTTCGAGTGACATGTATCCCAATTGTAAAAACAATGCTATTTGGATTATAAAGGCTGTGTTTATACTTTTGCCTGAAAGTATTATGATGCCTCCTGTGCGGCCATTTATGTATGTATATAACCTGAATGTTTGCAGTCATCGGCTTCAGCCCCCACACACATAATGCGGGGGTGTTCGGAAAAGCGCGTATTCACACTTGACCCAACGTCTTGGTCCATTAAGGAGGTGATAGCGCGGCGAACAAGGCAATCAGACTATATAGCTTTAACACTTTCACTTAGCCATAGGAGTTTGACGGTGGGGCTACTATATAGCCCCTGGTACTTCCGCGCTCATCCGAATACGGTGTGCGTACATACATGACCGGGAAACCGGTCCTTCGTTAATGCAGAGGAATCGCGAAGATTCCACTGAGTCATCGAGTGGTTGACCAGTCTCGCGCTTTATCATGACAGTCAGTTTTTGGCTTTCTCTACTGAGGTGCTCATCCAGATGAACCGGGGCACAATTGCAGTAGTTCTCCCAGTGCCACCTTAGCCGATAGAGCGGAACGTAAGGTTGCAAAATACGGGAGCCAGGCAAACCCAACTATTGACCAAAGACATGATTCAGAGCTGATGCATATAAGGCCAAACTCGTGACACCGAACACTCCCTAAGGTATTCAGACTTTACAACATATACTGGGCTGAGTAACACCCTCGATTATGAGCCCTGAATTTCCAGGTACTTGCATTAGTCTGACGTGACGAAATGCCAATAAAGCCAGCATCCCTTTCGGTTGTGTTGACTATCCGGAGGGAGTGAAGCAACAAGAGACAGTAAAAAAGGTTTACATAGGGTCTTAATCTAAAAAGAAGCCTTTGAGTGGGGCCCTGCTACACGTCTGCGCCTGTGTCTCTGTTGTGCCGTATTCTGGAAGGGTGTAGCACGATGATCATCTATAAAAGAGAAAAACGCAGGTGAAAGTCTTCATGCGAAAAAATGGTTATTCTTAATGAACCATTAATATGCAATTTAAATAGGGTCAAGCCGAACTGTAGCCCTTTTTACATGCGGGAAGCCCCTAGCACCACCTATGGGGGTATATCCATCGACACAATCTCAGGTTTATCTGAGTTGTTACAGCTAGTGGTGCGCCGGGCTCGTCTAACCGTGTCCGCGGTCTAGACAACCGATCATTTCTTCTGGTTGGAGAGGCCCTTCAGTGATTGGCTGCTAGAGCCGCCACGTATTCCTTCGTATGTGAGGAATGCTCTGTGTTTCCGCTAACTATGATGATGCCACGTGGACTGGGCATCTTAAGCTTAAGATAAGCGTAATGCGGTACTGCATTAAAACAAGCGAAGGCCGTTCTTCCGAGTAGTGCGTGATGGCCGCTTCGGAATGGAGCGATGTCGAAGGTTAATTCTTCGCTTCGGAAGTTGTCGGGAGAACCGAATACAACCTCTAGTACCAGAGAGCCTGTGTAGCGGGCCTCTGGGCCTGATATTACTCCTTTAAAGGTAGTATTGCTTTGGCTGATTCTTGTCGGGTCTATCTGCATTTTGCTGACGATGTCCTGATATATCAGATTAAGACTACTGTCGCCGTCCATAATGTGACGCCCCAAGGCCGATGCGCCATGTGTCTTCCAGTTATTCGCCGTCGTTGCCATGTCATTTGCTTGCGTGTTGCACTTTATCATGTCATCATGTGCATTGCATCATCATGTTTTCAAAACCTGCATCCGTCCCGGCCTGCCCGTTCTTTCCGCTGTCCGTTCTGAGCCCACACACACATGCACGCGCCCGCGGCACGTCCGAAATATTATTTTATAAGTGGCCCGAGAATGTTCTCGGAATGGGTTGAAAGTTGGCTTGCGGTGTTTTTATGTTGTCAGTAGGTCGCCTGCCAAATTACATCGCATTCGGAGTCCGTTTGATAGCCCAACCGTTAAACTATAGCGGCAATACTAGTCGGTTTATCGTCGGACGTTTTCGGTCTCCAGAAACAGTCGCCGAGCTGCATTCCCCCTCTTTACTCTCAGTCCTAGCCCTTATTCATAGTCCACTACCTACCGCTAGGCCTAACCTAAGCTCTCTCGTCAGCCCGCGAACCTCCTCGCGCGCGCGTCCGAAAGCTGTCCCGGACCCGACCCGGGCAGTCGTCACCATTGGATTCGGATCATCCCCAAACATCCCTAAAATGTCTTCGATTCTTTGTTTGGACTCCCTAGCTATTTATTCTCGACCGTCCGATTAAAAATCGGAGGGACCAGATACCCCCCCCCTAAACCTAACCTACTCCCATATAAATAGAGCAACCCTAAAATCTAGGGACCGTGTCCCATCCATCCCATCCCCACGCCGCCGCCACTCTCCTTGATTTCAGCGTCGAACCAACTAGCCGCCCTCCTCGTTTTCCCCCGATTCAATCCAATCCATCCCCTCCTTCCGATCCGACCAGCCGAGCGCCTCCTCCTTCCTCTGGCCGCTCGATCTTCCCCATCCTGCGCCCGAATCGGGGGAGAGAAGCTCCCTGCCGCCTCCCGGCTCGTGCCCGAGCCCCTTGCTCCCGCAGCAGCAGCAGAGCCCCAATCGCTGGGTTTTGTCCATCTCCCGTAGCACCCATGGATCCTGAGGTGCACCTTGACCCCGTCGTCGACCCAGCCGCTGCCGGCGAGCAGCAACAACCAGTAGGCCGTCCTCGCCGTCCCTGCTCATTCTCTCAGCCCACCTCTTCTACTTCCTCTCGTGGCTCTCTCTCAAAGCTCTGCCCTTGTCCTCTTCTTCACAGGAAACCGAGCCCCACGACGACGCCATGAGCCGTCGGCCACCAGAGAGCCGTCGCCCTGCCAAGTTCGACCCGCCGGAGTTCACCTCGCCGGGAACCTCCTGCCTACGCCCCCCGCCACCCAGGGACCCGCCATGGCTTCCCCTTGGAGCTTCGCGTCGCGCCTGACCTCCTCCTGTGCCGCCCGTGCTTCTTCCCCAGGCGCCCGAGCTCCCTGTCGCAGGTTGCCTCGCCGACCCATCGCTTCTCGCTCCTGCCGCGCCGCTGGAGCTCCATCCCCGTGCCCAAATCCGCCGGATCCCGCCGTCCCAGTCCCTTTCGGCCGGTCCCCACCGAGGCCACCTCGCCGGAGCCGTCGCCGGTCTTCGCGCCATCGTCTGCATTCCCTGCTTCATGAACGAGACCAGGCCGCATTGACCTGTTCCTCTACTAGCGTGGATGAGAACCACGTCGCCGCACGAGGCCTCCTCTTGCCTCACCAAGGCTCGGCCTGCCTCCATGAGCTGGGCCAGGCCCGCTGGGTGAGATGCCTTCCCCCAGCGCGTGTTACTGATGGGCCCACCAGATCTGGCCCGTATCGTGTTTTTTCCATAGAACGTTTTCCTATTTTTCCAGAGAACGTCAGTTTTGCAGAAAAGCCCCTAGAGTCCATGCATTTAATAAATCACCAACCATGCATCTTTTGTAAAAACTTTATATATGAAAGATGCTTAGAATTTTGTGTAGATTCATACTGTGCAACTTTCATCCATGTTTGAAATGTTTAAAATGATGTTTGCATATATTTTCCCATATTGCCATGTAAAATGATTTAATTCATAACTATTCAACCGTAGCTCCAAATTTAATAAACTTTATATGTAAATGGGGTAGAAAAATGCATAGATTAACATGGTGGCATTGCTTTGCATGTTTAACAACTCTAAAGTATGGTTTAGGGCAGAACAGTACCAAACCTAAAATATTGCACATGAGGTTTTTCCGGACTTGTTGTTTGTTGTTCCGGCCTCATTTAAACTTGCCTAGATAGGTAGTTTTCCATTTGCTCCACCTCTTGCCATGTTAATCAACATTTAATATTGTTGAGTACATAAACAAGATCAAACTAAATAACTTGAATGTGGTGTTCCGTCAATATGCAACTCGTTGCATATTGAGCTCCACGTAACTTGTAGTGTCGCTTGTGCACTTTGCCATGCCATGCCATGTATCATTAAACCGGACATGCATCATACTTGTTGTGCATCATGTCATGACTATGTGATGGTTGTTTACTATGTTGTTTACTTATTTCCGGTGTTGCTTCTTCGGGTTAGTTCCGATAACGTTGCGTTTGTGAGGATCCGTTCGACTAGGTCCGTTTGTCTTCTTCATGGACTCGTTCTTCTTCCTTGCGGGATTTCAGGCAAGATGACCATACCCTCAAAATCACTTCTATCTTTGCTTGCTAGTTGCTCGCTCTATTGCTATGATGCGATACCTACCACTTGCTATATCATGCCTCCCACATTGCCATGTCAAGCCTCTAACCCACCTTGTCCTAGCAAACCGTTGTATGGCTATGCTACCACTTTGCTCAGCCCCTCTTATAGCATTGCTAGTTGCAGGTGAAGATGAAGTTTGTTCCTTGTTGGAACATGGATATGTTGGGATATCAATATATCTCTTATTTAATTAATGCATCTAGGGGTGGAAGGCTCGGCCTTATGCCTGGTGTTTTGTTCCACTCTTGCCGCCCTAATTTCTGTCATACCGGTGTTATGTTCCTTGATTTTACGTTCCTTACACGGTTGGGTGTTATGGGGACCCCTTGACAGTTCGCTTTGAATAAAACTCCTCCAGCAAGGCCCAACCTTGGTTTTACCTTTTTCCTGACCACCACCTACTTTTCCCTTGGGAGTCATGCTCCTGAGGGTCATCTTTATTTTAACCCCCCCAGGCCAGTGCTCCTCTGAGTGTTGGTCCAAACTAGAGCCCCTTGGAGCGCCACCTCGGGGAAACTTGAGGGTTGGTTTTAGTTGTATGGATTGCTCATCCGATGTGCCCTGAGAACGAGATATGTGCAGTTCCTATCGGGATTTGTTGGCACATTTGGGCGGCTTTGCTGGTCTTGTTTTACCATTGTCGAAATGTCTTGTAATCGGGATTCTGAGTCTGATCGGGTTGTCCTGGGAGAAGGAATATCCTTCGTTGACCGTGAGAGCTTGTGATGGGCTAAGTTGGGACACCCCTGCAGGGTTTGAACTTTCGAAAGCCGTGCCCGCAGTTATGGGCAGATGGGAATTTGTTAATGTTCGATTGTAGAGAACTTGACACTTAACTTAATTAAAATGCATCAACCGCGTGTGTAACCGTGATGGTCTCTTTCTGCCGGAGTCCGGGAAGTGAACATGGTTCTTGTGTTATGCTTTGTAACGCCCTCGATGCGGCTATATCTCCCACGTGTCGAAGCACGACTTAGAGGCATAACCGCATTGAAAGCAATGTCGCAAGTGAGGTAATCTTCACACAACCCATGTAATACATAAGGGAAAAAGATACATAGTTGGCTTACAATCGCCACTTCACACAGAACATGAATAAAGCATTACATCATCCAAATACACTCAAGGTCCGACTACGAAACCAAAATTAAAAGAAGAACCCCAAATGCGACAAGGTCCCCGATCGACCCCAACGGGGCTCCACTACTGATCAACTAGAATGAAACAACACAAAGGACAAGATCTTCATCGAGCTCCTCCTGAGCTTGGTTGCGTCATCTGCACGGACTCAACGACACCTGCAAACTAGTTTTGGAAGTATCTGTGAGTCACGGGGACTCAGCAATCTCACACCCTCGCGATCAAGACTATTTAAGCTTATGGGTAAGGTAAAAGGTATGAGGTGGAGCTGCAGCAAGCGACTAGCATATATGGTGGCTAACATTCGCAAATGAGAGCGAGAAGAGAAGGCAAAGCACGGTCGAGAAACTATGATCAAGAAGTGATCCTAGAACAACCTACGTCAAGCATAACTCCAACACCGTGTTCACTTCCCGGACCCCGCCGAGAAGAGACCATCACGGTTACACACGCGGTTGATGCATTTTAATTAAGATCAACTTCAGGTTTTCTACAACCGGACGTTAACAAATTCCCATCTGCCCATAACCGCGGGCACGGCTTTCGAAAGTTCAAATCCCTGCAGGGGTGTCCCAACTTAGCCCATGACAAGCTCTCACGGTCAACGAAGGATATTCCTTCTAGAGGGAAGACCCGATCAGACTCGGAATCCCGGTTACAAGACATTTTGACAATGGTAAAACAAGTCTAGTAAGACCACCCGCTGTGCCGACAAATCCCGATAGGAGCTGCACATATCTCGTTCTCAGGGCACACCGGATAAGCTAAGTGTACAGAAGCCGATGTAACCCAAGTTGCCAAGGGATGGCCCTGCACGGTGCTCTGGGTTGGACCAACACTCAGAGGAGCACTGGCCCGGGGGTTTAAATAAAGATGACCCTTGAGTCTGCAGAACCCAAGGGAAAAAGGCTTAGGTGGCAAATGGTAAAACCAATGTTGGGCCTTGCTGGAGGAGTTTTATTCAAGGCGAACTGTCAAGGGGTTCCCATTATTACCCAACCGCGTAAGGAACGCAAAATCTGGGAACATAACACCGATATGACGGAAACTAGGGCGGCAAGAGTGGAACAAAACACTAGGCAAAAGGCCGAGCCTTCCACCCTTTACCAAGTATATAGATGCATTAATTAAATAAGAGATATTGTGATATCCCAACAAGATATCCATGTTCCAAACATGGAACAAGCTCCAATATTCACCTGCAACTAACAACGCTATAAGAGGGGCTGAGCAAAGCGGTAACATAGCCAAACAACGGTTTCCTAGGACAAGGTGGGTTAGAGGCTTGGTTCAGCAATATGGGAGGCATGATAAGCAAGTGGTAGGTATCGCAACATAGGCATAGCAAAAGAGCGAGCAACTAGCAAGCAAATATAGAAGTGATTTCGAGGGTATGGTCATCTTGCCTGAGATCCCGCAAGGAAGAAGAACGAGTCCATGAAGAAGACAAACGGGCGTAGCCGAACGGGTCCTCACAAACGCGACGTTAACGGAACCAACCCGAAGAAGCAACACCGGAAAGAAGCACACAACATAGTAAACAACCAACACATAATCATGGCGTGATGCACAATCAAGTATGATGCATGTCCGGTTTAAAGAGGCATGGCATGGCAAAATGCACAAGCAACCCTACAAATTAAGTGGCGCTCAATATGCAACGAGTTGCATATTGACGAAACTCCACGACAAGTTATTTAGTTCGATCTCGTTTATGTACCCAACAATATTAAATGTTGTTAAACATGGAAAGAGGGTGAAGCAAAATAAAACTACCTATCTAGGCAAGTTGAAATGAGGCCGGAAACAACGAACAACAATTCCGGTAAATCCCCATGTGCATATATTAGGTTTGGTCCTGTTCTGCCCTAAACCATATTTTATAGTTATTAAACATGCAAGATGATGCCACCATGTTAAACTAGGAAAAATTCTACCCCATTTACATATAAAGTTTATTAGAAACCGAGCTATGGTTATTTAGTTATGAATTTAAGCATTTTAGCAAGTTATTTAAGCAAATTTAAACAAACAACATCTTAAACATTTTAAACATGGATGAAAATGACATATTATGAAACTAGAAAAAATTCTAAGAAAGTTACATATATAAAATGTTTTAATCTGATGCAACATTTGTGAATTATTAAATGCATGAAATGCAAGGGTTTTTCTGCAAATTTGGCATTCACAGGATAAAAGGAAAAACGATCAGGCAGAAAAAAATATAGAGATGGGCCGAATCTGGAGCGCTACTCACATTGGGCCTACAGGGGCGCGGCAGATCTCGGCCTCGGCCTATGGGCTGCAGCTGGCAGGCCGCGGTGGAGGGGAGCGGCTAGGTCGGATCAACTTGCTGGGCCGCGGGCAGGGCGCGATGAGGCACGAAGCGAGGTTGGCCCAGACGCTCGATCGGGAAGCAGCGAACGACTGGTCAACGCGCTCGTCGTCCTGTTCGTTCCCTTCGGGCAAAATAGGGGCGTGTCTCTCAGCGCGAAGTAGGAAAGGTCGCCGGCGACGCTTGGCGACAGGGACGGCTGGAGGCGGACGAGAGGGCGGCAGGAAGGCGGATCTCCTGGACGACGGATCCGGCCGGCGTCGAGGAGCTCCAGGCGACATGTGGCTGGGTCAACGCAAGCGCTGGAGGCGGCTTCAGGTCGGGCGGCCATGTCTTCGGTCCCTGACAGAGAGAAATGGGAGAGGGGAGTGAGGCGAAGGGAGAGGCAAGCGGCGGTGAGGAAGGCATGCTGGACATGTGGCCGCCGTCGGCGATGCTTGGAGGGAGGTCCGGCGACCTGGGGAAAATCCGGGCGGCGAGGAGCTCCTTGCAGCATGGGATCCCGCCTCCTGACAGCTTGCTCGGGCTGCAGGAGGGAGTCGCAGGGTCACGAGGCCGAGGTAGGGGTGCTCGGGCAGAGGAGCAGATGCTCCTGGACGAGGGGAGGCGCAGAAGATCGGGTGTCGCGGTGATCTGGTCCCCGGCGAGCTCAGGCGAGGTAGAGGAGATCCACGGGCGCGTGGGGACTGCAGTGGTTGGTCGGGGATGCAAATCGAGAAGGTGGGTTAGGTCGGCCGGGTGGAGTGGATGGATTGGATCGGGGATCCTGAGGAAGATGCGGCGGCGGCTGAAGGGACAAGTGACCTAGTTTTTAGGGTTTGTCTGATATATATATAGCAAAAGGATTAAAGGAGAGGGATTTGGATCATCGGATCAAAATCCGACGGACGAGAATAAAATAGGTAGGGAGTCCAAATAAGAAAAGGTGATGTTTTGTAGATGTTTGGGAATGATCCGGACACAACGGTGGCGACTGCACGGGTCGGGTCCGGGACAACTTTCGGACGCGCGTGAGGATGGCCGCGGGCTGACGAGAGAGGTTAGGTTGGAACTTGCAGTAGGTAGTGGGCTGTGCAGAAGGCCTCAGGCTGAGAAAAGAGAAGAGAGAAGACCCGGCGACTGTTTCCAGAGACCGAAAACGTCCGACGTTAGAGACCGGCTATACTGCCGCTATAGTTATCCGTTGGGGCGTCCAACGGACTCCGAACGCGATGAAACTTGGCAGGCGGCCTACCTACTCTAAAATAAGACCGCACGCCAACTCTCATCCCATTATGAGAACATTTTCCGGCCACTTATAAAATAAAATTTCGGACATGCCGCGGGCGCGTGCGAGTGTGTCTGGGCTCAGAACGGGCAACAGAAGGAACTGGGAAACCCGGACGGATGCAAGTTTCGAAAACATGATGATGCAATGCGGATGATGACATGATGAAAAGAAACACGCAAGCAAAAGACAAGGCAACAACATCGAATAACTGGAGGACACCTGGCACATCGGTCTCGGGGCGTTACATGCTTGAACGTAAGTAGTTTCAGGGTCACTTCTTGATCACATCTAGTTCACGCCCGTGCATTGCTTCTCTTCTCGCTCTCATTTGCGTATGTTAGCCACCATATATGCTAGTGCTTGCTGCAGCTCCACCTCACTACCTTTTCCTTCCCATAAGCTTAAATAGTCTTGATCGCGAGGGTGCGAGATTGCTGAGTCCCCGTGACTCACAGATTACTTCCAAAACCAGTTTGCAGGTGCCGATGAATCAGTGCAGGTGAGGCAACCGAGCTCAAGGAGGAGCTCGATGAAGATCTCGTTCATTGTGTTGTTTCGTTTCAGTTGATCAGTAGTGGAGCCTAGTCGGGGCGATCGGGGATCTTTTGCATTAGTGGTAGTCTTCTTTTATTTTGGTTCCGTAGTCGGACCTTGACTGTATCTGGTTGATGTAATGCTTTATTCATGTATTGTGTGAAGTGGCGATTGTAATCCAACTCTGTACCTCTTTCTCTTTCAGTACATGGGATGTGTAAAGATTACCCCTCTCGCGACATGCCTTCAATGCGGTTATGCCTCTAAGTCGTGCTCCGACATGTGGGAGATATAGCCACATCGTGGGTGTTACAAGTTTGTAATCAGAGCCTTCCTCGACTTAGGAGCTCCCTGCTTGATCGAATCTTTGGTGTTGTTGAGTCTATAAAAATTGTTTTGAGTCTTATAGGATTATATATATCGGAGAGTAGGATTCTTTTTACTCCTCAGTCCCTTCGTCGCTCTGGTGAGGCCTCCTGACGTAGAGTTTTGACTCTTCTCTCCTCAAATTTCACGATTTTTTTAGGATCACGCGGGTATCTTGGAATTGTTCCGATGGTTTTGTGACGAGAACATTGTTCTTGGTGTCTCCTAACATTTAGGGGTTGTGGCAGTGTCCCGGGGAGTTGAGCTCCGAGGTGTTGTCGTCACAATTTTATCGTTGCAGTTCTGGAATACCTGAGTTTTGCCGACATCGAAAATCTCTTTTATGCAGTTGTTGGTGAGATAACCTCGACGCCACCCAGTACTGGGGCGGGAGTTCGGGAGTATTGCCATAACTCGTATAACGGATGCTTTTCAAAGGTTGAGGTAAATGATTTCCGAAGGTTTCTTGGTTATGTGTTGAAGGATGGATACAGCTGGATGTAGGATTTGCCAGTTTTGGGTGAGATATTATGCTTCCCCTGTATCCCCAACACCTGATTGCATAACCAGAAAGTTTCGGGAGTTTATAAGTGGGAATTCAAGTAGCTCCTAGGATATCATTCCGACAAATGCATGATATGAGATTGGGGTTCCACGTTAGTGGTCCGCCTATTCACGGTTGGTTTTACGGTGGTCTCGTTGTGTCTTAAAGAGTCCTTGGCTATGCTGACTCGGGGACGCTTCGTATGTCATGTGCACTGCCTTGTACGTGATGGTGCTGTACGATCGAGCCCGTGTGGGCCCCACCACAAAAACTTCGGATGAAATCTCTATCATATGTTTGTTCCGGCTTATTTTGCAAGTCAATACTTTGTTTTGTTTTTAGTTGTGGTATTTGAGTTGCTTCAAAGTCAAATGTTGATTCCATACCTTCCCTAAATGGTGTTCTCATACTCCGATGTGAATACCAATCCTTCTTGTTAATTGAGATTGTCATGTCAATCCTTTTCAACCGGCGTGTTTCTCTTCAAGTGGATCCGATCATTTTCAACATCCACAAGGTCAACTCAGTTTTCATCAACGGTGTTTGTTTCATCCGTCCCAAGTTGCCTTTGTTTTCCCGCCCTCCCACCCTTTTTCTTCGAGGACTTGGATTTCTTAATCAAGTATCCTTTTATTCATATGAAGTCTCTCCGTTCTTTTCCGTCAATGTTCTTATCCGGTGATTCTCATGAAGATACTAACAGAGCTTCAAGTTCATCATTCTTCGTTTCTTTTCTTTTATCTTCTCCGGTGGATTCAATTCAAACTTTTGGTGTTGTTCATATCCCTTTCCTTGTTTCAAATGTTTTCCCATGCCGGTGCACCTCTTAATCATTCACCTCTCACTATTCAATTGTTCCGGAGTGCTGAAGATATATCAAAGATTCGTGTTTCCACTCTGCATTCGTTCAAGCTCTTTTGAGGTTGTAATCTCATTCAAGCCATTTAATTCAACCGGCACAATCTATCTTTTAAATCATCAACGGTGTTTCTCTTGAGTGGGCCCTAACCCACAGGTCTTTCCCAGGATCTTACCTGACTCTTCTAATTTTCCCGGAGCTATCCTCAAATTCTTTTCGAAGTTTGACGTAAGAATGAATTATCATCAGTCTTATGTATTTTCTCCAAGATTTGTCAAATTCTTTTCACCGTTGGCTCAACCTTTCTATTCGTCATCCCGGAGTATCTCAACAATTTGGTGGTGTTTCTTGTCGTCATTCTCGGATTTGAAGACCGAAGAAGATTTTTCTCTCAATCTTGCTTCATTCTCTTCAAGATTATTGATTCTAGCTTGATGCCATCCTCTCATAATTGTGTTCGATTGTGTCAATTCTTTTCACCTATCCGGAGCATTTCATGAGTTGTGTTCATTTCTTTCCTTCGAAGGCCATCTTTTCAAAGATTTATTCATTCTCAGCGTGTAGCTATCGTTCTCCAAATCTTACCGGTGCATCGTGCAAATATCCTCTAATCAGTTCATGATCTCTTCGTTCATTTGTATCTATATCCTCTCAAGCACCTTCGTTCATTTGCTAATTCTTCCCGGTGTTTCTTTATCTTTTCTTTGTTCATTTTCAATTCTTATGGTGGTTCGTCCAAGAGTTTCTCTTCCTTGGTTATCATATCAATTCATTCGTTGTTTCAATCCCACCGGCGGTTCATTGAAGACCTTCCCAAGTGACGCTATATCTATCTTAATCCTTTCTACGAAAATAAGTAGTTTGCCACATCCGTTGCTTGTCATCAATTTAAATTGGTGAAGGATACGCATAACATAATTCTTAATCTTGTTTTCATCCAAGTGATCAATTCCTTCCTTCCGAGTTTGTTCGTGATGAATAAATTCTTGATTTCAGTTGTTCATCTTTCTTTTCTGGAGTTCCAGGTCTTCCGCTTTATCTCGTCGCGAAGCTCATCTAAATCAACTCAAGGCTTCACCTTGTGTTTTCAACTTCTCTTTCCTTTCATTTGATCATCTTTTTGTTATCGAAGTTCTTCATGGAGGCTCTACATGATGGTTCATAAAAGATTTAATTCCTTCTCGAAGTGCTCATCAAGATTCTTTTCATAGGAGCTCAAGTATTCTTCATCTTGCATTTCTAAGTGCAGTTCTTCCTATTTTATCTTTTGAGGTGGTGTTATGTCTTTCTTGACAATTTCCCTTCATGTTTCATGATTCACAAGTTTTCAAAGAGTGACATATTTAAATCCACAATCTCTTCATGAGAGTTATCTTGGTATAGATTTCACCTAAAGCCTTCCTTTAGGAATGTTGTCATTATGGGGCTTATCTATGATCCAATTTACGCTTCTCATCTCGATGAAGGAGTTTTCATCTCCTTGTTGATCTCAATCCAACTGATGATTTCGTTAGTGGCTGGTCTTCACCTCATAATTTGGGGATGTTTTCCTTAAGACCATTGGAAATCATATCTTTTGTTGTTGGTTTTCCAATAACTCCGTTCGACCCTTCTCCTAAAGATGCTTCTTCAAGCTCATTTGTGGTAGAAGTTGGCATTTTCTTCTCCATTTTGTTATTCCAATGATTTAGCTTCTATTATTTTGTTCCGGAAGCATTGTGTGTTGATCTCTTCACTCATCATCTCGGATTGTGAGCACCATGTTCTTTTCGTTCTTATTCATTTAACCGGAGTGTCGTGTTTTCATTCGAGCTCTCTCATCTTATCAAGTTTTGCCTCCCTTCTAAACTGGAGTGCTGTCTAAAATCTCTCTTACCCCTTGTGCCATTCTTTCAATAGTTCCGGAGGCAGTGTGTTGTGGATATCATTCCTCTTCTAACCGGAGCCTCACCCAAGTGCTTTCATTTTTGCCAAGCTCATATGCTAAGCCTTCCTTTTCCAACCGGAGTTTGTCGTATTTGGTCGTTATCGTTCCTTGTACATCTCGCTTCTACCGGAGTGCTTGCATGCACTTTTGCCCATTGCAACCCTTTTTTCTTATGTCTTTCTACCTACAAGGTTCTAGGAATGTTCCTTGTTCCTCTTTTCTAATGGAGTGTTTTCAACTTTTTTCATCTTCATTGTATTCTTTCTTTCAATTTGTTTAACCTCGCAAGGTTCTTTGGTTTCACTCATTTGTCAAAGAAGCAATTAGTTTTACCTCTTCTCTTCCTCTTCCGTTTCTCTCCGGTGCCATCTTAGATCTCGGGACGAGATCCTCTTGTAGTGGTGGAGTGTTGTGACGCCCGAGGCCGATGCGCCATGTGTCTTCCAGTTATTCGCCATTGTTGCCATGTCATTCGCTTGCATGTTGCATTTTATCATGTCATCATGTGCATTGCATCATCATGTTTTCAAAACCTGCATCCGTCCCGGCCTACCCGTTCTTTCCGTTGTCCGTTCTGAGCCCAGACACACTTGCACGTTCTGAGGCCGGAGAATGTTCTAGGAATGGGTTGAAAGTTGGCATGCGGTGTTTTTATGTTGTCAGTAGGCCGCCTGCCAAATTTCATCGCATTCGGAGTCCGTTTGATAGCCCAACCGTCAAACTATAGTGGCAATAGTAGTCAGTCTATCGTCGGACGTTTTCGGTCTCCGGAAACAGTCGCCGAGCTGCATTCCCCCTCTTTCGTCTTAGTCCTAGCCTTCTTCACAGTCCACTACCTACCGCCAGGCCTAACCTAAGCTCTCTCGTCAGCCCGCGAACCTCCTTGCACGCGCGTCCGAAAGCTGTCCCGGACCCGACCCGGGCAGTCGTCACCGTTGGATTCGGATCATCCCCAAACATCCCTAAAATGTCTTCGATTCTTTGTTTGGACTCCCAAGCTATTTATTCTCGACCGTCCGATTAAAAAATCGGAGGGACCAGATACCCCTCTAAACCTAACCTACTTCCATATAAATAGAGCAACCCTAAAATCTAGGGACCGTGTCCCATCCATCCCATCCCCACGCCGCCACTCTCCTTGATTTCAGCGTCGGACCAACCAGCCGCCCTCCTCGTTTTCCCCCAATCCAATCCAATCCATCCCCTCCTTCTGATCCGACCAGCCGAGCGCCTCCTCCTTCTTCTGCCCGCTCGATCTTCCCCATCCCGCGCCCGAATCAGGGGAGAGAAGCTCCCTGCCGCCTCCCACCTCGTGCCCGAGCCCCTTGCTCCCGCGGCAGCAGCAGAGCCCCAATCGCTGGGTTTTGTCCATCTCCCGTAGCACCCATGGCGCCCGAGGTGCACCTCGACCCCATCGTCGACCCAACCGCTGCCGGCAAGCAGCAGCAACCAACAGGCCGTCCTCGCTATCCCTGCTCATTCTCTCAGCCCTCCTCTTCTACTTCCTCCCATGGCTCTCTCTCTAAGCTCTGCCCTTGTCCTCTTCTTCGCAGGAAACCAAGCCCCACGGCGACGCCATGAGCCGTCGGCCACCAGAGAGCCGTCGCCTTGCCAAGTTCGTCCCGCCGGAGTTCACCTCGCCGGGAACCTCCTGCCGACGCCCTCCGCCACCCAGGGACCCACCATGGCCTCCCCTTGGAGCTTCGCGTCGCGCCCGACCTCCTCCTGTGCCGCCCATGCTTCTTCCCCAGGCGCCCGAGCTCCCTGTCGCAGGTTGCCGCGCCGACCCATCGCTTCTCGCTCCTGCCGCGCCGCTGGAGCTCCATCCCCGTGCCCAGATCCGTCGGATCCCGCCGTCCCAGTCCCTTCCGGCTGGTCCCCGCCGAGGCCACCTCGCCGGAGCCCTTGCCGGTCTTCGCGCCATCATCTGCATCCCCTGCTTCATGAACGAGACCAGGCCGCGTTGACCTGTTCCTCTGCCAGCGTGGATGAGAACCACGTCGCCACACGAGGCCTCCTCTTGCCTCGCCAAGGCTCGGCCTGCCTCCATGAGCTGGGCCAGGCCCGCTGGGTGAGATGCCTTCCCCCAGCGCGTGTTACTAATGGGCCCACCAGATCTGGCCCGTATCGTGTTTTTTTCCATAGAACGTTTTCCTATTTTTCCAGAGAACGTCAGTTTTGCAGAAAAGCCCCTAGAGTCCATGCATTTAATAAATCACCAACCATGCATCTTTTGTAAAAACTTTATATATGAAAGATGCTTAGAATTTTGTGTAGATTCATACTGTGCAACTTTCATCCATGTTTGAAATGTTTAAAATGATGTTTGCATATATTTTCCCATATTGCCATGTAAGATGATTTAATTCATAACTATTCAACCGTAGCTCCAAATTTAATAAACTTTATATGTAAATGGGGTAGAAAAATGCATAGATTAACATGGTGGCATTGCTTTTCATGTTTAACAACTCTAAAATATGGTTTAGTGCAGAACAGTACCAAACCTAAAATATTGCACATGAGGTTTTTCTGGACTTGTTGTTTGTTGTTCCGGCCTCATTTAAACTTGCCTAGATAGGTAGTTTTCCATTTGCTCCACATCTTGCCATGTTAATCAACATTTAATATTGTTGAGTACATAAATGAGATCGAACTAAATAACTTGAATGTGGTGTTCTGTCAATATGCAACTCGTCGCATATTGAGCTCCACATAACTTGTAGTGTTGCTTGTGCACTTTGCCATGCCATGCCATGTATCATTAAACCGGACATGCATCATACTTGTTGTGCATCATGTCATGACTATGTGATGGTTGTTTACTATGTTGTTTGCTTCTTTCCGGTGTTCCTTCTTCGGGTTAGTTCCGATAACGTCGCGTTTGTGAGGATCCGTTCGACTAGGTCCGTTTGTCTTCTTCATGGATTCGTTCTTCTTCCTTGCGGGATTTCAGGCAAGATGACCATACCCTCAAAATCACTTCTATCTTTGCTTGCTAGTTGCTCGCTCTATTGCTATGCTGCGATACCTACCACTTGCTATATCATGCCTCCCACATTGCCATGTCAAGCCTCTAACCCACCTTGTCCTAGCAAACCGTTGTATGGCTATGTTACCTCTTTGCTCAGCCCCTCTTATAGCGTTGCTAGTTGCAGGTGAAGATGAAGTTTGTTCCTTGTTGGAACATGGATATGTTGGGATATCAATATATCTCTTATTTAATTAATGCATCTATATACTTGGTAAAGGGTGGAAGGCTCGGCCTTATGCCTGGTGTTTTGTTCCACTCTTGCCGCCCTAGTTTCCCTCATAGCGGTGTCATGTTCCTTGATTTTACGTTCCTTACACGGTTGGGTGTTATGGGGACCCCTTGACAGTTCGCTTTGAATAAAACTCCTCCAGCAAGGCCCAACCTTGGTTTTACCTTTTTCCTGACCACCACCTACTTTTCCCTTGGGAGTCATGCTCCCGAGGGTCATCTTTATTTTAACCCCCCCCGGGCTAGTGCTCCTCTGAGTGTTGGTCCAAACTAGATCCCCTTGCAGCGCCACCTCGGGGAAACTTGAGGGTTGCTTTTAGTTGTACGGATTGCTCATCCGGTGTGCCCTGAGAACGAGATATGTGCAGCTCCTATCGGGATTTGTCGGCACATTCGGGCGGCTTTGCTGGTCTTGTTTTACCATTGTCGAAATGTCTTGTAACCGGGATTCCGAGTCTGATCGGGTTGTCCTGGGAGAAGGAATATCCTTCGTTGACCGTGAGAGCTTGTGTTGGGCTAAGTTGGGACACCCCTGCAGGGTTTGAACTTTCAAAAGCCGTGCCCGCAGTTATGGGCAGAGGGGAATTTGTTAATGTCCGGTTATAGAGAACTTGACACTTAACTTAATTAAAATGCATGAACCGCGTGTGTAGCCATGATGGTCTCTTTCCGGCGGAGTCCGGGAAGTGAACACGGTTCTTGTGTTATGCTTGAACGTAACTAGTTTCAGGATCACTTCTTGATCACATCTAGTTCACGCCCGTGCATTGCTTCTCTTCTCGCTCTCATTTGCGTATGCTAGCCACCATATATGCTAGTGCTTGCTGCAGCTCCACCTCACTACCTTTTCCTTCCCATAAGCTTAAATTGTCTTGATCGCGAGGGTGCGAGATTGCTGAGTCCCCGTGACTCACATATTACTTCCAAAACCAGTTTGCAGGTGTCGATGAATCAGTGCAGGTGACGCAACCGAGCTCAAGGAGGAGCTCGATGAAGATCTCGTTCATTGTGTTGTTTTGTTTCAGTTGATCAGTAGTGGAGCCTAGTCGGGGTGATCAGGGATCTTTTGCATTAGGGGTAGTCTTCTTTTATTTTGGTTCCGTAGTCGGACCTTGACTGTATCTGGTTGATGTAATGCTTTATTCATGTATTGTGTGAAGTGGTGATTGTAAGCCAACTCTGTACCTCTTTCATTTTCAGTACATGGGATGTGTAAAGATTACCCCTCTTGCGACATGCCTTCAATGCGGTTATGCCTCTAAGTCGTGCTCCGACGCGTGGGAGATATAGCCACATCGTGGGTGTTACACATAAGGACTCAGGTGAGATGGTATCCGTCAATTATTGGGTCTAGCACCAAGGCAGCCGATCCTCCATGCTGGATACTAGTCGAGTGATCCCTGCGATCAAAAGTGATCGGGCAGGCCGACCAAGGGTTGAACTTGGGGGTGACGGGCTCCACGGCGTATACGTCTCAGTGTGCATGCTGGCGCCTCCTCTTCGATATGTGATTTGCGTAAATCATGTTCACTGTTTTGACCTCTGGTGGGAATTTTTTCTGTCCCCTAGTGTTCGGCTGGCGAGGCTCATCCTCGTCTTCGCTTGGTGTCTCCCTCCCCTTGTGTTCGACATTTAGCTTGCCAGCCTGCTTGAAGACCCAGCATTCTCTGTTGTTGTGATTTGCAGGTTTGTCGGAGGTGCCATGAATCTGACATAATCTGTCTAGAATCTTGTTTAGGTTTGACGGTCCATCTCTGCTGCCTTTAAATGGCTTTTTCCGTTGACTGGGTCGAGAGCCCCTGAATCCGGCGTTTACCGCCGTGTTGTCTGGGTTGTCTTTGTGGTTTTGACGCTTGCTTTTATTGTGTCACGGTTTCCCGTTGCCATCCCCGACTTCGGATGTGCCTGGGTTGCTGGTGCCGCTACGGGCCAACCAACTGTCTTCGCCCACGCAAAAGCGGGTCATAAGGCTTGTTAGGGCTGTCATTGTCCTTGGTTTTTCCTGGCCAGGGTGTCTGGCGAGCCATTCGTCCCGGACACTGTGCTTGAAAGCCGCTAAGGCTTTGGCATCCGGGCAGTCGACAATTTGATTCTTCTTCGTGAGAAATCTGTTCCAAAGCTTTGGGGCTGACTCTCCGGGCTATTGAATTATGTGACTTAAATCGTCTGCGTCCGAAGGTCGGACATAGGTCCCTTGAAAATTGGCCCTAAAAGCATCCTCAAGCTCTTCCTAGCTTCCAATTGAGTTTTCGGGGAGTGCTACCTCTTGAGCAATGCGTTGGTTTTCCCCGAAGAGGAAGGGATGATGCAACAAAGTAGCGTAAGTATTTCCCTCAGTTTTTGAGAACCAAGGTATCAATCCAGTAGGAGGCTACGCGCGAGTCCCTCGCACCTGCACAAAACAAATAAATCCTCACTACCAACGCGTTAAGGGGTTGTTAATCCTTACACGGCCACTTACGAGAGTCAGATCTGATAGATATGATAAGATAATATTTTTGGTATTTTTATGATAAAGATGCAAAGTAAAATAAAAACAAAGTAAAAGAAAAAGGAAATAACTAAGTATTGGTAGATTAATATGATGAAGATAGACCCGGGGGCCATAGGTTTCACTAGGGGCTTCTCTCGAGAGCATAAGTATTCTACGGTGGGTGAACAAATTACTGTTGAGCAATTGACAGAATTGAGCATAGTTATGAGAATATCTAGGTATGATCATGTATATAGGCATCACGTCCGAGACAAGTAGACCGACTCCTGCCTGCATCTACTACTATTACTCCACTCATCGACCGCTATCCATCATGCATCTAGAGTATTAAGTTAATGAAAACAGAGTAATGCCTTAAGCAAGGTGACATGATGTAGAGGGATAAACTCATGCAATATGATGAAAACCCCATCTTGTTATCCTCGTGGCAACAATACAATACGTGCCTTGCTGCCCGTACTGTCACTGGGAAAGGACACCGCAAGATTGAACCCAAAGCTAAGCACTTCTCCCACTGCAAGAAAGATCAATCTAGTAGGCCAAACCAAACTGATAATTCAAAGAGACTTCCAAAGATAACCAATCATACATAAAAGAATTCAGAGAAGATTCAAATATTGTTCATAGATAGACTTGATCATAAACCCACAATTCATCGGTCTCAACAAACACATCGCAAAAAGAAGATTACATCGAATAGATCTCCACAAGAGAGGGGGAGAACATTGTATTGAGATCCAAAAAGAGAGAAGAAGCCATCTAGCTACTAACTATGGACCCGTAGGTCTGAGGTAAACTACTCACACTTCATCGGAGGGGCTATGGTGTTGATGTAGAAGCCCTCCGTGATCGATGCCCCCTCCGGCGGAGCTCCGGAACAGGCCCCAAGATGGGATCTCGTGGATACAGAAAGTTGCGGTGGTAGAATTAGGGTTTTGGCTCCGTATCTGATCGTTTGGGGGTACGTAGGTATATATAGGAGGAAGGAGTACGTCGGTGGAGCAACAAGGGGCCCACGAGGGTGGAGGGCGCGCCTAGGGGGGGGGTAGGCACGCCCCCTACCTCGTGGCCTCCTCTTTTATGTCTTGACGTAGGGTCCAAGTCTCCTGGGTCTTGTTCATTCAGAAAATCACGTTCCCGAAGGTTTCATTCCGTTTGGACTCTGTTTGATATTCCTTTTCTTCGAAACCCTAAAACAGGCAAAAAACAACAATTCTGGGTTGGGCCTCCGGTTAATAGGTTAGTCCCAAAAATAATATAAAAGTGGATAATAAAGCCCAATAATGTGCAAAACAGTAGATAATATAGCATGGAGCGATCAAAAATTATAGATACGTTGGAGATGTATCAAGCATCCCCAAGCTTAATTCATGCTCGTCCTCGAGTAGGTAAATGATAAAAACAGAATTTTTGATGCGGAGTGCTACTTGGCATAATTTTGATGTAATTATTCTTAATTGTGGCATGAATATTCAGATCCGGAAGATTCAAGACAAAAGTTCATATTGACATAAAAATAATAATACTTCAAGGATACTAACTAAGCAATTATGTCTTCTCAAAATAACATGGCCAAAGAAAGTTCATCCCTACAAAATCATATAGTATAGTCATGTTTCATTTTCGTCACACAAGAATGCTCTCATCATGCTCAACCCCGATGACAAGCCAAGAAATTGTTTCATACTTTAGTAATCTCAAACTTATAAACTTTCACGCAATATATGAGCGCGAGCCATGGACATAACACTATGGGTGGAATAGAATATAATGAGGGGGGTTATGTGGAGAAGACAGAAAAGGAGAAAGTCTCACATCAACCAGGCTAATCAATGGGCTATGGAGATGCCCATCGATTGATATTAATGCAAGGAGTAGGGATTGCCATGCAACGGATGCACTAGAGCTATAGATGTATGAAAGCTCAACAAAAGAAACTAAGTGGGTGTGCATCCAACTTGCTTGCTCACGAAGACCTAGGGCACTTGAGGAGGCCCATTGTTGGAATATACAAGCCAAGTTCTATAATGAAAAATTCCCACTAGTATATGAAAGTGACAAAACAAGAGACTCTCTATCATGAAGATCATGGTGCTACTTTGAAGCAAAAGTGTGGCAAAGGATAGTAACATTGTCCCTTCTCTCTTTTTCTCTCATTTTTTTATAATTCTTCACTTGGGACAATGCTCTAGGAAATGATGATCATCACAGTTCTATTTATTTACAACTCAATGATTACAACTCGATACTAGAACAAAAGATGACTCTATATGAATGCCTCCGGCGGTGTACCGAGATATGCAATGGACCAAGAGTGACATGTATGAAAGAATTATGAACGGTGGCTTTGCCACAAATACTATGTCAACTACATGATCATGCTAAGCAATATGACAATGATAAATGTGTCAAGATGAACAGAATGGTGGAAAGTTGCATGGCAATATATCTCGGAATGGCTATGGAAATGCCATAATAGGTAGGTATGGTGGCTGTTTTGAGGAAGATATAAGGAGGTTTATGTGTGAAAGAGTGTATCATATCACGGGGTTTGGATGCACCGGCAAAGTTTGTGCCAACTCTCAATGTGAGAAAGGGCAATGCACGGTACCGAAGAGGCTAGCAAGGATGGAAGGGTGAGAGTGCGTATAATCCATGGACTCAACATTAGTCATAGAGAACTCACATACTAATTGCAAAAATCTACAAGTCATCAAAAACCTTGGCACTACGCGCATGCTCCTAGGGGGATAGATTGGTAGGAAAAGACCATCGCTCATCCCCGACCGCCACTCATAAGGAAGACAATCAAATAATACCTCATGTTTCGAATTTGTTACATAACGTTTACCATACGTGCATGCTACAGGACTTGCAAACTTCAACACAAGTATTTCTCAATTTCACAACTACTCAACTAGCATGACTTTGATATTATTACCTCCATATCTCAAAACAATCATCAATCATCAAACTTCTCTTAGTACTCAAATCACTCATAAGAAAATTTTACTAATCTTGAATACCTAGCATATTAGGATTTTAAGAAAATTACCATGCTATTAAGACTCTCAAAATAATCTAAGTGAAGCATGAGAGATTAATAGTTTCTATAAAACAAATCCACCACCGTGCTCTAAAAGATATAAGTGAAGTACTAGAG